>NW_027507785.1:32840053-33477553 GCF_037356315.1 Lithobates pipiens
ACCCAACATCAGTACCTGACCTCACAAATGTGCTTCTGGAAGAGCAGTCAAACATTCCCATAGACACACTCCTAAACCTTGTGGACGGCCTTCCCAGAAGAGTTGAAGCTGTTATAGCTGCAAAGGGTGAGCCAACTCAATATTGAACCCTACGGACTAAGACTAGGATGCCATTAAAGTTCATGTGCGTGTAAAGGCAGGTGTCCCAATACTTTTGGAAATACTGGGTATGTCAGATAGCATTATCATAAAGGATATTGTTCTGCAGTTTATTTGCCGTGGAGGTCTCAGCCACCTGCTTCTCAAGGAGAACGGACAGAAAAGCGACCGATCACGTTCCTCCTCCTTTTTCTAAACTGCCCTAGAAAAGCAGCAGCTTCGATGTGATTGGCTGCTGCGGTCCAGGCACTTTTTCTTCCCACCACTTCTCATTAGCGACGCCTCTCTAAGGCAGCGAAGGTTAATGGCGGTTTTGTCTGAGCGGCGTGTTTTATGTCGAGTGCGGAGCCGAGAGACCCAAGGGAACGCAAGGACTTTCTTTATGGTAACCCTGGCAACATAAAAGGAAAGGCTTGGCATGAATGCAGATCGGGTCTTCGCTGGCCTCAGTTCTGCTTGGCACGGCCGGGGTTAATCCCGTGTCTAAACCCAACCGTCCTCAAAAAAAAAAAACGGTCGCAAGTCCCCGAGGTGTCCATAAAAAGAATAATATATCGCCTGCCATGAAAGGAGAGTAGAGGAGTGTCTGTGACCACGGAGGAACATCCCGCCACAAATAAATGAGCCTACCGACCAATAAACTAGGATTTATCCAATCAGGGCTCCGGGACTGGAAATGCCGCCCTTCTGAAATGTGTTTTTATCTAAAATCCGATCGCCAGGCAATCAGATAAAAAACACAGATGACCTACATATACCCGCCAAAGGAGTTGTGTTTCCGTCCATCCAGTTCTGAGATTCACACTGCTCCGCCACAGAGCACAGCACCTGCCCTGATCTTTTCCTGCTTTAGACGTGTGCACGGCCGAAAAAATTTGTTCATATACATTTTCGTTTCATCCGTTATGATTGCATTTTTCGGGAATGTGTAAAATTCTAAATTTGTGAATTTGAAAATCCGAAAGTGAGAAAGAAAATTTGAAATTTGGCTGTTAGTGAACGTAACGAACATAAATTTATCCGAAGATACGAATTATCCGAAATAACGAATGCCGCATCTAAACGAATGGAACTTAACGAATTAATAATAATAAATAACAATAATAATAATAATCATATTAAAAAAAAGTTTTTATTTTTTGATATTGTTAATTATTATTATTAATTAGAACAAAACAAATTAATAAATAATAATAATAATAATAATAATAATAATAAATAATAACAATCATAATTAAAAAAGTTTATTATTATTATTATTTATTATTAAATAACAATAAGTGGCGGCTGGTGCATTCTTGTTTGGGGGGGCGGCCCCCCATGGCACCTCAAACCCCTCCCCCCCCCCCCCCCCTTCGCTGTCTGTCCATCCACCGGCACTTACAAAAATCTGAAAATTCAAAAGGATAACTAATAATAATATTAACTAACTATTAAATTCTAGGTATTGGAATTTCCCTTCAAATTTGGCTGTTAGTGAACTTAACGAATACAAATTTATCCAAAGATACAAAGTATCTGAAATAACGAATGCCGCATCTAAACGAATCGAACTTAACAAATTAATAATAATAAATAACAATAATAATAATAATAATAATAAAAAACGTTTTTATTTTTTAATATTGTTAAATATTATTAATTAGAACAAAACTAATTAATAATAATAATAATAATAATAATAAATGATAATAATCAAAAAAGTTTTTATTATTATTGTTATTTATTATTATTAATTTGTTACATTCTAATTAATAATAATAATTAACAATAATAAAAAATAAAAACTTTCTTTATTATGATTATTATTATTTTTATTGTTATTTATTAATATTAATTCGTTACCTTCCATTCATTATTTCAGATAATTCGTAACTTCGGATAAATTCTTATTCGTTACGTTCGCCGCGGGATCACTTTTATAGGTGGAGGGAGAGGTGACCCCCCCCCCCCCACCTCCCACCACTTGTTGGTCGTTTCTGAGCTTACCAGAGCCGTCAGTAAGCCCGGAACGGATCAGTGCGGCCAGTGGCGGCTGGTAGTTTCTTGTTTGGGGGGGAGGGGGGGGCGGCAAACAACCACCCCCTCCCTTGGCACCTCAAACCTCCCCCCCTTGCTGTCTGCCCGTCCACAGGCACTTACATCATCTAGGCAGCGGGCAGCGTCGGGGATCGGGGCATCAGGCTGCGGCGGGCAGCGGCTCCTGTGTCTTCTCCTCCTCGCTTCCTCTGTGTGTCTCCTCCCCTCCTCCTAGGTGTCCAATAGGATCGCCTGTCCCTTCAGCTAATCGGGTGATGGGTATCAGACCCCCTTCCCAATTGGCCAGCAGGAGGAGCAGTGTTGCAACAGCGAATATTCATTCGCTGTTGCAACACACCTGGGTGGGCTCCAGACGCAATGCTCAGTGCCCCGGGCCCCCCCTATTTTGAAGCCTCGGGTTCTAATCAGGTGCTTCAAAAAAAACACCCTCTCCATTGCGACCAGCGTCCTGAAAGGGGCTGGACACGTGAATAGGGGGTAGCGGCCAGGGATCATAGAACATTAATTAGGATGTGGCGGCCGGGATAGAGGGGGTGGCGCCTCTAATGGACAGGCCACCACTGAGTGTGGCCGAAAGCTGGGCAGGAGGTGGAGCGTGCGCAACATAGCCCCCCACTCGGCTCTATGCCTCTGGAGGACCGGAGGGACATCTGACATCACTTCCTGTTCTCGGGTAGAACAGGAAGGAGATTTGTTTTTTTTTTTGCTTTCTTTTTGACCCCAGATCTCTCCAACAGGAGGAGCTGTCATGCTTATTTCTATCACAAGGGATGTTTACATTCCTTGTAATAGGAATAAAAGTGATCAAAAAAACTAATTAAAGGGGCAGTGTCAAAATAAAAAATAAAACGTAAAATAAAATAAAAGAGTAAAGACAAAGTAACAAAAAAGTAAAAACAAAGTAAAGCCCCCGCCCCTCTAAACTCTGGCTTAGAAGCAAGCGCATATTTAAGTCGCGCCCACACATGTGAGGTATCGCCGCGATCGTTGGAGCGAGAGCAATAATTCTAGCCCTAGACTTTCTCTGTAAGTCTAAACTAGGCAGTTACATTTAAAAAAATACAATGTAAAATTAACAAGGGACACCAACATAGGGGGGTAATCAGGGAAGGCAAAATGTAATATTACTAAACTTCAGCCTTAGCCCTTCCCTGACTTCTCTGAAACAAAAAAGAAAAGTTTGGTGTGTGGATCTCCTTCCATAAGATGTGAAGTGTCCGTGATGGAGAGAACACGGAACACGCTAATAATGACACGCGGCCCGTGTTCTCTGTGGAGCTGCATATTAAATTGTACAATCCGGAGATTAAGCTGCATAAACTCTATTTAATGCCCCAGCCTGGAACTCATTAAAGCACTGGAGAGGGATTGTGGAAAGCTCATAATTGGACGCCTTATGTTTCTGTTTGCATTGCTTTCTAAATGTTTTTCTGTGGAGAACGCAGACAATCAATTTCTATATTATCGTGCTGAGCCCAGGGGCCCGTCCAACCCTCCGCTCACTGCCGCGCCGCCTGATACTGTGCTAATGGATACATGGAGGGGGGGGCACACCACACACACACACACACACACACACACACCACACACATACATACACACACCACACACATACATACATACATACACACACACACACACACACACACACACACATACATACACACACACATACATACACACACACACACACACACACACATACATACACACACACATACATACACACACACACACACACACACACACATACATACACACACACATACATACACACACCACACACACACACACACACACACACACACACACAAACATACATACATACACACACACCACACACACACACACATACATACATACATACATACATACATACATACACCACACACACAAATGCATACATACCCCGCACACATACATACATACACACAGAAATACATACAGACACAGATTTGTACATCACACATATACACACACACACAGATTAGTACACCACACTTATACATGCACATACACTACACATACACCACACATATACAGTGTGACATAATAAAGAGGTGGTTGATGGACATTATGTTTCATTTCGCACGTGTTCATTTGCATTGTTCATTTTACATATAAGGTGGAGTCCAGTCCAGGTTTTACCAGACATACATACACCAAACACACACACATACATAAATACACACAGGTATATACACCGCAGACAAATATATAGACACCCCACACACCCAAACCCACATACATAAATACACCACACACACATATATACACCGTACATATACATATAGACACCCCACACACACACACATACTTACACACTTAAACTACATACATAAATACACCACACACACACACACACATGCATACATACACCACACACACATACAGAAACCATACACACACACACACATACTTACATACATACATACATAAATACACCACACATATATACACCACACACATACAGACACCACACACACATATATACAACACACACATACATACAGACACCACACACACACACACATATATATATCACACACACACATACAGACACCCCAAACACACACACAAACACATATATACACCACACACATACATATACTGCAAACACACATATATACACCACACACATACATACCCCCCCGCACACACACACATACATACAGACACCCCACACACACACACACACATACATACAGACACCCCACACACACACATACGCCCCCCCCCCCACACACACACACACATACAGCCAGCCCATACACACAAACACATATATACACCACACACATACATACACTGCAAACACACATATATACATACATACATACATACACCACACACACACATACATATGCCCCCCCCCACACACACACACATACATACATACAGACATCACACATATACACACACATGCAGATACATACACACATATACAGTGTGACATCATGAAAGGTTAGGTGATTGATGGACGTTATATTTCACCTCGTCACCCACCGTGCTCATAGCTCCCAACTGTCCCTGATTTCAAGGGCCTGTCCCTGATTTGGAGACTTTGCTGAGGTTTGCTAAACCGTTCATCTAATTTCTAAATTGCTGCATTTGTACATTTTAAAAGCCAATATAAAGGAATAGTAGTGGTAAAAAAAAGCACTTGTGTACTTCATTTATTATTTTTTTTTGGTTAAAGCGGTAGTAAACCCGCAAACTTTTTTTTTTTTTTTTTTAAACCTGCAAAGCAAAAAGGCATAATGAGCTAGTATGCACCGCATACTAGCTCATTATGAAATACTTACCCTAGAACGAGGCCCCGACATCTGGCTCGATCCACGCCGAGGGAGCTGACATGTTCCCTCTGCGTTTCTTCCGGGTATCGCGGCTCTGGCGCTGTGAGTGGCCGGAGCCGCGATATCGTCACTCCCGCGCATGCGCGCGGGAGATTTCATTCCGGCCGGTCGGCCACTGCCGGATTTTCAGGCGAGAATCCCCTCGTGCGCATGCGCCGCTGCAGTCAGCGGCGCATACCAAGGGGAATATCTCCTAAACCGTACAGGTTTAGGAGATATATTTTTTACCTACAGGTAAGCCTTATTATAGGCTTTCCTGTAGGTAAAAGTAAAAAAATTGAGTATGCAACTACTTTAATTCTCCTTTAAGGGGGTGTGGCAGGGGGCATGTCCTATGCCTACATACATTTGTTAGTAGGTGTCCCTCATTCCCATCTCAAAATGTTGGGAGGTATGGGTGCTGGCGGGGCAGACGCCGGACACCGGTGTTCACACCTCGCCCCCTAGATGGGGCTGCGATGCTGGAGGGGTCGACGGGAGAAGCTGCCGGCACCCTGCCACCTAGATGGGGTAAGGACCACTGATGGAAGTCCATGTGACAGGGTGACAACACAGGAGCATAGTTAGGAGAAACACAGGTCTGAACATGGACTTTCATGGCAGGATCACCAAGTCATAGAAATAGTAACAAAATAAACTAAAAATGGAATATGAGGTTTGGAATGACGTTAAGATGTTAATAGCAGGGATGAGCCGGGTGCAGACAGACCTCGGAGTGAACCCAACTCATGCCTGTATGTGTGTCGGGTCATTTAAGTGGTTGGATTTAATTTGCAAAAAAAAAAGGAAAAAAATCTGTCTCAGGCTAATGAATGGCACAGAGGTGGAAAGTTGCAGACAGCGTCCCTGCGATTCCCAGATGTTGTGTTGCAGGAGGAGAGGGATCTATTTCTGGCCGAGGTTGGACCAGAGGGAAGCAGATCATTGGAGTGAAACAGATCCGAGCAGAACATTAGACTCCAGTCACAGAAGAAGAAGAAAACCCGGACTGACAATAGAGCGAGGACATCCTGGCATGTGTCTTATTAAAGGACCAAGTCATTATATTACTTTCCAGACTTTTAACGCTGAACCCCAGGCATTGGCTTTTATTGCATAGTTACATTGGTCCAGCTTGGGCAAATGTAAGTATACATATTCCACTTCTGGCCAATCCCAGTGGAAGCTGAGAATCCCTGTAGTAGACACTGCTGCTACATTGATTTTCATGGTCTTCCTGAGTGCCGTGCCCTGCTGAATAGTGACCACAAGAGGTCGCTCACTTACCCTGTTTCCCCTAAAATAAGACCTAGTGTGATTGTCAGTGATAGCTGCAATAAAAGCCTTACCCCCCAAATAAGCCCTAGTTAAAGTCCTTGTAGGTCTTCTTTTCAGGGTAGGGCTTATTTTTGAGGAAACAGAGAAGGGCTTATTTGGGTGGTAGGGCTTATATTGCAGCCAACACCGACAATCACGCTAGGTCTTATTTTAGGGGAAACAGGGTAGCAACTTTCACATAACGACTTGCATTTTCCGCAGTGGATGCAAGGCGTTCTCTGATTGGATGAGGAAGGGCAGTGACATCACAATTTCCACCTTGTCCAACCAGAGCACAGGACCCAGAAGACGGCGGCGATCGCTGTGGTAGCTGCGACTACTACAGTGATCCTACGTTTTCACAGGCAAGGCTTACTTACAGTACATGGGTCCAAGCTGGACCCATGTAACCACGAAATAAAGTCTATACCTGGTGCCAAAAGAACTCCCGCTCTGCCGTCATTGCATAGAGAAGCACAGAGACCCAGTGATGACAGCATTGGATCTAAGATAAGGTATGTAAAAACAAAACAAAAAAAAACTGATATATCTGTAAATATATCTATATATATACAGTGCCTTGCGAAAGTATTCGGCCCCCTTGAACTTTTCAAACTTTTGCCACATTTCAGGCTTCAAATATAAAGATTTAAAATTTTAAATTTTTTGTGAAGAATCACCAACAAGTGGGACACAATTGTGAAGTGGAACGAAATCTATTGGATATTTTAAACTTTTTTAGCAAATAAAAAACTGAAAAGTGGTGCGTGTAAAATTATTCGGCCCCTTTACTTTCAGTGCAGCAAACTCACTCCAGAAGTTCAGCGAGGATCTCTGAATGATCCAATGTTGTCCTAAATGACTGATGATGATAAATAGAATCCACCTGTGTGTAATCAAGTCTCTGTATAAATGCACCTGCTCTGTGATAGTCTCAGGGTTCTGTTGAAAGCGCAGAGAGCATCATGAAGACCAAGGAACACACCAGGCAGGTCCGTAATACTGTTGTGGAGAAGTTTAAAGCCGGATTTGGATACAAAAAGATTTCCAAAGTTTTAAACATCCCAAGGAGCACTGTGCAAGCGATCATTTTGAAATGGAAGGAGTATCAGACCACTGCAAATCTACCAAGACCTGGCCGTCCCTCTAAACTTTCAGCTCAGACAAGGAGAAGACTGATCAGAGATGCAGCCAAGAGGCCCATGATCACTCTGGATGAACTGCAGAGAACTACAGCTGAGGTGGGAGAGTCTGTCCATAGGACAACAATCAGTCGTACACTGCACAAATCTGGCCTTTATGGAAGAGTGGCAAGAAGAGAGCCATTTCTCAAAGATATCCATAAAAAGTCTCGTCTAAAGTTTGCCACAAGCCACCTGGGAGACACACCAAACATGTGAAAGAAGGTGCTCTGGTCAGATGAAACCAAAATCGAACTTTTTGCCCACAATGCAAAACGATATGTTTGGCGTAAAAGCAACACAGCTCATCACCCTCAACACACCATCCCCACTGTCAAACATGGTGGTGGCAGCATCATGGTTTGGGCCTGCTTTTCTTCAGCAGGGACAGGGAAGATGGTTAAAATTGAGGGGAAGATGGATGCAGCCAAATACAGGACCATTCTGGATGAAAACCTGTTGGAGTCTGCAAAAGACCTGAAACTGGGACGGAGATTTATCTTCCAACAAGACAATGATCCCAAACATACAGCAAAATCTACAAAGGAATGGTTCACAAATAAACGTATCCAGGTGTTAGAATGGCCAAGTCAAAGTCCAGACCTGAATCCAATCGAGAATCTGTGGAAAGAGCTGAAAACTGCTGTTCACAAACGCTCTCCATCCAACCTCACTGAGCTCGAGCTGTTTTGCAAGGAAGAATTGGCAAGAATTTCAGTCTCTCGATGTGCAAAACTGATAGAGACATACCCCAAGCGACTTGCAGCTGTAATCGCAGCAAAAGGTGGCTCTACAAAAGTATTAACGCAAGGGGGCCGAATAATTTTGCACGGCCCACTTTTCATTTTTTTATTAGTTAAAAAAAAAAAAAAAAATCCAATAGATTTCGTTCCACTTCACAATTGTGTCCCACTTGTTGGTGATTCTTCACAAAAAATAAAAATTTTATATCTTTATGTTTGAAGCCTGAAATGTGGCAAAAGGTTGAAAAGTTCAAGGGGGCCGAATACTTTCGCAAGGCACTGTATATATATATATATATATATATCTATATAAAAAAACAGATCTATCTATCTATCTCTCTATCTATCTATCTATCTATAGACCAGATAGATCTATATATACAGTATATATCTATATATCTAGATCTCTCTATCTATTTATATATATATATATATATATATATATATATATATATATATATAATATCTATCTATATCTATCTATCTATCTATCTATCTATCTATCTATCTATCTATCTATCTATCTATCTATCTATCTATATCTATGTATCTATATATATAGATATATATATAGATATAGATATACAGTGGTGTGAAAAAGTGTTTGCCCCCTTCCTCATTTCCTGTTCCTTTGCATGTTTGTCACACTTAAGTGTTTCGGAACATCAAACCAATTTAAGCAATAGTCAAGGACAACACAAGTAAACACAAAATGCAATTTGTAAATGAAGGTGTTTATTATTAAAGGTGAAAAAAAATCCAAACCATCATGGCCCTGTGTGAAAAAGTGATTGCCCCCTAAACCTAATAACTGGTTGGGCCACCCTTAGCAGCAACAACTGCAACCAAGCATTTGCGATAACGTGCAATGAGGCTTTTACAGCGTCCTGGAGGAATTTTGGCCCACTCATCTTTGCAGAATTGTCCTAATTCAGTTACATTAGAGGGTTTTCGAGCATGAACGGCCTTTTTAAGGTCATACCACAACATCTCAATAGGATTCAGGTCAGGACTTTGGCTAGGCCACTCCAAAGTCTTCATTTTGTTTTTCTTCAGCCATTCGGTGGTGGACTTGCTGGTGTGTTTAGGATCATTGTCCTGCTGCAGAACCCAAGTTGGTTTCAGCTTGAGTACACGAACAGATGGTCGGACATTCTCCTTCAGGATCTCTTGGTAGACAGCAGAATTCATAGTTCCTTTTATCACGGCAAGTCTTCCAGGTCCTGAAGCAGCAAAACAGCCCCAGACCATCACACTACCACCACCATATTTTACTGTTGGTATAATGTTCTTTTTATGAAATGCAGTGTTCCTTCTACGCCAGATATACTTGGACACACACCTTCCAAAGAGTTCCACTTTTGTCTCATCGGTCCACAGAATGTTGTCCCAAAAGTCTTGGGGATCATCAAGATGTGTTGTGGAGAAATTGAGACGAGCTTTGATGTTCTTTTTGCTCAGCAGTGGTTTTCTCCTTGGAACTCTGCCATGCAGGCCATTTTTGCCCAGTCTTTTCCTGATGGTGGAGGCATGAACGCTGACCTTAACTGAGGCAAGTGAGGCCTGCAGTTCCTTGGACGTTGTTGTGGGGTCTTTTGTGACCTCTTGGATGAGTCGTCGCTGCGCTCTTGGGGTAATTTTGGGCGGCCGGCCACTCCTGGGAAGGTTCACCACTGTTCCATGTCTTCGCCATTTGTGGATAATGGCTCTCACTGTGGTTCGCTGGATTCCCAAAGCTTTGGAAATGGCTTTATAACCCTTTCCAGACTGATAGATCTCAATTACTTTCTTTCTCAATTGTTCCTGAATTTCTTTGGGTCTCGGCATGATGTGTAGCTTTTAAGGATCTTCTGGTGGACCTTACTGTGTCAAGCAGCTCCTATTTAAGTGATGCCTTGATTGTGAACAGGTGTGGCAATAATCAGGCCTGGGTGTGGCTAGAGAAATTGAACTCAGGTGTGGACAACCACAGTTATAGTATGTTTTAACAAGGGGGGCAATCACTTTTTCACACAGGGCCATGATGGTTTGGATTTTTTTTCACCTTTAATAATAAACACCTTCATTTACAAATTGCATTTTGTGTTTACTTGTGTTGTCCTTGACTATTGTTTAAATTGGTTTGATGTTCTGAAACACTTAAGTGTGACAAACATGCAAAGGAACAGGAAATGAGGAAGGGGGCAAACACTTTTTCACACCACTGTATATATATAGATAGATAGAAAGATATAGCACAGCTAGGGGACCTTCACAATTCAGCGCTCAATTCACGGGGAAGCTTGCCATAACCACTTGTGGACCGCCCGCCCGCAATGTACCGTGGACAGGCGGCCTGTACAGGCACAGTGACGTACTGATAGGCTCGTTTCTGGGTTTATGGCACACCTGCCGTGTTCATACACAGCGGGAGTCTATCAGCAGGTCCTGGCCAATGATTCATGGCTGGGACCTGCTGATTGTCCAATCACAGCCCAGAGCCCTGTGTTGACAACACAGAGCTTTGTACAGAGGGAACAATCTCTCTTTCTTATCCCTGCAAAACAGGGGTAAGGAACAAAGAGATTATTGGTAAAAAGCAGCACACATTGTTGGACGCACAGTTAACTCCTTGATCGATCTAGATGTTAACCCCTCCCCAGCCAGTGTCATTAGTACAGTGACAATGTATAGAATTATTAGATATGTGCGCTGTCAATAAATTGGTTTTGTTCCGTTTAGTATTAGCCGTTAATTTGTATCCGAAATTGAATTTGGATTCATACGAAATTCTAATTTTCGTTAGGTTTGTAACAATTACGAACGTTCGTTATGATGAATTTATCATTATGAGGGCTCCCACCATCCCTGTGCTGTGCTCATTATGAGGGGCTCCCACCATCCCTGTGCTGTGCTCATTATGAGGGGCTCCCACCATCCCTGTGCTGTGCTTATTATGAGGGGCTCCCACCATCCCTGTGCTGTGCTGACTTCCTGGGTTTTTAATTTCATCATAACGAATAATCGTAATTAACGAAAATTCTTATTTTGTTTCATTCTGAATCTCCTACCTACTACCAGTACCAGTCTCCCACTCCCCCACTACCACATATTAAAAAAGGTAATTTTCCCAACCCTCACTCAGCAGCAGAAGAAAACTTCTGATTGGTCAACAAAACACCAGTCATGTTTCCATCGTAACGGAATTTTGATCCGAAATTCGTAAACAAATTACGTGTGCAATTCGGAAGCATAAAAATTCGTATTTCGGATGCTTCAGAATGTACGAATTTTCAGAAATACGTAGGAATTTTCAATTCGTACAAAACTAATCGCACATGTCTAAGAATTATCACTGTATTAGTGTCACTGGTGATGTCAGTGGCAGTTAGTCAGTTCCCACTCAGTGTCAGTTAGTGTCATATCGCCGCACTATTATGCCCCATACACACGGTCGGACATTACGACCACAAAATCCATCTGATTTTTTTTGGACGGATTTTGGCCGAAACTTGTCTTGCATACACATGATCGCACAAAGTTGTCAGAAAATCCGATAGTTCGGAACGTGGCGACGTACAAAACGTAGAACTGCGTAGAGGCCAGTAGCCAATAGCTTTCGTCTCCAAAATTTTTCTGAGCATGCGTGGCACTTTGTGCGTCGGAATTCTCTACACATGATCGGAAAAAGTCCGATCGGATTTTGTTATCGGAAAATTATAGATCCAGTTCTCAAACTTTTTCCGTCGGAAATTCCTATGGAAAAAGTCCGATAGAGCCCACACATGATTGGATTTTCCGACAACATAAACTTTTTCCATCGGAATTTCCGACCGTGTGTATGGGGCATTACAATAACACTATAAGTCGCTGATCGCCGCCATTAGTACCGTAGTATAAAAAAATTAAAATTCCAGTATATAGCCCATAGTTTGTAGATACCATAACTTTCACGCAAATCAATCAATATAAACTTATTGGGATTCTTTTTTTTTTATACCAAAGACATGTAGCAGAATTAATATTGGCCTAAAAGAAATTAGCTTTTTTAAATTTTTTTATTTATTGGATATGTTTTATAACAGAAAGTAAAAAATATAGTTTTGTTTTCAAACTTTTCAGTCTTTCTTCGTTTTACATAATAAAAAAAAACAAAAAAAAACAAAAACAAAGTGGTGATCAAATACCACCAATTCTACCCAAACTTTTTTTTCGTTTCATTCATGTTTTTTTTTTTTTTTTTCGGGTCATACATTATGATCGAAATTCATAAATTCTAAATAATAAATAACTATTAAATTATAGTTATTGGAATTTCCTTTCAAATTTGGCCATCAGTCAACATAACGAACATGAATTTATCTGCAGTTACGAATTATCCGAAATGACGAATGCCGCATCTAAACAAATGGAACGGAATTAATGAATTACTAGCCGACCAGCGCACGACAATATACATCGGCACAATGGCAGCGGTGGGCAAATGGGTGTACAGGTACATCCTCTTTAAATCGGGGCATTTTGGGCACGCGCGCCCCTGCCGCATACTCCGTGACTCGATTTCCGCCGGAGGCCCGCAATCATTTCATGGAGTGTAAGAACGAGGAGATGCCTTTGTAAACAAGGCATTTCCCTTTTTTGCCTTGTGACCTGACAGCGATCTACTGCTCCCTGTGATCAGGAGCAGTGATTGCTGTCATGTCAATGGTAGCCCCCCCCCCCCCCAGTTAGAATCACTCCCTAGGACACACGTAACCCCTTGATCGCCCCCTAGTGTTTAACCCCTTCCCTGCCAGTGTCATTTACACAGTAATCAGTGCATTTTTATAACACTGATCGCTGTATAAATGACAATGGTCCCAAAATGGTGTCAAAAGGGTCCAATGTGTCCGCCATAATGTCGCAGTCATGATAAAAAAATCGCAGATCGCCGTCATTACTAATAAAAAAATAACAATAATAACAATGCCATAAATCTATCCTCTATTTTATAGCCAGATTTGAAAGGAAACTCCAATACCTATAATTTAATAGTTAGTAATAGATATGTTATTGTTAGTTATATATTTGAATTTATGAATATTTGGAAAAATTTGTTAAACAGGTTTTCGTTAATTTGGATCTTTCTGAAATAACGATTTTGTCGAAATGCATTAAAAAAAACGAATTTGGAACTAAACGAATTGCACATGTCTAAAAAAAATTTTGTTTGGGTACAGCATTGCATGACCAAGCAATTACTGGTTAAAGTAATAGTAAAAAACCCGGTCATGAAGGGGGTAACATCTTCCGGAGCTGTGGTAGTTAAGGTGTGCAAAGAGCGGTCACCTCTGCAACTCAGACTGGATAATAGTACCGCTGCCACCCTCCTCAGACCAGGGAGTCTTGTGCTGCACAAACAACAGAAAAACAGGGTGCAAACAAAATCCAGAAGTCAGCCCTCGAGCGGCATGGTATCAACCAGCTGACGGGTTTCGGGGGACTGTCCCCCTTGCTCCGAGCAATATCAGAGAGAGATTTGTGCTCCGAGAAAGGGGGGCAGTCCCCCGAAACTTGTCAGCTGGTTCTGCCATTCGGATGAGGCTTAATGGCGATCGTCTGGATTTTGTATCATGACACACTATGATTTCATGTTTGGCTTTTTGAGTATAATTTGGATCTTTTATCTTTCACTAAATTGCTTGAGATAATGCTCTAGGCATTTTGCTCCCTTCTGTTTTTTGTTGTTTGTAATGAAATTAATTAATTGTTAATTGTTTAAATGTTGATGAATGGGGAACGGAGAGACGAAGCAAGGCAAAATATAAGCAGATTAGACTTCAGCTTTGATTATGCAACTGTCTTTATACCATGTCTGTTTTTGCCATCTGGTAAAACTAATAAAAAATTATTGAACGAAAAAAAAATATATATCAAAATTGAGGTCTACGAGAGAGAGGGGAAATGATTGGCTAATCTTTTCACATTGTGGTATTGTCTGTCGATCGCTCAAACCCACAACTGAAAATCTCTTGTGTAGCAAATCTCATTTAAAGTAATGTGATGAGAAGAAAGTAATTGATTGCGGGGGACGGCGGCCATGCCATGAAATGACTGAAAATCTCCCTCGTGACTTTAGAACATCAAGAGTAGGGATGAGCGAAGAGTTTTCATTTCCACAAAACGACAACAAAAATCTGCGGATTTTAGCAAAAATACACAGTTTTTTTGGGGGTTTATTTTGCATACATGTTTAACCGCTTAATATTTTGTAATTTTTGCTATAATAAATATCCCCCCAAAAAAATAAAATAAAAAATCAACATTTCTTCATCAGTTTAGGCCAATATATATTATTCTACAAAAAAAAAAAAACACAAGCATATATTGATTGGTTTGTGCAAAAGTTATAGCGTCTATAAAATAGATGATAGATTTATGGCATTTTTATTATTATTATTTTTTTATTTTTTACTAGTACTCTGTGATTTTTTTTTATTTTTCTTTATTGGGACTGAGACATTGCAGCAGACAAATCGGACACATTTGACTCTTTTTTTGGGACCGCTGACATTTATACAGCGATCAGTGCTATAATAAATAATAATAATAAAAAATAGCCAATGATTACTGTATAAATGTCACTGGCAGGGAAGGGGTTAACACTAGGGGGCGATCAAGGGCTTAAGTGTGTTCTAACTGTGGGTGTGGGGGTGGGAGATGTGGCTGACTAGAGAAGGAGAGAGAGGAGAGAGATCAATGTTCCTACTTGGTAGGAACACATGAACTCTCTCCTCTCCCCTAACAGAACCGGGAGTTGTGTGTTTACACACACAGATCCCGGTTCTTGCTCTGTCGCGAGCGATCGTCGGGCAGGCGCATTGGCTCCGGGGACACGCTGCGGGTGTGCGCGCCTGCTACAGCGTCTTAAAGAGCAGACGTACAGCTACGATGGCTCGTGCAGCAGTGCCGACCTGCCGCAGTATAACTGAGGTGGCTGGTCAGAAAGGGGTTAAAAAAAGTCACTTTAAGCTCCAAAAGAAGTGAAAGCAGATACCCTCGAGAATAAAATAGTGGCCATTCCAATTTTTTGCGTCACGTGGTATTTGCGCAAGTTTTTTTTTTTTTTTTTACAGAAAAACACGAATGTTAATTTTATGGCTCACAAATCACAATGGGGTGAATTTATTGTTTTATTATTAAGGCAAACAGATTGTGCATGTTAAAAAAATTCTCAAAGTGTGAATAATTCACTATAAAAGTAGCGCTGTGATATTTATATGTGTAGATAAAATGAATTCATAAAACAATCAAAGATTTCAGCAGCACAATCACTGGGTGGACTTTTTTATTGTGGACTCTCTTTTGGATTGTTTTATTGACTCATTTAATTTTTATTTTTACTAATTACACATATACATACAGTGCCTTGGAAAAGTATTCATACCCCTTGACATTTTCCACACTTTGTCATGTTACACGTGAATGTATTTTATTGGGATTTTATGTGATAGACCAACACAAAGTGCCACATAATTGTGAAGTGGAAGGAAAATGATAAATGGTTTTCAAAATGTTTAACAAAAAAAAAAAAAAACGAAAAGTGTGGCGTGCATTTGTATTCAGCCCCCCTTTACTCTGATACCCCTAACTAAAATCTAGTGGAGCCAATTGCCTTCAGAAGTCACCTAATTAGTAAATAGAGTCAACCTGTGTGTAAATAAAGCTGTTCTGTGAAGCCCTCAGACGTTTGTAAGAGAACCTTAGTGAACAAACAGCATCATGAAGGCCAAGGCACACACCAGACAGGTCAGCGATAAAGTTGTGGAGAAGTTTAAAGCAGGGTTAGGTTATAAAGAAAATATCTCAAGCTTTGAACATCTCACGGAGCTCTGTTCAATCTATCATCTGAAAATGGAAAGAGTATGGCACAACCGCAAACCTACCAACACATGGCCGTCCACCTAAACTGACAGGTCGGGCAAGGGGAGTATTCATCAGAGAAGCAGCCAAGAGGCCCATGGTAACTCTGGAGGAGCTGCAGAGATCCACAGCTCAGCTGGGAGAATCTGTCCACAGGACAACTATTAGACGTGCTCTCCACAAATCTGGTCTTTATGGAAGAGTGACAAGAAGAAGGACATTGTCAAAAGAAAGCTATAAGAAGTCCTGTTTGCAGTTTGCGAGAAGCCATGTGGGGGACACAACATAAGTGGAAGAAGGTGCTCTGGTCAGATGAGACCAAAATTGAACTTATTGGCCTAAAAGCAAAACGCTATGTGTAGCGGAAAGCGAACACTGCACATCACCCTGAACACACCATCCCCAACATGGTGGTGGCAGCATCATGTTGTGGGGATGCTTTTCTTCAGCAGGGACAGGGAAGCTGGTCAGAGTTGATGTGAAGATGGATGGAGCCAAATACAAGGCAATCTTAGAAGAAAACCTGTAATGCCGCGTAAACACGACTGGACTTTCCATCCAAATGAACTCTGATGGACTTTTCAACTGACTTTTCGACGGAGTTCCGCCGAAACGGACTTGCCTACACGCGATCACACCAAAGTCCGGTCGTTTAACGTGACCACGTACGGTGGGACTAGAAAAAGGAAGATCAATAGCCAGTAGCCAATAGCTGCCCTTGCGTTGTTGTTGGTCCGTCGGACCTGCATACAGACGAGCGGTTTTCTTGATAGGAACTGGTTCTGGCGGAAAGATTTGAAACATGTTCTATTTCTAAAGTCCGTCAGATTTTTCGACAGAAAAGGTCCGATGAAGCCCACACACGATCGAATTGTCCGACAAATTCGTTCCATCGGAACTTTGCTGTGGAAAAGTCTGATCGTGTGTACGCGGCATTAGAGTCTGTAAAAGACTTGAGACTGGAGCAGAGGTTCACCTTCCAGCAGGACAATGACACTAAACATACAGCCAGAGCTACAATGGAATGGTTTAGATCAGGGATATGCAATTAGCGGACCTCCAGCTGTTGCTAAACTACAAATCCCATCATGCCTCTGCCTCTAGCTGTCATGCTTTTGGCTCTAAGAGTCTTGCTATGCCTCATGGGAATTGTAGTTCTGTAACATCTGGAGGTCCGCTAATTGCATATCCCTGGTTTAGATCAAAGCATATTCATGTGTTACAGTCACAGTCCAGACCTAAATCCAACTGAGAATCTGTGGCAAGACTTGAAAATTGCTGTTCATAGACGCTCTCCATCCAATCTGACAGAACTTGAGTGTTTTGTAAAGAAGAATGGGCAAAAATGTCCCTCTCTAGATGTGCAAAGCTGGTAGAGACATCCCCAAAAAGACTCGCAGCTGTAATAGCAGTGAAAGGGGGTTCTACAAAGTATTGACTCCGGGGGGCGCCATACAAATGTACTCCATACTTTTCACATATTTGTAAAAACCATTTATCATTTTCCTTCCACTTCACAATGTGACACTTTGTGTTGCTCTATCACCAATGCCAAAAAAAATACATAAAAGTTTTTGGTGGTAACATGACAAAATGTGATAAATTTCAAAGTTTATGAATACCTTTTTAAAACACAGTATTACAGCACCTTTTTAAAGTGAATCATTTACTTTGAGGAATTTTTTTATGTTTGTATTGCATTGTGGCAGCAGTGAATAACTTATTCAGATCCGCGCTATAGCCAAATGACGGCTACAGCGCAGACCTACTTTGCCTGGAGTCCGTCTATTTACGGCCTCCCATGCCCGAGCGGCCTGCGCGCCCCCTGCAAGATGTGCGTGGCGCGCTCTGCGATCAGCGAGTCTATGAGACTCGGCTGATCGCAGATCGGAGTAAGAGGTCAATCCCGACCTCTTACCACCTGATCAGCTGTCAGCCAATGACAGCTGATAATGTGATGTAAACAGAGCTGGTAATCAGCTTTTTTTTTCTCCTGGCGCTGATCAGCGGCTCTCAGAGGGACATCGGTCCTGATCAAGGAGAGCTGCCATCAGCTCATCTGTGCCACCTGCTAGTGCCACCTATTAGTGCCCACAGTGTCACCTATCAGTGTCACCAATCAGTGCCTCATCAGCAGTGCTGCCCATCAGTGTCACCTACCAGTGCCACTTATCTGTCCCCATCAGTACTGCCTTATCTGTGCCTATCAGTGCCCACCAGTGCAGCCTATCAGTGCCCACCAGTACCGCCTCATCAGCGAATATCGATGAAGGAGAAAAATTACCTGTTTGCAAAATTGTATAACAAACTATGAAACATGATTTTTTTTTTTATATATAAATTCTGGACTTTGAACTGATGTATAGAAGAGAAGACTGCAGATAATGAGGTACAACTTATGTAGGAGGCTTTGTTTTATCTCTGTGTATCACCTGAGGGGAGACCTTTCACTTATGGAATGGGTATATGGAAGGGTTTACAACCACTTTAAAGTGGAATAAAGCCGCAGATACTCACCTCCTCTCCAACGATCTGACATGTGCAAGGTCCTTTGCTGGCACTGCACTGGCATCTTCTCTCCAGCTCCTTCTGGGCACTGGTCTCCCGCCCATCGTTATCAGTATCCCAGCACACCGGCACTGTGATGGAAATGTGAGGACTGCGGGCAAGCAGGTTTAATTTATTAAAGAGACAAGGAACGCAGCCTGCCCTGCTTGCAAGATTTCTTTTGATAAATATTTCTGATAACATGTACATATACTTATGTAAAGATTCATGCATTCATGTCTATATACATTGTGTATCCAATCTTTATTTATGTGATTATATGATCTATACAGTACCGATTGATGTTTCATCTGTAGAATTCACACAACGCCATATTATGCTATCTTTAAGGCCCTGACGAAGCAGCACTGTCCGCGAAACGCGTAGGCCACATTTCTATTAATTGTTGGAGATCTGCACACCCTGAATTCAAACCTATAAACTGTAATGTACTTTTTTCAATAGTTTTTATAGTAAAATTGTCTATTTTTTCATAAGTTTTATTGTATTTAATTTGTTCATACTCCCCAGAGGCACAATTAGAGTCCCATCCAGTTCTATATATTTTTTGACACATAGTTGCATATCTTCCCTGGATGGTGCGTCTGTAGAAGTATTAGTATTCCACGATCACCCCCACCCCTACATATTGATTTGACTTTAGTTTAGTATTAATTCTTACCTGCACCCATAGTTCTGTGCTAAGAGCGTGCACACTGTGCGCTATCAGCTCAGGGAACGAGCTTTCGCAGACAGCTCCTGGTCATTGCTCACATCAGGAGTTCCCTATCATGTGACCACCATGGCAGCCACTTACAGTGATCAAATGATCAGGAGACCTGCATCCTGGCATCAGAAACCTCTTAAAGCTTAACTCTACGTTTGTGGGGAAAAAAAGAAATGGCAAAAAAGAAATAATATACAATTGTGACTCAAGTCATATTGTAATTGAATATTATTAAAAATGACCCTTCCTTTTCAATCTGCAGCCTCTGTAATTTTCTGTAAATAAAATATGGCTTCCTGGAGGTGTTCTGTATACAGAACACCCCCCAGAAACATTTCCTGCCTGTGTGATTGGCTCACTGATTTCCCCAGAAGTCTGCATTAAGATACAAGTCAGATTTCAGGCATCCCCTGCAACAAAAATGTCATTTTTGGTAAGACACTCCCAATAGGAAATCACGTCTAAAGGGATGCAGACCCTGCAACTTTCCTCATTATAGGCCTGCAGGTGCAGCAGCTGGTTGATAATTATCAAACCACTCCCATTAGACTCACTTTTCACATGGAGACAGAGAAACAAACTGTGATTTCTTCAGAATAAAAAAAAACGTAGGAATCTGCAACAAAGTTGGGTAAAATCCTTGCAATGTACACCGATCACCCAGAGGGCAATGTTTTTTTTTCTCAACAAAAGTAGAGTTATTCTTTAAAGGAGGGGTCTCAAAGTACTGCCTCGGCGGCCATTTGCGTTACAAACGGCCCGCAGGCAGGGCCGATCCTAGGTGGGTGCAGCCCAGCGCATAACACAGGAGAGCAGAGCGGAGGCAGGATCCTTACTGTTTGCTCCACATACTTTGGTGATACTCTGTAAATGTTCCCAATAGTGTTCCCCCTTACACCAGGTGCCCCTACCAGCATAATTCATTACATTGGGTGCCCCCATCAGACTACCCCCATAAATCAGTTGCCAACATCAGAGTATCACCTTATATCAGGTGTTCCCATCGGAGTGCCCTTTACATCAGGTGTCCCCATCGGAGTGCCCTTTACATAAGGTATCCCCATCGGAGTGCCCTTTACATAAGGTATCCCCATCGGAGTGCCCTTTACATCAGGTGTCCCCATCAGAGTGCCTCCTCATTGGTCATTGGTTGTTACGTATGTGGCAGCCCCGTTCCTTAAAGCGGAACTTCAGTCATTTTCTCATCTTTCCATCTATTAAATCTTCTGCCCTTTTTTTTAACTTTTTTTCCTGCCAGTAAATACCTTATACAGCCCACTTCCTCTTTCTTGTCTGGTAAAAAGCCTAGGCTTATGACATCATGCACAGCGCTCTCACTCTCATGGGAGTTTGCATGGAAGGGAGATGGATGAATCATAAGAGGGCCAAAGAGAGCTGCAGAGCTGGAGGTGTGCCTCTGTGTGTCTGTGTAAATCCAGGAAGTGATCAGGCAGCAGCTTCAGCTGCCCACAGTTAAAATGGCTGCAGCCAGACTCGGTGGAGGGAGATTTCTGCAGCATATTTGGCAAATACAGAATCACAGTATATATAAAATATGCAAAGTGGTTGGAGGGAAGCTTCAGAATGGCAAAGATATTTTTATTACAAATTATGTGAGCAGACTGCAGTTCCTCTTTAACAACCGATAATTAACAGCGTTTTATATTTTTTATTTACATTTCAGCTGTCAGGGGGGGAATCCCGCTGTCAGCTGAAATAACGGAGCCTGAAAGTATCCATTTCAGGTATTAGAGCATTTGCACAAGTAGCCATACTCAAGAAAATGATTAGTATCGGCACCGATACGGGTATTGGTGCTACCCTAGTATTTACCCAATTCACACTATTCTTTTATAAATGAAGAACATCCGACCAGGGGAGAAAACGGCCCCACATACGATTTTGCACCCACAGTTTTTAATGTCTTGTCTTCTCTGCCATTTCCCTTTTAAACTGGAATTGGGATATCTTTTGGCTCACAGATCCGGAGAACGGAGCGATCTGCATTCTCTGTTATTTTGTTTCCTAGGCAACCCAGAGGAAGAAAAAACACCTCTGATCCTTATTATATAACTACTGATTTATATTTTGCTTTCCCTGGTTGTTCTTTCTCCCCTCCACTCCTTCCCCCTCATCAAAATCAAATGAAATTGAAACCATGAAGGGCCCCCACCAGGGGCGTTGCTAGGTCTACAAAAGATCTCGGGCTAGAGCCCATAGCAGCGAAGTAAAGAAAGTCATACGCTGCTATGGGCTCAGACATCAGGGTCCCCAGAGAGCCTCCCCTAACATCAGGATTCTCAGAGAGCCTCCCTACTTATATCAGGGTCCCCAGAAAGCCCCCCTTACATCAGGGTCCCCAGAGAGCCTCCCCCTAACATCAGGGTCCCCAGAGAGTGCCCCTCTTATATCAGGGTCCCCAGAGACCCCTCTCTCTTACATCGGGGTCCCCAGAGAGCCCCTCATTACATCGGGGTCCCCAGAGAGCCTCTTCCTTACTTCAGGGTCCCCAGAGAGCCCCTTCCTTACAGGTCCCCAGAGAGCCCCATACATCAGGGTCCCCAGAGAGCCCCCTCTTACATCGGAGTCCCCAGAGAGACCCTTCCTTACATCAGGGTCCCCAGAGAGCCCCTTCCTTACATCAGGGTCCCCAGAGAGCCCCTTCCTTATGCGTCCCCAGAGAGCCCCTTCCATCAGGGTCCCAAGAGAGCCCTTTCCTTACATCAGTGTCCCCAGAGAGCCCCCCCTTACATCAGGGTCCCCAGAGAGCCCCCCTCTTACATCAGGGTCCCCAGAGAGCCCCTTTCTTACTTCAGGGTCCCCAGAGAGCCCCTTCCTTACAGGTCCCCAGAGAGCCCCATACATCAGGGTCCCCAGAGAGCCCCCCTCTTACATCAGGGTCCCCAGAGAGTCCCCCCTCTTACATCAGGGTCCCCAGAGAGCCCCTTCCTTACATCAGGGTCCCCAGAGAGCCCCTTCCTTACTTGAGGGTCCCCAGAGAGCCCCTTCCTTATGGGTCCCCAGAGAGCCCCTTCCATCAGGGTACCCAGAGAGCCCTTTCCTTACATCAGGGTCCCCAGAGAGCCCCCCCTTACATCAGGGTCCCGAGAGAGCCCCCCTCATACATCAGGGTCCCCAGAGAGTCCCTTCCTTACTTCAGGGTCCCCAGAGAGCCCCTTCCTTACAGGTCCCCAGAGAGCCCCGTAGATCAGGCTCCCCGGAGAGCCCCCCTCTTACATCAGGGTCCCCAGAGATATAACTACTGATTTATATTTTGCTTTCCCTGGTTGTTCTTTCTCCCCTCCACTCCTTCCCCCTCATCAAAATCAAATGAAATTGAAACCATGAAGGGCCCCCACCAGGGGCGTTGCTAGGTCTACAAAAGATCTCGGGCTAGAGCCCATAGCAGCGAAGTAAAGAAAGTCATACGCTGCTATGGGCTCAGACATCAGGGTCCCCAGAGAGCCTCCCCTAACATCAGGATTCTCAGAGAGCCTCCCTACTTATATCAGGGTCCCCAGAAAGCCCCCCTTACATCAGGGTCCCCAGAGAGCCTCCCCCTAACATCAGGGTCCCCAGAGAGTGCCCCTCTTATATCAGGGTCCCCAGAGACCCCTCTCTCTTACATCGGGGTCCCCAGAGAGCCCCTCATTACATCGGGGTCCCCAGAGAGCCTCTTCCTTACTTCAGGGTCCCCAGAGAGCCCCTTCCTTACAGGTCCCCAGAGAGCCCCATACATCAGGGTCCCCAGAGAGCCCCCTCTTACATCGGAGTCCCCAGAGAGACCCTTCCTTACATCAGGGTCCCCAGAGAGCCCCTTCCTTACATCAGGGTCCCCAGAGAGCCCCTTCCTTATGCGTCCCCAGAGAGCCCCTTCCATCAGGGTCCCAAGAGAGCCCTTTCCTTACATCAGTGTCCCCAGAGAGCCCCCCCTTACATCAGGGTCCCCAGAGAGCCCCCCTCTTACATCAGGGTCCCCAGAGAGCCCCTTTCTTACTTCAGGGTCCCCAGAGAGCCCCTTCCTTACAGGTCCCCAGAGAGCCCCATACATCAGGGTCCCCAGAGAGCCCCCCTCTTACATCAGGGTCCCCAGAGAGTCCCCCCTCTTACATCAGGGTCCCCAGAGAGCCCCTTCCTTACATCAGGGTCCCCAGAGAGCCCCTTCCTTACTTGAGGGTCCCCAGAGAGCCCCTTCCTTATGGGTCCCCAGAGAGCCCCTTCCATCAGGGTACCCAGAGAGCCCTTTCCTTACATCAGGGTCCCCAGAGAGCCCCCCCTTACATCAGGGTCCCGAGAGAGCCCCCCTCATACATCAGGGTCCCCAGAGAGTCCCTTCCTTACTTCAGGGTCCCCAGAGAGCCCCTTCCTTACAGGTCCCCAGAGAGCCCCGTAGATCAGGCTCCCCGGAGAGCCCCCCTCTTACATCAGGGTCCCCAGAGAGCCCCCCCTTTCACATCAGGGTCCCCAGAAAGCCCCTTCCTTACATCAGGGTCCCCAGAGAGCCCCTTCCTTACTTCAGGGTCCCCAGAGAGTCCCTTCCTTATGGGTCCCCAGACAGACCCTTACATCAGGGTCCCCAGAGAGCCCCCCTCTTACATCAGGGTCCCCAGAGAGCCTCCCTCTTACATCAGGGTCCCCAGAGAGCCCCTTCCTTACTTCAGGGTCCCCAGAGAGCCCCTTCCTTACAGGTCCCCAGAGAGACCTGTAGATCAGGGACCAGAGACCCCTCCCTCTTACATCGGGGTCCCTAGAGAGCCCCTCATTAAATCGGGGGGTTCCCCAGAGAGCCCCTTCCTTACTTCAGGGTCCCCAGAGAGCCCCTTCCTTACAGGTCCCCAGAGAGCCCCATACTTCAGGGTCCCCAGAGAGCACCCCTCTTACATCAGGGTCCCCAGAGAGCCCCCCCCTCTTACATCAGGGTCCCCAGAGAGCCCCTTCCTTACTTCAGGGTCCCCAGAGAGCCCCTTCCTTACTTCAGGGTCCCCAGAGAGCCCTTTACATCAAGGTCCCCAGAGAGCCCCTTCCTTACATCAGGTTCCCCAGAGAGCCCCCCTCTTACATCAGGATCCCTAGAGAGCCCCCCTCTTACATCGGGGTCCCCAGAGAGCTCTTCCCTTACATCAGGGTCCCCAGAGAGCCTCTTCCTTACATCAGGGTCCCCAGAGGACCCCCCCTTACATCAGAGTCCCCAGAGAGCCCCCCTCTTACATCAAAGGTCCCCAGAGAGCCCCCCTCTTACCTCAGGGTCCCCAGAGAGCCCCTTCATTACGGGTCCCCAGAGGGACCCTTGCTTACATCAGGGTCTCCCCCTTCCAGAGGTTCCCCTGTACCTGGCTGGTCTCCGCTGTGCAATTTGGACCCTCAGCACATCTCTGTACCCCCCTCACCTGGGGGGAGGTGGGGGACAGCGATTGACAGCTCTATGGTGTCCACGGGCGGTGGGATCTCCCTGGGGCTTGTTGTTCTTTCTGACTGTATCCATTGGAGAGGGGAGGGGCCTCTGACCCGGGCATGTGTCATCAAGGGTGATGAAGCAGAGCAACTCACTGAAGAGTGAAGCCGATACTTGCCCGGGTCAGAGGCCCCTCCCCTCTTCACTGTATACATTCAGAGGGAGAACTACAAACCCCAGAGAGATCCCACGGCTCACGGGCACCATAGAGCTGCCGATTGCCACCTCGCCCCCCTACATGTTAAATGGACAGCCAGGGGTGCAGGGGAGATGCCGGGTCTTGGGGCCCCTCCACAGTGGCAGAATGCCAGGGCCCAGTCGACAAGTGTGACTGCAGTGACCCCTATAGTTCCGCCACTGCGCATCTTATTTTAGACTCAGTGATGTCATCACTAGGTCTCAGTGCTTCTCTGTGCAATGCAGGCAGATTATGGCTGGTGGGAGGAGCCAGGAAGGTGTCGTACACATAGATTCATGAAGACATCACAGCACCCTGCCTCAGTAGTCTTCTCAAGAGCCCTCAGCCAGGGCGGGGACAAGGGAGGGGCACTGTGGTATCATGTGAGGTGGGGGGTGGGCACTGCAAGGAGATTGGTGGAGGGAGGGGAGATTTGTGCTGGGAGGAGGAATTTAAGGGGGTGGCAGGGGTTATAGCAGAGCTCCACCCAAAAATGGAACTTCCGCTTTAAGTACCGGTGGTACATTTGGCATGTCATTTTTTTGGGGGGGTGGATACCCACTTTTTAGAGGTACCCAACTCCCAATTCCTCCTGGGCCCCCAATGGCACCAGAAGGAAGATCACCTTTCCCCCCCCCCCCCACGTCCCTGCAATCTTCTGGCACACATCACAGGTTCCAGAAGATTGCCCGGCTATTCACAACACGCAGCGTGGCTCACACATGCGCAGTGCATGCCCGGCTGTGACACTGCTCGCGCATGGAAAGGAGGGGGAGCTTTGTGCGCCCACATGAACCATGGGACAGGTGTGTGTCCGATTATTAAAAGTCAGCAGCTACACTTTTTTGCAGCCGCTGACTTTTAAATGGGTGGAACCATTTAAGAATTGTTTAAAGAGGGGAAATTTGTGGGGGGGGGGGGGGCATGTGCTAGGAGTGGTGATTTAGGTACATTTGTGTATGGGGGAGTTGGATGAAGAGGATTTGTGCTAGGAGGGGAGATTTGTGTTGGGAAGGGGGACGGGGAGGATGATTTGTGCTAGGAGGGGGGATTTGTGTGGGAAGGGGGGAGGAGGATTTGTGCTAGGAGGGGAGATTTGTGTTGGGAAGGGGGGAGGAGGAGGAGAATTTGTGCTAGGAGGGGGGATTTGAATTGGGAAGGGGGAGTGGAGGAGGATTTGTGCTAGGAGGGGGGATTTTTTAGGGAAATTTGTGTTTGGGGGATGGGGTGGCTGAAGAGGATTTGTGCTAGGAGGGAGGATTTGTGTTGGGAAGGGGGAGGGGGGAGGCTTTGTGCCAGGAGGGGGATTTGAGTTAGGAAAGGGGGAGGGGGGGAGGATTTGTGCTAGGAGGGGGGATTTGAGTTGGGAAGGGGGAGGGGAGGAGGATTTGTGCTAGGAGGGGGCATTTTGGGGGTTTGTTGCAGAAGAGGTGATATGATAGAGGGGGAGGGGAATTGTGTGAGGAGAGAAACTTTTTTTGGATAGGATGTGTATACAGGTGGGGAAGGTTGAGGGGTATAGGATTTGTGCTAGAATGGGTGTTTTTTTTTGGGGGGGGGCGGGGGGTATTTCAGTAAGATAACCTTTTCCCTGCACTACCCTCAGCTCTGCTACGAACAGCAATATCACAATGCTTTGATGGGTGGGTGTTATTCTGGAGGAATGGGTGTTCCTAAGCAGGAACACCGCTCTGTGTTAATGCTGGCAAATTCGAATATTACGAGGCTATTTTCTCTCCAGGTTTGATGTTCTTCATTCATAAGAATAAAATGAATCAGAAAAAATACTGCATTATAGCCACTAGATGGAGCTGATAATCATTCTAAATAGGTAATGTTTTTCCTATGTTTTTCCTATGCCCTGTATGAGCTGTTTTTCCTGTGATCATCAGCTCCATCTACTGGCCATAATATGATATTTTCCCGATTCACACAATTTTTTTTGGAATGAAGAACATCCAACCTGGAGAAAAAATAAGCAAAAAAACATTCCACAGAGCTATTCATGTTCATTCTGTGAAACTTCATGCACATTTGTTCTGTGTTAAAATCGAATATTACAAGGCTATTTTCTTTCCAGGTTTGATGTTCATCATTCATAAGAATAAAACAAATCAGGGAAAGACTGCAAAATAGCCACTAGATGAAGCTGATGATCATTCTAAATAGGTATTGTTTTTTCCTATGAGGCATATATAAAACATAGAAAAATCCTACACCGTTGTAGGGTATTTATATATTTTATATATGCATCATTAACATTTTATCTAACACCATTTTATGATAATTTCAATTTTGATAATTTTGCAATTTTGTATCTTTAGGACATCTTTAGTATTTATATGCTGTTTGTGCCATTCTATAAGGTCCTGACAAAACTGGGTTCCCACGAAACGCGTAGGTCACATCTTTGATACTCTATACCAGGACTCACACAACCTGGATCAACCAAACAGTAAACTCTACTCTCTTTCAGATTGTAATGTTTTAAATATTCCCATCCAAGGATGGTAAATAAAGTATTTGTACATCTTTTTAAAAAAAAATACTATGTTATAAATTATTATTTATACTCCATCGAGGCACATCCAAAATCCCACCCCACGTCTTTTAAAATGTTGTTTCTACCAGGGATGGTGCCTCCGTGTGA
This sequence comes from Lithobates pipiens, assembly GCF_037356315.1. NCBI lineage: Eukaryota > Metazoa > Chordata > Amphibia > Anura > Ranidae > Lithobates > Lithobates pipiens. Next base: position 32,868,264 of record NW_027507785.1, read on the forward strand.
GTTATAATTATTTCAGGTTCTCCCCCACCCTCATTCATTAATCAGTGGAAGGATTTGATTGGTGGCTATGAGAGACTTATCAGTTGTGATATTGGAATACATTGGGCATTTTGGGCAGGAGAGATGGCAAAGGATCCAGCAGGGGGCGTGCATAGGAATAGCTCTCCTTGATTAGATACAAGATGTTCACAGATCACCAGATTATCAAATTGAGAAATGGGGGTGATCTGGTGCACTTTAGAGATGTCCAGGTGAAAAAAAAAACGAGTAGTCTGGGTTCCTTGAATAAATTTTAAGGCTGTACCAATGTACCAATAAACATCTCTCTAGTCTTTCAATCTCAGCTTCTTTGGAGGTAGATGGGGATGTTGCATTGTCTAGGGCCCCGCAACTGTAGACCACAGGACAATCAACAGCAACTGATACTCAGTCCCCAGTAAGATCCTTACTAAAAAAAAAAACACAGATTTTTACATACTGTCCCAGGTTTTATTGAGGCTGGCAACCCTGATGGGGCCCCTTAGTGGCATGGGGCCCTCAGGCAGTGCCCGAGTGCCCGAATGGTGAGTCCGCCCCTGTCCTTAACAATGTCCTTCAGCAGTCCTCCGTCCCCTTAGTGCAGTAAATGCTGAGGCCCAAATGGTGGTTTCTTGTCTTAGTGATCCTTCTCCTAGGGGTAGCGGCCTCAGGAGTACTGGAACCCTCCCTGATGAGGTAAGAACCCTCTGCACATTTATCACTACCCCAGCCACCTTAGAGTTATGAGAGCAGCAGCGGGGGGGCTCACACACAGACAGAGAGGAGGGGGAGGAGAACACAGGAGCAGAGAGCAGGCTGCTGATGAAAGAGACACATAAACTGACCACGGTGTCAGGGCTCAGCAGCCACGATACACCGTGATCAGTTTACAGAGGGGTAGGGAGAAACTGGCTGCATCAGCCAGGTTTTGTAGGTGTTATGGGAGCCAAATGACACAGGACAAGCATTGTGTCATATAACATGCTTTAAAGTGGTGTTGCCACCAAAAAATTAAAAGCTGCTTAAAATTCGTAAAAAAAAAAAAAAAAGAATTTTGCAAAAAAAAAATTTTTTACTCACCTCTAAATACCGGTTGCTAGGGGGCCCCTCGTAGTCTGCCTTCTTCATTGCCCGGGCTGGTGACATCACTTCCCCTCGCGCCGCACATTCACCTGGGACCTGTCACATGTCCCAGGTGACTGTACAGCGTATCACGGTGCCCTGCACCGCTCGCGCATGCGCAGTGGGTGCCCGGCTGTGAAGCCACAGCTGGGTGCCCACAGTATGCATGACGGCGCCGCGAGTGGAGCGGGGAACGAGGGGGGGGCTTCGTTCCCCTGCATCGCTGGACCCTGGGGCAGGTAAGTGTCCGATTATTAACCACTTGAGATCCGCGCTATAGCCGAATGACGGCTACAGCGCGGACCTCCTTTGCCGGGACTACGTCTATTGACGTCGTCCCATGCACGAGCGGCCTGCGTGCCCCCTGTGGGGCGCGCGCGGCGCGCTCTCTGATCGGCGAGTCTATGAGACTCGCCTGATCACTGATCCGAGCAAGGGGTTGATCCCGACCCCTTATCACGTGATCAGCTGTCAGCCAATGACAGCTGATCATGTGATGCAACGGAGCCGGTAATCGGCTATTATTCCTCCTCGCGCTGACAGCGCGAGGAGAAAAAAAAAGAGCCGATCACCGGCGGCCGTGATCGGGACTGATGTCCCGATCACGGCCAGCCCTGCCAGTGCCACCTTAATAAAACATAAGTGCCCCCCGTCAGTGCCACCCAGCAGTGCCCACAGTGCCACCCAGCAGTGCCCACAGTGCCACCCAGCAGTGCCCACCGTGCCACCCAGCAGTGCCACCCACAGTGCCACCCACAGTGCCCACAATCTGCCTCAACAACGGTGCTGCACCCCAGTGCCACATATCCGTGCCCATCAGTGTCATCTACCAGTGCCCATCAGTGCCCAGCAGTGCCACCTATCAGAGCCACCTATCAGTGCCACCTATCAGTGCCCATCAGTCCCATCTATCAGTGGTACCTATCAGTGCCCCTTAGTGCCACCCATCCGTGCCACCCATCCGTGCCCATCTTTGCCCATCAGTACTGCCTTATCTGTGCCTATTAGTGCCGCCTTAACTATGCCTATCAGTGCCCACCAGTGCAGCCTATTAGTGCCCACCAATGCAGCCTATCAGTGCCCACCAATGCAGCCTATCAGTGCCCACCAATGCAGCCTATCAGTGCCGCCTCATCAGCGCACTTCAATGAAGGAGAAAAATGACTTGTTTGCAAAAACAGAACTATTAAACATGATTATTTTTTTTTTTTTTGCATCTTTTTTTGTTTGTTTAGCAAAAAATAAAACTCCCAGCTGTAATTAAATACCACCAAAAGAAAGCTCTATTTGTGGGAAAAAAAATGATAAAAATTTCATTTGGGTACAGTGTTGTATGACCGCGCAATTGTCATTCAAAGTGCATCAGCGCTGAAAGCTGAAAATTGGTCTGGGACTGAGGGGGGTTTAAGTGCCCAGTAAACAAGTGGTTAAAAGCCAGCAGCTGCAGTATTTGTAGCTGCTGACTTTTAATTTTTTTTTTTTTAGGGGGTACCCCACTTTAAAGGAGCATTTTTTTTTGTGGTTTAACAAACGCTTTAAGCACTTGATAAAATCCCCCCTTTGGATCAATCATACTTCCACCATGGGCTCTTTTTTGTCTTGAATAGTAGAGGCAATTTTAAGCAAAGGTTAAGAGCTTACTTAAAATGAAAGCAATATGTGTCTGGCAGTATAGGACCTAATAACGTGCCCCCTTTCAGACCAGACCAGTGATTTCTTATTATGTGTTTTATTTTATGAGCCTGAGAGCTAAAGTTCATAAGGATAGACAAATCTTTAATATCTGCTGTTGACCTTTTTTGGTTTCAAATGGTCTGCCCAATCTATATGTAGTATTTCGGTTGCATTGCCTTCTAATAGATTGTCTGAACATCCGCTTCATATTGTTCTGTCAAACGCTCGGCTTCCTTTTTGTAGTCCTCCAATCGACTGCGCTTTCTTCTCAGGCATCTAAATTGACTTTTGGGGGAACGTTATAAAGCAATTTCTTCATATGGCAACTGTCTGATAAAATAAAATGGTTTGTATCTACTGATTTACAATAGGTCTTAGTCCGGCTCTATAAAAACGGTCTGGGCTAGGAAATTGATGGATTGTGTACTGCCAGTAGATTTAAATTTGATATTAAAATGGTTGCAGTTTATATCAGAAACAAATTCTCTTGGGTGCTTTTCAATATAACGATTATGTCCCTTATATAATGATTCCAGGGGATGAGGTTCACATTCCACCATATATTATCCTAAAGAAATTGGACTTCCCAATAGGCATACGTCCCAACTTTTTTGAGATGGGAACGATGGACACCTGTTAGCTGTTGTGCAGAGTATATCGTATATCGCTTCTTAACATGCATGTGCTGCTGCAATGTACTCTGCTTGTAGTATGTTCTCCAATGCCTGGGCCCATAACCTGTTGTGCAGAGTATTGAAATAATGCGCTGGAAGCTTCTTGTATACAGCAATACGGCTTTACTTTCATGGAGGATATCTTTATCATGGAACAGGAAGAGAACACAAACAAGAGCACTGAACATAGACAGAACGTACTTCCTTTGATTACATAACCATACACACTATAATACTGCAGTGCCACCTGCTGGAATAGACAGGTATAATGCATATAGTATTGTCAATTTATAAGCAACTATGCTGCTGTTCTTTCCAACATTAGCAAATGTATACAGGCACAGGACACACCCCCTGCCACGCCCCCTTAAAGGAGAATTATCCCAAAAATATATATTCGTTACACCCACAAGTGTGTTTTTTTTTTACCACTACTATTCCTTTATATTGGCTTTTGAATTTTACAAATGCAGCAATTTAGAAATTGGATGAAAGGTTTGGAAACACTGGGGACCATTTTTTGAATGCTAAAAAGTGCATTTTATATACAACTTCACAGATCAGACCAAAATGAGGGACAAAACGAGGAGGAAAGAGGGACAGAGGGACTTTGTTCCAAATCAGGGATAGTCTCTCGAAATCAGGGACAGTTGGGAGCTATGCAATAGGCCATAAGGAGATTGGTGTCACCGGTTGCGAAACTTGTCCCCATAGTGGTTTCTATAATTATAAGTAGAAAGTTTCATTAAAGTGTAAATTTATCTTTACAAAACAAACACAAAACACTATACTGTCCCGATCAGAGGTATAACTAACCTTCAGGGCCCCGATGCAAAAAATCATGAAGGCCCCCCCCCCTGACCACCAAGGCCCTTTCCTCTGGGCCTTGGACCCTTCCCTCCAGACCCAGGGCCCTTCCTACTGACCTCAGGGTCATTAACTCCTGTCATGGGGCACCTTTATAAGCCTCCGGATCACACTGCTGTGACTTTATTTCTGTGTGATTTGCGACACAGAAATTTGCATGACAAGTCAAAACACAATGCGACTCAAGACGCAGTGACCAAAAAAAGTTCCTGCATTACTTTTATGCTACTTTGGTGCCATTTGAGTACCATAGACTGCAATGTTAAAGCGGAGTTCCACCCAAAAGTGGAACTTCCGCTTATCTGATCCCCTTCCGGTGCCACATTTGGCACCTTTTGGTGGGGAGGGGGGGGGGGGGGGCGGGTACCGATTTTTGACAGGTACCCTGTCCCCACGTCTGGCAGACCGAGCCGCAGTGAAGTACATCAGCAGCTCGGCTCCCATCCTTCCTCCCCTTCTGCCGGGCCAGTGAGAGAGCGTAGCGTGCTTTGACCAATGCGCAGTAGGTTCCCGGCCGTCAAGGCGCAAGGCTACACTGCCAAGTTCCCTTACCGGCAATGGCAGCAGCAGCACCCGACAGCCGATGTAAACATTGGCTGCGGTGCCGACATTGCTGGACTCCAGGACAGGTAAGTGTCCTAATGTTAAAAGTCAGCAGCTACAGCATGTGTAGCTGCTGACTTTGAATTTTTAAAGTGGCGGGCGGATCTACTCTTTAGCCCTTGTACATACGGTCAGACATTCCGACAACCAAATCCATCGGATTTTGTCCGACGGATTCTGTCCGAAACTGGTGTTGCATACACACGGTCGGACAAAGTTGTCGGAAAATCCGATCGTTCAGAACGTGATGACGTTATTTCATTACAACGGGACTACATTCAGGCTAGTAGCCAAAAGTTTTGGTCTAGGAATTTGATCTGAGCATGCGTGGCACTTTGTCCGATCGGAATTCTCTACAAACGATCGGACAAAGTCCCATCGGATCATGTTGTTGGAAAATTTTACAGCCCAGCTCTAAAACTTTGTCGGTTGGATATTCCGACGTAAACAGCCCGATGGAGCCCACTCACGGTCCGATTATCCGACAACACGGTCCGATCGGACATTTTCCGTTGGAATGTCCGACCGTGTGTACAAGGGCTAAAATCACAAAAGTTGCAAACAAGCTTCGAATTCGCTAGGAAATTGCAAGCAAGTTGCAAGACTTTGGGGTTGCAGTAGTGTGAACCTCGCCTTATGGTCCATCAGTGCTGCCTAACAGTGCCGGCCAGTGCCGCCTATCAGTGCAGCCTCATCAGTACCTCCCCATCAATGCCCATCTGTGCCGCCTCATCAGCGCATATCTGTGAAGGAGAAAAATGACCTGTTTGCAAAATTTTTCATCAAGCTATAGACACTTTTGGTTTTTTTTCAAGACGTTCGGTCTTTATTCGTTTATTTAGCAAAAAAAATAAAAAACCCAGTGGTGATTAAATATCACCAAGAGAAAGTTATTTTTATGTGAAAATATTTCATTTGGGTACAGTGCTGCATGACGGCGCAATGGTCATTCAAAGTGTGACAGCACTGAAAGCTGAAAATTGGCCTGGGCAGGAAGGAGGTGAAAGTGCCCAGTAGGCAAGTAGTTAAAAAAGGCCTGGATTCTTTCCTTAACCGCTTCAACCCCAGGATATTTTACCCCCTTCCTGACCAGAGCACTTTTTGTGATTCGGCACTGCGTCGCTTTAACTGACAATTGCGCGGTCGTGCGACGTTGCACCCAAACAAAATTGACGTCCTTTTTTTTCCACAAATAGAGGTGAGTATTATTTCTTTTAACCAAAGTGAACAGACTATTTGCCTTTCATAATACAACACCATTTTATGCAAGCCAACCTTACTATTCATATGCAATATAGGTTAGATATAGATGGGGAAGCAATCTAAGGTTACATAATCTGGTTGAAAAAAGACACAAGTCCATCTAGTTCAACCAATAAAAGGGAAAAATAAATAAATCATACAATCCCATATGCACAGTCCTATACTCACAGTTGTCCAGAGGAAGGCAAAAAGTCCCAGGAAAGCATAAACCAATTTTCCCTGGATCAACTTTACCTATAAATGTTAGTATCCAGTTATATTATGTTCATTAACCAATTGCTGACCGCCGCACGCCAATATACGTCGACACAATGGCAGCGGTGGGCAAATGGGCGTACCTGTACGTCCCCTTTAATTGTAGGGGCTAGTGGGCGCACGCGCGCCGCGTACAGTGGGACCGGCAGACTCTATGTCTGCCAGTCTCCTGGCGATTGTGTCACGGAGCCACAGAATGGGGACAAGGCCTTTTTCACGTTTTGACTTGTGTCATGACAGAGATCACCTCTCCCTGTCATCGGGAGCAGTGATCGCTGTCATGTGAGTTGAAGCCTATCCCCCCACAGTTAGAATCACTCCCTAGGACACACTTAACCCCTTGATCGCCCCCTAGTGGTGAACCCCTGCCCTGCCAGTGTCATTTACACAGTAATCAGTGCATTTCTATAGCACTGATCACTGTATAAATGACAATGGTCCCAAAATAGTGTCAAAAGTGTCTGATGTGTCCACCATAATGTCGCAGTCACGATAAAAGTCACATATCGCCGCCATTACTAATAAAAAAAATGAATAATATAAATGCAATAAATCTATCCCCTATTTTGTAGACTCTATAACTTTTGCGCAAACCAATCAATATACGCTTTTTTACCAAAAATATGTAGAAAAATACATATCGGACCAAAATGAGGAAAAAAAATTATTTTTTTATATATTTTTTGGGGGATATTTATTATAGCAAAAAGTCAAAAATATCGGTTTTTTTTTCAAAATTTCCGTTTTTTTTTTTTGTAGCGCAAAAAATAAAAACCTCAGAGGTGATCAGATACCACCAAAAGAAAGCTCTATTTGTGGTGAAAAACTGGTCCTTGTTTGGGTACAGCGCAATTATCAGTTAAAGAATGGCCTGGTCATTAAGGGGGAAGATCTTTCGATCCTTGGTTAAAATAAATAAAATGTGTTTTATACATTTTCTCGTCTTTTAGCCACTAATACTCATCTCATTTAAAGTCCCAAACCCTCTTCTTTTTGTACATTAACTAAGCTAAGGGAAAATTCCTTTGCAAAGTAAAACATTTCCTTGCTAAGTGAGCAGCCTATTTGCCTTTAGTAAATCAACCCCAATGCGTCTGGGGAAAGCAAGGCTAATGCCCAATGCACACGGTAATGCCGCGTACACACGATTGGAATTCCGGCCAGAAAAAGACAGATGAGAGCTTTTCATCGGAAAATGCGACCGTGTGTATGCTCCATCGGAATTTAGCTGTCCGAATTCCTGCCAGCCAAAAATGTATAGCATGTCCTCAATTTTCCAGATGGAAATTCCGATAGTGTGTATGCAATTCCGACACGTCAAAACTCACGCATGCTCAGATTCAACTACGAGACGGAAGATATTGGCTACTGGCTATTGAACTTCCTTTTTCTAGTCCCGTTGTACGTGTTGTACATCAACACACTCTAAACGATCGGAATTTGGTGTGACCGTGTGTAGGCAAGACAGCTTGAGTGGAATTCCGTCGGAATTCTGTCGGGAAAACCATCAAGCTTTTTCTGACGAGAATTCCGATCGTGTGTGACATTCTGACCACAAAATCTGTCTGATTTTTTCGGACGGATTTTGGCCGAAACTAGTCTTGCATACACACGGTCGCACAAAGTTGCCGGAAAATCCGATCGTTCGTAACGAGGTGACGTTCGTAACATACAACGCAACTACGTAGAGGCCAGTAGCCAATAGCTTTAGTCTCCAATTTTTTCCTGAGCATGCATGGCACTTTGTGCACCGGAATTCTCTACACAAGATCGGAAAAAGTCAGATAGGATTTTGTTGTCGGAAAATTTTAAATCCAGCTCTCAAACAAAAGTCTGACAGAGCCCACACACGATCGGATTTTCTGACAACATAATCTGATCTGATTTTTTCCGTCGGATTTTCCGACTGTGTGTATGGGGCATTAGAAGAGGGCATGGGGGGGGGGGGGGGGGAAGAAAAAGCAGAGAACGGCAAGCTGATCAGCAGGATGAAAAAAAGAAAAATGGAACCAGAAGTAGAGGTAAAGTGAAAAATCATTTAAAGAGAGTAATAAAGGAAAGGGCATTGTACAATAAAACAAAGTGTGCACAGCTGCAGATAAAAAATATGGAAAAGGTAAATGTCCTCATTAATGGATTTTGACCCACAGCAATTCTGCTTTTTTTTTGCTTTGCGATAGCTACAGAATCTTGTACGCCTGTCAACAACACAGAGCTCTTTATCTAAAAAGCTCACCGTTTCCAAAGAATGAATCTCTTGTGTCCCGCAAACTCGTTGGAGAGCTGTTTAACAGTACATTACTTTATGAATGAAAGCATTTGGCAACCGCTCCTCTCTTCTCCATCTGTCTGTTCTTCTAAGGTTCATGAGCTGCCGTGCCCGTTACAAATTGGCATTTTTATGGCTGGCGATCAGTTGCCCTGACAAAGATTTTTTTTTTTTTTATAATTCATTTGTGTAGTGTATTATTGCATGTACTGAAAAGACCAGGCGCTATGTCGGGGGGGTCTCTGAACTCAATCATTGGATAGCCAATAGCAATTTACCTTTGTTTTTTTGGGGTCTTTCCCTTATAACTTCTGTTTCTTAATTCTGCGGGCCGTTGTTGGGGGCTGATGATTGGATAATAAAAGATAAACATATATTTTTTATTATTATTATTATTATTATTATTAATATATAGGATTTATATAGTGCCAACAGTTTACGATGCAATTTACAATATAAAAGCTAGACAATACAATTATAATACAATAAAATACAAGAGGATTAAGAGGGCCCTGCTCAGAAGAGCTTACACTCTAAGCCCTTATACACACGGTCAGAGATTCCGACGGAATGTTTCCTATCGGACCGTTTTGTCGGATATTCCGACTGTGTGTGGTATGCATCGGACTGTTTCCGTCGGAATATCCGTCGGACCAAGTTTTCCAACTTGCCGGTAAAATTTTCCGACAAAATGCTCCTATCGGACATCCGATCATGTGTAGCCTACTCCGACGGACAAAGTGCCACGCATGCTTAGATCAAATCCCTAGACCAAAGCTATTGGCTACTAACCTGAACGTAGTCCTGTCGTAACGAAATAACGTAATCACGTTATGTACAATCGGATTTTCCGACAATTTAGTCCGACCGTGTGTATGCAACATCACTTCCGGACCTCTTCTGGAATGAATGCGTCGGAATTACTCCGACGGATTTGGTTGTCGGAATCTCCGACCGTGTGTACAAGGGCTAATAGGGTGGGGCAGGTGGTACAAAAGGTTGTAACTGTGGGGAATGGAAGTGGTAAAAGATTAGTTGGAGACGTGATAGGCTTTCCTGAAGACATGAGTTTTCAGGGATCGCCTGAAGGTAGCAAGAGTAGGGGATAGTCAGATAGGTTGAGGTAGCGAGTTCCAGAGGATGGGAGAGGCTCTGGAGAAATCTTGGAGACGAGCATGGGAGGAGTAGACGAGAGAGCTTGAGAGCAGGAGGTCTTGAGAAGAGTGGAGAGGGCGGTTTGGGTGATATCTGGAGACAAGTTTGGTGATGTAACTCGGGGCATAGTTGTGAATGGCTTTGTATGTTGTGGTTAGTATTTGGATTTATATAGTGCCAGCAGTTTACGTAGCGCTTTACAATATAAAAGGGAGACAATACAATTATAATACAATAAAATACAAGAGGATTCAGAGGGCCCTGCTCAGAAGAGCTTACAATCTAATAGGGTGGGGCAGGTGGTACAAAAGGTTGTAACTGTGGGGAATGAGCTGATGGAAGTGGTAAAAGATTAGTTGGAGACGTGACAGGCTTTCCTGAAGAGATGAGTTTTCAGGGATCGCCTGAAGGTAGCAAGAGTAGGGGATAGGGGACAGGTTGAGATAGCGAGATCCAGAGGATGGGAGAGGCTCTGGAGAAATCCTGGAGACGAGCATGGGGAGGAGGAGACGAGAGAACTTGAGAGCAGGAGGTATTGAGAAGAGCGGAGAGGACGATTTGGGTGATATTTGGAGACAAGGTTGGTGATGTAGCTCGGGGCAGAGTTGTGAATGGCTTTGTATGTTGTGATTAGTATTTTGAATTTAATTCGCCGGGTGATTGGGAGCCAGTGTAGGGATTGGAGGAGAGGGTTGGCAGACACTGAGCGTTTGGTAAGGTGGATAAGTCTGGCAGCAGCATTCATGATAGACTGAAGAGTGGATAGCCTATGGAGAGGCAGGCCAATGAGAAGGGAGTTGCAATAGTGAAGGCGGGAGATAACAAGGGAGTGAATGAGGAGCTTAGTGGTTTCCTTTGTGAAAAAGGGGCAAATTTGAGAGATGTTACGGAGGTGAATTATACAAACTTTTTTATATATTTATTGGCAGATAATTGGTGAGTGTGGCATGGCATAAAACCTTACTGCCTTACAGCAACATCTCCAAGATACGCCCCTTCCTAACCAATGTCACCACAAAGCTTCTAACCCACTCCCTGGTCATCTCCCGCCTCGACTACTGCAACTCCCTCCTCATTGGCTTACCTCTAAATAGGCTATCCCTACTTTAGTCCATCATGAACGCTGCTGCCAGGCTCATCCACCTTACAAAACCACTCAGTGTCTGCTATACCCCTCTGTCAATCCCTCCATTGGCTGCCACTCAACCAACGCATTAAATTAAAGATACTAACAATAACTTACAAAGCCATCCACAGCCTGGCCCCCAGCTACATCACAAACCTTGTCTCAAAATACCAACCTAATCGTTCTCTTCACTCCTCCCAAGACCTCCTGCTCTCTACCTCCCTTGTTACCTCCTTCCTTATTCGCCTTCAGGACTTCTCTAGAGCCTCTCCCGTACTCTGGAATGCTCTACCCCAATCTGTCCGACTTTTCGCCTACTTTGTCCACTTTCAGATCCCTGAAAACTCATCTCTTCAGAGATGCCTATCTGGTCCTCACCTAACAACTGTACGTTTATTTTCTCCATCAGTACATCCCCCACAGTTATTACCTCTTGTATCTCTTGACCTTCCCTCTTAGATTGTAAGCTCTAAGGAGCAGGGCCCTCTGATTTCTACTGTATTAAAGTGTATTGTATTTGCACTGTCTACCAGTTGTAAAGCACTTCGTAAACTGTAGGCGCTATATAAATCCTGTATAATAATAATAAATAATAATAGTCCAGCTAGGCGTAACAATTGTGGGGAAAGAACATGTAGCCTACCTTTGCAGATCTCTCCTGAAGATGCTGGTTGTTTGGTAATCATGCTGTTCCCTTGGTTTCCTACTGATCCATGAAAGGTCATGGACCCCTAACTTTATTCTGGGTACGCTAACTACAGGTTGCTATGATGTTAGTGACTTAGGCCTCATTCATACCTTGAAGCTCCAAAACACTGGAGGAGAAAAAAAAAATCTATTATTCTCTATGGAGACATTTCACATCTCCAACCCAAGTCGCCTGAGCATGAAGCTCAAAAAACTTCTGGAGCTTCTTTTGTAGCTCAAATTGGGCAGATTGGAGTTTTTTTATTCCCATAGAAACAAATGTAAATGCGACAGCCGCACATTTTTGTGCGCATTTGCTATTTTCTGTTAAAATGAAAAAAAAAAAAAAAAATAGAAAAAAAAATAGTAACAATATATGAATATATAAATATAAACATACATAGACAAATAATAAAAATCATCATAAATAAAATAAATGAATAATATGTAATAATACATAAATAAACATTAAGTAACCCCTAACTTTAAAAACTGAAATATATTATTATTATTATTATTAATAATAATAATAATAATAATAATAATAATAAAACACCCAAACCCAAAAAAAAAGGAATAATAATAAATGTATTTATTTATTTTGTGTTAGCGTTGGAGTGTTTCTTTTTTTTTTTATGTTAAGGAGTTATTTATTCATTTATTATTACTCAGTATTCATTTATTGAATTTATTTATTATTTATGATTATTTTTATTTGTTTGTGTATTTATTTTACAGTTATTTATTCTTTAATTATTATTAATATTATTATTATTATTATTATTATTATTATTAGTAGTAGTAGTATTAACACCCTAACAAATAAATAAATAAATAATCTGTATTAGATTGTAAGCTCTTCTGAGAAGGGCCCTCTTAATCCTCCTGTATTTTATTGTATTGTATTGTCTCCCTTTTCATATTGTAAAACGCTGCATAAAATGTTGGGGCTATATAAATCCTGTATTATAATAATAATAATAATAATAAATAATAAACCCCTAATCCTAATCCACATCCTAATCCTAACCCTAAACTAACCTTAACTCGAACCCCTTTCTCAAACAACAAAAAATAAAATAAATTAAATATAATGATAAAAAAAAGAAAGAAATAAAAGCTAATGGAAAAGCTAAAAAAGTAAAAAAAAAAAAAATTGCAACAAATGATGCAAAAGATAATAGTTTTCTCTATTGGCTAATAGAAAAATGACAAAGCTCAAAAACGCTCTATAAAAGCACCCGCCAAAATCGTGCCTAAAAATGTGGAAAAAAATAAAAAAAAGCCAAAAAAAATAAAAAGCCTTAGAAGTCTATTGATAAAATATTCATGTGAGCTGGCCAAAATGTCCCTGCATTTTTTCTAATAGATCAATACCTATATCAGCAGCTCCTTCTAGTGGCCTGAATTGAATATACAGTAAACCGTATCGTTTAGGTAAACCATCACCTTGTAAAACAACCCATTCAGTTTAAAATAGAAATGAAAGGCAAAACATTTGTGTATACATCTAAAAAAAGAAAAATGTTAAATACCCCCCCCCCCCACCCCCTTTTCTTTATAAGTGATCACATACCTTCTGTTCTCAGCTGCATTAGGAGTTCAGAGAACTAGGAGAGGAGAAACAGCAGCACACTGGTTTTCTCAGTGAATGACTGTGCAGGGGGAAGGTGTCAGCACAAGTCTGATCATTGGAGGAGAGCAGGCTGAGATCCCAGCATAGCCAAAAACTCACCACACTGTGTTCCCCCGTGCCTAGCGTGGTCAATTTTGACTAGGAAAGCAGAGGGACTGGCAGGAACACCAGGGATTTCACATAAAGGAAGCAATACAAAGAGAACCGGATACTTCCTCATACAAGTACATTGTACCGCAGGCACATAATAGGAATCTGAAATGTTGGATTTACATATTCTTTATTGAAAAAAATACCGCATTAGGGCCATTAGATGGAGCTGATGGTATAGGAATTAATCTATTAGAAAAAAGTAGAGGGACATTTCAGCCACCATTTCCAGGTACCATCAAGTAAAATAGACCCCAATCATGTCAGAGATGAAACCTTCTGAGTTTATTAATCAAGGAGCAGATTGTGGAAGAGATGTGGGACTTGTAAAAATTGGGGAACAGATGGGGAAATATACGAATACAAAAAAAAAAAAAAAGAATTGTCAGAGTCTCCTTAACAAGTCCAACATACCCTGACAGTATGGCTGCGGTGAGCCCTTGCTTTTATAGAAAGGGGGCCAAATTATCCATTCTTTCAAATTATTGGCTTTGTGGCAAAGACTATGTACTGCATTAAAGGTCATCCCTTATTTACATAGTTACATAGCTGGTAAGGTTGAATAAAGACACCAGTCCACCCAGTTCAACCTGAGTGGATGTGTGTTCTTGTCAGAAATCATGCATCCCTGTATACTGAGTTCACTTAGATACCCATCCAAGAGTTTTTGAAATGTATCAATACTTCCGGCTGACACCATGTAAGGTACCTGTGATAGGTAGGGTCCAAAGTGGAGCTTGTATGCTGAGGATTCAGATGAAAATATAGTCAGGCAGGTCGAGTCGGCAACAGATCAGGCAAAATGGTACAAAATAGAAATCCAAAGAATGGCCAGGCACACGGAGGTCATACACGAACTGGCGGTTAAGTACCAAATGAGCAGGCTGGAGAGTATCCAAGAATTCAGGCAGAGGTTCAATACACAGTAGTCAAAATCACAGCGCTATCAATACACCCAGGGAGCAAGTCCAAACAGGCACCGAGTAGCAGGAAGTGCTGCTATTTATGGGCTGCTTAAAGTGGGAGTCCGCCGGGAGTTCCGCCTTTTTTTTTTTTTAAAGCCAGCAGCTACAAATACTGCAGCTGCTGAATTTTAAAATAGTGACACTTACCAGCCCAGCGCGCCCGCGATGTCGGCACCCGAAGCCGATCTCTCGATCGTCTCTCGGGTGCTGCCGCCGCCATCTTGGGTATGGGAATCAGGAAGTGGAGCCTTTCGGGCTTCATTTCCCGGTTCCCTACTGCGCATGCGCGAGTCGCGCTGCACAATAAGGATGGTCCCCGCTGTCTCTGGGATCCATGTGTTTCCCAACAGACAGCGGGGGACCTTCGGAAAGGGGCGTAGATTCTGCGGAAAGGGGCGTACCTTCTGCAGATATCTATGCAGGAAGTGGGTGCAGATACCTGTACTGTACAGGTACCTGAACCCCCCTCCCCCCTGAAAGGTGCCAATTGTGGCGCCGGAGGGGGGGAGGATTCCAATGAGCGGAAGGTCCACTTTAGGGTGGACCTCCGCTTTAATTGTACATTGTCCACAGCCGGCAGCAGGTGGGGATAGTGCATCCAAGGCAATGCATCAAGCTGGGAGAACATTGCAAGAACTCCATAGCTCCACTGTGGCACAACAGGTAAGACTGCAGCTGTGGGACCAGGAACATCTTGGTTCGAAGACACCGAGGTACGTGACACACCAAGTGAATTCCACATCCTTACCACCCTGATAATGAAAAACCCCCTATGCAGTTTAAAGGGGTTGTAACGGTAAATGTTTTTTCACCTTAATGCATTCTATGCATTAAGGTGAAAAAACATCTGACAGTGCCTGCACCCCCAGCCCCCCCCCCCCCCCCCGTTTTACTAACCTCACCCCTCGAAAATCCCGCGCTCGCCCCCGTCGTCCTTTCCACCGTTCAGCCTGCCCGCTGATTGGCTGGAGTGGATGGATGGAAAGCAGCGCAGCCATTGGCTCGCACTGCTGTCAATCACATCCACTGACGCGGAGCGCCGGGGGGCGGGGCCGTGTGATACAGTGAGAGGCTATAGCCGCCGGCTGTATCACGGGAGCGTGCCCGCAGATGCTTCTCACCATGCGAGGGAGCTCGCATTAACGTGAGAAGCACCTGCGGGAGGAAGCAGAGACAGCTGACGAGGGACCCCAGAAGAGCAGGTTCGGGGCCACTCTGTGCAAAATGAGCTGCACAGTGGAGGTAAGTATAACATGTTTGTTATTTAAAAAAAAATAAAAAATCACTTTACAATCCCTTTAAGGTTAAATCAATTCTCCTCCAATTTCATTGAGTGGCTCCATGTCCTCTTATGCCATGTACACACGAGCTGACTTTTCGATGGACTAGGTCCGACAGTCTTTCCGACGGACTTTCGGCGGACTTTCCGAATGAACAGACGTGGACACACACAATCACACCAAAGTCTGACGGATTCAAAAGTGATGACGTACGACCGGACTAGAATAAGGAAGTTCATAGCCAGTAGCCAATAGCTGCCCTAGCGTCAGTTTTTGTCCGTCGAACTAGCATACACATGGATTTCTCTGTCCCGCTGAGTTCTGGCGGGAAAATTTAAAACATGTTCTATTTCTAAAGTCTGCCGGATTTTTGGCAAGCAAAGGTCCGATGGAGCCCACACACAATCGAATTGTCCGACGGACTCGTTCCGTCGGACCTTTGCTGTCAAAAATTCCGGTCGTGTGTACGCGGCATTACACTCCCTAAGCCCTTGTACACACAGTCGGACATTCCGACAACAAAATCCATTGGATTTGTCTGAAACTTGTGTTGCATACACACGGTCGGACAAAGTTGTCGGAAAATCCGATCATTCAGAACGTGATGATGTTATTTCGTTACGACGGGACTACGTTCAGG
Organism: Lithobates pipiens; assembly: GCF_037356315.1. Classification (NCBI taxonomy): domain Eukaryota; kingdom Metazoa; phylum Chordata; class Amphibia; order Anura; family Ranidae; genus Lithobates; species Lithobates pipiens. Next base: position 32,884,648 of record NW_027507785.1, read on the forward strand.
CTAGTAGCCAATAGCTTTGGTCTAGGAATTTGATCTGAGCATGCGTGGCACTTTGTCGATCGGAATCCTCTACAAACGATCGGACAAAGTCCGATCAGACCATGTTGTCGGAAAATTTTATAGCCCAGCTCTAAAACTTTGTCGGTCGTATATTCCGACGGAAACAGTCTGATGGAGCCCACACACGGTCGGATTATCCGACAACATGGTCCAATCGGACATTTTCCATCGGAATGTCCGACCGTGTGTACAAGGGCTAAGACTAAATAGTTTATTCCCTATACTAGAATCACCACTGAGAGATTTGTATATCGTTATCACATCGTCTCTCAAGCATCTCTTCTCCAGGGAGAATACGTTTAATGGCCATAGTCATTCCTTTGTAACTGAGGTTCTCCATTCCCCTTATTAACCTCCCTGGCGGTATGATTCGTTCTGGTTTTAGGTGCTGAAAGCGGTACAATTATTTTGCATGGAAATTTGCCGTTTTATATTGTAGTCCTGTAATTCTTAGGAATAACTCTCTTAACTCTGTTCAAACCAGAGTCTAGCAGACATCCCGGGTATGATACAGTTTATAATATAATAAATAATAATAAAAATTATTCAATAATGTAATCAAATCCTAAAACACTGAAAAAGGGACACTTTCTGGTTGCTATGGACAATCTCCAAATTTCAGGCAAAAAAAACAGTATTTATAATATAAAAGTGCATGCAGGGCATTGCACAGACCACTAGGGACAAAGGGGATGTGTATTTTTTTTATACAGTACTGTAATCTGTAAGATTACAGTGCTGTGTGTGTTTTGTGTGTTTTTACTTTTTTGAATTTGGCACCGATTTCCGCTCCCGGACAACTCGACACACAGCGCGGAGGACATCGCTGGATCCAGGGGACAAGGTAAGTAACTCTCCCTGTGTCCTCCCTGTATCCAGCGATGAGATCCCAAGTCTGGCTCGGGGGTTACCACTCGTGGTGCTGAAATCCCAACCCGAGCCAGACTCTGGATCACCGCTAGGGAGGTTAACCTCCCTCCTGAGGATTGGTGACCAGAACTGCAGGGAATACTTCAGATGTGGCTGAACCAGAGTCTTATAAAGTGGCGGGATTATAGGTTTATTTCTTCTGGTGGTGAATATCAGAACCTTTTGGCCAAACGTTTGAGATCCATTATCAGAACCTTTTGGCCAAACGTTGAAGAGATCCATGGGCTTTACAAATCCTTGAGATTTGTGACAAACTCAAACTTCACTCCTAGTGAGGGGTCATTTCAATGCGTAACAACGTCTTTAACCTCTTCCAGCCTAATGAGAACCTTCAAGACCAAAGACAACTGACATCCTTCAATATGTAGTGGGTTGTGAGGCATAGTGGGTGCGAAGATGGTGAAAGTCATTGGGCGCCAGATACTTCTTGGATGTAAAAAAGGTTTTATTTCTTTTAACAGTCCTTTTTATATTTTGAAGGGAAAGAGGGTTAGGCCCAGGACACAATTAAGTAATTGCAATTTCAATTAACAGACTCTGAGACTTCAATAGGAGGACCTCCTTACAGGGAAAGGCCCCAGCAAGGTACTACTTATGCACGTGTAGGTTTGCTGTCTCCTATGGCAACAGTATCTAACAGTTCCTAACACAAAGTTCTCTTAGCTTCACTATAATGTCCACTTGTAGCTCGTCAGCCCCTTGAGCTCCTGGTCTTTCACTGGACTTTTTGATTCATTGACTCTGAATCCCGTGAGCTCTTCAAGGCTTTTGCAGTGGTGTCTCCCTCAAGCTTCACCCGCGCTTCCCTGCTGAGCCCCTAGCTTGGCACTCCACATACCTTTCAAGCTTCACCCCTGTTAACCGACTCTGTCCCTGGCTTGACACACAAGACTGCTCTGCAAGCGTAACCCCTGCTGGTTGGGTCCCTGACTTGATCACCGCCTGAAGTTTCCAGATTCTCCACCATGCACGTTCAGTGAGAATGTCACTTCGGTACTTGCTTCAGTTACTCACTTTGGTCCCTGGTAAAGGTGGTTGGTCCCTTAGTGGCAATAGCTTCCCTTCCCAACCACGGCAGGTTCTCCGGACAACAGAACTTTTGGTTGGACTGCAATAGATGACTGAATGACTATCCTGATGACACATGCAGAGGCGTAACTAGAACCTTCAGGGCCCGATGTAAATAACCATGATGGCCTATCTGTGCCCACTAGTGCCTCCTATCAGTGCCCATCAAGGCCTCTTATCAGTGCCCATTAATGCCTCCTATCATTGCCCATCAGTGCCTCCTATCAGTGCCTTCTATCAGTGCCCATCAGTGCCTTCTATCAGTGCCCATTAGTGCCTTCTATCAGTGCCCATCAGTGCCTTCTATAAGTGCTCATCAGTGCCTTCTATTAGTGCTCATCAGTGCCTTCTATCAGTGCTCATCACTGCATTCTATCAGTGCTCATCAGTGAATCCTAACAGTGCCTATCAGTGCCACCCATCAGTGCCTTCTATCAGTGCCCATTAGTGCCTTCTATCAGTGCTCATCAGTGAATCCTATCAGTGTCCATCAGTGCCGGCTGCCTTCTCAGAGCAGCACGGCTCTGAGCGGACAGCGTGTCTCTCATGGAACAGCAACACAGACACCGGCATTGACAGTTCTATCTCCCCCTCCATCCGTCCTCTCACGCACAGGATGACAGAGGACACAGCTCCTCCTTCTCCCCCTCCCCTCCCTGTGTGTGCTCCGTGGGAAATGTGAGCCCGTTAGCTTCACACTTGACTTCCCACAGAGCACACAGGAGAGGGGAGGGGGGAGAAGGGGGAGCAGATCAGCTGTGTCCTCTGTCATCCTGTGCGAGAGAGGATGGACAGAGGGGGAGACAGAAATGTCAATGCCGGTGTCTCTGTGCTGCTGTTCCATGAGAGACACACTCTCTGCTCAGAGCCGTGTGAATAGCAAAACCGCTGCCGCCCCACAGTGATGGAATGCCAGGGCCCTGTCGCAAGTGCGACTGTTGCGACCCTGGTAATTCCGCCTCTGGACACATGTCAACCCAGACAGCAGTCTGGGTGGCACAGAACATAGGAACATAGATCACCTGACTCCACCCAAATATATAGGTTCTCTGAGCAGGCTAAGGCATTCAAGAAAACCCCGGCCCATTGTCTGAGATATCCCATATACCAATAACTTGACCTTGAAATGTCCTTCTCACATCTAATGCTACCAAGTGCCCGGCCACCTAGAGACAGAAGAGAAAAGTACAACAAGGCCAAACTTAGGGAGAAATCAAGAGATCTCTAACAAGTATCTACAGTAGCTACTTCTGACAAGGAATTTGGTGAGGAGCTCCCTGACTAAGCCCCAGGGCACTACAAATGTAATCTGAAGGGACTCTTTGAGCATTAACACTGCACTTAGGTTCACTTGTTCTCTGAAACGGCTTTTGCATGTTTGCAGAAATGGAGAATGGATTCAATGGCGGTAGAAAGTACAAGGAGGTTCAGAAATTGTTCTTTGGCTTGGGTAAAATGATCCTTTACTTGCTGGTCAGCAAGTGGTTAAATCATCTAGAAATCTAAAGTGATTAAGGGATGTGCTTTTTTTTCTAATCACGAAGACATTACCTAATGAACCATGATAAGAATGTTGGACAGGTGTCTTAGCGCATTAGTGTTATTTTTTTTTTGCAGCAGGCACTGTATATGGTTGATTGATAATAATAGATTGATAAAATGGGAATTTTGAATTTGCCAGGTGTTTGTGATATTTCTACAATTAGAGTGCCAGACATCTAAATGCAGAAATAATTTGCTATTTGATAAAAAAAATTGCTAAAAGACCAACTGATATTACATTTTTTTGGAGAAGGATAGTGTATTGAGTCACCCAGAATTGATATAATGTGTATACAAATTTTACCATAACACATTGAGTCCAATTAGACACCACATCCCAATGTTACACCATATCATGCAACTAATGAAATCCCATTATAATTGGTTGCATGATATGGCCTGTGTAAACCCTGAAGTTAAAAATAGCCAATGGTAGCTTCTTATTTCCTATAGGTATCCCTCTATCATAATACTGAGCCCTCACTCAATTGGACACCACATCCCAATATAGCACCATATCATACAAACCAATTTAATCCCATTATAGTTGGTTGTATGGTATGGTCTATGTAAACCTTTAGTTAAAAATAGCTAATGGTAGCTCCTAATCTCTTATAGGTAGTATCCATTTCTCTATAGGCATTTTATTCTTCTGTATGAACCTGTTGTCCTGGTAGTATTATCTGTGATGGAAACTTCTACTCCTACGGTTAGTATCCTCTAGTGTGTTAGATGTAAATTGCTTTTGTTGTTAGAGTAGGGCAATTTATTTTTGGCTCAGGGCTAAACCTGAGCTGTGAATCTGGTTCAGGGTTCAGTGACCCAGGGGCTGGATGACTATCCTGTCAGCTCTTCTCGTGCATTACCTGTTTTCTGGAACATTGGAGAATGTTCCAGACATAGTGGGTGGAAGCTATGAGGGGCTGTTTAGAATATTTATTATTGCCTCAGCCAAACCCCAGTGAAGGGCTGGCAGGGGGCAGGAAGCTTCATAAATAGACACGAGTCATGCCAACAGGGGCAATCGGGTGGGAGATGGAGTGCTGAGAAGGCTGTCAGTGGCACTTAAGGGGTGCTACCTGGTCTAGGCGGGGGGGGTGACCTCCGGCCGGGGGTCGGGTGCTGGAAGGATCCTACCAAAACACATGGAGGAAGCCCTTCCTAAAAGCACGGGAACAAGGTGAGAGGACAACGGCAGCAGGTCAGCATGCCTGGCAGATCTCCTGACTGGGCTGATGAGTGCCAGTCTGGAGGACTGTGGGGAGAAGTTAGCCTGGAGGACTAGTAAAAGAGGCAACTGCAGCCAGGTGGGTTGGCAGTGCCTGAAGAGGTGGTGCTGGGATCAATAGCAAGAGGAGTAATGTAAGCTGGACACTCAACGTTTGCTACACAGCTCAGATTCCTGTCTGCAATGGGCTTTTGCTCCAGTGACTGTTGGATAATTCACAGTGTTCTGGCTGGGTTCTGTAAGCAAGTATGTGCTGGAGGAAGAAGAGGAGCTGTATATAGCGATTGTATAAAAGAAGAGTTGTTCCTGAAGTTTGTTCTGAAGTCAAAGGGGCATCCCATAACCTCCCATCCCTATCTAAGTTATAACCCTTAATAAACCACAAAAACAAAGTCTGTTTTCTAACTCTGAAGTACCTGTGTAAATTCGGTGTGCCTGGTTGTGCAGGGTGGAGGATCCCAGTATACTTGCGGCTCCCTAGGGGGTGTGCAACATGTGTGTCTCCTATAGGTATCCTCCTATACTGAGCCCTCACCCAATTAGACACCACATCCCACTATCGCACCATATCATACAAACCAATTAAATCCTGTTATAATTGGTTGTATGATATGGTCTATGTAATCCCTAAAGTTAAAAATAGCCAGTGGTTGCTCCTAATCTCTTATAGGTAGTCTCCTTTTCTCTAGAGGCATTTTATTCTGTTTGGACCTGTTGTCCTGCTAGTATTAACCGTGATGGAAACTTTTACTCCTAGGGCGACAACACTATTACCGGAATTCATATGCAAATAGCAGTGGCATTCATATGTAAAGTTAGCATTCATATGTAAATAGCAGCCACCAGCGGCATTGATATGTATATAATGCCCCCCCCCCCCCCCCCCCCGAGGTCATATCTACAGTAATCTGTGGCAACCAATCAACAAGCAGAAATCATGTGCTGTGACCTCTAGCAACTAATCAGTGAGCCGTAATGTGTGCTGTAACCTCTAGCAACCAGTCAGTGAGCGATAATGATACACTGTAACCTCTGGCAACCAATCACAGTAGCTGCCTGATCTGATTCAGTAAACTGATTTTGAGCCTAGCTGCTATTTATTGTATGTCTCAGAGCAGGTGGAGAGCAAAACTGCATGGGGGGGGGGCAAGAAAATTTTTATATTGAAGACGGCCCTGGTTAGAACCCCTGTTTTAATTGCTACCTTGTCCCCACTAGGTAGATTTACCATCTCTGTTTGTCCTGATGACCATAATTACAGTGTGGTGGGAATTTCTCATTTTAGAGCTAATTTAGACTTGGTACTTTTGCTGTGGCAGATTATCCTCCAGGTTTCCAATCTCTGACCTTCCATGTTTGTACTTGTTTCTCCCTGGACGCTACTGCTTTTCTGGCTTTAGACTTTGTTCTAGGTCAATTATAAAAAGAAAAAGAAAACAAAATATGGGTTCTACAAAGTTAAAATGCTAATTTGCAACGGCTAAATGAAATATATTTAGAACGTATCTGTTGCCTTTCATATGCTTATTTTTTTGGCAAGTCTGCTGCAAACAAAAAAAAAGAAGAAAAATGAAACAAGGGAAAGCGTACTGTAGACTGGGCTGTATGTTGAAGCTGCCGAGACTGTGTATGTAAGCCATTCATCATTATCTGTCTGGCAAATGTCCGATGTGCGCAGAATGCCATGGCTGTTTGTTTCCTAACCCCATTAATTTCCATGTGGTTATAAATCACCCTCTCTGAAGTCAGGGACTTGCTGTCCTTTCAGCCAGATAAAATCAAGATTCAGCACTTATCGGTGACTGAACTACAACTCTTATCATCTTCAACCTGTGGACAGCTGACATAATGATGACAGCTCTCCAGCATTAAGGGTCCATGCACACTGGCTTAAAAAAAAAAAAAAAAAAGCCCAGTTACCTTGCAATATTTAGCTTTTTTGTGCAGGTGTTTAGCCTAAATTTTTAGCAGTGTTTGGGAGCGTTAGCTTTTATAAGCTGTGACACGTTGAGATTCTTAGCTCAATAGTAGTGCCAAAACAGTGAGTTTATTCCGTGCCAGATATAGTTTTTTTTATAGCTTGCTCGTCTACTTTTATTTAAAAGAATGTCAAAATTCATACAGGCATGTCTTCCCATGCAGGAGGCTCTCACCATCACTATGAATCAAACAAAACTTTCAGCCTCCTGGCTCACTTGTGGCAGCTTTACAGCTTCAAGTACCTCTTCAGGGTCCTTCCTGAACTTTAGTACCCTTTTGGTCCTCCTGACCATGAAACACATCCCAGGCGCTGCACCTCAGCCCTGCATCTTCCTTACAGCTTCCTAGATGCTCTGTCTGTCAGGCTCGGGCCTTGGCCTGTCCTGACCTGGACACCATGGTGCACACCAGCACCTCTCACGACTCCCTTCACACACTGACCTCCTTGGGTGGGGCTCTAAGCTCTATATCTGGCTTTCATATGAAGCCAGCACACACCTGTGCCATTAGTGGGCCTGCTTCCTACAAAATCTGCTGTAAACCACCATTCTAAACAGTGGCATGGGCTCGACCTGCCACAAAGTGCTTTTTACAAAAAACATTTGAGAAAAAGAAAAAAGGCGGGTGTCAGTGTTGCGGGTGTGTGCTCTTGAAAACCCAAACCATAGAGTTTTTTTCTCTGCCTCTAAATGCTGAGCTTAAAAAACACCTCTAAACTACCCAATGTTCATTGACACATAAGATAACATTAGGCTAAACTCCTCTAGGAGCAGCATTTTTTTTAAACCAGTGTGCATGAACCCTAAGCAATATTACTTGGGCTACAGAATTCTCTAGTTGCTTCTTCAGTGTTGTGTGGGCTCAAATAGTTTTGGTCTTGAGTCATTTTTTTTCTTATATGTACCCAGCAAGGATAACTTTGTGGCAGTGTTGAATAGCAAGAATGTTAACTTGCTGTACATTTTCTCTGGCAAGTTGTACACTTGCAGAGCACTTGAAGCACAAGTTCTAGTTGACACTTTTCCAATTTGTAGCAAATTTGCCTGGCAAGTCTTTAGCAAGAGCAAAGTTTCAGTGGTGAGTCTATAGCAAAGCTCTGCAAGTCTACAGCATTAAAATTCAGCCACAGCGACCCCTGTGGTGGGATGACTATTGCACAACATAACTGATCCAGAACTTGCAGCAGACTTGCAGAATGTTTGCAAAAAAAGTTGATCTGGAGTCATGTAATGCTGACTTGCTGCAAATGTGCAACAGATTTGTGGAGCTTGCAAGTCTAGCAATAGCTTAACAAGTCATTTTCAAACTTGCAGCACAATTGCTTGCTATTTGGGTATAAGTTTTAAAGCTAATATAAAATCAGCAGAAGCTGTTTACTTGCAGGCTCTCTCTTTCTTTCACTAAATCAAACCTCTAGCACAGCTGTCAGAACAGAGCAGGATGAGAAAGTGGGAGGGAGGGATGGGGTCTATCATGACACTGACTCATTTAGTTGTGTGTGTAATTTTAGGTTTAAGTTAACCTATTAGGGCATAAGCAAAAGACCTGCTATTACTCACATTCTTCTAAACACCCTATTTACAATTTAAATAGGCTACTGACCCATAAAAAAATGTAGCATGCAAAACTCCATGCTACAAGGAGATGGCCAAAAACAGCAAACATGATGAAGAAGGTTGTCAGAGACTCAGAGACTGGGAACATGACTGGGTGTTGGAGGTGTGTGTGTGTGTGGGGGGGGGGGGGGGGCTGCAAGGCAGCAGCTTATAGAGTACATTTAACCAAGCTGAGAACCCTCTCTCACCCCATCCATCCTTTACTGGCCCACCCTGCTGTCTGGGGGCTTCCCTAACTGACAACAGGTAGGAGTAGTGATGTCTCCGGTGGTGATGTCCAATGTCTGCACCAGTGGCACACTTGGGGGGGTGGGTCCACACTAGGTACTAGCACTCTTGGGGTGTCAGCTGGCACCCAACTTTTTTTTTCAACTTGCAGCAGTCAAACAAGCATAAGCTTAACAATAGTGCTGGTATCATAGTTCCCAGTTCTGGAAGATGATCGGGGTGCCCAAAATGGGGGGTGGCAATGCCCACATTGGCATTTTTATCCTGGGCGCTGGATCACATTGTCATGGATTGCTAGTGATCATGGCTATTACAACCAAAATAGGTTAATCTGAAAAACCAAGGAGCTACTGGTAAAATCTTTATTGAAAAACCAACAGGAGTAAAGCTTACAAATAAGTTGATGCGTTTCCATCCAAAAGGGACTTAGTACTAAGGCCCTTCTGGGTGGAAACGCATCCACCGGTTTTGTAAGCTTTACTTTTGTGGATTTTTCAATAAAAAAAGGTTTTACCCGAAGCTCCTTGGTGTTACTGATTGACCTATTGTGGATATTTGTGTATCGGTTGTGCAGCTGGGGATCTGGCACCCGATGGTCTACTTGCACGATACAGGGATTTATAGATTGTAGCACCGCTTCACCCATTTTCCATTTAGCGTGTCATGGCTATTACAGCCTCTTTACAAATCCTTAGTTCCACATTTGTGCTTCCTACAGCTCCCTTAAAGTGGTTGTAAACCCATTACAAGCACTTTAACCTACAGGTAAGCATAGATTAAGGCTTACTTGTAGGTGCAAGAAATATCTCCCAAACCTAAAAGGTTTAGGAGATATTTGCAGAACTAGCTGTACCAATGTCTGCGGTGCATGCAACGTAGACATCAGGCACAGGCGCACTGAGCATCCCGTTTCTAACGGCGATCATGCCGTTAGTGGCGGCACCAGCGTGCATGCACAGGAGTGATGTCATCACGTCTCTGGCCAGTCACAGCGCCAGAGCCGTGATCCCCGGAAGTTGATGGAGGGGAATGAGGATCGCTTCGGGGGCTTCGATCTCAGGTAAGTAATTAATAATGAGCTAGTAAGCTATGCATACTAGCTCATTATGCCTTTGTCTTGCAGGGGCTATTTATTTATTTTTTTATTGCTGAAGCTTTATTTCCTCTTTAAAAATACTTGTGCTACATTTGATCTGTCCCTCAGCAAGATACTGTAGACACTTGCTAAGGTTGAATAAAGACACCAGCCCATTCAGTTCAACCCGTGTGGGTGTGTGTTTTCGGCAACACCATTTCCCATATCCCTATATATTGCATTCCCTAAGATGCCCATCTAAGAGATCTGTTTTGAAAGATCAGAGAAAATTTTAAAGTAGAACAGAGCAAAACAGACCACAGAAAACAATTGAATGTGTAAAAAAAAAAAAAAAAAAACATTGTAAACCAAACTATTTAACTGCTGAAAGCCAGTCTAAAGAATATTTTACCTTTACTGCCCCTAGTAAGCAGCTAGGCAGGGAATACACAGAAGACTTGCTGCAGGGGGCCTTGCTGCACCACTGAACAGCATTTATGTAAAATTGTGTAAGTGCCATTTAGTGCAGTCCAATGACTAGGAGGGTGCCTATGGCAGCCTGGGCTCACAGGAAGTGGTTGAATGACATGTGCCATCATTCATCCCTGAAGTGGGCAGTGATGAGTGAAGGAGGTGCATGTGGAGCGCAATGCTGAAGAGTGAGAAGAGTGATGCTATTGTAGCCATGAGCTGGCTATTATGCATGAAATTCAGAGACATTGTGTAGTGTTATTAATGTGGAGTTGTCTCCCTCTAGTGTTGGTTGGACTCTATGTGTTTTTCTTTTCTTTTTTTTTCTTTTGGCAAAACTTAGAGCAAGTTGAGGTTTCAATGCCAGCAGGACTGATCTGAACTACGACTACTAGAATGCTGAAGTTTCAATGCCAGCAGGACTGATCTGAACTACGACTACTAGAATGCTGAAGTTTCAATGCCAGCAGGACTGATCTGAACTACGACTACTAGAATGCTGAAGTTTCAATGCCAGCAGGACTGATCTGAACTACGACTACTAGAATACTGAGAGGACAGAACTGGCTGCTGGTAGAGGATATCACGACCTGCATCAGCCTCTTGGGACGCTGGTTTGACTCTGCCAGCAGGAGGTCTGTGTAATAGTGAGTTGCTGTGATTCACGGCCTACACAGCGGTGAGCCGTTCAGCTATATCCAGAGGGACTTCTGTGGACAGCATCGCTTCTCCCCTACAGTGCACCGGAGGTTGTTCCAGGTTATCCAGAGACGTCTGTACTTCAGATCAAAGTAGGCCGCAGCGTGGCGCGGTGGACGTCATTTCCCAGAGCCAGGATACAGAGAGAGTTCCTGGTTCTTTAAAGTAAAATAAGGATACCCTAAAGTTCTGCCAAATTTGCTATACCCCATTATCAAGGATTATCTTAATCACATTACATCAAAGCTACCTGAAGACATCTGGATTTCAAGGAATAACCCTTCCACCTTTTGTTATCCTTTTCTCGTATGCTCTAGCTTCATTGGACTCCATTTAAAGTGGAAGTAAACCCTTCTATCGTTTTCAGTCTAAGAAGCCGCCATCTTGGCCTCTAATAATTCTTCAACTGCCATAATGCTGCACATGTGATCAGTTATGAAACCAGCCATTGGATGGTTTGAAAGTTTGGTTGAGAGCACAACCAATGGGAAGTTAGCATTTCCGACATGCCGGGAATGTAAGTGTTTTTTGAAACTGGGTTTACTCCTGCTTTAAGGGAGTCAACCAATTTAAATATAATAGTCTGCATGTTGTTCTTTTCATGTTGTGCAATTCTTAATGGCCTATGGGTTGAGGAGACAGAAGGGAGTGAGCCTGACATAGGAAATACAGCGCCAGTTCTCTACCCTTCTGCTGACCTGTTCACATAAGTTGTTGTGATTGGGCTAATATCTGAATTTGAATTTGACTGTGTTGATCTGTGTTCATTTACAGTTGATAGAGCCACCACTATATTGCCTTTTTATAAATAAATATAATATATAAATAAATATAGCCATAGTGTTCATAAGTGTGCTTTTTTTCATATTACAGTGTTGAAATATACTTATTTCCATGTTCTCACTAATACAGCAAACGACCTCAAACTATTTTGTTAATATTGTGTGAGTCTCTTATTATTAGTACAGTTAGTAAAATGACTGAACCCAGGGTGTCAGAGGTAATGAATGGTTTGCAGAGTCGAAGCAACCAGTGGGGTACAGAGGCTACTAGCAGCCCTTATGGGGGTACCACTACACTATATTGGGACTCCAGCTTTTTATTTATTACTCCTGTTGAGGTGGTAGTATTAAAAAAAAAAAAAAAAAAGCTCTGCTTTAACTTATATTTGTGTAAAAGTTGAGAATAACACAAATTAAAGAATTTAATATAATCCTACTTCCAAAGATATAGACGTTCCATGTACCATATGTTGGATATCAGTGTGAGAATTATTGTGCTGCTAATGCCAAAAAATCCAGACTTAATGTCGGTGGTAACCTCCGGACCATTAATAATCCAATTTCCTATGTGAACGCCTGCATTTGCTTCTGCTATGATAATAATAATACTAAATATCCTGCCAAAGTGTTGAAAACAGGGCTTAAAAGAAATATGTTGATGCTTCTGGACAAAGCTAATAGAAGCCCAAAAAATTAGTAACGGAAGACCTCATAATATTACACTAATTGTCACACTGTAGTAAAAAAAAAAATACATTTGAAAAATATAAAATAAAACTCACACAAAACCATTTGTTTTCCTTTAACCTCTGGAGTACCGACCCGCAATACCCCTTCATCGCCAGTCCAATTTTCAGTGGCGTGATAGTTTGACTGACATTTACCCTGTCATGCAGCACTGTGCCCAAATCTATTTTATGTCAGTCTTATAGACAGAAAAAAAGCTTTTTTGGTTGGATTTAACAACCACTGGGTTTTTATTTTTTTACTAAATTGAGGGAAAATGACAAAACATTTTGAAAAAGAGGAATAATTTTGATGGTTCAGCGTCACACAACACCTAACAAAGATGGCACCACATCCCTGAAAATTTGAAACATAAATCAAAGGACAGGAAGGGAGATTAGGGATTTTGGCGGTGCTGGTTAACAAAGTACAATTAATTAAAGTACAAAATTTGTAATACAAAAATGTATTAAGTTTGAAGTTAAAATCAGTAGCAATATATGCTTAAAAGATACAGGATAATGCAATACAGTGGTTGTTCTCGTCAAGCACACATGTTCCCGACATGTTTCGCATTGGATTGCTTCTTCAGGGGATGTGTGAATGTTTGAACAAAATCTAAACCAAAAATACAAAATGGTAATAGAATATATCACAAAATTCATAAGTGCAGAGAGAAGAAAAAAAAATAAAAATGTTGTGATATATTCTATTACCATTTTGTATTTTTGGTTTAGATTTTGTTCAAACATTCACACATCCCCTGAAGAAACAATCCAATGCGAAACATGTCGGAACTATGTGTGCTTGACGAGAACAACCACTGTATTGCATTATCCTGTATCTCTTAAGCATATATTGCTACTGATTTTAACTTCAAACTTAATAAATTTTTGTATTACAAATTTTGTACTTTAATTAATTGTACTTTGTTAACCAGCACCGCCAAAATCCCTAATCTCCCTTCCTGTCCTTTGATTTATATTTTGAAAAAGAGTTTCCCTAAATTTTTGCCATAAAACATATCAAATAAAAAATGCAAAAATAGTATGAAAACTCCCAAAAAGAGCCCTCTTTAGAAAGTAAACACCCCAAGGTGAACACATTTTTGTGCCATAATTTTTTTTACACATGAAGAAACATGATAGTGTCCAGGGGGTTAGAACATTGAACTCTGTAATGGTGCACTAGATAGATTATTGTACCGGGCATACCTAATGTATAGGTCACATACAGTGAGAGAATGGAGATGAAGGAGTTTATGGGGAGATGTGCGGGATAAGGGAAGTGAAGGGTTAATTTATCTGTCAAAGCATAGATCACCTGAACATCATGGATCTTTAGAATAGCATCCAAGTTTATTAAAGTGGTCACATCATAGCAATGCAATTGCAACATTTTTGGATCCCTTCATCAGACATGCTTGATGAAAGGATCCTGTACCCGAGTCTGTGAGTTTGGTCATCTCAGTTCACAAAGAATGTGGACACCTCTCAGAGTTATTGCTTCAGGAGCACGAAACTGGATCCATCCATGGTTTGATGTGGAGAAACTTGAGCGGCCTGCACAAAGCCTGATCTCAACCCCGACTAGCTCCCAACTGTCCCTGATTTAGAGGGACTGTCCCTGATTTGGAACAAAGTCCCTCTGTCCTTCTTTCCTCCTCATTTGTCCCTCATTTCGGTCTTGTTGGTGCTGCACGAAGGACATTATCTTTACAGCACACCAACCTTAGATGGCACCATGGGGGGAAAAAATGAGAGAATAAAAAAATGATGGGCCCATTTATGAAGGTATCTTTTAGCACTCAAGCAAAGATAATGTTATATTCTCATGTGGCGTTGGTGGTCTTGGAGGTTTCTCAGGAGCAGAAGATGAGCTGGAATGTTATCGACCATTTCAAGGGTATTAAATCTCTGTAAAAGTGTCCTTTATATAGTTGTATATAAAATGCACTATTTATCTTTGAAAAAGTGTTTCCCAGCGCTAAAACTTTCATCCAATTTCTAAATTGCTGCATTTGTCAATTTCAAAAGCCAATATAAAGGAATATTAGTGGTAAAAAGGCACTTGTGGGTTTAAACAATTATGTTCTATGCCTACATACTTTTGCTAATTGGCGTGCCTCGTTCCCATCTAAAAAAAAGTTGGGAGGTATGCCTTTGGGGTGCATTGAGATGCCAACTGAGAGTCAGATCTTTCTGTCCAACATTGGAGATGAGACTGAAGGAGAAATGCCATGGGAGTAAAGCAGGGCTATGACTCTCAACCCAGTGTTGGCCACGATGGTGCAGCATGAAGGACATTATCTTTTCAGTACACCAACCTTAGATGGCACCATGGGGAAAAAAATTAGAGAATGAGAAAATTCTGGGTCCATTTATGAAGGTATCTTTTAGCTCTCACGCAAAGATAATGTTATATTCTCCTGTGCCGTTGGTGTTCTTGGAGGTTTCCCAGGAGCAGAAGATGAGCTGGAATGTTATCGGCCATTTCAAGGGTATTAAATTGCTGTAAAAGCGTCCTTACCCACAAGTTGTATGTATTCAATGGGTGCACAGTCTCCTTTCCATAACTCCAAACATTTGAATTACAGGCCTAAAGCAGTGTAAACAACAGTAGCTGGAGCCACTCATTTTATGAAATGTACCAGGAAGAGTAAAATTGTAGGAAGAGTGCAACCTTGTGACATAAAGTCCACAAAAAGGAGCTCAGGCCATAGCAGAAGCAAGTAACAGGGATACAGAAATAGAATTGTACTTGGCTCGTGACATCCAGAGTTTAGTGTCACTTTAAACCAGTATTAAACCCAAAACCAAATATATACCATATTTTTTGCTCAATAAGACTCACTTTGCCACCCCCCCTTCCCCCCAAAAAATGGGGGGAAAGGTCTGTTCGTCTTTTGGAGCGAATATTGACCAGGCTCCAACCCCCCAGCTGCCACCGCCATGTTAAAATGCCGGCAGAAGAGAGGAGGACAGACATCTCAAGTCTCCCGCGAGCACCGGGCGATCTCCCGGCAGGGCCTGCCACTCAGTCTCAGACAAAAGACAGAGCAGCCCGAGCGTCCGAATGGAATATGGCCGTGGCTTGGGCTGCTCTGTCTTCTATCTGAGCGACAGGCAGATCAGTGTGACATGTATCATAGGAGGTGGGAATTTGTTACAGTGGGCGCCAGGATATTCCGTGACAGAGCTCTGTGTGGCACAGGTCAGGCTGCATTTCATGGCACTGGTAAGGCTGAATTTAATTGGCACAGGTCAGGCTGAATTTCATGGGCACTAGTCAGGCTTTATTTCCTGAGCACTGGTTAGGCTGCATTTCATGGGCACTGGTAAGGCTACATTCAATTGGCACAGGTCAGGCTGCATTTAATTGGCACTGGTCAGGCTGCATTTCATGGGCACTTGTAAGGCTGCATTTAATTGGCACAGGTCAGGCTGCATTTCATGGGCACTAGTAAGGCTGCATGTAATTGGCATTTAATTGGCACAGGTCAGGCTGCATTTCATGGGCACTAGTAAGGCTGCATGTAATTGGCATTTAATTGGTAGAGGTCAGGCTGCATTTCATGGGCACTGGTAAATATATATATATATATTTTTTTATATGTGATGGTTGCATTAATTTTCTTTTTTAGGCTTTTTTCCCTTGTTTTACCTGGTAATCTGGCCATTAACACCCTTCCTGTATTAGAGCGTCCCCACTCTGGATGAAGGTGCACAAGGGGCACCTTTCAACAGCAGCGTTGCCATTCTGGGGGGAGGTGATAGGAGTGTTAGATGCACAAATTATATGGCCTGATGCATGGGACCTGACGCAGGTGTTTTTTTTTTTAGATTTAGCCATGCTGAGGGGTAGCAGCAGGGTTTTCAGCCGGCAATTCTCTTTTCACTAAAAAGCAATCCAAGCAGCTTATTAGCCATTTGATCACTTTTAGAAGCAGCGGGAGGAGTCGCCACCCCTCCTCTGGAATATAGAGGAACCGATTGGTCCATTTCTCTACTGCTGCAGCTGAATGCCTGCAGGAGGGAGAGGAGGAGAAGCGGGCATTCAGCAGCTGCATGGAGGGATCTGTTCTTCTACATGCCTCTGCCCTCCTATCCAAGTGCATAGGGGAGCGGTGTGGGCGCCCTGGAACATTGGCCAGGGTCGCAGTTGCGACTCCTGTGTGTACACCCCTGGCCTTCATCATATTTAAGTATTTGTAAGCTACAATAAAAGAAATGTTTGCTTTTAGGTTTATCTACTGCTTTACGTTCAGTGCCCTAACACAGGACAAATGGTTAAAGAAGAGGGCCAGCTGAAGAATTTTTGTTTTAAAAGTCAGCAGCTACAAACACTGTAGCTGCTGACTTTTAATAAGCACACTAACCTATCCAGGGTGCCCACGATGTAGGTCGCCCAAGCCCGACCCGTCCCTTGGCTCTCGGGTCCCGGCGCCGCCATTTGTACTAAGGGAAACAGGCAGTGGAGCCTTGCGGCTTCACTGGCCGTTTCCTACTGCGCATGCTCGAGTCGCGCAGCGCTTTGTGAATGGCCGGCTGTGTTCTGGGACACACACAGTTCCCAGAGCACAGCGCGCCCCATTCCCCAGAAGACAACGCGAGGAGGAGAAGACTGAAGACACCGCAGATTGGGAAGAGGCAGATTAGGACGATCATCTGACATCCGCGCTATGGCTGAATGATGGCCACAGCGTGGATGTGAATTCCCGGGAGGCCGTCATATGACGGCCTCCCCTGTGCACGCTCCCTGCACACGCCCTGCAGGTTGCGTGCGGAGCGCGCTGTGATCACCGAGTAACTGAGACTCAGGTGATCACCGATCTGAGTAAGGAGCCGGTCCTGGCCCCTTACCATGTGATCAACTGTCAGCCAATGACAGCTGATCACATGATCAAAACAAAACATCAGGGATCGCATTTTTTTCTCCTCACGCTGACAGTGGAGGAGAAAAAAAAAAAGACGATCACCGGCTCACCTTAAAGGGACATCGGTCCCAAAACGTAAGAGGCATTTATGTCTTATAATCTGAACCTGAAAGTGCCCACAAGTGCCACCTATCAATGCCCACAAGTGCCACCTATCAATGCCCATCAGTGGTGCCAATCAGTGCCACATAGAAGTGCTGCCTATCAGTGTAACCAATCAGTGCCCATCACTGCCACCCATCAGTACCCATCACTGACACCTATCAGTGCCCATCACTGCCACCTCATCAGTGTACATCAATGACGGACAAAAATTACCTTAATTTTTTTTTTACATTTGGTCTTTTTACATTTTTTTTAACAAAAAATAAAAAACGCACAGGTCATCAAATACCACCAAAAGAAAGCTCTATTTGGGGAGAAATATTGATAAAAATGTCATTTGGGTACAGTTTTGTATGTTTGTGCAATTGTCATTCAAAGTGCATCGGTGCTGAAAGCTGAAAATTGGTCTGGATAGGAGGGGAGTATAAGTACCCAGCAGTGGCGGAACTACCGCCATAGCAACCCATGCAAGCGCTATGGGGCCCGCAGCCGAGTGGGGGCCGCAGCCGAGTGGGGCCCGGCAGTGGCATCTCTCTAATTAGGCAATTAGGCTACTTGAAGTGCCGCCTCTGCTGAAAAATGTCGCCGTGGCGTGAAGCTCCGGCCAGCAGCATGTTGCCTGTGATCTCCACAGCCAAGCAGTGGAGAGAGGGATCGGAGCGTGGCTGTCTTGGGGAGGAGGCGGGGCCAGCGCTGTGTTGTCTTAGGGAGGAGATTCCAGCAGTCTGGGCACAATTCCCTCTGCTCCGGAGACACAGATCGCGCCCCCCCTCCCCAGCCATCACCCCCCCACCACTGGAGTGCTCAGCGGAGCGCTCCTCGCAAACCCCGGAGGAGGCATCTGGCTGAAAAGGAGAGGAAGGTACCGCGCAGGGGGCCTCACGAGCGCTGTATGGAGCCGATCTGACAGAAGGGAAGGTAGGAAAGAAGAGACGTCTGGGCTGCCCCTCTCTGGGGCTGCCAATTAGTGCTGGTAGGGGGGGGGATAAGGTGCTCCAGCTGCAGAGAGCGGCAAAGCTACCACCATACCACAACCTTTTCTGCAGCCAGCGACCACCATTTTTTTTATTAAAGAGAGCCACCCCCCATACATTTTCCTGCAGCATCCCTCAGCCACAGCCAGACTGATCTTTATATCCATCCCTGCCCCACCCCCCCCCCCCCACTCCATTCCTCCTGATCATGTGTCATTAACAGTAAGGGCAGCTCAGTCTTGTGTCAGTGTCCCAGTATGTCCACCTGTGATTGGCAGCCCCTGACCCCTCCCTTCACCCTGCCTTTAACCATGCCCTTACCCCTGCCTATGCAAGACTCCACTGGGGGTGGATTGGGACGGATGCTCCGCATCCTGTGCTGGCACTGCCTGCTGATTGGCTTCTCCGCTGCTACCTCCCACACTGACACCAGCACCAAGATAGAGAGCACCAACACCAGCACTGAGATAGAGAGCACTGACACCAGCACCAAGATACAGAATGCTGACACCAGCAAAAAGATAACGAGCCCTGACACCAGCACCGAGATACAGAGCACGGACACCAGCACCGAGATAGAGAACACCGGCACCAGCACTGAGATAGAGAGCACTGACACTAGCACTGAAATAGAGAGTACTGACACTAGCACTGAGATAGAGAGTACTGACACCAGCACCGAGATAGAGAGCACTGACCCCAGTACTGAGATAGAGGACACTGACACCAGCACTGAGATAGAGAGCACTGACACCAGCACTGAGATAGAGAGCACTGACACCAGCACTGAGATAGAGTGCACTGACACCAGCACCGAGATAGAGTGCACTGTCACCAGCACTGAGATAGAGAGCACTGACCGCAGTACTGACATAGGGAGCACTGACACCAGCACTGAGATAGAGAGCACTGACACCAGCACTGAGATAGAGGGCACTGACACCAGCACTAAGATAAGGGAGCACTGACACCAGCTACAAGATAGAGAACACTGACACCAGCTACGAGATAGAGAACACTGACACCAGCACCGAGATAGAGAACACTGACACCAGCACCGAGATAGAGAACACTGACACCAGCACCGAGATAGAGAGCACCGACACCAGCACCGAGATAGAGAACACCAACACCAGCACCGAGATAGAGAGCACCGACACCAGCACCGAGATAGAGAGCACTGACTCCAGCATTGAGATAAGGGAGCTCTGACACCAGCACTTTAAAGCTCTTAATATATGTAATTTATACAGTTATTTTTTTTTTTATCGCTTGAATTATTTTTCCCATTATGGACGTGAGTAGGGCCTCATGTCTAGGTTTTGCCTAAGGCCTCACAAAGCCTAGAGCCGCCTCTGGGGCCTGGTGAGGATGGTGAGGATGAGGAATGTAAATTTACTGTTAAGCCTCCTGGGCCCCGCGAGTCCAGCCGTGTCCCGACACACGCAGCCACATGCAGCAGAGAGCAGAGTGGGCGGGGCAGAATGCTCAAGTGCGCCTGTGAAGGGGCATCATTTTCGGCCCATGAGGAGGGTCTGGAGTCTGGAGAGGTGGTAGGAAGGGAGGGGGAGACTATATTTTTTCATTAGGATAATTTCGGCACAAAGAGAGGGGGAGCAATGCCAGGTTCAAGGGTGCAGAATTCTGAGACTTTTTTTTAGAGAGATTTAACATCACTTTCTGCCCTGCTGAAGAATTTTTTACAGACAGGAAGTGCAGGGAAATTATTTGAATGGAGCCTGGATTGACATACAAACCTAACCGAAGTTCTTATCCTTCCCTAATCCATGCAAAACTTTTTTGATTTTTTTTACACTACATTGTACTGAATGTAACCGGTAGATTTTATTGGCAGTGTTTTTGTTTTGTTGTTCGAAATTAATATAAGCTGTTGCCTGGGTACTGTGCCACATGAGTGTGGTAATCTGTTGTTCAATGGCATTAGTTCATTTTTTTTGGGGGGGGGGGGCCCATACAACATTTTGCTATGGGGCCCTGTGATTTCTAGTTACGCCCCTGGTACCCAGTAAGCAAGTGGTTAAAGAGTAAATGAACTTGGCTGTCATTATACCCTTTATACTGGTGACATCTAGTGGCAGAAAAGATGTACTGCATGGAGGGGGAGCTCTGGATTGAAGGTATGCATTGCAACAAAGGCTGCTTTTTTCATTTTCTCTTCTATAGATTTATTAATATTTTCTATTTATTATTGACTGAAGTTCTGATTTAAAGACCCTGTCACATTATAAAAACTCTTAGGTACAATTGAGTGTACCACCCTTGCAGCTCAGTGGTGCTCTGTGACAGAGATCTGGTAACCCCGAAGTCCCCTGAGAAACCACCTCTTCCGTGAGTGTCTATCGCTGGTTCCTCCCCCTGACTGCACATAATTGTCATATAGTAATAATATGAGGTCAGAGGGAGGAACCAGCGAGGGCTGCGGGGGACTTCAGGGAATCAGTTCTCTAAATGCACCAGCATTTAGTGGCATGGTGGCATGGGAGGGCAGAAATGTATGTATCAACTCTTCTGTATAGGTATGAGTTTATTTTAAAGCTTTTATGTTTTTCCTGTAACGGGGGCACTTAGCCACACCTATTTGTCATGGCAGATATTGGGGTGGCAGATATTTGCCCTTTCTCCCATCTCAGAACACTCAGATATAGATACTGACGGTTGATTTTCTATTATGATACTTTAATCACCCGGCGGCTTCTGTAGTATTCTAGCACAGCTGCCCCACTTTCATTTGTAATCATTGAGCCTAAAACTGTCCGCCAAATACGAAAAATACACAAGACTTTAATTAGAATTACAGTTGCCTGATTAATCACTGCTATAGCGGAGAGCGAAGAATAACAGATCAATGCTCAGCGTGGTGCCTGCGCTTTGTAAAACATCTTCATTTTAAAATTCTACAATTAAAAGAAACCTCCACATAAGGAAATACTGATGCCGTCATTGCTGCTCTCTATCTATAAATGCTAAATGTCTGGATTTGGACCTTTCTGAACCTGGAACAAGCATCAGGAAGGAGGCCAAATCTTCATAGACCCAGAATGTATCCAAACCAATGGATCAGCCTTTTACCTGGGCAACTGGCTTCTTTTATATCTTATCAATGGCAGGCTTCACATCTTCTGAGTCAGACTATCGCAACCTTTTTAGATCAGAGGAACCCTTGAAATAATTTTAAGGGTCTTGAGTAACCCCTGCTGAAGATGCTTCTACTTAAAACCCGGTGCGACTGGGAGCTTGTAGTACAAAAAGAGAATAAAGAAGGTGGTGGTGTGAATTTCAGTATTATTATTATTACAAGAGCACTTACTGTTATCTCACATATATATTATTATTATTATAGCCAAATTTACCACCCTAACTCCTCCCACAGCTTTTACACTACATAGACAGTAATATAACAAAAAGTGCGGATTGTTCCCGATTGGTGGTGCTATTACTTTGTGGAACGTTTTGCCGAATGGTTCACGAAATATCGTAGTTTTTGCGGAGAAATTTGTCCCATAGGAACGAATGGCGAAATGTTCAAAACTAGAGTGGGAGGTGGTAAAAGCTGACAACCCCATGATCAGCCAAAACATTATAACCCCCCATGATCAGCCAAAACCTTATAACCCCCCCATGATCAGCCAAAACATTATTACCCCCCCATGATCAGTCAAAACATTATGACCCCCCATAATCAGCCAAAACATTATGACCCCCCCATGATCAGCCAAAACATTATGACCAGCCAAAACATTATGACCCCCCCCATGTTCAGTCAAAACATTATGACCATCCAAAATATTATGACACCCCCCCCCCCCGCCCCCATGATCAGCCAAAACATTATGACCAGCCAAAACATTATGATCCCGCCATGATCAGCCAAAACATTATGACCAGCCAAAATATTATGACCCCCCCCCAGTTACTCCGCCCACTCCAGTAGGTGGAGGCAAGAACACTTCACACAATTTCCCCAGAAATTGTAGCTTTTCTAGTTATTATTTATTTTCAGTAATAATATTGAAATGAAATAAACAATAATAACAGAAAAGAAATGCGGACAGTGAAAATTGTGGTGTCCACTACTTATTTATGACTGGTATTTATATAGAACCAAAAATGTACATTGGTCCCTTCACTTGAGAAACTTACAGTCTAGGGCAATGGTCATCAACCCTGTCCTCAGGGCCCACTAACAGGCCAGGTTTTATGTATTACCTTGGGGAGATGCAGACTAGAATACTGCAATCTTTATAAATGATATTGGGTCTGGGATCAAAAGTAACATTTCCGTCTTTGCAGATGGCACCAAGATATGCAGTGGAATAACGTCCTTACAGGATGTCTCCAATTTACAAGCCGGCCTCAATGCTCTGTCTAATTGGGCGACTATGTGGCAGATGAGGTTTAATGTTGATAAATGTAAAGTTATGCACTTGGAGGATAAGAATATTTATGCATCATACATGCCGGGGGAAGTACAACTGAGGGGATCTTTGGTGGAGAAGAATCTGGGGGTTTTGGTAGATCTTAAGCTCAATAATAACATGCAATGCCAAGCTGCGGTTTCCAAAGCGAGCAAAGTCCTTTCTTGTATTAAGAGAGGTATGGACTCCAGAGAGAGAGATATAATAATTTTGCCCCTGTTCAAATCATTAGTAAGACCTCATCTGGAATACGCAGTTCAGTTTTGGACACCAGTTCTCAAAAAGGAAGTGCAGAGAAGGGCAACCAAACTGATAAGAGGCATGGAGGAGCTCAGCTATGAGGAAAGATTAGAGGAACTGAATTTATTCTCTCTTGAGAAGAGGAGAATAAGGGGGGATATGATCAACATGTTCAAATATATAAGGGGTCCATATAGTGAACTTGGTGTTGAGTTATTCTCTTTACGGTCTACCCAGAGGACACGGGGGCACTCTTTACGTCTAGAGGAAAAGAGATTTATTCTTCAAATACAGAAAGGTTTCTTCACAGTGAGAGCTGTGCAAATGTGGAATAGACACCCGCCAGAGATGGTTCTGGCCAGCTCAGTAGATTGCTTTAAGAAAGGCCTGGATACTTTCCTGAATGTACATAATATAATTGGGTACTAACATTTATAGGTAAAGTTGATCCAGGCAAAATCTGATTGCCTCTCGGGGGATCAGGAAGGAATTTTTTCCCCTGCTGTAGCAAATTGGAGCATGCTCTGTTTTTTTTTTTTGCCTTCCTCTGGATCAACTGTGGGTATAAAATGGGGTATATTGGATTGTACGATGGTTTTTTTTTTGTTTTTTTTATTGTTTTTAAAGATGGAATGGATGGACTTGTGTCTTTTTTCAACCTGACTAACTATGTAACTATGTAATCACTGAGCAGCAAATAATATTAGTAGATACAGTATCTCACTTTTGTGAGATACTGTATCTCTAGGTGATGATACATATTATAGCATATTTTTAGATGATAAACCCCATGTAACTGTTCCAGATAATGCAGACAATTGCCTCTAAGTAGTTTGATGTTCCAGATGACGTCTCTTCCCGTGACATTTACCATGCCTGCTCTCTGCTTTTATTTTTAAAAACAACACGCGACAAACAGCCTTTCCGCATCATGTCAGAGGGAAGAATCATGAGGGTTACAGTAATAGGACCTGACAGTTTAACTCAGGCAATCACAGTTCCGCCATGATTTCTTCCAACACTTTTCTCTTAACACAGACTGAGAAATGTTTATGGACAAGTAAAGCAAACAAATGAAATATTAACGCAGGAAGATAATGGTGGGATTCAAGAGTCTCAAATATTTGGTTAAATCTGAACTCCATTATATATCAATTTAAAGTATTTGTTACCCCAACATTTCATATTCCTGATATGTGCCTGCTGTACCATGCACTTGTATGAAAAAGTATCCCGTCTTTGTATTGCTTCTTTGAGTGAAATACCTGCTGCTCCTGCTTGGTGTGCTGTTGCTTCTACCCCCCCCCCCCCCCCCCCCCAGCTCTTATGCAACTGAAAACAGAGGGAATGTGATCACTTATAAAAAAATGGGGGAAAAGGTATTTATAATGTTTTTTTTTTTTTTTACATCCATACACATATTTTGCCTTTCATTTCTGTTTTAAACAGAATCGTTTCGTTTTTACAAGGTGATTGTTTACAATTACTTTAAGTGTAAGGCCATTTTGGGGGGGGGGGGTTGTGTATGTTATTGTATTACATCTATTCACTCTTGCAGCAGTATCTGTGTGAACTAGGTGACCTAAGTCTTTGCTAAGTGGGAGTGGGGGATTGTCCTGATATTCTTTCTCTTAGCCCTTGTACACACGGTCGGAGATTCCGACAACCAAATCCGTCGGATTTTGTCCAACGGATTTTGTCCGAAACTGTTGCATACACACGGTCGGACAAAGTTGTCGAAAAATCCGACGTGATGACGTTATTTCGTTACAACGGGACTACGTTCACGCTAGTAGCCAATAGCTTTGGTGTAGGAATTTGATGCTTGTTGGGAACCGAGAGGCCACTGTTGATTTTGCTGGCATATAAAACCTGTTTATTAATCCTGGGTCTTGTGGAGCCCCAGACAAACTGCAGGACCTTGCGTTGGTATATGCACAGAATATGGGAAAGGACCTGGACTGACAGTACTCAAGTAAAGCAGTTTTGGGAGGTAGGTCATACGTACAGTCATTATTCTACCAAACCAGGGCAACGGAGGATGGGACGAGGAGGAGAGCATAGCCGCTAGCTTCCCAAACAGCGGAGGAAAATTGGCTTGATAAAGTTCTGAATACGTTGGAGTAAGCCTAATCCCCAGATAGGGCAATGAAGGCAACCACTGTAATGAAAATGCAGTTTGTAGGGATGTCAGTTCTGAGGGTGGAAGGTTAATCAACATAGCTTTATATTTGGGAAGAAATAATGATTGCTAGGCCCTGGGGTGGCAATAAAAAACACCCTCAGTACAATATGTGCCACATCCTAATACTAATTGAAAAACTTTTTTTAAAGAGGGAGATGGACTTTATAGGCATATATAAAATTGAAACAGAATTTATTCAGAATTCACAGATTATACATATAAAAAACGGTATTTATTATATATCTATAACAAAAAAACAAAAATTAAAAGAAAAAGGGGACCCAGGGTAAACCCCAAAAGACAAGAAATGCCACTTTATAGTCCTTCCTGTGGAGTATAGACATCTATTTCGAAATAACTTCCACTGGGATGTGGCATGACATGATGGGGTGTCCACTTGTCCTGTTGATTTTAAAAAGTGCTTATTGCTCTGCTCAACATGTTTTGTGATTAAAGAATCGCTTCCTCAGGAGCTTCACTCTTAATGTTAGGTGTGCTCTATGAAAACCCCACACTGAAAAGATGCCGCTGCTGTCCCCAAGAAACAGCCTTGACGGATGTTGAAAGGGACAAAAGAGGCCCCTTGGCGATCCCTCAAAGGGGATCGATAGATCTGTATTGCAGATAACAACGTGGAGATGTATCAAGTAAACATATAGAAAAAACATAGGATGCGTTTTTGGAGATGCTTGGAATATACAATGGGGAGTAGCCTAGCCGTGGAAAATATGGGCTATCTCTAGAGTCAGGTTGAGTAAAAGGAAAGCAATTTAGGTGGTAATCCTACTTCACGGCTGTACATTCCTGGGTGCATCCATCCCCAAAGGCACCTCTAGAGACGACCCATGGCGCAGGGTTGACGGATGGGCCCGAGAATGTCGCAAAGGTATTTAAGAGAGAAAGTAGATTAGGGAGGGCGATTCTAGGTTTAGTTATGGACAGCAAGATATCATCTGCGAACGATGATATTTTGTGTGAAGTACCCACTACTTCTACCCCTGTTATGTCTGGATGAGTTCAGATCGCCTCCAAGGGTTCCAGTGCCAGGATAAATAGAAGTGGGGAGAGTGGGCACCCTTGTAGGGTTCCTCTCTTAATGGGGAAAAGAGGCCATTTGAAGCCATAGTATTTGACTTTGGCCTTGGAGGAGTCAAAGATTGCTGACACCCAACTCAAAAAGGAGGTGTCAAAACCATAATGGTTAAGCACCTGCATTAAGTAAGGCTATGACAAGGTGTCAAAGGCCTTATTGACGTCAAGAGGCAAGAACATTGTCTCTAAGGGCCTAATATGAGCTATGTGTTGGATTTGGAGGAGCCGTCTAATAGCGTCACCCGCCTGTCTTCTTGGGACAAATCACATCTGGCCTTTTTTTATCAGGCGTGGGAGAAAGGAAATCAGATGACTGGACAAAATCTTCGTCAATATTTTTCACATCTATATTAATTAATGAGATTGGCCTGAAATTAGCCCAAGCAGAGTGATCCTTGTCTAGTTTGGGGATCATTACAATATTGGCGGTCAACAGGGTTGATGTAAAGGATTGATCATCTTTAACAGAATTATACATAGCCGTCAAATACGGGGCAATGACATCTCCCAATTTCCTGTAGTACAGTGCCATAAAGCCATCCAGGCCTGGCCTCTTGCCTACCTTCAAATCTTTGATACACTGTAAGACTTCCAAGACCTGTATGTCTCAGTCCATTATGGATGTGTGTGTTACAGATAGGGAAGGTAAAGACAAGCTGTTCAGAAACGTGTCTAGGCCCTGGGTGGAAGACTGGTTGGGGGCAGAATAAAGAATAGTGAGGCGATGATGAAATTCGTCCAAGACCCAATGAGGGTTACCGGTAAGGTTGTTATGGCAGGTGTGTAAAGTAATGGGGGCATATTTTGGAGGAAAAGTGTGTAATCTATTGGCCAGCATCACGATCGGTTTGTTCACCTTGGCATACCATTTCTCGCATTCCCAGCGTAGGGTAAGTTCTGCCTTGTCGGTTAAGCATAGATCTAGGTCCGTACGGGCCTTGTCCAAGAGCCTACAGTTGACGGGGGGATTGTTTGAAGGCTGTTGATGATGCCTCCAGGCGCTGCTCCAAATTGCGTCGGGCCAACATTCACTCTTTCTAAACATTTCAACTCTAGTTGGATAACATGGCCCTGGAGGACAGCCTTATATTCTTCCCATAGCGTCACAGGGGATGAGACCGTCCCAGCATTGAATCAGAAATATTCAACGGAGGCTTTGTGGATGTCACTTAAGATTGCCTTAAAAGATAAAAGGGAGTCATTCATTGGAGGGAGTGGCAAACAGTCAGGATAGGGTCGTGGTTCGACCATGGGGCAGCTAAGATAGAGGCGGAAACAATTAAAAGGAGATGTTTCCGCAGTAAAAACATGTGGTCAATCCTGGAGTGAGAATTGTGGGGATGAGTATAACGAGTGTAGTCCTTGCCCAAGGGGTAAAGCTCTCTCCAGACATCTACCAGGTCATGACTCTGCAGGGAATGTAAGAATTTTTTTGCAGCAGGAGAAGGGGGTTTGTGTTCCAAAGGTATTTATCAAGAGAAGGGTTCAGTGTCACATTAGAGTCACCCACGAAGAGAAGGTTGCCCTTCTGGTGGGACTTCAACAGGGAGCAGATGTGAGTTAGGAAAGGCCTCAGATTGTCATTCGGAGCATAGTAAGTCATGATGGTCACCTCATTGTCTTGAATAGTACCTTGCAGTATAAGGTACCTGCCATTTGGGTCTGCTATCTGTCTACTGCAAATAAAAGGGACCGATTTGCATAGAGCAATGAGGACTCCTCTTTGCTTAGTAGGGCCATTAGTCAAATAGACTTGGGGGTAACAGACATCAAAGTACTTGAGGCAGAAACAGGAGAAAAAATGGGTTTCCTGCAAGCATGCTATATCTATGTTTTGTTTTTTGAGGTATATAAAAACCTTCACTAGTTTTTGGGGGGAGTTCATACCCTGTGTCACGGTACTACTTACAGTGAACCCACAGGCAATCAGGTGACACGGGATCCCCCAGGGCGTGGAATCTAAGAGCCAGCCGGTGTTCCCGCCAGGGACCCTCTCACGAAGGTTTGGACTTAGCTGCGTGCTGACCCCAGGTCACGACCCCCGGGTTCACCCTGTTCGCTAGGGAAGTACCAGAAGACACTGTAGACAAGGATGGATGGATGAAGCAAGGAGAGCCAGATAGTAAGCCAAGGTCAGGGCGGGCTGCAGACAACGTAATCAGAACAAGCAAAAGATGAGTTCACGAGAGGTCAGGTAAAACAGGTTACACAGGGGAGCTTCAGAAACAAACGTTGCTCAAGCAATGGTAGCTGGTTAGGAAGGGATTTAAATAGAGAAGTACATGAGGGCTGGACAGGAAGTAGCAGGAAGGAAACATATATTAGGCAACAGGTAAAGGGCGGCGACACCCATAGCTGCAGAGTGCACAGAGCTGAACACCCAACAGTGGAACAACAGATGCCAGCCGACCCACTGCAGTAAAGATGACATGCAGATCGGCTCCGCAGCTGATCTGTCACACCCTGAACATTCAGGGACAGCCAGTTGAGGGTCATGGAATCAAAAAGGTGCACCGAGATGAGGGTAGAAGGAAGAAGAAATAGGAAGGGAGGAAGAAGAGGAAAGCAGGACATAGGACATAAAGAAACCAAGGGAGTCTTGGGATATAGAAAACATAGAGAACTTGAATGCATCACTGTGTGGGATGTGAGGCCCACAATGGGTCGGATGTTGGTCAAGACTGCCGTCTTAGCCAAGTGCTGACATGTAGGAGGAGCAGTGGTCCATCGGAACCATGAGCCTACTATGAAATGTTATAATCAACCCAAATGTCATTAGCACAAGACCAACGAACTTCTGAAAACATAGTCAAAAGGAACAAACAAAAAAAACAATATGACAAACTTAGTCCTTATAAGACATTATAAACGTTTAGGAACAAAGGTCCCTTGAGCACCCCAGGTTCACCAACTACAAGCGGGTCAGCCCAGAGTGACCGAGCGGGCCAAAAATGCTTGCTCAGCAACTGTAGTTCTATCAAACCACAAAGCAGGAATAGAGAATTTTGTTAAGGAGAAAGAAATTTCAACCAACAAGGTAAACAGTGCTAGACAATCCCTGCTAGAGTTCCATTACCCTCCCACCCTGTAACGTTCCATGAATCAACTAAGGTAGTTATAGCAGACGATGACCAAATGAACAATCACAGACTGCAATACTTATATCACTGCTGAAAAAGGCTAGGAGGTGATCTGAAGCCAAGGACCCTACACTGCATACGAGGCAGGTAGTCATCACCCTAGGCCACCATCTCACAGGCGGGGCGACCTATAACAGGGTAACCACCCATAGCGCTGCATCAGGGTTCGAGGCAGGGGTTAGGTGGGCAGGGAACAAACTCCACATGGCGCTACCCAAATCCGTGTGTACAGTCCAACAGTTGGATTAGTTCTATCAGGTGCAGTACAGGATCAGGTAGCAAGAGACGTGTGTAAAAGAGTTACTTTCAGCTGTTAGTGGCTTTATGAAAGTTTTGGGCCTGTAGCTCTCGAAGCACCTGGGATCCGGGTTGAGATTTTTGGGATGCTTGGGAGAGCTGACGAGGAGGCCGAGAAGGTCCGAGTCTGGAGGACGAGGACAGTGGTTCTTCTTGAGATGAAGGCAGGTCAAGCTGTCGTTCCAGGAAGTGGCATCGTAGGTCGGACGGAGAAGTGGCATGGAACTGACGGTTCAGATGTGAGAAGGAGAGCTTGAATGGGAACCCTCATCTGTACTTGATCCCCTGCGTTTGCAGGATCCGGAGATAGGGCTACATTTTATAATTTTTTTTAATGCATACATAATTGGGCCAAATACTTTATATTTTTCTAGCTTTTTATGCTAGTCACATTTAAAACATTTTTTTTTTAATGAATACAGTTTATACTTTTTTAATAAATACATAATTGGGCTAAATAGTGTCTTTTTGCATATCTATCTGAACATTCGGCTTTAAAAAGCGACGTACTTCAATTTGGTAAAGGGAAATCTACTAGCGACGCCATGGGACAATTTTTGCCAACAGCTTGTTTACATTTAAAACCACAGCCGGCTGTCAAAGAGGGGAGTCAACAAATTATTAGTCATTTAAAATTCAGTTCATAAAAATGTTTTCTTTCCATGGGCAAAACTGCTGTCAAAAATTGTTAGAGAGATGCGCCATTACTTTTTATTTTTTTTATGCGTGTTTTCAAAAGAAAATGATTTATGTTTCTATGATGATAAATTTGAAGGGAGGAATAGAAGCCATTTAAATTGGATTTGGAGAGAAGGGGGGGGGGGGGAGCCTTTAACAATCTGTATGCCTATCCTGTCTAAAACATCGGAGAAAATAAATATTACTTGTAAAAACATGCTCCAGGTCTTCATAGATAAAAAGCACAGGGCAGTATGCAAAGTGAAGTCATGCGGAATACAAGATGGGTTGATGTTCTCTTTTATTTGTTACATAATAGATGGAGATAAGACATTCTTTGTGTTCAATGAGGAGCAAGAAAGTGGTTGTTGTTTACTCAGAGAGCCATTATTCCATACATTGACATCCCCAACGTGTCTCATTGATGTCGCAGTTTACTGACTTGAAGGCCAATCTCTTGATAAGAGCTTTGATTGTATGTAAGGACGAGTAGACAAGGGTTAAAGGGGAGTTCCGATAATGGGCAGAAGAAGAACAATAGCAGGTGAGGACAATCAGAGATCAGACAGACGTAATAGAGTGGAAATAAGTGATGTAACAAAAGTTGGCACTTAGATTGGTCCGATTAAGGGCCCACTTAGATGTCCACATTGCTGCATCATTTAGAATAGAGTGCCAATCCACTAAGCATAGGGGTCTCCAAATTATGGCCCTCCAGTTGTTGAGGAACTACAATTCCCATGATGTCTAGTCATGTCTATGAATGTCAGAGTTTTACAATGCTTCATAGGATGTGTAGTTCCGCAACAACTGAAGGGCCGTAGTTTGGAGATTTCTGCACTAAGGCAATATGCACACGTTGCAATACAAATTCTGAAACGCGTCCAGTTTGAGGAATTTCGGTGTGTTGGTTATTTTCAATGAGCTGACTTAACATAACGCATGATACAATGGTCATTGCCAAACATGCATCAAGGCATGGCAAAAAAGTGAAAACGCCCTTTTAAACATTTGAAGAACGACTAATGTATTGATGAGATCCCAAGGGAAAAGCTGAACAGTCAACCAATGTCAATGTGGTTT
Organism: Lithobates pipiens; assembly: GCF_037356315.1. Lineage (NCBI taxonomy): Eukaryota > Metazoa > Chordata > Amphibia > Anura > Ranidae > Lithobates > Lithobates pipiens. The sequence goes on from NW_027507785.1 coordinate 32,916,219, forward strand.
GCATAAAGTGTAAATTTCTTTTTCTCATAGCTTTGAAAGTTTTCCTAGCAGTATATTTTTTCATGTTAGGTGCATGCATTATAAGCATTGAGGAAATGTAACACTCCAAGCTATTTATTACCTCTCACAGAGGTCATAGTACTCCCCATGACAATGCCTTCATCTGCATTTCTCCTCAAAAGGACAGGGCCATCTTTGATCAGGGGGAACAAAGGCAGGGGGTGGGGATCTGATGTCACACACTACACAGCATAGAGTAGGGTGCTTAGTGTAATCTGAGACCTGAATGGAGGGAATGAACACACCCCACTCTACACAGTCTCATAGGGAAACATGCACAACTGAGGCCGTCAATTTACTTTTGCTTGCTGGAGGAGCCACCTCCCGGGATTCTGTGGTATTAACTGTCAGAAGTGTCTAAATGCAGATAGCAGAGGGAGAAGAAAGCAGACATAAATAAAAAAAGGTGCTTTGGATTGAAGCTAGGTCACACTAAAGAGGAATATGCTTTGTTCATATTCCATTTCAGAGGTTTACAACCACTTTAAAATGTGCAGTCTGATCAGTAGAGGAGAGGAGACAGAGGAAATGCTTACTTCTGCCTGCAGCATACAAATTAGAGAAGAAATGGCCGCACTACATACTCAATCAAAATTCGTATTTATTCAGAACATCCCAAGTGTTGACAAAAGACAGAAGGTTGGTAGATGCATTTCACACACTCCAAGTGCGCTTAATCATTACTAATGGCAATGATTAAGCGCACTTGGAGTGCATGAAATGCATCTACCAGCCTTCTGTCTTTTGTCAACACTTGGGATGTTCTGAATAAATAAGCAGCGAGTTTTCTTGTTTGGATATCCAGCATCTCGCAGCACGCTGGCTCGGTGAGTTAACCCCTTCCCTGACGGACTGTTGCTGTCCTTTTTGCAAGATTTATATATCAAATATGGAATCACCACAGGACACCAGTCGTCGGACATTCCGGTTATTGGAAGATAATCCACTGAGAGCCAATGCAATTGAGACTTTAAACAGTAATGCCGATAAAGATATGGGTGGTGTTATCTTTCGTAGGCTTGAAAAAATCACGTCCAAAGAAATTCGGGCTCACTGGGATTCTAGCTCTCTCTCCGAGTACCTGTCTAAAAAACAGATACCACGGGGACTGAGAGTGAAAAAATTCCCAACGTTCAAACTATTTGATGAATCCTTGAAACAACTATGGGCGGACACTTTATCCACATGTTCCTTTGCTTTGATTGATATTATTATTATTATTATTATTATTATTATTATACCGGTTTTATATAGTAAAAACTGGATGGCCTCACAACATTACAGGTACAAAATTTCATCCTGCACCATCATCCCAAATTAATGTGAAATGGACACTGCCGAATCTGGTCCCCAGCCAGAAATACCAACAGAGAAAGAGAGCTAGGGGACCATTGCGGTACACAACACAATATATAAAATTGAATGGAAAAGCAAATATATAAAATATTATATCAATTTATTTAGTCATAAAATCAAACGACAATACAAACAATCAAGGGCTAGTATAGGAAGTGAAGTATTTCGACTAGTTTCGCTTTTCAGCTTCTTCAGGAAATACATACATCTAAAAAGATATATCACAATTAAATATATATATACAGCATTGATTGTACCTTGTTTAGATGCTGTATATATATTTAATTGTGATATATCTTTTTAGATGTATGTATTTCCTGAAGAAGCTGAAAAGCGAAACTAGTCGAAATACTTCACTTCCTATACTAGCCCTTGATTGTTTGTATTGTCATTTGATTTTATGACTAAACAAATTGATATAATATTTTATATTTTTGCTTTTCCATTCAATTTTATATATTGTGTTGTGTACCGCAATGGTCCCCTAGCTCTCTTTCTCTGTTGGTATTTCTGGCTGGGGACCAGATTCGCCAGTGTCCATTTCACAGGTTTTATATAGTGCCAACAGTTTGCACAGCACTTTACAACATGAGGGCAGACGTTACAGTTACATTACAATTTGGTACAAGAGGAATCAGAGGGCCCTGCTCGTTAGAGCTTACAATCTAAAAATGTAATAATTACATCAAAGAAAAAAGAAATGGAAATGTTACAATAGGAGATAATGGATTTACAACAAGCCCCAAAACCGTTGCAAAGTGTTGTACAGTTTGCCGATTTTGATTCACATCTCAATGAGAAACTAAATCGTTTTGGAAAAGGAGATCGTATCAGGAAAAAAAAGAAAATATGTTACGAGACAAAAAAAGACTATGATACAAATAATGTGTATGTATGGAAGTGGAGGCGCAACTGGAGTGGGACATCCCAGCTGGCTGGCGTTACTGCTAAACATGTAAATTTTTCAGATACGAATCCTGAATTTTGGGATGATACTCTGGCTGCATCGGACTCTGACCAGTCACCACCCCATTCAGCTATTAGGGGTGAAAAGGTAATAAATAAGCGCACTTCAAGTGCATGAAATGCATCTACCAGCCTTCTGTCTTTTGTCAACACTTGGGATTTTCTGAATAAATAAAAATTTTGATCAAGTACGGAGTGCGGCCATTTCTTCTATTATTGACTGAATGCGGAGGCGAGCCGAGGCGGGCACCTGTCCAGATCATCAGGCTTTTAAATCTCACCTGGAGCAGCGAGTTTTCTTGTTTGAGCATACAAATTACATAATCTCAGCCTAGGGAAAGTTACTGGACTGGAGCTCAAGTATGTCTTTTTATTAATAAAAAGATGGGGCTTTTTTGGAAAAACAATACTTTTGCTGTATATTGTGATATAAAATCTGATGGTCCACAAGATCCATACACTCACACTTGAGGTCCCACCACTGCGCCAAGGATACAATAATCTAGAGAACCAGCCTAGGTTATCGTTGCATTTCAGTAACCCAGGAATCTCTTGTTGTGCTCCGATGACATGCCTATGTCTCCCTTTAATTCCGAGCATATCCTTAACACGAAAGTGGTTCGGACATGGTTTAAAGATAGATGCACAACTGTTTTCCAGCAAGTTTGTGCGTAGGGCTTTTACATTGTCAGGTCTGTGTGTCTTGTCAATGCATACTTCGCCTACTATCACCCATCCTAGATCAGGACTCTGGGGGCATGGGTCACCATGTTCCCCATCCCGCTGTTTGTGGATTTTATGAGCTCTCATGATGTCCCTACAGAATAGCAGCAATACCTGGGCGCTTTCTTCTAGTAATGGGAATGCGGTCAGCTATTGCCTTGAGAGGAGGGTGGTGGCATGCCACGTCTGTTGTCGGGATTTGGCTCCTATCCTCCACCATGTGGTTACACTCGATAAGTGTGGGGAGTGGCATCTTTACCTTAAGGTCCACGGAACATATGATGTAGCCATTTACTCTCCTCCCTATTCGTCTCTATTCGTTAGACATGGGCGCCGTCAATAAATTAGTTTAGTTCTGTTCCATTACGGTTCGTATTAAAATTAATTCGTACTTCTTATTTCGTGTCCGAAATTCTATTTAAATTCATACGAAATACGAATTGTCGTTATGTTCGTTAACTTGTACGAACGTTCGTTACGATGAATTTAAAGGCAAAAATATACCTCAATATGACAGTCGATGCAGATGGAAGTTTGGTTTTTATCCGAAATACGAAATTCCGTTGAAGAATTTCCTATCCGAAATACGAATTTTCGTTAGATGAAGGGCTCCTACCATCCCTGTGCTGTGCTGACTTCCTCCTGGGGATTCGTAAACAAAAGTTCGTATTTCGTACAAAATTCGGTCGCATGGAAATTCGTATTTCGGATCCTCCCGAACGTACGAGTTTAGGGAAATCCGTACGAATTTGAGATTCATACGAAACTAATCGCACATGTCTACTATTCGCCCAACGCACATACTGAGCGTGTAAGGGGAGGCGTTATCTTGTATGTTGAATAGGTTAAAGAATTCCGATCTAACCAATGATCGATTGCTCTGATCGTCGATGATAGCATACATTCTTACAGCTCTTTCCGTTTGTCCCTCTGGGTGCACTGCCACAAGGCATATCTTTGAACAACCTTCGCCTCCATCTCCACAAATCCACACGAGATTGTGAACCTCGGAACAGCACTTCCGCCATTGCGCCATCGTCACAGCTGGTTGCCGTATAGGCACATCCCAACGCGTTTCATCATCACAACTTACTCATGGGATTAGCTGTACGGCACGGCAACCTTTATAGTGTCTCATCTAATGATGACAACAAACATCCTGTAGCTCAGGCGATAATTTTGTGTCCCCGCAACCATATTGCAGCCAGTCCTCCCTCTGCTTGCAACAGACTTGCAGGGTGTCATATTAGTCTAAATAAGCATATTAACACTAAAAATACACAATATTACTCATGAGCAACTCTACCACTACTCATAGCTAATTGGATACATTAAACAAGACAATACACACTTTAATAATGTCTGTATAGCATTTAATTAGTATATTGTGAAATGTTAAAAATGTATTAAGGCAGACTAGTAAGCGTCTTCACTTTAAACAGACACTGTCTTCCAGTTGTTTATTTCTTAAAAAATAATTACGTGTATTGTGACATATAACCAGCAAAAAGCAACTGTCTTTATTTCAGTCTCCTGTGATCCTCTGCACAGCATGGAGAGGGAGGGGCAGCAGTAGGTGCCAATCAGGTTCTGCTGCATACACATGTGGTGACAGTGAACAGGCTGACAGGAGGAGAGCAGAGTGGGCAGTGTTGATGACCTATCAGTGTGTTGCTGCTTTTTCATGGTCCAATCAGAAGGCTGAAGGTTGAGAAGTGACACTGTTGCATCCCTCTAATGGTGACATATGCCTGGCTGTGCTGTCTGGCGGCGCTAAAATCACAAAGGTAACTGGATAGAATCACAAGTCCCATGGCAGATCTGACAGTTTTCAATGCACGTCTTTTAATGGTGTATTTGCCTGGATTTTCCGCTTTGACAATAAATTCTATATTGTGGTAAGGATTTTCTGTTTCTTGCATTAGAAGTCTGGGTTGTTTATTTTTCCATCAAAATTTCAAGCACTATTCTGATATTTGATTATCTTACGTATTAGTCTTTCCAAGTGCTGTTGATAACAGTGGAAATAAAGAGAAATGAGATTGAAGGACTTCATGTGGATACTTGGGGGACTTGTGCTACAGTCAATTTCTGCAGTCAATTAACCTCTCCCCTTTTGTGACGATCACAAATGAGAAATACATCTTGTGAAAATGAAATGAATAGTCTTGTAGGTGTTTTGAAGCAGAAGTGTAGACAAAGTGCTAAATACAAAGACAAAATACCTATATGTGAATTATCTCACCTGTCAAAAGACTGTAATGCAGTGGATCTCAACTCCTGTCCTCCGGACCCACCAGCAGGCCAGGTTTGCAAGATAAGTGAAATACATCACAGGTGATATCGTTTGCTGCTCAGTGATTGCAGTATTCCAGTCTGCATCTCCCCAAGGTAATACATAAAACCTGGCCTGTTAGTGGGTCCTGAGGACAGGATTTGAGAACCACTGATGTAATGCTTTGTTGTCTAGCTACCTCGCATGGTGAGCACAGCCAGATCCCTGACCTTAACCACTTAAGGACTGCCTCATGCCGATATACGTCGGCAGAATGGCACGGCTGGGCACAATCACGTAGATGTACATGATTCTTTAAGTGCCCAGCTGTGGGTCGGGAGCGCGTCGCCGGCGGCGCGCTCCCGACTTGGTCATGTGCTCCGTGACCGTGGCCGCAGGACCAGAGGACCTGATCGTTGCTGGTGTCCCGCGATCGGGTCACAGAGCTGAAGAACGAGGAGAGGTAAGTGTAAAAAAACCACTCCCCGTGCTTCCCTGTGTGGCTGTCACGATCGTCTCTTCCCTTTTATAGGGAAGGATGATCAGTGACGTCACATGCCAGGCCACACCCCCTACGATAAAGAAAAACACATAACGTCATACATAACACTACACTGCCCCCTAGTGGTTAACTCCTTCACTGCCAGTGTCATTTACACAGGAATCTGTGCATTTAAATAGCATTCATTTCTGTAATGTATGTATTTCTGTATGTTCTGAGAATGGTCCCAAAAATGTGTAAAAAATGTCCGATGTGTCCACCATGTCCACCATAATGTCACAGTCACAATAAAAATTGCTGATCGCCGCCATTACTAGTAAAAAAAAAAATATTAACAAAAATGCTATAAAACTATCCCCTATTTTGTAAACGCTATAACTTTTGTGCAAACCAATCAATAATCGCTAATTGTGATTTTTTTTACCAAAAATATGTAGAAGAATACGTATCGGCCCAAACTGAGGAAAAAAAAAATGTTATATATTTTTTGGGGATATTTATTATAGCAAAAAGTAAAAAATAGTGCATTTTTCTGAAAATTGCCGCTCTATTTTTGTTTATAGCGCAAAAAATAAAAACCGCAGAGGTGATCAAATACCACCAAAAGAAAGCTCTATTTGTGGGAAAAAAAAGATGCCAATTTTGTTTGGGAGCCACATCGCACGACCGCCCAATTGTCAGTTAAAGCGAAGCAGTGCCGAATTGCAAAAAGGGGCTTGGTCCTTTGGCTGCAAATTGGTCCGGGGCTTAAGTGGTTAACTTTCTCCTTTGCATTCAAAACAATACAGCTTGGTCACGCGATTGGATAGCGAAGGAGCTGCAGCACACTGATTAGGTTATCACTCTCATCTATTTCTTCTTCTACGCTTTCTTCTATTTAAGAACATGTAAGTCAATTCACTCAAATCTCATGAAAGTTTTAACAGATTAAGGTAATTTCCAAAACTATTTGAAACCGAGTTGAGTACTGTACTTGATCCTTTTTTTTTTATTCGCCCCCTTCTTATAGGTCAGCAGTCTCCAAACTGCAGCCCTGGGGCAGAATATAGCCCTTTGCTTGCCTTTATCTGCCCTTGGGGCACCCTTCCATCCACTAACACTAACAATAGGGCATAATTTCTGTTTCGCTAACACCAACAATGGGGCACTATTCCTCCCACTGACACCATCAAAAGGGCACAATTTCTCCAACTGACACCAACAGTGGGGCATAATTCCTTCCATTGATATCAACGATGGGCCACTATTCCTTCCACTGACACCAACAATAGAGCACTATTACTCCCACTGACACCAACAATGGGGCACTATTCATCCCACTGACACCAATAAAAGGGCACAATTCCTCCCACTGACACCAACATTGGGGCAGAAGTTTCTACCTCTGCTTTACTTTATGTAGTCCTTGGGGCACTATTTTATTCACTGACTCCAACAATGGACCATAATTCCTGCCACTGAAAGCAGCTTGGCTTTGCATGCTATTATTGGGCTTAAGAGCTACCAAAACCCCCAGATTCTTCTCCACCATTGATTCCCCCAGTTGTACTGCCCCTAGTGTGTATCATGCATATTCTTAGCCCCCAAGTGCATAACTTTACATTTATCAACATCAAACTTCTTTTGCAACTTAGTTGCCCAATTAGACAGAGCATTGAGGTTGGCTTGTAAATTGGAGGCAACAATGGGGCACTATTCTTCATACTGACACCAACGATTGGGCACTATTTCTTCCACTGACACTAATGATGGGGCACTATTTCTCCTACTGACACCAACGACGGAGCACTATTCCTCCCACTGACACCAACAAAAGGCCACAATTCCTCCCACTGACACCAAAGATGGTGCACAATTCTTTAAATTGACACCAACGATGGGACACTATTCCTTCCACGGAAATCAACGACAAGGCACTAGTCCTCCCACTAATACCGGAGATATGGCATTTTTTATTCCCACTGGATGCCAGGACATTTCTACCCCCACTGACCCTAGTCTGGCCCCTCTAAAATATGAAGGACAGTAAGGCTCTTTGTTTAGGAAGTTTGGAGACCACTGTTCTAGATCAAAGCAGTACTCATGCACAGAGGATTAGCAAAATGCTAAGAGTCCTTTTATACCACAATGCCTTTGAGGCAGATCCATGACAGCCTGAGCTCACATGAAGTGGGTTGAATGACATTGTCCATCACTCAACTAGGAAGAAAAGCAGAAGCACCATCTGCAAGTGGAGTAGACCGCAAAGAAAAACAAACTGGAAAGATATTTTTTACATCTTGGAGATCTTGTCATTTTAAAGCAGCCTTTGGATATCATTTGTCCATCCCTCTCTTTCTTGTAGTTCTATAGTCAGGTTGAAAGAAGACACAAGTCCATCAAGTTCAACCAAAAAAAAAAAATACAATCCCATATACACAAACCTACACTCACAGTTGATCCAGAGAAGTGCAAAAAACCCCAGCAAAGCATGATCCAATTTGCTACAGCAGGGGAAAAAAATATTTCCAGATTCTCCGAGAGGCTATCAGATTTTCCCTGGATCAGCTTTACCTATAAATGTTAGTACCCAGTTATATTATGTACATTTAAGAAAGAATCTAGGCCTTTTTTAAAGCTATCGATTGAGCAGGCCAGAATCACCTCTGGAGTCTATTCCACATTTTCACAGCTCTTACTGCAAAGAAACTTTTCAGTATTTGGAGATTAAATCTTTTTTCCTCTAGACGTAAAGAGTGCCCCCTTGTCCTCTGTGATGACCTTAAAGTGAATAACTCAACACCAAGTTCACAATATGGCCCCTTATATATTTGTACATGTTGATCATATCCCCCCTTTATCTCCTCTTCTCAAGTGGGAATAGATTCAGTGATTCAGTTCCTCTAATCTTTCCTCATAGCTGAGCTCCTTCATGCCTCTTATCAGGTTGGTTGACCTTCTCTGCACTTTCTCCAGTTCCCCGATAGCCTTTTTGAGAACTGGCGCCCAAAACTGAACTGCATATTTCAGGTGAGGTCTTACAAATGATTTGTACAGGAGCAAAATGATATCTCTCTCTATCTGGAGTCCATACCTCTCTTAATACTTGAAAGGACTTTGCTCGCTTTGGAAACCGCAGCTTGGCATTGCATGCTATTATTGAGCTTATGATCTACCAAAACCCCCAGATCCTTCTCCACTATGGATCCCCCCAGTTGTACTCCCCCTAGCATGTATGATGCATATTCTAAGCCCCCAAGTGCATAACTTTACATTTATCAACATTAAACCTCATTTGCAACTTAGCAGACAGTGTATTGAGGTCGGCTTGTAAATTGGAGACATCCTGAAACAACGTTCTTACACTGCATATTCCACTATAGTGTTACCTCATAACCAGGTGATTCCTAAAGGGTCATATTTGATGCTCTACTCCAGGGGTTTCCAAACTATGACTTGTGGGCCAAATGCAGCCTGCTATGAGATTTTATCCGGTCCGCAACTGATGTGCACAGTCTCAATGGACTCTAATAAAAGGAGGAATCAAATGTAAGGAGGGGACTCTGATGGAAATTCCGATGTAAGGGGGACTCTGGGGAGACCCTAATGTAAGAGGTAACTCTGATGTGAATTCTGGAAATCGAAGACATTCAGAGTGGGAAGTAGGTCACCAGCACACCAAGGATCTCCAGAACAGATGCAAAGCTTTATTGAGCGATCACATCATAGTTACAAAAGCGATATTTCAGAGCCTCATAGGACCCCTTCCTTGGACATGAGGAAGGGGTCCTGTAATGCTCTGAAACGCTACTTTTCTAACTATGATGCAATCACTCAATAAAGTTTTGTAACTGTTCCAGAGATCCTTGGTGTGGTGGTAACATACTTCTTGCTGTGATGTAAGGGGTTTCCTGATGGGAACTATGATGTAAGAGAGATTGTGATTGGAACCCAGATGTAAGGGGGGGGACATTCATGTGGACTTTGATGTAAGGTGGGGGGTCCTAAAGGGGACCCTGATGTAGCGGAGACTCTGTTGGGGATCGTAATGTAAGGGGGGGACTCGGATGGGGACCCTGATGTAAAGTCGCAGAGTGAATTCAATTTTGATCAACCATTATTAATGGCTCAAGTTTATTTGGAATAAATTTGTTTTGTTTTGCTGAAGTTCTTTCTCTGTTCTGAATCATATCATGCTGATTACATAAAAATCTCCAAATTATTTACTAATTTAAAGTTTATTCATTCATTTATAAAACTTTTTCTGGCCCAGAAATATTTATAAATTATTTGATATGATCCTATGACCTGAGAAGTTTATGGACCCCTGCTCTACACACATGGTTGAGGGCATATGTCTTAAAACAAACAATTACTATAAAGGATTTATATAGCTCCAACAGTTTATGCAGCGCTGCACATGAGATCTATACTTTACAATAATTATGTACAGTATACAACAGATAATGATAAGGCAATGCAAGTACTGTATGTTTGTAACATACATTTTTTTTTCTTTATAAGATGATTCTTATCATTGGAACTGCATGTGTATCCTTGAAAAAATGGACATAATAAACATTGTGGATTAAAATCAGCATGTGCAAGATCATCTGTGATGTATACTATACAATGTATGGTATTATAAAGGGTTTTTTTCATGGTCCTAACCAGAAAAATTTGTTAAAGTAAAAAAAAAAAAAAAAAATCAGTTATTTATGTGTTGGTGTTTAGTTTTTGACATAATTGACAACTGACAATTTTGACACGTTTTTGATTTCAATGGCAGGGGCGTTTTGGGAGCGGTGCACCACCCCAAAGACTTTTTTTTCCTGCAAGTACTCTGGCTTTCACACTGGGGTGGCAGGGGAGGCATACAGTCGCTATTTTTTGCGCTAAAATGTCTGTAAAGTGACTTCAGTGTGAAAGGGGTCTAAACATTTTTTACCTTACCTTTTTTTATACATTTTTTAACATTATTCTTTCCCCTCTAAGCTTATACCCAATACAATCAGGGCCGGTGCTCCCACTGCTGCCTAGGGCGCCCGGCCACTGTCCACAGAGCTTGCAGTTGCAACTATACTATACTCCAGGCAGCCGCTCTGAGACTCTGATATGTGTGAAGCAGGGCAGCGCCCCTGCCCCCCACCCGGTCTCTGCTGTAACATCAGTGCCATCATGTGTGTCCACACTGTGCAGAACAACTCCCCTGCCGCTCTCCCGCCTCTTCTCACCCCTCAGCCAGCTTTCCGCTCTGAGCCTCTGACATGTGTCCTGTGTCCAGCATCCCCCCCCCCCCCCGGATGCTCTCCGCTCTTCACTATCCGCTCTGACGTGTGTGTCCAGCACCCCCCCCCCCCCCCGCTCGAGGGCGCTCTTCTGGGCGGGCCGTGTCACACTGGAGTGGAGCGGAGTAAATCATGGGATAGTCTCGTAGCGTGGCGCCTGGTGGCGGCTCTCCGGCCTGGGGCCAGGTGGAGCCTGGAAGAGGCACGGACAGAGGCAGGTACAGGCATACACAGCAGAATTGTAGATTGTGTGAGCGAGAAACTGTCTTAATAAGGAGCTTGTGTATACATTGAAAATGACATTCAATTTTCAAATGTTATGTGTGTATTGTATGTATTTATATTCACTGATGATTGATCTGCCAAAATGCCAAGTATGTACCAAGCCCCCCCCCCCCCCCGAGGCTGCATTGATTAGCAGTGGTGAAGTGGCATTGATGGGCACAGCTGAGACTGTATTTGATGGGCACAGGTGAAACTGTTTGATGGGCACAGGTGAAGCGGCATTAATGGTCACAGATGAGACTGCGTTTGATGGGCACAGGGGAAGCGGCATAGTGAGGGCACAAGTCAGACTGCATTTGATGGGCACAGATGAAGCGGCATTAATGGGCACAGGTGAGACTGTGTTTGATAGGCACTGGTGAGACTGTGTTTGATGGGCAATTGTGGGGCTGCCTGCATTTGATGGGCACAGGTTAGGCTGTATTTGATGGGCACAGGTGAAACTGTTTGATGGGCAGAGATGAAGTGGCATTAATGGGCACAGATGAGACTGCATTTGATGGGCACAGGTGAAGCAGCATAGTGAGGGCTGCCTGCATTTGATGGGCACAGGTGAGGCTGTATTTTATGGGCACAGGTGAAGTGGCATTAATGGCCACAGGTGAGACTTTCCACAATTAGCTGGTTTACAAAGTGTTGCATGGAAAATAGTAGCAGCCATTAAAAAAGGTGGGGTGTACATGGGCAGGGCAAAGGGGTGGAGTCAGGGGTGGAGCGGGGGGAGGCGGCAAAATGAGGTTTTGCCTAGGGTGTCAAAAATCCTTGCACCAGCCCTGAATACAATTCATGGTGATAACAGCCAACAATGAACCAACTACAATATATGTGTGTTGCATACACTCGCCTAGGACTTTTATCTAATCTTGGATTTTTATATATATATATATATATTCGGCTCCTTTCGGCTCCTATCCGACATAGACCAAGCCGAGCCGAGTGTACTGTGTACTCGTGTACTCAGCTCTGCTCACAGTCACGCCCCCGTCCCACCCCTTGGCCCGGCTCCTATGATGCACTCAACACCAGTCCAATGGCGGGACGTAAAGGCTAGGAGGCAGGACTGGGCGTGACTGCAAGTAGAGCACAGTACACTCGGCTCGGCTTGGTCAATGTCGGCGGCCCTCACAGACGATGGGGATCGGCGTATAACACGCACCCACGATTTTCCCCTGGTTTTAAGGGGAAAAAAGTGTGTGTTATACATCGATAAATACGGTAAGTCACTTTTAGTGTCTCATATATACCATTCCCTTTGGCAATTGAATACACACACTATTTGATAATTGGACTATCCGTCTGATATTTCCAATGAATAAACTATTGTTATATACTCTGCAGTTGCTGTCACCTCCCCTATTCGCTGCAGTTTCCTCTGTTTTGGCTGTGCACAGCGGTCACATTCAGGTTTATTTACATTGTTTTAGATTGAGGGAAATATATAACTGTTTATACATAAAAAGAGTATTTTTGTCACTATACCCCTGTTTGCATTTGGGGTTACTATTTAAACTGTCTTTCATTTCAAGGTTTTCCGCCTGGACCCCAGTATATCCCGCTGGCCAATTTTCTGTTGTGAGAGGAGTGCTCTCACCCTCTCTCTGGGGGCTTTCCATAATACTCTATCCCAGTGATTCTCAACCAGGGTTCCTCCAGAGGTTGCTAGGGGTTCCTTCATAATTGGGCAATTTCTGCCTCTCAGATAAGCTTCCACTGACACCACTGATCTTTTTAACTATCTGTAAGGACGTAATTCTTCCCAATGACCACAATTGTGAGGACCATTCTTCCCACTGACCCTCACACTAATGTATCATGAGTTGTAGATTTCTCATTTTTAGCAGGGGTTCCCCCGAGACCGGAGAACTATTTCAAGGGTTCCTCTGTGTTGAAAAGGTTCAGAAAGGCTGCTCTAGCCCATTAAAAAAATGGTTTTGACGCCCAGACAATGTATATTGGCGAATCCACAGGCTCAGCTCTTACTGCCACATGTCTTCTCTTGTTTTTAACATTACATGATGGAATGTTGAAACAACTTTTGCTATCAAGTATTATATAAGTGTACAAGGTAAACTTCTTATATAACCTGTTTAATTGAATATACATTTTTTATTAGAAATTTACTGTTCTTTAACTATATTATAGATGCATTTTCCTCCTCATATACACCCCTGAAGAAGGAAAATGATAATACTTTGAAACGCGTTGGGTGCAAAGAGAACTTCATACACGTTGTAAATATGTTGACAACATCCAAAACTGTTTATATCTTTATTGCTTTATATCTATATATGTACCATTTTTAGTGATCATGTCTAAACCTTAATACATATTTTTGTACTACAAATACTCTATATACACTTTTAACTATATTTCTATGTGCCTTTAAAGTCCACCTCAGGGGAGATTACTTTCTTTGATCTGTATAATTCATGGTCTCAGCCAGGAAAATCAATCAATGTAAAAAAAAATAAAAAAACTGTGAAAACATTTTTTTAAAATTATAAAATGTTGGTCTTTACTCAACCCAAAACTAAAAAAAAAAAAAAAAAAAAGAAACTTAAAACAAATAGAGTCTTAGCTTAAGATATATATTATTGGCTAGTGAGCTTATAAAGGTGACTGAATTTCTTAAAACGATCTATATATCGCTAACTGAAATCCTGTATTTTACTCTCCATATGAAAGAAAAGAAAATTTGAGCAAATCTTAGCTCCTGAACACTCCTTGTTCTTCTATTACATTATTTAGATTTACAGAAAATAAAGTGATTTATGTTCTTTGAAGAAAAACCACAACATATAACAGCGGCTGAAATGACAATACGGCTTCGGTAATGGCTGACACGACAACCGCATGCAAATCATTTTGCCTTTTCATGTCGAGACTTTTTTTTTTTTTGGTAGTTTGCTTCGCTCACTAATGTCACTGTTTCAGTATTATCGGCAGTTAGTTCAACTGAATCTCGTGATCACCATGGAAACTTCCCACTCTCAATTACTGTTATTTTATGTTTCAGGTTTTCTTTTTTTTTTTCTTTTTTTTTTTAACACTGATGTCGGAAGAATGATACCTGGGATCTATGATTTTTTTTTTTTTATTTGTTTTAGCAAAGGATCCAACAAAAAGTAACATTGTGTCTTGGCTATTAATATCAAGCATCTTTGCTTTGGCGATACATTTTTTTGTCATGCCTAATTTTGGCAACGAATAATAGTACCCATGAATTTTTACCATATACAGTATAAGCAAATTTTGATGCGCATCTATCACACCCGAAAAAAATTATCACACCAAAAAAATGAATCCTAAAACAAGCTGCTTAGTGAAATGAACTTATGAAGGGAAAAACACCATAAGTGTGCAGTATGTGTATCCAAATATTTTTTTAGTTTTGGATAGATTTGGTGAGCTGTTAAATCCATCTGTCTTTTATTCCATAACTGCTTCTTCCTGTCTGTCAGTGCGGAGATGCGCATGCACAGCTAAGCATACATTTACGGCACCACATTGGTAATGCTATGATGATGAGACTCACATACACATGTGTGCAGTGGGAGTGATGTCATTATGGCCCAGCCAATCAAGAGGCTGCAAAGTATGAACACTGAGTGATAGGTCTGCTTAGACCCCAGATATTTCACCAAAGTCCCCCCCCCTCCAATGAGGCTCCTAAAAATAATTGTAAATATATATATATATATTCGAAATTAGTAAAAAAGAAAGCAAAGCAAAATAAATAAAAAAAAAAAAAAAAAAAAAAACTCCAGACACCTTTCACTGCCCGACTAAAAGCAATCTCTGCCCTACTGTGTGAGCTTAGGAGTACACACCCTAATACCCGGCCACATTCCCCGACAATGCTTCTGGCTTTCCTCCTCCCTTTTTTGCCAGCTACTGCAGTAGACACATGGGGGGATGTTTCAGGATGGAGAGTGGGGGGGAGGGGGAGGGGGAAGGGGAAGGGACAGTAAATATATAATTTGCCAGCCCCTTCCTTTTCTGAATGATCACAGAGAGTGATAGGTCTACGTAGACCCCTGATATTTCACCAAAGTCCCCCCCAATTGGGGCTCCTAAAAATAATAAAAAATTAAAAATAAAGCTAAAAAACTCCAGACATCGTCCACTGCCCTACTGACACCAATCTGTGTCCTACTGTGTGAGCTTAGGGGTGCACTTCCTAATCCAATAGGATTGGCTTTTTACCTATTTTGTTACATTACAGCCTTTAGTTCAATGTTTTTTTTTTAAATCTGAATTATATGTGATGGATCAGAACACAATAGTCTAAGTTGGTGAAGTAAAATTAGAAAAATATATACATAAAACTATTTATTCAGAAACAAAAAAATGATAATTGGCATGTGCGTATGTATTCACCCCCTTTGTTATGAAGCCCATAAAAAGCTCTGGCGCAACCAATTGCATTCAGAAGTCACATAATTAGTGAAATGATGTCCACCTGTGTGCAATATAAGTGTCACATGATCTGTCATTAGATATACACACATATTACATATACACACCTTTTTGAAAGGCCCCAGAGGGTGCAACACCTAAGCAAGAGGCACCACTAACCAAACACCCCCATGAAGACCAAGGAACTCTCCAAACAAGTAAGGGACAATGTTGTTGAGAAGTACAAGTCAAGGTTAGGTTATAAAAAATATCCAAATCTTTGATGATCCCTAGGAGCACCATCAAATCTATCATAACCAAATGGAAAGAACATGGCACAACAGCAAACCTGCCAAGAGACGGCCGCACACCAAAACTCACGGACCGGGCAAGGAGGGCTTTAATCAGAGATGCAAGACAGAGACCTAAGGTAACCCCGGAGGAGCTGCAGAGTTCCACAGCAGAGACTGGAGTATCTGTACATAGGATGACAATAAGCCGTACACTCCATAGAGTTGGGTTTTATGGAAGCGTGCCCAGAAGAAAGCCATTACTTTCAGCAAAAAGGCATGTGGGAGACTCCCAAAATGTATGGAGGAAGGTGCTCTGGTCTGACGAGACTAAAATTTAACTTTTTGTCCATCAAAGAAAACGCTATGTCTGGCGCAAACCCAACACATCACATCACCCAAAGAACACCATCCCCACTGTGAAACATGGTGGTGGCAGCATCATGCTGTGGGGATGTTTTTCAGCAGTCAGGACTGGGAAACTGGTCAGAGTTGAGGAAAAGATGGATGGTGCTAAATACAGGGATATTCTTGAGCAAAACCTGTACCACTCTGTGTGTGATTTGAGGCTAGGACTGAGGTTCACCTTCCAGCAGGACAATGAGCCTAAACACACTGCTAAAGCAACACTTGAGTCAAAGCCCAGAACTCAATCCAATAGAAAATCTGTGGTCAGACTTAAAGATTGCTGTTCACAAGCGCAAACCATCCAACTTGAAGGAGCTGGAGCAGTTTTGCAAGAAAGGAATGTGCAAAAATCCCATTGGTAAGATGTGGCAAGCTCATAGAGACTTATCCAAAGCGACTTGGAGCTTGACAGCCGCATAAAATGGCTGTACAAAGTATTGACTTTAGGGGGTGAATAGTTGTGCACATTGACTTTTTTTGTTCATCTTCAAAGTTGTGGGCATGTTCTGTAAATTAAATGAAGCAAATCCTTAAACAATCCATGTTAATTCCAGGTTGTGAGACAACAAAACGCGAAAAATGCCAAGGGGGGTAAATACTATTGCAAGGCACTGTACCCATGCCTATAGAAGTCTATGGGGATGCAAAAAAGCGGCTTGAAGAAGACCAAAATTTTGAATAATCTCAAAAGCGTTTAAAAATGATGCCTATAATACAGACCCAAAGCCCTCCAACATAGACCTTAGAGCAGTGATGGCGAACCTTGGCACCCCAGATGTTTTGGAACTACATTTCCCATGATGCAGTGTAGTTGAGCATCATGGGAAATGTAGTTCCAAAACATCTGGGGTGCCAAGGTTCGCCATCACTGGCCTAGGGCTTTGTCAATATTCCAGGAAAGAAGGGAAACAGCAGAAGAAGACAGCAAGCCCGAGTGAAGGGGGCAGGAAATATAAATCGGTACTGGTCTAATGCTTTTCTATAAATTTACACAAAAACGAATTAGTCTTCTTGGCTAAAAATTACTTTATCAATGGCATGAATATTAAAATAAAATGACCCGGTGCATTGATAAACCCGTTGTTTGTCGGACTGATGAATTGCTTTGGATAGATGACATTTATCCCATAAACCCAGTGAAGCAAAAGACACAGCGATCCTCACAATGTATTCATAACACTGCCATAGACATTAATGTCCAACAGTCACCATTAAATATGCATTACACAGAGGCACATCAATGAGCAAATATTAACTTTGGCGGCCGTGCCCCAACACTTTCTAATCAGCGCACAAGGTTACAAAAATACTAAAAAGGTGACTGGTGAATAGATTCCCCTCTCTTCTCCTTTAATACTCAGCATATTCCTAAACTGATCACACGTTACAAGGTGGTTGAATAATCTGCTTAGATTTAGATACAATTGTACAGAAAGCATAATGGGTCTTGGCTAATAATGCATTCATAAAAACTCAAAGTTGCACTAGATTACCAAAAGTATTGGGACGCATGCCTTTACACGCACATGAACTTTAATGGTATCCCGGTCTTAGTCCGTAGGGTTCAATATTGAGTTGGCCCACCCTTTGCAGCTATAACAGCTTCAGCTCTTCTAGGAAGGCTGTCCACAAGGTTTAGGAGTGTGTCTATGGGAATGTTTGACCATTCTTCCAGAAGCGCATTTGTGAAATCAGGCACTGATGTGGACATGAGTTTGAGGTCAGGTCTCTGTGCAGGCCAATCAAGTTCCTCCACCCCAAACTCGCTCATCCATGTCTTTATGGACCTTGCTTTGTGCGCTGGAGTGCTGTCATGTTGGAACAGGAACTGTTCCCACAAAGTTGGGAGCATGAAATTGTCCAAAATGTCTTGATAAGCTGACGCCTTAAGACAGGGGCTGGCAACCAGTGGGCCGTGGGCCGCACCCGGCCCGCCACCGCTAATTGTCAGTGCCCGTGATTAATTCATGGGCACCTTGCCCGTGGACATGTTTGCCGCTGTCCTCTTCATTGGACAGCGGTGAGCGGCTGGTACCACAGGGCTGAATGGGGGCAGGAACCGTTGAAGTTAACTTTTTACATTAAACAGCAGGTGATCGGTTGCCAGGCAATTCTTGCAACCATCCACCAGCCTTTTGATGTAAAAAGTTAACTGCAGCAGTTCCCGCCCCCCTCCAGCCCTGTTATACCGGCTGTTGTGTGCTCTACACCTGTGTAAGGTAGGAGAGTTCTACCTGCACAGTGTGTTATTGTTCCCGTGGGGTGTAGGGGAAGGGGGGGGGTTAGAGGACACTATATGGACAGAGTACACTATGGAGGCAGAGTACAGAGGACACTATGGGGGCAGAGGACACTATGGGAGCAGAGGACAGATGACACTATGGGGGCAGAGGACAGAGGACACTATGGGG
This sequence comes from Lithobates pipiens, assembly GCF_037356315.1. NCBI lineage: Eukaryota > Metazoa > Chordata > Amphibia > Anura > Ranidae > Lithobates > Lithobates pipiens. The sequence goes on from NW_027507785.1 coordinate 32,935,160, forward strand.
GCAGAGAACAGATGACACTTTGGGGATAGAGAACACTATGGGGGCAGAGGACAGATGACACTATGAGGGAAGAGCACACTATGGGGGCAGAGGACACTATGGGGGCAGAGGACAGAGGACACTATGGGGGCAGAGGACACTATGGGAACAAAGAACACTATGGGGGCACAGGACAGATGACACTTTGGGGACAAATGGTACTATGGGGACAGAGGACACTATGAAGGCAGAGGACAGGTGACACTTTTGGGACAGAGGACACAATGGGGGCAGAGGATAGATGACACTTTGGGAACAGAGCACACTGTGGGGGCAGAGGACAGATGACACATTGGGGACAGAGGACACTATGGGGGCAGAGGATACTATGGAGGCAGAGGACAGATGACACTATAGTGGCAGAGGACAGATGACGCTATGGGGACAAAGGACACTATCGGGGCAGAGGACAGAGAACACTATGGGGCAGAGGGCAGAGGACACTATGGAGGCAGAGGACAGATGACGCTATGGGGACAGAGAACACTATCGGGGCAGAGGACAGAGAACACTATGGGGCAGAGGGCAGAGGACACTATGGAGGCAGAGGACAGATGACACTAGGGGGACAGAGGACACTATTTGGACAGAGGACACTATTGGGGCAGAGGACACTATGAAGGCAGAGGACAGAGAACACTATGGAGGCCGAGGACAGATGACACTATGGGGACAGAGGACACTATGGGAACAGAGGACAGAGGACACTATGGGGACAGAGGACAGAGGACACTATGGGGACAGAGGACACTATGGGGACAGAGGACAGAGGACACTATGGGGACAGAGGACACTATGGGGACAGAGGACAGAGGACACTATGGAGGCAGAGGACAGATGACAATATGGGGACAGAGGACAGAGGACACTATGGTGGCAGAGGACAGATGACACTATGGCACTATTGGGACAGAGGACACTATGGGGCAGAGGACAGAGAACACTATGGAGGCAGAGGACAGATGACACTATGGGGACAGAGGACACTATGGGGGCAGAGGACAGAGAACACTATGAAAGCAGAGGACAGATGACACTATGGGGACAGAGGACACTATCGGGGCAGAGGATAGAAGACACTATGGGGCAGAGGACAGAGGACACTATAGAGGCAGAGGACAGATGACACTATGGGGACAGAGGACAGAGGACACTATGGGGACAGAGGACACCATGGGGGCAGAGGACAGAGGACACTATGGGGCAGAGGACAGAGGACACTATAGAGGCAGAGGACAGATGACACTATGGGTACAGAGGACAGAGGACACTATGGGGACAGAGGACACCATGGGGGCAGAGGACAGAGGACACTATGGAGGCAGGGGACAGATGACAATATGGCACTATGGGGACAGAGGACACTATGGGGCAGAGGACAGAGAACACTATGGAGGCAGAGGACACTATGGGGACAGAGGACACTATGGGGGCAGAGGAAAGAGAACACTATGTAGGCAGAGGACAGATGACACTATGGGGACAGAGGACACTTTGGGGGCAGAAGACACTATGGGGGCAGAGGGGACACTACAGTGGGGGGGGGGGGTGCAGGGACAGAGAACACTGCTTTGGGGGCTACAGGGAACTTGCTATGGGGGAGGGGGCAGAGGACACTTTGGGAGTGATGTTAAGGGGGGACCCTATTATGGAACCCCCACTCCTGGGGACAGGGATCCCTTCTCACTTGGGGACAGGGACCCCTTTTCACCTGGGGACAGAGACCCCATCACCCCTGGGGACATGGACCCCTACCCCTTCTCACCTGGGGACAGGGACTCTGTCTCCCCTGGGGGCAGGGACCCCATAACCCCTGGGGATGAGGCCCCCATGTCCCCTTGGGACAGAGCCCCCATCTCCCCTAGTGACAAGAACCCCATCTTCAGACCATGCTGACTGGCATGGCTGACGTCAGCCACCCTTGGGTACCAGAATGGGGGAGAGGCAGTAAAATCCGAATCCCCAGCCACATGCTCCCTCGGGGTGAACTGGCTTTGTATTAGTGAAGCACCTTAAAGTGAGGTAAACCTGTACTGTTATTATTACTATGTTAGGATTATTATTATTTTTATTTATTAGCAGGTGAATGTGGCCCTCCATGCATTCACATACATTGAACCCAGCCCTTTAGTGGAAGAAGGTCGCTGACCCCTGCGTTAAGAGTCCCTTCACTGGAACTAAGGAGCCAAGCCCAACCCCTGAAAAACAACCCCACACCATAACCCCCCACCAAATGAATTGGACCAGTGCACAAAACAAAGCAAGGTCCATAAAGACATGAATGAGCAAGTTTGGGGTGGAGGAACTTGACTGGCCTGCACAGAGTCCTGACCTCAACCCGATAGAACACCTTTGGGATGAATTAGAGCGGAGACTGCGAGCCAGGCCTTCTCATCCAACATCAGTGCCTGACCTCACAAATGCACTTCTGGAAACCTTGTGGACAGCCTTCCCAGAAAAGTTGAAGCTTTTATAACTGCAAAGGGTGTGCCATGAAAAATTATATCAATTTGAATAAATAAATGTTAGTAAATCTAAGGCAACTGAGCAGAAAAAGCAAAGTTGTAACGTGTTGCCAGTTAAATTTCTTCTTTCAATCAATTTTCTGACATTGTGACAATGAGATGTTTCATTTTTTTTTTTGTTAATTTTTTTTTTTTTGTTAGATTCAATGTAAACATTGTAGATTCAGTCAGAATCATGTGTGATCAGCTTAAAGATTTATTTACTTAAATCCCCCCACCTCCCTTGCCAATGAAATTCTGTGTTATAAGAGGCAATATTATAGACACAGAAGCAAGGGGCAAAATGTTGTTTACCAAAAATGTATTTAAATATTTTTTTTTGTTTGTTTTCAATTATTAATATATTTTTAACATTTATTTTAGTTTTTTTATTCATGTTTTAACTCATTTATTGAAATTGTATTATTTAATTATTTTTTATTTTTTATTCAACATTAATATGTTTTATTGTTCAATTTTTATTTAATTTTTATTAATTAACTTTTTTTTTTTTACTAAAGTTTTTTTTTAAATTGTACTTTTACTTATTTATTAGTCTTATCCTTTTTGTTTTTACACTCCGATATATCTTCTTTACATTCCCATGCAGACCAAGCTGTCCCTTCGAAGTAACAGTGACAGGGTTTGGGACAAACTGTAACATGGTCAGGGGTCCTCAATCAATCAATGCAACGGTTTTAAAAGAACTAAATTTTTTTTAAAAAGACAACAATTAATGCAGCAAGGTATTCGTTAATACATAATGAATTGTAAACAAGGTAAGTATCTGAATTTTACTTGGTATCAACCTGTTCCAATCCCCTGTAGAGCACAGGAAGAAGCAGCACAAGGAGCCAGTAAGTTTCACTGCAGTGCTCATGTGCTTTTGTTTTTTCGTTTCATTTGTTTTTTTTTTCTTTTTAGTTTTTCAGGTTATTCATTATTATCGCAATTCGTAAATTCAAAAATTCGTAAATTTGTAAATTCAAAAATTAGAAAAACCCGAAAATAAGAAAGAAAATCCGTAAATTTGAAAGAATAACTAACTAACTAACCAAACTAACTAATAATAACAACTAACTATTAAATTATAGGTATTGGAATTTTCTTTCAAATTTGGCTGTTAGTGAACGCAGCAAATACAAATTTATCCAAAATTACGAATCATCCTAAATAACGAATGCTGCATCTAAACAAACGGAATGGAACAAATTAATAATAAAATGTTTTTATTATTATTCATTATTTTTAATTTGTAACATTCCATTTGTTTAGATATGGCATTTGTTAATTTGGATAATTTGTAACTTTCTTAAAATTCGTATTCATTACGTTCACTAACAGCCAAATTTGAAAGGAAATTCCAATACCTATGATTTAATAGTTAGTAATAGTTAAGTTATTATTAGCTAGTTAATATTTCAGATTTTCGAATTTTCAAATTTACAAATGTACGAATATTCGAATGTAAAAATATTTACAAATTTACAAATTTGTCGAAGTTCATTCAAAAACTCATTTGGAGCGAAACGAATTGCCCATATCCAGAGAGAACACAATCATGGTAATCCTGGTGCATGTGCTGTATTTCTTGGCTGGGTTAACAAAATGTCTAAGCCCCTGTACACACGGTCGGAGATTTCGACAACCAAATCCGTCGGATTTTCTCCTTTGGATTTTCTCCGTCGGATCTTGTCCGAAACTGTTGCATACTCACGGTCGGACTAAGTTGTCGAAAAATCCGATCTTTCAGAACGTGATGACATAATTTCGTTACGATGGGACTACATTCAGGCTAGTAGCCAATAGCTTTGATGTAGGAATTTGATCTGAGCATGCGTGGCACTTGGTCCGATCAAAATTCGCTACACATGATCGGAGTATGTCCGACCGGCCCAGTTGGTCGGGAAATATTTCCAACATGTTGAAAAATTGGGTCCGACGGATATTCCGACGGAATCAGTCCGATGCATACCACACACAGTCGGATTATCCGACGACACGGTCCGATAGGACACATTCCGACGGATTCTCCGACCATGTGTACAGGGACTTAGGGCTTTCTTACACTAAAAGGTGTGTCTTCATGAAAATAACACCTTTTGGGCAGCCCACTAATTTCAGGCGCACAGGGTATTGCACTTTTAAATTGCACTGCACCCAACTGCAGTACAATGAGTTTTGGTGGCCACTAATGTCTTCTAAATGTGTGGGGGTACCATTACATATTTTTTTTTTTCTTTTTACATATACTGTTGCTGTATTGTAAGAAACCCAACAAGGATATGGGCTTTTGGAAGGGACTACAGGTTAGCCTCTTGCGTACTGACTATGGGCCCTGGCTTTTGAGGGGGCTCTATTCTTGGGAGTCGTGCCCTTGGAGTGGTTTTGCTTCAGATTCAAGTCCATGTCTCCCCCGAAACATACAGACTCTGAGAATATAGAACCTGGATACAGATGTGGGGACTTTGTGACCAAACCAGCAATGACTGCTTGAGACTGTGAGTCTCAGAGCAGATGTTAATATAATCAGCTCAAAACGACCTGATGCTGATGCTGGGATCTCCTGCTATAATTTGTTTACTAAGGTGTCTTTATTTCATGGTTTAATTTCTCCATTGTGTGCCTCCTAGGTGTGAATTATAACTGTTAATCGAGTCACCTATTGTTTCTGTCTGTCTGATCATATTTTAGAGATTTGGACAGCCCTTGGTCTTCTTACTGGGGAACTAGTGCTGAACAGTCTGGGTGGGCAACGGGCCACCTAGGCTTGTATAGATGACCAGTCAGCTGACTGTTTAACTTCTTCCCACCCGCGTTATAACCGAAAGGCAGGTACATTGTGGGCCTTAATTGCTGGGAGAGAGTCCATAGATGTCCTCCCGAGCATGCGCCGTCAGTGAGTCCCTGCGGGGCCACGCGTGGCATGCTCTGTGATCACTGAGTCTATGAGACTCGGCTGATCACAGATTAAAGTAAGGGGCCGGTCCCGGCCCTTACCACGTGATCAGCTGTCAGCCAATGATGGCTAATCACGTGATGTAAACAGAAGATCAATTGCTGTCAGCGTGAGGGAAAAAAAAGCTGATCACCGGCTTCTGTCAGAGGGACATCTGTCCCTCACACAGAGAGCTGCGGTAGCCTCATCTGTGCCCACCAGTGCCACCTGCCAGTGCCACCTATTAGTACCCACCAGTGTCGGCCTACCAATGTCCACCAGTGCCACCTACCAGTGTCCAAAGTGTCACCTACCTTTTCCCACCAGTGCCACCTTTAAATGCCCCCCAGTGCTGCCAATCAATGCCCATCAGTGCCACCGATCAGTGCTGCCTATCAGTGTGACCTACTAGAGCCTACCAGTGCCCATCAGTGGCACCCATCAGTGACACTTATAAGTGCCACTTATACGTGCCCTTCAGTGCCACCTATCAGTGCCCTTCAGTGCCGCTCATCGGTGCCATCTTTCAATGCCACCTATCAGTGGTGCCTCATCAGTGCATATCAGGGCACATCAGTGCCGCCTTATCAGTGCCGTTTTATCAGTGCCGCCTTATCAGCGCCCAGCATTGCAGCCTATCAGTGCTTATAAGCAAAGCCTCATCAGTGCACATTAATGAAGGATAGCAATTACCTCTTTTCAAAATTTCATAACAAATTATGAAACTTTCTTAAAAATGTTATGTATTTTTTCGTTTTTTTTTTAGCAAAAAAAAAAAAACTCAGCAGTGATTAAATACCACCAAAAGGAAGCTCTATTTGTGTGGAAAAAAAACAATGCAAAATTTAATTTGGGTACAGCGTTGTATGACCGCTCAATTGTCATTCAAAGTGTGAGAGCGCTGAAAGCTGAAAATTGGTCTGGGCATGAGGGGGGTTTAAGTGCCCAGTAGGCAAGTGGCTAATTAGACTACTGTTTATGTTGGCTGTTACTAAGATATGTTAATTATCTTACTGTTTGCATAACATGATCGAGCGCTTATCTTATTTTGTGTGAGATATATATACAGTGGTGTGAAAAAGTGTTTGCCCCCTTCCTCATTTCCTGTTCCTTTGCATGTTTGTCACACTTAAGTGTTTCAGAACATCAAACCAATTTAAACAATAGTCAAGGACAACACAAGTAAACACAAAATGCAATTTGTAAATGAAGGTGTTTATTATTAAAGGTGAAAAAAAATCCAAACCATCATGGCCCTGTGTGAAAAAGTGATTGCCCCCCTTGTTAAAACATACTATAACTGTGGTTGTCCACACCTGAGTTCAATTTCTCTAGCCACACCCAGGCCTGATTATTGCCACACCTGTTCACAATCAAGGCATCACTTAAATAGGAGCTGCTTGACACAGTAAGGCTCGGTTCACACAGGGGGCGATGCGAGGCGACACGACTTGCCTCGCCGCGACCTGCCGCGACCTCAGCGGCGACTTGCAAATGACTTCTGTATAGAAGTCAATGCAAGTCGCCCCGAGGTCGCCCAAAAGTAGTACAGGAACCTTTTTTCTAAGTCGGAGCGACTCGAGTCGCTCCTCTTAGAACGGTTCCGTAGTACAGAACGGGGGCGACTTGTCAGGTCGCAGCACGGCAAGTCGTGTCGCCTCGCGTCGCCCCCTGTGTGAACGGAGCCTAAGGTCCACTAGAAGATCCTTAAAAGCTACACATCATGCCGAGACCCAAAGAAATTCAGGAACAATTGAGAAAGAAAGTAATTGAGATCTATCAGTCTGGAAAGGGTTATAAAGCCATTTCCAAAGCTTTGGGAATCCAGCGAACCACAGTGAGAGCCATTATCCACAAATGGCGAAGACATGGAACAGTGGTGAACCTTCCCAGGAGTGGCCGGCCGCCCAAAATTACCCCAAGAGCGCAGCGACGACTCATCCAAGAGGTCACAAAAGACCCCACAACAACGTCCAAGGAACTGCAGGCCTCACTTGCCTCAGTTAAGGTCAGCGTTCATGCCTCCACCATCAGGAAAAGACTGGGCAAAAATGGCCTGCATGGCAGAGTTCCAAGGAGAAAACCACTGCTGAGCAAAAAGAACATCAAAGCTCGTCTCAATTTCTCCACAACACATCTTGATGATCCCCAAGACTTTTGGGACAACATTCTGTGGACCGATGAGACAAAAGTGGAACTCTTTGGAAGGTGTGTGTCCAAGTATATCTGGCGTAGAAGGAACACTGCATTTCATAAAAAGAACATTATACCAACAGTAAAATATGGTGGTGGTAGTGTGATGGTCTGGGGCTGTTTTGCTGCTTCAGGACCTGGAAGACTTGCCGTGATAAAAGGAACTATGAATTCTGCTGTCTACCAAGAGATCCTGAAGGAGAATGTCCGACCATCTGTTCGTGTACTCAAGCTGAAATGAACTTGGGTTCTGCAGCAGGACAATGATCCTAAACACACCAGCAAGTCCACCACCGAATGGCTGAAGAAAAACAAAATGAAGACTTTGGAGTGGCCTAGCCAAAGTCCTGACCTGAATCCTATTGAGATGTTGTGGTATGACCTTAAAAAGGCCGTTCATGCTCGAAAACCCTCTAATGTAACTGAATTAGGACAATTCTGCAAAGATGAGTGGGCCAAAATTCCTCCAGGACGCTGTAAAAGCCTCATTGCACGTTATCGCAAACGCTTGGTTGCAGTTGTTGCTGCTAAGGGTGGCCCAACCAGTTATTAGGTTTAGGGGGCAATCACTTTTTCACACAGGGCCATGATGGTTTGGATTTTTTTTCACCTTTAATAATAAACACCTTCATTTACAAATTGCATTTTGTGTTTACTTGTGTTGTCCTTGACTATTGTTTAAATTGGTTTGATGTTCCGAAACACTTAAGTGTGACAAACATGCAAAGGAATAGGAAATGAGGAAGGGGGCAAACACTTTTTCACACCACTGTATATATATATATATATATATATATATATATATATATATATATAGTATGAGTTTACAATACATGGAGTTCCAGTTTGAACCTAAGCTAGTGCCGTCTAGTCCTTGGGTGCAGTTCCCTGCTATGATACCTGGTTCTTGGTTCTAGACTGGAGGAAGCTGTATTTTGACGGAGGCACCAAGCTGGACGGTCCAACACATGTATATTCTGGCTTGTGACCGAGGCTTGAAAAGTACCTGAAAAGTCCACTTTAGTAGGCCCAAGTAATTTGTCTGCAAAAACTTCCTTAGCTGGCACATTATTTGACATACCATAAATACTATAGCTGACATCCAGCATTAAATGAATATTTTATCTCATTAGTTAACCTCATCTGTGACATATATATTCCACATCTCCCTCTGATTGAATAATATGAAAAATCTGTTTTATTACAGGGAAGCCATCCAAGAAAAGACATCTCTGTTGTCAATTTCTGCCTTTTAAAAACCCTGCCGTTCTTTTTATGCTTTAACGAATGTTAAGTGATTGATGGCAGAAATTACTTTATTCCTCTCCCCTGTTCTTGCAAAGGACCATAAATTTACAATGTTTACTGCTGATTTAGAATTGAAGACCATAATGTGTTGTGATGATGAATGGACATGGGCTGTCATCCTTTACATATCGCTGGAAAGAAGCTAAATGTTCAAAGAAGAGGGATGATTGAGCTTTTAGAGCCAAACCAGGAAAAAAAAAATGTTTTTTTTTTTAGATTTTACCTTGTATACATTTTATCTTGTTAAAGAGGAACTACGGCGAAATTTCAGTGATATAGATCCACTTCGTGATGTATCCACTGTGCTGCACATAGTTTGTGCAATGAGCATAGCTGTAGGAGGGAACCAATAGGCTCCACCCACTACAGAATCTCAAGAAAACTCCAAGAGGAGGCGGAAACTGTGTTAGCCCTTGTACACACGGTCGGAGAATCCATCGGAATGTGTCCTATCGGACCGTGTTGTCGGATAATCCGACTGTGTGTGGTATGCATCGGACTGATTCCATCGGAATATCCGTCGGACCAAGTTTTCCAACTTGTTGGAAATATTTTCCGACAAACTGGTCCGATCGGACATACTCCGATCATGTGTAGAGAATTTTGATCGGACCAAGTGCCACGCATGCTCAGATCAAATTCCTACATCAAAGCTATTGGCTACTAGCGTGAATGTAGTCCCATCGTAACGAAATTACGTCATCACGTTCTGAAAGATCGGATTTTTCGACAACTTTGTCCGACCGTGTGTATGCAACAGCTTCGGACAAGATCCGACGGACAAAATCCGACAGACAAAATCCGACGGATTTGGTTGTTGAAATGTCCGACCGTGTGTACAGGGGCTTACAGGGAGCTCCTGCAAAGCTTCTGTTATGCTCTCTCTTCAGAAAACCTACAGTGCTCTACACTGACGGCTGGTGCTTAAAATTTTTGGGGGGTGCAAACAAACTGAAAAACCCATCAATTGCAGCCTCGCTGTACCATCAATCGCAGCCACTGTGCCATCAAACGAAGCCACTGTGCTATCAAACGCAGCCACTGTGCCATCAATTGCGGTCACTGTACCATCAATCGCAGCCACTGTGCCATCAAGCGCAGCCACTGTGCCCATCAATTGCCGCCACTGTGCCCATCAAACACAGCCACTGTGCCCATCAAACACAGCTACTGTGCCCATCAATTGCCACCACTATGCCCAACAATTGCCACCACTCTGCCCATCAAACACAGTCACTGTGTCTATCAAACACAGCCACTGTGTCCATCAAACACAGCCACTGTGCCCATCAAACAAAGCCACTGTGCCATCAAATGCAGCCACTGTGTCATCAAACACAGCCACTGTGCCATCAATTGCAGCTACTGTGCCATCAAACGCAGCCACTGTGCTCATCAATTGCTGCCACTGTGCCCATCAAACACAGCTACTGTGCCCATCAATTGCCACCACTGTGCCTATCAAAGGCAGCCACTGTGCCATCAAACGCAGCCACTGTGCCCTCAACTGCCACCACTGTACCCATCAAACACAGCCACTGTGCCCATCAAACACAGCCACTGTTTCCATCAAACACAGCCACTGTGCCCATCAAACACAGCCACTGTGCCATCAAATGCAGCCAGTGTGCCATCAAACACAGCCACTGTGCCATCAAACACAGCCACTGTGCCATCAAACGCAGCCACTGTGCCCATCAATTGCCGCCACTGTGCCCATCAAACACAGCTACTGTGCCCATCAATTGCCACCACTGTGCCCATCAAACGCAGCCACTGTGCCATCAAATGCAGCCACTGTGCCCATCAACTGCCGCCACTGTAACCATCAAACACAGCCACTGTGCCCATCAAGCACAGCCACTGTGCCATCAAATGCAGCCACTGTGCCCCATAAAATGCAGCCACTGTACCCCATACAATGCAGCCACTGTGCCCATCAATTGCCATCACCGTGCCATCAAACGTAGCCACTGTGCCTATCAATTGCCGCCACTGTGCCCATCAATTGCTCCCACTGTGCCCATCAATTGCCGCCACTGTGCCACATCAAATGCTGCCTGTGTGCCCCCCCCACCAGCCCGCTGTCTGCACTTACCTGTCTCGTGGGACAGCTCCTCGATGTCTTCGCCAATTCCCTCTTCCCATCCTCTGCTATGATTGGACACCTGGCATAAGTAATATAAAACTGACCCAAAAGCATTATAACTTTCCTTTAACTTTTATCCACTTGCTGAATGCCTACCGCATAGTTACTGCTGCAGGTCGTCTCTAAACGTACCTGTATGTCATTTGGTGCAGTAGCCACTGGGGGGGGGCACTTGCAAGCCGCCGGAGACGAGATCACATGCTGATTGGGCACGGGGGACACCAATCAGCGGGTCCAGTGGACCTGATGTCTACTGGCCACCAGCGATCGTTCCCAGAAGAGACAGAACGGCGATTTGCCTATGTAAACAAGGCAGATCACCGTTCTGACAGGAACACAGAACTCTGTCTTCACCCAGTCAGAGCACCTGCCCCCCATAGTTAGAAAGTATCTCCTAGGGGCACATTTAACCTTTTGATTACCACCGGTGTTAACCCCTTACCTACCAGTGTCATTAGTACAGTAACAGTGCATATTTTTAGCACTGATCACTGTAATAATGTGTCACTCGTCCCCAAAAAAAGTGTAAAAACTTGTCATTTTGGTATCTGATTTGTCCGCCACAATGTCATAGTCCCGCTAAAAATCGCTGATCACCGCCATTACTAGTAAAAAAATAAATAGATAAAAATGCCATAAAATATTCCAAAATTTGTAGACGCTATAACTTTTGTGCAAGCCAATCTATATACAAGCTTATTGGGATTTTTTTCATAACAAATATGTAGCAGAATACATATTGGCCTAAATTGATGAAGAAGTTAGATTTTTTAATTTTTTTTATTGGATGTGTTTTATAGCATAAAGTAAAAAACATATATATATATTTTTTTAAATTGTCGCTCTTTTTTTTTGTTTATAGCGCAAGAAATAAAAACTGCAGAGATGATCAAATACCACCAAAAGAAAGCTCTATTTGTGGTAAAAAAAGGACATACATGTTATTTGGGTACAGTGTCACACGATTGCGAAATTGTCAGTTAATGTAACGCAGTGCTGTATCGCATAAAATAGTCTGGTCATGAAGGGGGTAAAACCTTCTGGGGCTAAAGTGGTTAAATCATATTTTCCACGGAAAGAGAAGAAAATGGGAAAAAAAGAAATCTCAAATACTAATAATTATGGGACTTTAACGACTGTGTGGTTAGCAGTGAGATAACACATTACATTTAAAAACATTTACATGTAATCATTAAAAGAGCTCATAAGTCATACATGACATGAAACCACCTACCTCCAGGTATGGGGGGTGGCAATGGGGACGTGTTGTGCCCCATTATACGCCAACCTGGACCTGGGGGGTGGGAAAGGGCCCTGTTCTCGGACGAATGCCAAGTCGGTCTATCTCCGGCTGGTCATGAAGGGGGTGAAATCTTCTGGGGCTAAAGTGGATAAAGCATATTTTCCATGGAAAGAGAAGAAAATAGGAAAAAGGAAACCTCAAATACTAATAATTATGGGACTTTAACGACTGTGTGGTTAGAAGTGAGGTAACACAATAAATTTTAAAACAAAGTTTTATTACATGTAAACATAAAAAGAGCTCATAGGTCATATGTGACAAATATATATGTGAAACCACCTACCTCCAGGTACAGGGGGTGGCAATGGGGACATATTTTACCCCATCGTACACCAACCTGGACCCAGGGGAGTGGGAAAGGGCCCTGTTCTTGGAGGAAGCCACATCGGTCTATCTCCGCCACATCCTTCTATGGCGTTGGTACATCAACGATGTGCTCATCATTTAGACGGCTCTCATGACGAGTTACCCAAATTTATGTCTTTCCTTTTTGCAGAATGTCTTCAATTTGAAGGTTACAATGCAGTCTAGTGTTTAGTAGACATGTGCATTCGTTATTGCCCGAATGCATTTTTGCCCAAATCTCTGGGATTTTCGCATTCGTTTTACCAAACTGATAACAAATGTGCAGAATCCGAAAGATCCGAAATAAAAAAAATGCTTTATTTCCATATCAATTATATTTTCGTATCGTGTCGACAACAGTTCGATATAGATAGATAGAAGATTCGAAATGAAGGTGACAATAGGGATCTGTATCTAACGAACCTGCAATAATACCGTTCGACAGGAAGATTTGACAAAGCAGCTGAAAAAAAACGATCGCCGCGAGCAGACATTTACGGTCAAATGCTCCACCCCTAAGGCTATAGACGTTTGTTTGACTAGTAATAATAATTAATAATTACTACTAGTCAAACAACATTAGAATTCTACTATAGCTTGTGGGTGGAGCATTAGACCGGAAGTGTATGATTGCGGAGTTGTACATTTTTGCCGCTTTGTCGACTCATCTTAGAACATCTGACAGACACCATAAGCCTTTAATTGACAGATTCCACGTTAATTAATTTCGGATTTTCATACAAATGCATCTTTTTTATCGAAACCAAATAAATAAAAACATATTTTGGGAGTAATTAAATGAATTGATTTTTCGGGCCAAACCGAACTTCCCGAAACAAAATATTTTAGTGTGCATGTGTCTAGTGCTTAGCGCATTTCATTTTAGGATGTGATGATTTTTGACGGCTTGTTATCTGCCACGTTGTATTGGAAAGAAACAGCGGGGTAATGCAATATTACATGCTAGGAGTGCCCACCCATCCCCCCTGGAGATAAGTATTCCCATGGTTTCCTTTGGGATGTGGCTGTGTATTTGTGCTTTCCAAGACTCCGTGTATTATTCATAGTTGGTCTAAAGCATATTTTCCTCATTTTCTATTTTTAGGTTAATAAAACATGAAATGTAATCTCTTATGTTTTTTTTTTTCCTTGGTTACAAGGAAACCACTTATCTCTCCCAGAAGCCTTTGCTTCTCTGAGGACCTAACAACTGCCAGGAACGATAGCAAGTCAATTATTAGCCCTGCGTTATTTACAGCCAGGTATTTGTATAACAATTCAGCACAATAGTTATTTCAAATTTCCTTCATTTGCATATGTTCCAAAGCACACTGTATTTTTTCCTGGCATTTAATCCAAATGTAACCTTTTGTCGGCTAATGCATATGTGTGGTGGCCAATCAGGTGATCTTTAACACCCACATGCTGCTTACATGTGTTCATGGGCGACAGAGCTTTCTGTGTTGAGTGTTGAGAGCATGATCGTTCCCCCCTAATGCACAGTGACCGAACTGTCAAAGACAACTCATAGGCTCTGCTAATGATTGGGAGCGGGCAGGACAGGCTTCTCTTCATGTGACCACAGAGATGGTCATATGACCAGGCAGTGCTCTCAACCATCCTCTTTCCCCAACCCCTTTACACCCTAGGAACACATATGTGCAGCCCGTGCTGGGACAAGGTCACCCTGCGCCCAAGGCAAAGATGCCAAACTGCACCCCCCTTTCCCTTAGGGTTATGGTCGGGATGCTCCCTACCCCTGCAATAGACCATTGCTCCAGGGGCAGCCGCCCCTCCTGCCCACCCCTTGTCCCGGCCCTGTGTGCAGCAGCAAATAAGCTGTGCTTTAATGCCCACATGCCACACAAATGAGTTGTTGGACGGGCAATGTGTTTGTGCTGGGAGCCAAAAACAGCTCTCATTCCCACAGAAAGGGAAGCCCCCGCCATGCCAAATCCAACTGAAAAAAAAGTATAAACTCTTTAAAAAATTGTGGACTTTGTGGGCATAACATGAGGCAGTAAAGTATAAAATATATCTTTATTACAAAATTGTTTAAAAAAAAAACATACAATGACAAGCAAACAGCACCCTTTACTTGCAAGGTCAATATATATTATAAATATGTATCAATAAATTAAGTCCATGGTCTCCTCCATGCTAGCTTGTCAAGGCCTTTTGCAACATTAATTGCTTCTACAGGACATACTGGGTAGGTGCTGCTTGGCCTTGAAAGGAGTGACACAACACAAGACAGACTGGGAGCCAATTCAATCCATCCACAGGTCAAATTCACCCTGAACGGGGGGGATGGAATGCAACCTCTAGAGTAACCAAGTGGACCAATGATAGTGAAATAAAGTAGACCACTATAATCTCAGTGCCCAGTATCACGCTATGTTGGCATACTTTATTCTTTTTATGAGATATACTGGACCCCCATATTAGCAGCAGAGACATCTAGCGACCAAGGAGGAGTTGGTTTTGGTATTGTGAA
Organism: Lithobates pipiens; assembly: GCF_037356315.1. NCBI lineage: Eukaryota > Metazoa > Chordata > Amphibia > Anura > Ranidae > Lithobates > Lithobates pipiens. The sequence continues at coordinate 32,950,436 of NW_027507785.1, forward strand.
GGCTCAGATTTTCAGTGATTTGGTGAGTGTACCCCCAAAAGGGGTTTCGTTTGGAACATAAGAGGTGGATCGTGGGGTGGAAGCTGCTCTGTATCCCTTCTTTTCACAAATAGAACTGTTTCCGATCACCATCATTTCTTGGGCACTGGAAGAAGTCACTTTGAATGAAAGTGTATAATTATGCGCTGCTATATATATAGAGAGTGGACTCTTGCTGTCAGGATTAAAACGTTTTATATATTTTATAATATAGTTAATATGAATAGTCTTAACATCCCTCAAGCCAAAAACCAACCACCTCACATTTCAAACCAAACTGGCCAATCGAGAGAAGCCTTCCATTGTTATATAAGGTATCCCTTGTCTGGGGATTCAATAATGGAGCCAAACCAACCCTGCTGGGGTAACAGGTACCTGAGAAGTCTCAACAAATGGGTGTCCCTGCCGGCTCTTTCCCAAGGAAAACATTGCTGGCGGGAGTGGCTTCCGAACATATGACAGCCAATTACAGTGGTCACATGATCGCCAAACCTTTTTGCCCCCCTGGGCATTAAGAACTTTTAAAGCAGACACCAGGTCGGGTGGGAAGGGGTGAAAGGATTGCTGGGTCCTGGTGGGAAGGGGTTAAAGTGATTGTAATGTGAAATTTATTTCCCTATAAAAATAACAAACATGTTGTACTTACCTGCCCTGTTGCAATGGATTTGCACAGAGCAGCCCGGATCCTCCTCTTCTCGGGTTCCTCTTCTGTGCTCCTGGCCCCTCCCTCCTGTCCAGTGCCCCCACAGCAAGCAGCTTGCTATGGGGGCACCTGAGCTGAGTCACAGCTCCCTGTGTCCATTAAAAATGGAGCCCTGGTGCATAAATACCCACATTCATGCATACCCCAGGGGATGGAACTGCCCAAAATCTGCCGAGACTCACAAGGTCTCAGAGACTTTTGAACAAATGGGTGGCAACAGAGTATGGACTTGAGTTCCTGTATGTGCCCAGGGAGATAATGGACATAATTGAGGAACATTGTGAAAAGTGGTATGCAGAGGACGTCTGGAACTATCTTAAAGCGGGAGTCCGCCCGGAGTTTCGCCGTTTTTTTTTTAAAAGCCAGCAGCTACAAATACTGCAGCTGCTGACTTTTAAAATAAGGACACTTACCCGCCCAGCGCGCCCGCGATGTCGGCACCCGAAGCCGATCTCTCGATCGTCTCTCGGGTGCTGCCGCCGCCATCTTGGGTATGGGAATCAGGAAGTGGAGCCTTTCGGCTTCATTTCCCGGTTCCCTACTGCGCATGCGCGAGTCGCGCTGCGCAATAAGGATGGACCCGCTGCCTCTGGGATCTGTGTGTTTCCCCAGCAGGCAGCGGGGGACTTTCGGAAAAGGGCGTAATCTACGCCCCTTTCCGCAGAGAGCTATCCCGGAAGTGGGTGCAGATACCTGTACTGTACAGGTACCTGCACCCCCCTCCCCCCTGAAAGGTGCCAATTGTGGCGCTGGAGGGGGGAGGATTCCAATGAGCGGAAGGTCCACTTTAGGGTGGACCTCCGCTTTAAAGTTCTGAAGCCACTTCGTAAGAAGGCATTTTGTCCGGAGATGTATGAACGCTTTCTGGGGTGTCTACAGCACTGGAGCTATGGCCGGCATATCTATGCAGATAAAGTTGTTATTTGCAGGCCAGACAAAGACAGTGCGGTGTACTTTATAACAACCATGGATGAGAATGGAAAAGACTTGACCTTGCCAGATCCACGATTCTACTGGTGAACCATTCTTGAACTAAGTTTTTTTTTAATACAAGAAGAATTTTCATCTCTTTTTCTGCTTTTTTCTTGAAAGTACAAGGACTGTTAGCTGCTAGAGAGCTATGTGTCAAGATTACCTTATGGGTCGCAGCATTTGCTTTCAGGGAAAGGACTTGCAGTTACAGTGACTCTGACCACTAGGTGGCATGGGTCGGCGCAAAAAAAAACAAAAAACATAGTTGGTTTTATTGTTTTAGGGGGAAAAAAAAACCAAAAAGTCGTTTTAGGAAAAAAAAAAGAAGAAGTTTTAGGTTTAGAGGGGAGAACTCTATTGGGACTGGGATAGAGTTCTGCCTTCTAAGAAGTGTAATATATTTTGTATTGCTGTTGTGTGTTTCTCTTTTCAGGATTCACCCATATCGTCTGTCAAGCCGCTGGAGAGTGGGTGGTGTAGATAGACAGGAATTGGGTGGTATATGTATAGTCTGTTAATGTAAACTGTTTTCATATGACAAATCTTAAATATGTGTGATATTTCTTTCTCTTTTCCTTTTCCAAAAGCCCAAAAGCCCAAAAGCTCAGGTACTCAATTTTTGTAGTTTTAAGAGTTTTTTTTAGCTAGACGATGAGGGCATTGTCTAAATAACCTTGGGTAGTGTGTAGCGCCGGGCTCCTGAAGAGCATGCGCTATGTTTTGTAAATTTAGTTTTTTCCTAAGACTATAGTTGGGTCTTGGGGTTAATTTCAATAAATTGTGGTCTTGGCATCAGTTTGGCTGGGCTGTATTATGTTCTGCCTGGTCATAAGTGTAGATATCATCTTTGACAGGCATTGGAACGCAGTCTGGTTGGACGCATTGGGTACCACTCTCTCTCTCTGAGCCAATCAGTGGGTGCGTTGTCTCGCTGTGTATTCCGGGACAGGGTACTTAAGGTGCTGAGGTCACGTGGTTCTGGGTTCCAGTCCAGAAGCATGTTCTGACTCCATGGTCCTGGTCCTTCTGACCAGCCCCCAGAGGCCCTCATGACCTGGGGTGTGGATCCATCTGTTTCCGAGTCTCGGGACTGGCTAGTCCGAGGCATGGTAACTGAAAGGAGGATTTCAAGGTGATCCGGTGCCGTCTCGGGTTAGGAGAGGCCCAGCAACTCAAAATGCAACCGGGGGAGGACTCTTCAGAAGAGAGCCATGCACGAGGCTGGCTGCTCGGTAAGAGCCTGGAAGCTGAGCTGAAAGGACACCAAGTAAATACGCATTCTTACGGTATCGCCGGATCGGCTGCAAGATACTGGTACTGTAAGAAAGTTCCTAATTTCATCCTTCAGTTACACCTAAGGTTCTGTGCTAGTTCTACAATAAAGTCTGTGGCAGAGACTCTTCTCACGTAAAGTTCTACAACCAAGTCTGTGGCAGAGAGTTTGTTAAGCTTAAATCACCTGTCGGCTGCTAAATCCACAAACAGGGATTTATCCGGTAGTTGAAATATCCAGTTGCGAATGGCTATTCCCTGGATCATCTAGAGAGAGACATTTTCAAGTGTCAGCAGTTCCAAAATGACCTGAGCTTTACTACCCATACCCTCTACTCCCAACTGAGAGACTGTTCTGTTCAACGTTTTATGCAAATAAAAATTCCTAAAAGGGATTCAAGTGTCGGTCTCTGCAGTTTATTGGGCCATCAACCTCGGGAACCCCTAAACAAGAACGAGGTGGAGCAGGTAAACGGTAAGCCCAGCAAAACCAGCTCCTGACCCCGCTCCTTCGGGGGGTCAGTGCTACAGTACTATATTGTATATGTTTGTTTTGTATATGCAAAGTTAATAAACAACATCTCGAAAAAGTGAGAGTAAGGTTCCCTGCAGAGCTTCTTAGTGATGAGCGCCTTCACCTGGTGTCCTCCACAATCTACACCCTCTGTATTGTCTTTAACAATTAACAGCGGATACCAATAGGTACATGCGCAAACCTTATTTTAATTTCCAGAACTGCCCAGCCTGGACAAGCTGCCAGCTATACCTGTTTATCTACAGCTGTATTTTCTCTACAGCCATTCAAAGTGCAGAAAATTTACACAGGATCACTCAGCTCTGAAAATCAGGGGGCGGGGAGCTGAAGATACATCAGAGAGCTGAGAGCTGATTGGAGGAAAGGGACCCCCCCCCCTTTTCACACAGCACACAGGAACAGAGCTGAGGCTGTCAATCAGCTGGAGATCCCTACCCTGTCACCATTTTTGTCTTGGTGTCAGGAAAACTTGTCAGAAGGGATTCATGTTGATAGTAAAAGAACAGAGCAGCAGACAGAAATGACACTTAGTGCTCTGGCTTGAGAAAAGTACACACTGTAGTTCATATTTCATGTCTGAGGTTTATAACCACTTTAAGGAACTTGGCTGTGGATCATCTTTGCACAGCACATATTTTATTTTCACTAGCGTGCCCAGCATAACCGTTTTATTACTTGGCAGTAATGGGGTGGTCAGTATTGTAGGGGCCAGCAAATGCTGGTAAAGGGTGTAGGGCACAAAGGGGGCTGCACAGAAGAGCCTATGCACTATGACCCCTTTATCTGTATTTTTATGTCCCTACATTCTAATCACATAACCTAAGAAAACTCAGACTTTAGTCTTCTCTCTCTTTGCTAATCTCACTTTTTTTTATTCTTTCTTCTTGTGTTATATTTTATAAAAGGCAATTTTTACCTTCAAGCTTGCTGATGATTTGTGAATATATTCTCCTAATTTATTGGAGTGGGTTAGGAGAATGTTATCGATCTACGGTGCTGTGTGCCAGACCTATTTCACACATGATTGTTAATGTCTTTTTCTTTTACAGGGTTTTAGGTGGTTGTTGCAGCTGCCATGAATAATGTACAGTATCTGACAAAAGTAAGTACACCCCTCACATTTTTGTAAATATTTAATTCTATCTTTTCTTTTTATGTGACAACACTGAAGAAATGACACTTTGCTACAATGTAAAGTAGTGAGTGTACAGCTTGTATAACAGTGTACATTTGCTGTCCCCTCAAAATAACTCAACACACAGCCATTAATGTCTAAACCGTGCCAACAAAAGTGAGTACACCCCTAAGTGAAAATGTCCAAATTGGGCCCAATTAGCCCTTTTCCCTCCCTGGTGTCATGTGACTCGTTAGTGTTACAAGGCCTCAGGTGTGAATGGGGAGCAGCTGTGTTAAATTTGGTGTTATCGCTCTTAATCTCTCATACTGGTCACTGGAAGTTCAACATGGCACCTCATGGCAAAGAACTCTCTGAGGATCTGAAAAAAAGAATTGTTGCTCTACATAAAGATGGCCTAGGCTATAAGAAGATTGCCAAGTCCCCAAAACTGAGCTGCAGCACGGTGGCCAAAACCATACAACGGTTTAACAGGACAGGTTACACTCAGAACAGGCCTCGCCATTATATTTATACTTAGCTGCTCTGTGCAGTTGGTTTTGCACAGAGCAGCCCAGATCCTCCTCTTCTCGGGTCCCTCTTCGCTGCTTCGGGTCCCTCCATTCTTCTGAATGCCCCCACAGCAAGCAGCTTGCTATGGGGTCACCCGAGCCAAGCTGCAGATCCGTGTGTCCATTCAGACATGAAGCTGACATTTGTTGCCACCCCCCCTCACCCCTGATTGGCTAACTGACTTTGACTGACAGGTGTGGGAGCCAATGGCGCCACTGCTGTGTCTCTGCCACACAGGAGGAGAATTCTGGATGGCTGAGGGACTTGTGGACATCGCTGGAAGGAGCTGGGGCACAGGTAAGTATTAGGGGGGCTGAGGAGAGCTGCTACACACAGAAGGCCGTTTATCTTAATGCTTAATAGAATGCATTAGGATAAAAAATCTTTTGCCTTTACAACACCTTTAAGAAAACTTTATACAGTAAGGTATGATGCCAATACTGAAAAATAGAATGGAATAGAATAGAAGGGTGTACATACAATTTAAGCAATACAGAAAGGTTCATCCTCTCTACTATTTACTTTTAACAATTCTTTGAATGAGCCAGGGATCATTAGGCAGCAATGTAAGCAGCAGAGCAGTCCCTTTACTACAGTCTCTGTAATTAGTCTGTTGTCTGCACATGCAACTATGTCCTGGCCATAGGCATGCACAGAGTGTATACCCTAATCCCTACGTGTGGTGCCAATTTCCCCTATTGCTTGGGCCCCCCCATGTCAAGCGCCCCCCACAGTGATTGCTCTCCTCTCCTCCTGGCTGCTGCGGGGGAAGTTTCAGAATGGAGAGTGGGGGAAGGGGCTAGTAAATATGTAATTTACCAACCCCTTCCTTTTGTAAATGAACACAGTGAACACAATCACTCACTGTGTACATTTATAACGGAAGCATAATAAACTGTGTTTACTATGCTTCCATTTGTGAATGAACAGGAAGCTGCTCAGCACAGAGCACTATTCTGTTCATTCACTGTTCAGTGCAGTTGAGGCTGCAGAGAAAGGCATTTGTGTTTGAGCTTTGGGGTGCACACCAGTGGCGGCCCCTCCATACGGGGCGTAGGGGTGCTACCCCCCCTACTCGCTGCACCCGGCCCCTAATCTACTTGCAGGGTGCTGGACACATGGCTTCCAATGTTTTTTTTGAGCACATGATTACAGCCTGAGGCTCTAATTGGATTCAAAAAATGATGGGCTCGGTCACTGCGCCCGGAGCCCACCCAGTTGCGTGACAATAGAGTAATAATATTCACTATCAACTTCCTAAATATCCTCCCAGCAAATCAGGAAGCTGGTCATGAGACCCGATTGGCCAGGGAGTCTTAGGACCCACTTTTTTTTTGGCTGGGAAGAGAAGGCCTCAGGGCGAGGGAACACCCTATGGACCAATGGGATTGATTTACTAAAACAGGAGAGTGCAAAAATCTGGTGCAGCTGTGCATGATAGTTGATCAACTTCAAACTTCAGCTTGTTCAATTAAGCCCTGACAAAAAAGGGCTGGAAGCACTCTCCAGTTTTAGTAAATCAACTCCTATGTGTGGACTGGGGACGGCTCACCCACTGCCACATGCAGTACACCCTGGCTCGGACAGTGGATGGAGGAAGAGGTAAACAGTAAAAGTATGCAGGCATAGGACACACCCCTGGCCACACCCCCTTAAAGGAGAATTTTACAAAAAAACAAGATTGGTTAAACCCACAAGGGCTTTTTTTTTACCACTACTATTCCTTTATATTGGCTTTTGGAAATTAAAAATGCGTCAATTTAGCACTGGAAAACACTTTTTAATAGATAAAAAGTGCATTTTATATACAACTATATAGATCAGACCAAAATGAGGGACAAATGAGGAAGAATGAGGGACAGAGGGACATTGCTATAAATCAGGGACAGTCCCTCGAAATCAGGGACAGTTGGGAGCTATGCATATACCAAATATGTAATACTATGAAATAACAAAATATAAGATGATCACAATATAAATCCAAATAGTGATTCCAAAAGTCCACACTTGTGAGTACTTCAAAAGGATAATGGTGTGACAAACATCCAAAAGATATTAACATGAGTCCCACACTTCTGATGAGCCTTCTGCTGTATGTGTATGGCAAGGAGATCTATCTGGTGTGGGAATCTTGATAATATCTTCTGAATGTTTGTGACACCATTATCTTTTGAAGTACTCATGAGTCTTGACCTCTGTATTGTCTGACACCCTTTTGTATGATATTCTTAACCATAGCAATACCTCCCCCTCTCTCCAAACCCAACTCCCCCATTAACCAGACCAGACTAAGTTTGGAGTAAATGGCCGACAGGCCTTGATTTATTTATCCAAAATATATATATATATATATATATATATATATATATATAAATAACAAATATAACTTTCAATAAATAACCATAATAACTTGTAAACTTTCCATTAAAACTGTATCCTGGGTCATAGCATATATTAGACCCTACTGGTCACTGCACATTACCTTTAACCTCTTGACCTCCAGACGGTATCCCCTGTCTCGGAGGCTATACCCAACCAATGCAGTGACCTACCCCTTTTACTCTTCCAGTTAATCCCATGTAACCATGAAGTACAAATCCAACCACCCCCATCACCATGGATGGGTACCACCTATTCTCCACCTGCACCACTTGACCTTCTCCACTACCCCCAAAACACTGCCAATCCAAAATCCGACCCCTACACCTAACCCCTCAAAAAAGGGAGGGTGGGTGGGAATCACTTCCTCCTCCGCTCTCCGACTGTCCCTGGCTTCCTCTCAGCCTCGTGATTCCTCTGCCGGCTCCGCCCACCGCCCCGCCTACTACAGTCTTAAAGTGGCGACACCTTTTTGTTCCTAAAAACGGCGACAGTGCATCCAAAGCATCTGTCATGCCGTCCTGCGCTCAAAGCCTGCGGCTGCAGCTCCTTGACACTCTGGACTTTTGGAATCACTATCTGTATTTAATATTTTATGATAATCTTATATTTTGTTTAGTTCATATTATTACATGTAGCGGCGGGCTCCTGAAGAACATGCGCTATGTGTTTTTTCAAAGTTAAACTTTACCCAAACTGCAGTTCGGTTTGGGTCTATTTGCTAAATTGGACTTTTGTGTCAGTCTGACTAGGCTGTGAGATGTTCAGCCTGGCCACAGGGGGCACTGCCTCTTGTGGCAGGCGTGGAACTATGGTCTGGTCAGGCGCTTAAGTTACTCTCTTTCGGAGCCAGGTCAGTGGGAGTGACCCTCTCTCTGTGCCCTCTGTGAGAGGGTATTTAAGACATGGGCGTCATGTGGTTCGGGGTTCCGATCCAGTATGATGTGCTGACTACTTGGTTCTGGTCCTCCTGACCAGCCCCCAGGAAGGCTATGGCCTGGGGTGTGGATCCACCTGACTTTGATGCCTCGGGGCTGGCTAGCCCAAGGCAAGGAAACTAAAGAAGGATTCTGAGGTGGTTGGGTGCTGTCTCTGGTTCGGAAGAGACCCATTGTGCTTCGAGCTTTCGAAGGGAGGACTCTTTAGAAGAACACCACACACGGTTTGGTTTTCTTAACAAGAGCCTGGAAGGGCTGAAGTTACCGAAAGAATCCGGTCTTGTGGATATCGCCAAGCAGGCTGAGAGAATCCAGGTATCCTACAAGTGTTCTACAGCTTAGTTTCCTACGTGTTCTGCAACAACGTCTGTGTCAAAGACTTTGTTCCTGAGTAAACACCGTGTTGGCTGCTAGGCCTTGTGAGAGAGGGACTGTCCAATCTGAGTGATCATCCAGCTGCGAATGGCTATTCTCTGGATGCAGTCAAAGTAAGCAAGTTCTTCAATGTTTATGGACTTTGACATTGAGAATACCTGAACTTTCCTTCCCAACCCTCTGATCCCAAGTTGAAAGACTGTTCAGTGGTTTGAGTTTTTGCAAATAAAATCCATTCAAGTGGATCTATTGTCAGTCTCAAGTTACTGGGCCATCTACCACGGAACATCCCCTAGACGTGAAACAAGGAGAACGGAAGGTAACGGTAAGCCCAAAAATAACCAGCAGCTCCTTCGGAGGTTAGTGCTACATACATATTTGTGCAACTTTTAGATTAGCACAGCACAAATGATATATGATAAAACTATAGCAGTGAAATAGTTACAAAAACCTAAAAGACAAGAGCGTTTTATAACATGCGTATATGTGTTGTCTGGCCTCATTTGTCTCTCCCTGTATTTTCTTTTCTATTAATATCAAATAAGGTCAATAAAAGTGGGGCATGAGAGAAAGAAATCTATTCAGGAAGGTCCTAAAACATTCTCATGACTGTAAAAACCATGTAAAGTAACAGCAGCAAATGTACCGGTTTTCTATACAGATGCAATATCATATAAAGATACATGACACACAATAGATCATTAGAGTAAAGCAGTTAAAGCATAACTAAAGGAAAAACATTTTTTTTTTAGTTTTGTGAAGAGGGTTTAGAATACCTGACAGTTTTTATTGCTGTCTATGCCCCCGTTGTGGAGAATCATCTTCACTATTTGTCCTGTTTACCATTATCATTGAAAGTGAAAGTAAAAGAAAATCCGAAATTTTGGGTTGTCCCCAGAAAAGTAAGAGGGGAAATCTTCCAATGGGGACACTAGTTCTGGCGACCTGGGGGTCCCCAAGGAATTACCTTAATTTTCAGGGATTTCTTCACACTTCCTGTTTGGCTATGGGATAGGAAGTGAAGAGAAATCTCCACAATGGGACACAGATGGTGAGAAAAAATCTGATACAACTCCCCACTCTATCCAAAATAAGAAAAACAAGGTTTTGCCTATAATTCTACTTTAGTGATGGCCGAACGGTTCGCCCAGCGGTCGTTTCTCGGCGAATTTCGGCTGTTCGCGGTCCGCCCGTTCGGCGGACTATTGGCGCCGTTCGCCCGGCGGACTTCCGTGTTTACTGTGTAAAAGAACTTTGACCTATGATGACACATCCATCATGGGGTACAGGACAGCCAATTGAGACATTACAGCACATGGACACTTGGACATTCCCCCTAACTTATAAATAGACCCGATCCGGTGGCCATTTTACATTCTTTCTTCTGTCACTATAGGGAGAGGTTGCTGTGTGGAGCAGGGAGAGATTGCAGTGACCTAAATCGCTAGCTATTTGGTACACAAAAGTTCTTTTCAGGACTGGTATAGGTGTTAGGTGTATATAGGTTTGCTGTGCTACTGATTGTTGCAGTAGCCTGAGTGTCTTTTGTCAGTTTAGAGAAAGGGACAGGACGGTGTGTCTGCTGTAGGGACAGTCAGTTTAGTCATTAGCTGTTACTATCAGGTCCACAAAAGTGCTATTCCAGTTATTGTTCCAGTAGCCTCTGTTTTGTCAGTTTATATAGGGACAGGCAGGAAGCAGTGTGTGAGGCAGTGAGGGTCAGTTTAATCAGTAGCTGTTACTATATTAGGTCCACAAAAGTTCTTTTCAGGACTGGTATCAGTGGTATGGTAATAGGCTTGTACACGTATAATATTCTTTCTTCCAAGTATAGAAAGAATATTATACTTGACTGCTGCCCTTCTGCTGCAGTCTGCTAATCATTCACAACCTACTTGTTCCACAAAGCTCCTTATAAGCACTGGTAATAACCTGGTGTAGGGTGCTATAGTACATAGGGTTGAGTGAGGTACAGTCTGCCATTCTATAAGGACTGGTATAGGTCCACAATACATAGGGTTGAGGTGCACTACTGCTGACCGCTGCCCTATACTGCAGCAGTCCTTCATCGGTATAGGGACTGACGTACAGTCTGCTAATCACTCACACACAACCTACTTGTTCCACAAAGGTCCTTATAAGGACTGGTAAGGTATAGGGTACTACAGTACATAGGGTTGAGTGAGGTACAGTCTGCTATTCTATAAGGACTGGTATAGGTCCACAATACATAGGGTTGAGGTGCACTACTGCTGACCTCTGACATCCTCCTGGGGCTGTACCTCTTCTGTGCATATTATGAGGGGCTCCCACCATCCCTGTGCTGTGCTGATTTCCTCCTGGGGCTCTACCTCTGCTGTGCATATTTTGAGGTGCTCCCACCATCCCTGTGCTATGCTCATTATGAGGGGCTCCCACCATCCCTGTGCTGTGCTGACTTCCTCCTGGGGCTGCTTATTATGAGGGGCTCCCACCATCCCTGTGCTATGCTGACATCCTCCTGGGGCTGCTTATTATGAGGGGCTCCCACCATCCCTGTGCTATGCTGACATCCTCCTGGGGCTGCTTATTATGAGGGGCTCCCACCATCCCTGTGCTATGCTGACATCCTCCTGGGGCTGCTTATTATGAGGGGCTCCCACCATCCCTGTGCTATGCTGACATCCTCTTGGGGCTGCTTATCATGAGGGGCTCCCAGCATCCCTGTGCTATGCTCATTATGAGGGGCTCCCACCATCCCTGTGCTATGCTCATTATGAGGGGCTCCCACCATCCCTGTGCTATGCTCATTATGAGGGGCTCCCACCATCCCTGTGCTATGCTGACTTCCTCCTGGGGCTGCTTACGGTGCAGGTGTCAGTGCTGTATATCACGTTGCTGATGTCAGTACTCTCTATCACGGTGCTGCTGTCAGTGCTGTATATCACGGTGCTGGTGTTAGTGCTTTATGTCACGCTGCTGATGTCAGTGCTCTCTATCACGGTGCTGTTGGCAGATGACTCTATCACGGTGCAGGTGTCATTGCTGTATGTCACGCTGCTGGTGATCATCTCCTGCACCCTCTTTGCCTACCCTGACCTTCCCTCTCCTCCATTGCCTTCATGCGCTCCACAGTCCTGAATTGTCACAACAATTTCCCATATAAAAAAAGAATGCTTGTAGTTGTCGATCCCAGATTCACCTCATACATGTGTTATGTCATTGGCCATGTGGTGGGATTATGTTTGCACAGCTATTAATTATTTTGTGGCTGCAAATTCGACCTGTAGGTTTGCGAAGTTCGCCTCCCATTGAAGTCAATGGGGCCCACCGCGAACGTTCCGGTTCGCGAACTATCGGCCGCGTTCGCAGTCCGCGTTCGCAAAACGTCCCGTCGGAAGTTCGTCTATCACTATTCTACTTTAGGTACTGCAGACACTGGTGGGCAGTCATGTTGGAACAGGAAAGGGCATCCCCAAACTGTTCACACAAATTTGGGAGCATGAAATTGTCCAAAATGTTCTAGTATGCTGACCTCTTAAGGGTTCCCTTCACTGGAACTAAGGGGCCAGTCCGACCCCTGAAAATCAACCCCACACCATAATCCCCCCTCCACTAAATGATTTGGACCAGTGCACAGAGCAAGGTCCATAAAGACATGGATGAGCGAGTTTGGGGTGGAGGAACTTGACTGGTCTGCACAGAGTCAGTTAGTCAGTTAGAGTGGAGACTGCGAGACAGGCCTTCTCGTCCAACATTAGTGCCTGACCTCACAAATGCATTTCTGGAAGAATGGTCAAACATTCCCATAGACACACTCCTAAACCTTGTGGACGGCCTTCCCAGAAGAGTTGAATCTTGTAGCTGCAAAGGGTGGGCCAACTCAATATTGTACCCTACGGACTAAGATTGGGACGCCATTAATCCCTTTAAGACTGGGCCTCTTTTTTAGATGTGGTGTTTACAAGTTAAAAATAGTTTTTTTTTTGCTAATAAATTACTTAGAACCCCCAAACATTATAAATTTTTTTCTAACATCCTAGAGAATAAAATGGCGGTCGTTGCAATACTTTCTGTCACACCGTATTTGCGCAGCGGTCTTACAAGCGCACTTTTTTTAAAAAAGATAACTTTTTTGTATTACAAAATAAGACAACAGTAAATTTAGCCCAATTTTTTTTTATATTGTGAAAGATAATGTTACGCCAAGTAAATTGATACCCAACATGTCCCGCTTCCAAATTGCGACTGCTCGTGGAATAGCAACAAACTTTTACCCTTAAAAATCTCCATAGGCGACATTTAAAAAATTCTACCGGTTGCATCTTTTGCATTACAGAGGAGGTCTAGGGCTAGAATTATTGCTCTTGCTCTACCAATCGCATCGATACCTCACATGTGTGGTTTGAACACATTTTCCTATTCGGGCGCTACTCACGTATGCGTTCGCTTCTGCATGCGAGCTCGGCTGGACGGGGCGTGTTTAAACTTTTTTTTTTTCTTATTTATTTTACATTTTATTTTTTATTTTTACACTGTTTTAAATGGTGTCACTCTTATTCCTATTACATGGAATGTAAACATCCCTTGTAATAGAAAAAAGCATAACAGGACCTCTTAAATATTAGATCTGAGGTCAAAAAGACCTCAGATCTTATATTTGGACTTAAATGCAAAAAAAAATAAAAAAAATAGTAATTTTTAAAAAACAACAACAAAAAAATGTGACTTTAAGCCGTATGGGCGGAAGTGACATTTTGACGTCACTTCCGCCGTACCATGGTATGGAGATGGGTGGAGGCCATCACTCTTCTCCATACCTAGCAAGGAGACAGACGCGATCGCCTCCGCTGCTGCCAACGGCTCCGGGAGCCCCTCTCCCGCCACCGATAAAAGTGATGTTGCGGCGAATCGCAGAGACCACTTTTATCTTGTAGCCGACTGCTAACTGCTGCCATAACAAGGATATCCGTCCCCAAAGTAAGGATGTACATTGGAGTGCGGCGGTCAGCAAGTGGTTAAAGTTCATGTGCGTGTAAAGGCAGGCGTCCGCCTATACTTTGGACAATATAGTGTCGTTTGATGAGTCTGGTGTGGAGGAATTCCAGTGTCCTGCACAAAGCCCTGACCTCCACCCTACTAAATGGCTTTGAGTTGAATTAGAAAACTGATTTTGAGCCAGGTCTACTTACCCAACATCAGTACCTGACTTAACAAATGTTCTTTTGGCTGAATGGGCACACATTTCCAGAGACACACTCCAAAAATCCTGCGGAAAGCCCTCATAGAAGAGTGGAGCCTGTTATAACCACAAAGGCAAGGTGTGTGTTTGCATTTTAATCGCCCATTTTTTGGAACAGGATGTCCTATAAGATCATATAGGTGTGATGGTCAGATGTTCACAAACTTTTGCATAGAATGCATTAAGATAAAAAAAATGTCTGCCTTTACAACCCCTTTAAGGACTGGTAAGCTGTATTTGGTTATTGTATAGGGGTTTCGATATACCTATAATGTATCGTCTCATTGTGGTGCCATAAAAATTCATTTTAAAAAAAGGCTCTGTTTTGGCACTCAGATTTCTGCCCCTTTCACACTGGGGCCTCCGTGAAATGGGATCAGTTTGCTCAGCGGGGGATCTCTCCCCTGATTCCCACTGAGCAGGTGGGTGACAGGTTTGTTTCCGCTCCGCTATGCAGAGTGGACATGGACACAGCCCACTCTCGTCTTTGGGGCAATCAGATGGAAACTGACACCTGTCCTCTTCCATCCGGTGCCATCTAAACCGATCCGCCAGACGGATAGGGACTAGGTCCCCCATCCGTCTGTTTTGGGGAACATGATCAGATCAGATTTCGGTGGGTGTCATAGAAGCCACCACTCCATAGAAAAGACTGGAGGGTCCGATCAGGTCCGCCTGAAAAACTGATAGGTGGACCTGATCGGATCGCAAGTGTAAAAGGGGCCTAATGCCGCGTACACACGATCGGAATTCTGGCCAGAAAAAGACAGATGAGAGCTTTTCATTGGAAAATGCAACCGTGTGTATGCTCCATCGGAATTTAGCTGTCCGAATTTCCGCCAGCCAAAAATTGATAGCATGTTCTCAATTTTCGGAAATTCCGATTGTGTGTATGCAATTCCGACATGCCAAAAATCACGCATGCTCAGATTCAACTACGAGGCAGAAGCTATTGGCTACTGGCTATTGAACTTCCTTTAGCCCCGTCGTACGTGTTGTAAGTCACCGCATTCTAAACGATCGGAATTTGGTGTGACCGTGTGTAGGCAAGACAGCTTGAGCGGAATTCCGTCGGGAAAACCATCAGAGCTTCTTCCGACGAGAATTCCAATCGTGTGTACGCGGCATAAGAGAAAGAAACAAGCAGTGGGAGATGAAATAGTTAAGAAGATTAAACAACTGACGCCCTTTCTCTTGCTTACTGCCGGCAACTTTACCAAACTGACCATTAGCTTCTCAGGAGGATACCAATCAATGTCTCACACCTCATCCACGGAATCTCTTCGACCTTTTTATAGATTCTAGAAAAGTCACATTTTTCCTTCCTAGTATGTGATATAAGCGAACAATACAGATCTGTATATCTATGGTATATACCAGTTTGACCTCAAAGTGATGCAGAGAAGTCTTTCCAGTGCTGCGAGCAGATATCAGTCACAGCGTGTTCAATCCATCCTTCCCTGTGCTGCAGCCACCAGAACGGCCCCAAGTGAGTTCCTAAGTTCCATCGCCCTGAAATCTCCACTTCGGGCTGTCATTTTCCCGAGGACGATTTTCTGTCTCGTTGCATAATGTTCAAGGTTTATCCCGCAGGCAAGGGAAAGAGAAAATGCATTTCCTAGAATAACCTGTCTTACGTACTTGAGGTTAGCTGTCTTTATCTATAACCTCAAAAGAGGAAAATGTGCTGGTCACACCAATGCCATTAAAGATTATATAACCTAACCGTGGTGTTTATAATGCAGTGCTGAGTGCCGCTTTGTAATTCATAAAAAAAAAAAGCAAGGCTATAATGGTGGAAAGGACCAGGATGTGTAACGCAAGAGTGTGATTTAAAGTGGTTCTAGCATCAGATATATTTTTTATGCTAAGTGCCTGCATGCCAAGTAATGTGTAAATGTAACACTTCTTGGTATTTATTACCTCTCCCAGAGATTACAGTATTCTCCTTGACAATGTCTTCATCTGCTTCTCTTGGTGTGTTGTGCTTCTTTGCATCGCGGTGTTTTGCGCTGCTGCGGGGTGGCATGCAGTGCCTACCTGTGCACTGCGATAAAACCTTGTCTGCATTGTACCGCAGCTCACTACACTGCACCTGCAGTGTGAAAGGGCACTGAGAAAACAATTGCTTGCTATGTGCCCTAGCGGTGACTTGTGTTCATCCAACATGAAAAAACAGCAGTCATGTGAGAACGAGGTGCAGCTCTACCCCCTTAGGGTCCCCCTTTACATGCACAGCCAGGCAACAGGTATTTTCAGCACACACTCTGTTGACAGAAACCAGTCCAAGGGTTTTCTTTTGTTTTTAGTTTATTAGGGTAATCAACTTGGATGGGAAAAGGGCGGGATGGGATGCCCAGAACAACAGTATAATAGAACTTAAGTACATGCAACAACTGTCTCTGGCTTCCAGAAAAGAGCACAAGGCTGTGTTCCAGTAGACTGAATTGCCCAACTGCTAAAGATCAATTCCAAACTTCTTACTGCAGGTACTCTCCCTCCTCAGAGTAATGCCATAGCACCTGGTTCCTCACTAGAATCCCCAAGGAGAGGTGTAGTATAGCCATGATGACTTGAATCGCTCTAAGCTGTCCCTTGTAGATAGCTAGCTGGGTATTGCACCTGGTCACTTCTCCTCTATAGGCTCTGGGGTGTAGAATTGAAGCTACTCACAAAGTCCCCATGTAAAGATCCTGAAGCTCATGTGGTGACTGCTGAACAGGCCTTCTGCTGGACAGGTCCCAAAGGCTGCCATGGTGACTCAACTAAGCCTAGCTAAGGCTGAAAGGATGTGAGGATTCCTCTGCTCTATCTCTCTCTCTTCTTCTCTGGCTCCTTCTGCCTGGAGGCAGAGCCCCCCAGCACAGGGGTCCCCTCCCAGGCCACTGGACCCTGGACTCTTCTCCCACATGGTCAGGCTCCAGAATTCTTATGGGCTATTTCTCCACCTTCTGGCCCATCCCCACTCAGGGATTTGAGGAGACTCCATAAATATTCAGGCCTCTGCTCCTCCACCCTCTAAATTCTAGAACTCTCCAGGAGCTTCTAGAAACCAGGGGGAGGCAGCAGCAACTCAGCCCTTGGAGTTCTGCCAACCTAACTAAACATAATTAACCCTGGCTTCTCTGGCTATGGCAGGAGCCAAACTAAATGTACCTACTGTACACAAGGGCTGCCACAGAGGTCTTAAGAGTGATCAACTGTTCTGTACTACATTGGAGAACAAAAGCAGGGAGATTGAACAGAATACTTTCTTTAAAATTGCACCTCAATCCTCTATCATTCAAATATTAAACTGTCACAGACAGTGGCGACCTATCCATAATACATGGATCCGGCCCGTAATCTACATGCAGGGTGCCGGATGCATGGAATTATTTTTTTCTAGCACGTAATTAGAGCCAGAGGCTTTAATTGGCTTCATAAAAGGTTGGGCACTGCGCCCAGAGCCCATCCAGTTGTGTGACAATAGCAAATTAATATTCACTATTGTCTTCCTGATTCTCCTCCCAGCTAATCAGGAAGAAGGTCCTGAGACCCGATTGGTCGAGAGGAGAATTGATCATATTAGCCACCGAGGAGGAGGAGGAGGAGAAGACACGGGGGAAGCTGCCATGATGCCGAGGTGGAAGAGGACACGCAGGGTGAAGCTACCGACTGGAGCATCAGCCGCCACTGGTCACAGAACAAATAAGGGCGCATGTAGGCAGCTGCAGTTAGCCATTTTGTCACTAGGTGGCTAAGGGGTAGCTAAACACCAAAAGCATTAAATCACTTACACATGGAACTGTAACCATGATGCACCAGTCACAAGTCAATCATTGCTGCAAGCGGCAGAGGTGAGATCCAGCAGAGAGCAGCAAAAGATCCCAGCCCTGAAGTGACATCTGGCCGCCTAGTCAATGACCTGCTAAAGGAAGACCTCTAGCAGTGTCCACAGTGTATACAGTAGCCTTGGAGATGTATTAATATGTGGGAGAATTAGTAGGCAATGCATTTCAGTGAGCAACACATTGCCTAGCCATTCCGCCCTTCTGTCTTTACCCTGCTGGGGACTTGGTGTTTTGCAAGAACGGCCTTTGTGCCTGGTTTTGAGGGCTCAGAGCTGGAGCCGGATCCAAAGGGTATCACCCCTTGCTTTGACAAGGCAGGCCATATGTGCCTGAGAAGATATTTTCTGCTAAAGCCATCACTGGAATAGAGTTACATCCCAAAATCTTGTTTTATAGGGCTATGTGCACGAAAAGAAGTTCTGTGTGATGCTTCTCAATGTCCGAGACCCACCCAGTGACTGTTACCAAGTAAAACATTGAAAACTGCATTAAAGTGTGGACCTACATTTCTTCATAGATGAAAAATTATATAAGGGATAGACTTTTGGGGCAAATGAACATGAGGATGATAAATGTAACTGATAAATACCACCAAGATGCTACTATTACTATTACCCTGGATTAAAAATATGTGTTGTGTGATGTCCAGGATGCTATGCTGACAGTCAATTCACACACCCATTAAGGCCCCTTTCACACTGGGGCGCTTTGCAAGCGCTACAGCACTAAAAATTGTAAAGCGAACCAGCTGACCTTCAATTATATGATGGAATAATATGTTTAATTGATTACATACATATTGTATTACCCACCTGAATATCGATTCTATTTTCCTTTGTAACTGTACTTTGTAATCAACACATGTTTAATATGAGATATTCTGTATTTATATACTAAGATATATCATGTTTTCTTTTTTCATCCAATAAAACTTTGTGAAACAAAAAAAAAAATTGCAAAGCGCCCTGAAACAGCCGTTGCTGTGTCTCCAATGTGAAATCCCCAAGGGTTTTCACACTGGAGGAGTGCGCTGGCAGGACGCCAAGAAAAATCCTGCCAGCAGCATCTTTGGAGTGGTGAAGGAGCGGTGTATACACTGCTTCTTAACCGTTCCTGCCCATTGAAATCAATGGGGCAGCGCATCTATAACGCTGGGCAGCTGCTCTTTGCGGGTGGTTTTAACTCTTTTTTGGCCGGTAGCGGGGGTTAAAACTGCCCCGCTAGCTCCTGAATACCGACACTAAAACGATGGTAAAGCAGCGCTAAAAATAGCGCCATTTTACTGCCGACGCCGATCCTGCCCCAGTGTGAAAGGGGCCTTAAAGTGTTGCTAGTGGGGAACCTTCCAGAGAGCTGTTCTTACCAGACTATGCTGAACTGAATGCTGTTTTAGACTGTTTAGTCAGTTAGACTAGGTTATGATAGAGGGAAAAATCCTCACCATACATGTAGATGGTGGACTGAACCATGCATTTCGACTGTCCTAGTGTTGGTCACCAGGTGGCATGAGCGGCGCTGATCTGAGCGAACTTTATTCACATTGTGTGCTAGATGTAAGTTTGTTGATAAATGAGAGGAAGTAAAGGGTAAAATTATGTGCAGCACTTAAAGCGTGGAAATACTTATGTATACAAACTAATGTACAGTTTGATGCTTCTGAAGACCACTTCTTGGTGACATCTCTTGACCAATTAGATTGCCTTACAACTTGATCTGGAACTCAGATGTGGACATTGCACCATAAGCCTTGTTGACTAATTCCGCGTACACATGATCGGAATTCCGGCCAGAAAAAGACTGATGAGAGCTTTTCATCGGAAAATGCGACCGTGTGTATGCTCCATCAGAATTTAGCTGTCCGAATTTCCGCCAGCCAAAAATTTATAGCATGTTCTCAATTTTCCCGATGGAAAAACTTTCTGTCGGTAATTCCGATCGCGTGTATGCAATTCCGACACGCCAAAAATCACGCATGCTCAGATTCAACTACGAGACAGAAGCTATTGGCTACTGAACTTCCTTTTTCTAGTCCCGCCGTACGTGTTCTACGTCACCGCATTATAAACAATCGGAATTTGTTGTGACCGTGTGTAGGCAAGACAGTTTGAGCCGAATTCCGTCGGAAATTCCATTGGGAAAACCATCAGAGCTTTTTCCGACGAGAATTCCGATCGTGTGTACGCGGCATCACTGAGCATATGCCCATTTGAGTCCACTCACTCCGGTAAGCCTTCTCACTAACCGGTGGTGGTTCTATTGCCTGTGTCCTCACCTCAACATTGATGTCACGTGGAATCCCACTTCTATTTACACAATTTTGTTTTCTCCGTTTATTTAAAAACTGCTACAACTTTTGTATGATGGCTCATGGACTTTAGTTTGGGTGTGAATTTCACATCTCATTTTCATTATTATTAGTTTTTGTGGTCATTGCACAGTGTACATTAGTTTGTATACATATTTCCATGTTTTGAGCGCTGCACATAATCACATATATAAACGTGATTTTGTGCAGATGGCCCACACTATAGCAGTAAAGCTACAGTGCATGGTTGGCAAACTGATGTATTGCTATTTTTTTGGCATTTAGGCTGGTTTGTTGAGCCCATAGTCCAGGCGGCTGGGGGGAGGGGTGTTTTTTACTATAATGTTAATTTTTTTGTACCAAGGACTCCATGCTACCTTAATTGATACTATAACTACAAACAAGTGTGAAGGACCTTGCGACAACCTCTTTTCCGAAGCAGCATTGTCACCAGACAGGGACGATATGAAGAATCAGGAAACTTCAGTGGGAATCAAGCCAGGGACCCAGCCAGCAGAGGTAACGCTTGCAGAGCAGCCTTGTTAGTTAAGCCAGGGACCGAGCAGGCCAGCAGGGGGGAAGCTTGAGAGGTATCTATAGTGCCAAGCTAGGGACCCAGCAGGGAAGCGGGGTTGACGCTTGAGGAAGATACCACCGTGAAGATTGGAGGGGCTCAAGTTTTTCAGTGGTAGTGAATTAGATGGTCTAGTGAGAGACCGGGAGCTCAGTGCATGGAAGAACTACAAGGAGAAGTTGTAGTGAAGCTGAAAGAACTGATTATGCTTTGTGTTAGGAACTGTTAAAGACTGTTACAATGGGAGACAGCAATCACAGTGGTGTAGTGGTTAGCTCTCTCACCTAGCAGCAATAGGGTCACTGGTTCAAATTAGGGGTGCACCTAATGGGTTTTGTGGTACCGATACCGAAAATGAAAAATACACTAGGCCGAAAACCGAAACAGCACCAATACTGAAAAATATTTTTTATACAGGAGATGGTCAGAGACTGGGGACATGGTACAGGAGATGGTCAGAGACTGGGGACATGGTACAGGAGATGGTCAGAGACTGGGGACATGGTGCAGGAGATGGTCAGAGACAGAGGACATGGTATTGGAGATGGTCAGAGACAGAGGACATGGTACAGGAGATGGTGAGGGACTGGGGACATGGTACAGGAGATGGTCAGAGACAGAGGACATGGTACAGGAGATGGTCAGAGACAGAGGACATAGTACAGGAGATGATCAGAGACTGGGGACATGGTACAGGAGATGGTCAGACTGGGGACATTGTACAGGAGATGGTCAGAGACAGAGGACATGGTACAGGAGATGGTCAGAGACTGGGGACATGGTACAGGAGACGGTCAGAGACTGAGGACATGGTACAGGAGACGGTCACAGACTGGGGACATGGTACAGGAGATGGTCAGAAACTGCACACATGATACAAGAGATCAATGCAGCCTCACCATTGCACGTCAGTTGCAGCCAGCCAGTGTCCCTATTGCAGCCAGCGTGTCCCCCATTGCAGCCAGCGTGCCCCCTATTGCAGCCAGCTTTTCCCCTATTGCAGTCAGCCTGTGAAAGGAAGAAAGAAGAGCCACCTCCGCCGCCTGTTTGATCACAGCGCTGGGAACATCACAGCTTTCATTTCAAAAGCTGTGATGTTCCCGGTGCTGTGATCAAACAGGCGGCCTTGGTGGCTCTCCTGTGCTATAGGACACCCCCATGATGGGCAGCACCAGGGGCGGGGGGCTGAGCCCCGTCCCCAACCAGGCCCGACCCATTTTCGGTTCCATTATCGGCCGTTTCTCTCTTTCGGCAAATTGCCAAAAAGGGCATTTTCGGCCGATATGTTTCGGCGGCAGAAATTTCGGTGCATCCCTAGTTCAAATCCTGACCATGATACCATCTGCCTGGAGTTTGCATGTTCTACCCGTGCCTGCATGGGTTTCCTCCCACACTCGAAAGACATCCTGGTAGGTTAACCAGATCCTGTCTATAAATGGGCTGTAATATTTGTATATGTGTAAGTGTTTGTAAGCACGTCAGGGCCATGCTATATAAAGATGCAACTCAACTCACATGCAGATGTGCCTTTCCCTGCACAGCTGTCCTATTGAAGTCCCAGAGTTTGCTAATTGAGTTTGCAACTATCTAAGGGTGTTCTGGCCCTAACCCTCTTTCCCCCAAAGATACAAAAAGGACTGTTAAGAGAAATAAAACCTCTTTTACATCCAAGAAGTGTCTGGCGCCCAATGACTTTCACCATCTTTGCACCCACTATGCCATACATCCCACTATATATGGAAGGATGTCAGCTATCCCTGGTCCTAGAGGTTCTCATCAGACCAAAGGAAGCCTGGGACCTTGTTACATAAATCTGTCATGAGAATGATACATGTAAAACCTCCCACTTAAAGGAGGCTCCCTGTTTCCCAGGTACTGCTACATTTTACAAGGTAAGGTGCTAGAACCTGATTATACCTCTACCATCCTTCTTTTTGGTTCTCACCATGCCAGACTAGCAGCCCATGGTACAGTAAATTCATGGTTTGAGGAAAGTAACCCTGTCATGGTATCATGCTTACCTTTTCAGCACTGTGGTTCCCTCCTCCAACCAGTAACTGAGGAGTTGGAGAATGTAACCATATTGTGCAGTAGGGGACATTGTCATCTGGTGCTCCTGGATGTATCAAATAATGAAAGGACTGCAGAAGATCGCAGCACTGAAACAGATGGGCGGTAGGAGATATGGGCCATTGGAGAACTAAGTATATCTATTCTCATGCAAGCATGCAGGGATCAGTTCACTTCAAAGGGAATCCCTTGAAAGCTCACCCTTCAGATTGGAGGATGACAAATTCTCTTTAAAGCAAATCTGCATTGAAGAAAGCATGAAGCTCCGATTCACAACGGAGCCTTTTTTTTGTAGTGTGTTTTCCTATGCCTGACTACCCTCAGCATCCAGAATTCAATGGTTTGTATTTATTCCTATTCACATTTCAGCGCTCAATCGCTTGTGTGCTCAACGCCCTATGCACTAAGATTGAGGAGATTTCCCTGTCGCTGTGATGCCCCTCTGTCCCGCTTTCCTCCTCATGTGTCCCTCATTTTGGTCTGTTCTACAGCCCTGGCAAAATGTTTTGTCTGATTTTACTATGGTATAATTACAAGCATTTGATAAGTGTCAAAGGCAATAATTGACAATTACATGAAGTTTATGCAAAAAGTCAATATTTGTAGTGATGACGCTTCTTTTTCAAGACCTCTGCAATTCAACCTTGCATGCTGTCAATCATCTTCTGGGCCACATCCTGACTGATGGAAGCCCATTCTTGCCTAATCAATCCTCTGCGTTTTCAGAAGTTGTGTTTTTTTTTTTTTTTTCACCCACCTCTTGAGGATTGACCAAAAGTTCTCAATTAAGGTCTGGGGAGTTTCTTGGCCATGGACCCAAAATTGAAATGTTTTGTTCCCCAAGCCACTTAGTTATCACGCTTGCCTTATGGAATGTTGCTCCATCATGCTGGAAAAGCCATTGTTCATCACCAAACTGTTCTTGGATGGTTGGGAAAAGTTGCTCTCGGAGGATGTTTTTGTACCATTCTTTATTCACGGTTGTAAGTGAGACCCTTGGCTGAGAAGCAACCCCACACATGAATGGTCTCAGGATGCTTCACGGTTGGCAAGACACAGGACTGATGGTAGCACTCACCTTTTCATCTCTGGACAAGATGGCCCAAACAATCGGAAAAGGGATTCATCAGAGAAAATTACTTTACCCCGGTCCTCAGCAGTCCAATGCCTGTACCTTTTGCAGAATATCAGTCTTTCCTTGATGTTTTTCCTGGAGAGAAGTGGCTTCTTTGGTGCCTTTCTTGACACCAGACCATGTATGGCCTACTTAGTCCGTCATACAATCCGACGGACAGTCCGTCATACTTTCGAATGAACGGACTTGACCACACACGGATGCACAAACAGTCCGTCGAAAGCTTGCGCGATGACGTGTACAGCACGTACGACGGGACTAGAAATAGGAAGTCCAATACACAGCAATGCACCCTTCCGCCGTATAAATCCTTTCTGAGCATGCGCCATTCTTAGTCCGTCAAACTAGCCTACTCACGAGCGGATTGTCCGCTGAAACCAAAGTATGACGGACAGAATTACGGAAATTCCGAAATACTTAGTCCGCCAGACTGCACGCTGAAAAAGTCCGCTGAAGCCCACACATGAGCGGACTGTCCGCTGAAATGTGTTTCGGCGGACTAAGTAGGCCATACAGTCCGCCCGTGTGTACGCGGCCTTCTCCTTACTGTGCATGCCGATGCCCTCACACCTGCCTGCTGCCATTTCTGAGCAAGCTCTACACTGGTGGTGACCCGATCCCGCAGCTGAATCAACTATAGGAGCCGGTCTTGGCACTTGCTGGACTTTCTTGGGCACACTGAAGCCTTCTACACAAATACAGTGGAGATGTTTTTTTTTTTTTTTTTATGGGATTAAGTTAATTTTCATGGCAAAGAGGGACTTTGCAATTCACGTGAATGTTCTTCATGACATTCGAGAGTAAGTGGAAACTGCCATCATAAAAACTGAGGCAGCAGACTTTGTGAAAATGAATTGTGTCATTCTCAAAACTTTTGGCCACAGCTGTATATATATATATATATATATATATATATATATAGTAGTTAGTATATATAGTAGTTAGTATATAAAATGCATTTTTTATCTTTCAAATAGTGTTTCCCAGTGCTAAACTTTTCATCTCGTTTCTAAATTGCTGCATTTGTAAACTTCAAAAGCCAGTATAAAGGAAAAGTAGTGGTAAAAAAAAAAAAACATTTTTGGGTTAAACCAATCTTTTATTTATTTTTTGTATAAAAGGGGGTGTGTCCTATGCCTACTTACTTTTGCTAATAGGTATCGTTACCATCTAAAAAGGTTGGAGGTATGGGACAGCAAGAAAACAAATGTCCCTTACCGACATCCTTTTGGTCTAAAAATCCAGAGATTGTAGCTGCCCCACCTCTCCAGTACCTTCTCAGCCAATAGAAACATGTCTGTGTATACTGTGTGATTGTATACTGTGTGTGTGTGTTTGTGTATACTGTGTGGCCCCATAATGTCCGATTGCCTGGGGGCCCCATAATCTCCTATTGCCCGGGGGCCCCATGAGTTGTCAGTCTGCCCCTGCTGATGGACACAAGGCCGGAGTGAGGGGGCAGCATGTGACCCAAAAAACCCAAATGTGTTATGCATGCTCCAACCCTCCCTCACTCTATCCAGAACAACTGTATGGAGTTGGGCGTTCATTTTTTTTATACTGTATTGACTATATTTATACTGCTTTTGCTATATCTCACTGTACACTTATCCATTGCTTGGCTTCAGTAAGGCAGAAAGATCTTTTACGGCAATAAAGAAAGACCTGGCTTGAGTGTTGATCCCTGCCTGCCCCCTCCTACATGTACATTGATGAAACGTCTTACACCATCATGGTCTTCAAAAACACATTTTCAAAGATATGACAACATCACAGTGTGTCACCGTATGGAGCTCTCCTGTCAGTTTTTAGATGGAAAATACAATCAACTGGAACAAGGTCTTAAAGAAAAGAGGCCGTCCATGCTGTCCACTGTACAGCAGTAAATGGATAAAGCCGCATTTTCAATCCCGTCATAACACAGAATATTGACTGGAAAAGTCCACCATGAGCAGTATCATAAGAAGTAAAGTGCAATAAAATGTGAGCTTATTTAAAGCTGAGCTTCGAGCATACAACTAAACCAACATGAGATAGCAATCAAGTCAATAAATAAAAGAAAATAATAAATCTGACTCTAATCCTAAAAAATCCCTGAGTTTGTGCAAATGTACAAAGTGTGCAAGTGTAATGCCCCATACACACGGTCAGAAACTCCGTCAGAAAAATCTTGGATGTTTTTTTCCGACAGAATTCCGCTCAAGCTTAACTTGCATACACACGGTCACACAAAAGTTCTCTGAACTTTCGACCGTCAAGAACGCGGTGACGTACAACACTACGACGAGCCGAGAAAATGAAGTTCAATGCTTCCGAGCATGCGTCGAATTGTTTCCGAGCATGTGTGATTTTTTGCGCGTCCGAATTGCAAACAGCCGAATGCATTTTCGGATAGGAACTTTTTCCGACCGAAAAATAGAGAACCTGCTCTCAATCTTTTGCTGGCTGGAATTCTGCCAGCAAACGTCCGATGGAGCATACACACGGTCTGAATTTCTGACCAAAAGCTCACATCCGACTTTTGCTGGCAGAATTTCTGATCGTGTGTATGGGGCATAAGATTATTATTTTTTTAATCCAAAACCCTTAAGGCCCGTACACACGATTGGATTTTCTGATGGGAAATGTTCGATGTCAGGCTGTTGGCAGAAAATTCGATCGTGTGCATGCTCCATCAGACAATTGTTGTCAGACTTTTAATGAATGAATGAGTGACTTGTATAGCGCTACCTATGCGAACTGAATCACCTCAAGGTGCTTTCTTGCCACCAGAGTCCATCTGCAGCTTTGCGTGGTCCTTACCCTGTTAGGTCCTGACCTGCTTACAAACACATACACATATTAAGTTCAATTTTTTTTTTTTTTAGACAAGGTCTAATTAACCTACCTGCATGTCTTTGGAGTGTGGGAGGAAACCGGAGTACCCAGAGGAAACCCACGCAGGCACAGGGAGAACATGCAAACTCCAGGCAGATGGTGTCATGGTTGGGATTTGAACTAGCGACCCTATTGCTGCTAGGTGAAAGTGCTAACCACTACACCACTGTGCTGCCCAATGTTGGTTAGCATGTCTTCAAAATTTCCGCCAACAAATGTCTGTGTTGGACTTTCTGACCATGTGTACACAAGTCCGTCCGGCAAAAGTCAAAAGTACAAACATGCATGCTCGGAAGCAGAAGCGGTCGGTCTTGTAAACTAGCGCTCGTAATGGAGAATTAACATTCTTGACGCAGCAAATTATGAAATCTGGAAATGCAGCGCACAATTCTCTTCTTCTTTAATGGGATAATAATGAAGCTGCTTTGCTGGTGATACTGATGGAGTTAAGGCAAACACATTTTCAAAGGTTTTTTTTTCTAGTGATATCAAGAATAATATTATTATCCTTTTTTTTGGGCAAGTTACCACAACACCATTATCACGTAGTTTTTAAGATCAAAGATACAACTATGTTGGTGTCCCTTGTTAATTTTACATTGTATTTTTTAAAATGTAACCGCCTACTCCCAAACTGTCATTTGAAGTAAAACACATAGTCAAGTATTATTCTACACTATTTTTTTATTGTACATTAAAAAAAGAAAACAAATACAATTAGACATGCTATCTGCCAATAGAATTTAACCAAAAAGTGCATTCTGTGCATCCAAAAATATAGAAAATATACCAAATCAAATCATTATTCAACCAAAAAAATTATGTCAAAGCAATAACTCCAAGGCCAATAATAAATAACACGTTATCTGCTCTGATTCCGCAACATGTCTGGTTGACGGACGGCCGCTCAGAAACATACTGAAAAGCGTGAAATGAAAAGTACAAAATGAAAAGCGCAAAATGAGAAGTGCGAATCAACACTCACCAAACTTCTACTAACACAAAATTAGCAGAAGGAGCCCAAAGGGTGGCGCTAAAGAGCTGAAAAACCACGTAGTACGTCACTACGTTCATAATTGTTGGCCAAAAATTGTGTGGTCGTGTGTGTGCAAGACAAGTTTGGGCCAACGCCCATCAGACAAAATTCCACGGAATTTGATGGTGGACAGTCGGATCGTGTGTACGAGGCATAACAGTTTTCTTTATAGAGTGGATAGATCCATGATGTTTTGCAGAACATAAGGGGCACCTTCTGCTA
The DNA here is from genome assembly GCF_037356315.1 of Lithobates pipiens. Classification (NCBI taxonomy): domain Eukaryota; kingdom Metazoa; phylum Chordata; class Amphibia; order Anura; family Ranidae; genus Lithobates; species Lithobates pipiens. The sequence continues at coordinate 32,978,609 of NW_027507785.1, forward strand.
GCAGAGAGGAAGGGAATGCATTGGATTAATGTAGTTGTACATGGGTCATCAACACAACACAGGCTACTCATGCTATTACGAACCTAGACATAAGTCCGTGATTGGCTTGTTCTGTTGCCCCTCACTCACCAAATGCTGTCTTTAATCGTTTCCCTCGACCGGCGCATGCCGATGTACGTCGGAAGAATGGCACGGACAGGCAAATGGGAGTACAGGTACGTCCCTTTAAATTTGCCACCGTGCCATTGCATGCGCGTGCCGCCCAGGACCTCTGATTGCAATCGCCCCACAGAGAGGAAGAATGGGGAGATGCTAATGTAAACAAGCATCTCCCCGTTCTGCCTGTGATCGGGAGCAGAGATCAGTGACGTTTCACACGTAGCCACACCCCCCACAGTTAGAAACATGCTCCAGGACACACTTAACCCTTATCCTGCCCCCTAGTGGTTAACCCCTTCACTGCCAGTGTCATTTACACAGGAATCAGTGCATTTGTATAGCACTGATTGCTGTATAAATGACAATGGTCCCAAAAATGTGTCAAAAATGTCTGACATGACTGCCATAATGTCGCAGCCATGATAAAAATCACAGATCGCCGCCATTACTAGCAAAAAAATATTTTAAAAAATAACATAAATCTATTCCTTATTTTGTAAACGCCATGACTTTTGCACAAACCAATCAATAAATACTTCTTATTGTGATTTTTTTTTATACCAAAAACGTGTAGAAGAATACGTATCGGCCTAAACTGAGGAAAAAAATAGTTTTTCTTATATATTTTTGGGGGATATTTATTATAGCAAAATGTTATAAAATAATGCGCTTTTTTTCAAAATTGTCGCTCTTTTTCTGTTTACAGTGCAAAAAATAAAAACCGCAGAGATGATCAAATACCACCAAAAGAAAGCTATATTTATGGGGGGAATAAAAAGGACATCAATTTTGTTTGGGTGCAGCATCGCACGACCGTGCAATTGTCAGTTAAAGTGACGCAGTGCGGAATCGCAAAAAGTGCTATGGTCGGGAAGGGGGTAAAATCTTCCGGGGCTGAAGTGATTAAGTAATAAATATGATATTTTTTTTATTTAGCTGACTTAAAAAAAAAAAAAAAAAAAAAAAACTCTAACATCAGCATATATCTAGATAAAAATATATGCAGGGGCACCATACATTCCCTTTAATTAGAACTAAGTTGTTTTTGGATAAATAAAAAAAAATAAAATAAAATAAAGAATTAAGTAGGGAAAATGCAAATATTATGTATGCAGTGCTTTCTTCCAGAGCAGCAGAGCAAAGAAACAAGGCTAAGTCTTCATGCAGATTTCTGGATATTATTTTGTGTTTTTTTTTTACATTTTTTTATTTTTTATTAATTTTGCTTACGCTCCATGTTGCCGGAGTTACTGGTGTCGCATTAATGAGAAGTGGCATGGCGTTCGTCCAGACGCAAGGCTGCAGTGACTTGCTCAGTGCACCCTGTCCCATCTAATAAATCTGCAGCTATATATTTCTGCAGGCAAAGGGTCAGTGTATATATAATTTTTATTTTATTTTTTTTAAATGGAAAAAAAATACACTTGAATATTTGGCCTATTTAATGAGTATAAATTTGTCAGGAAAAATTTGCTTTACTAAAAAAAAAAAAAAAAAAAAGCTGCAGGTTGTGCAAAGCAGCGGTAAACAGGAAGAGATATTTTTACCTGTGTCCGATGTTGGAGGTATACCGGCATTTGCAAATGACTGCTTAAAGTGAACCTGCACATTGCCAATTTGGTGTTGGATGGAGTGGCGAAAGGTTAGAAGACCCTTTGGGTTTTTTATGCGGTCGGTGTCCCTGGTAAGGACAGGGACAGAAAGTGGGGATCCAGAATTTTACAGCTGCCACCTGGAGGAGAGATCTTCCAATGGCGACACCCGTTCTAGTGGCAACTGAATAAAACAGGATCTCCAGTCACTCCGGAGAGATTTTTTTTATTGTTAGACACGTGCAGTTCGTTTCCGTTCCGAATTAAAAATTCGGACGAATTTTCGTTTTTCGGAAATTCTCATGTATCAGATTCTCCGAATTACAATAGTACAGATTTTAGACGAATCCGAAATAATGAAAAAAAATTCGGACGAAATTTGAATTCGAATCGTTTTCAAATTCGAATTTAAAAAGTTGTCAAATTCGAATAGTTTTCCAATTTCCAAAGAGAATAAAATATAACAGAAAATAAAGGGATAGGATACAAAAAAAAAATTGACTAGCTTGGAATATAACAGAAAATAAAAGAATAGAAGTGTAAAACAGAACAAAATAGAAAAGAAAATAAAAGAACAGAATAGACTAGAATAAAAGAGAAACAAATAGAATAGAATAGAACAACATATAAAGAATATAACCATCTTCTGAAATTTGAATTTTCAAAAAGAATAAATTTGAATTTGATTACATAAGAAAAAATAATAGAATAGAACAAATAGAATAGATCAGAATAGACTATAATAAAATAGAAAATAATATAATTAAATAACAATATAATAGAATATAATAGAAAAAATATAACCATTTCCCAAAATTCAAATAGAATCAATTTGAATTTGAATAGAATAGAATAGATTAGAATAGAATAGAATAACATATAAAGAATATAACCATCTTCTGCAATTCGAATTTCAAATAGAATAAATTCGAATTTGAATACATAAAATAATAGAATAAAAAATAATAGAATATAATAGACAATAATAAAATAGAAAAGAATAGAATTAAAAAACAATATAATAGAATTGAAAGAATATAAAACATCCCAAAAATTAAAATAGAATCCATCTGAATTTAGAATGGAATAGAAAAGAATAGATTAGAATAGAATAGAAAATAACAAAATAGTATAGAAAAAAACAGAATAAAATGGGATAGAATAGAAAGTATACAAACATCTTCCGAAATTCAAATTTCGAATAGAATAAATATGAATTTGAATAGAAAAGAATAGAATATAAATAGAAAATAAAATAATGGAAGAGAAAAGAATAGAATAGAATAGGGGGGCGTGGCTTGGCACCGAACGGAGATGGCCGCCTGATCCTCTGGCTCTGTCCACCGGAGGTCCTGCCGCCTGTCTAAAGGAGCGAAACTCACCGCTACTATGGGGAAACTAAAGGGGAAGTCACCGTGGCCGTGGTCCCGCTCCCCGCGGGGAACGGAGCAGCCGCCCGAACGTAATATACCGGAGATATTCCGGGCCCGATCACGCGAGGCCGCGGCTTCACCTCAGGCCTACTCGGGACACCGCTCTTCCAGCCTGAGCCCGTCACACAGGAGAGATGCTTCTCTCACAGAAAGCCCCACCGCTGCCCGCCCGCTGAATATGCAGGACCTCAGAGATGTGGCAGCAGATATTAAGGAGTCTTTAACAGCAGTAATAACTGACCTCAGAAGGGACATACAGTCATTACATGTGAGGATAGAGGAGTTGGAAGAAACAACGGTCCGCCATGACACCACCAAGCAGCAGTTACAACATGCCTCACAAACCCACAGCAGCCAGCTCAGAGATATCCACAGACACGTGGAAGACCTGGACAACCGTGAACGTCGCCATAATCTACGGGTAAGAGGCATCCCCGAAACTGTTGATCAAGCCCACTTATCCCAAGTGATGGTACAGATTTTTAACGATTTGCTGGGAAGACCCCCTGAATCCCCTATTGAATGGGAAAGACTGCATAGAGCACTTAAACCCAGAGGTAGAGACACAGACCCCCCCAGAGATATGATCTGCTGCCTGACAAGCTTTAGATTGAAGGAAGACATTCTGCGCAGGGCCAGAGACCGCCGTAACCTGAACTACCAGGGGGCAGAGATTAAAATATTCCAGGACCTCTCCCCCATAACCCTTCAAAATAGGAGAGATCTACGTCCACTTTTAGACGTCCTCCGCCACAAAGGGATCCAATACCGCTGGAAGTTCCCCTTCTGCTTATCGGCCTCATCGGCAGGACGAACAGCTAATCTGAGAGTCCCGGAGGACCTCAGGGAATTCTGCAATATTCTACAAATCCCTCTCGTAGACCTTCCAGACTGGTACAGAGCCTACCGCAACCCGCCACTGCCGAGAACCAACTCTATGGAGGCCATTCCGGTCCGGGACGACTTCCACATCCGGAGGCGCAGATCGCTGTCCCCTAGGCCGCTGAATCAAAGGGATCCGAGAGACAGAGACCGCCAGAGCCCCACTGCTTCCCCAGCCCACAGGAGAGCACGGCCGGATAGGCCTTGAGGTTCTGGACCTCTTTCCAATGTACATCTTCAGCTTCATCCTTGCCCAGAACTGTTATTTCTCTTTATCTGATTTTTTCTGATTTTATCCCCCTTTTTGCTCGGTCTCTTGTCCTGACTGTTGGGATTCTCCACATAACAATGCTCTTTTCTCCCGAATCTTCACATGCCAGCATACCCGTTATACTTCATGGGTCTGATTTCCCTGACATTTCACTTATGCTCCTGTGCTTAATTTTCTCCTTAGGGACCAGTGAGCAGTCTTCGGATGGACAGATTTTCTGGTGCGAATATATACTGTAGGGAGGTGGAGGGGTGAGGGGTTATTAAAACCTTCTGTTTTTAGCGTAACTGTTCCCTGAAGACCTAAGTCGGTCATCGTATGTCTCACATACGTACAGTCATGGACTCCTTCAGCATGTCAGGGTGCCTTCTTCCCTCTCTCCAACACCCTCTTTATTTCTAGATACCAGCCCCTCCTTATTCTTTTTCTCCTCCTGCTTCAAGACACCTTTTCCATGCTCATACATTCTGACTTGTTGTGATAAGGTACATGGTGGTGGGCGGGGTGGGCTGTGGTCACTCTCAAAGTATTCTAAACACCTAACTTTGGTTTCTGCGGTTTATTATGATACCAATGTTCTCTGTTTCTCTCTTTCTTTACAGCAGTCTACCCGCATGTTAGAGCTATATTCTAGAAAGAATGACCAGGCTTGGTACAGCCACATCCCTTTGCCTACCACATGACCACATGACCCACTGTAGTTGTATTCCTTAGGGAGTTTTAATCTCTGGTATACCTTGAGAACCTATCACCTTAATTTATCCTGAGTTAAATTTAGTTGAGATACTCACCATTCCTCCCACTCAGCTAGTGGGAGATTGGTCACTCTACCTTATGAAGAGACGTCATATTAAGGGATACTAGCCCACTGATATGGTCCTACAGTGACACAGCTGAGACCCATGACGCTTCCACCTTACAACCTTCATAAGTTCACATACATGCTATATGTTTTTTTTTATTTTTATTCCCATCTACCCTAGTTCCTGATTGTTTCTTGCTTTGCTAACTACCAGTTGACGAACCTGGGTGGAATGACTAGCCTTTCAGGTCTTCCTTAATCCTCTAATAGAACGCAAGAAAGATACACATCTTCCCCCCAACAAGGGTTTACCACGACATCTTGGGAGACCCGATAGTCAGGACAGCGTTAGTTCCATAGTTTACCACAGTTTTACAATGTTTACAATAGCCTAGGGGCACTACCCACAGTGATACGTTGCCTAATGATGTCCCCCTGAGGATATACTCTCTGTGCCTTATTGTTAAGTTTGATGGTTTATTATATCATATTTGTTCTTATTCATGCTGGGATACATATTAAGGACTTTGTCCTCTGCTCTGTGATCTAATGTCTCTAATCTTTCTTTTCTCCTCCCGTAACACGAAAATCAGGCACCTGCTCCAACACCTAAAGCCTTCAACCTTGACCTCCCACGGACCAGAAGCACCACTGACTGATACTCAGACGCCTTTCACCCCCCCACACAACGGGAAAGTGAATATCTCAGTTGACCCGTACCGGACGCAATCCACTGTGACAGGGTAAAGTAGCTGGACTACATTCACCCCCGGTAAGTTCCTCACCCCACACGCCAACCCCACTTTATTCACCCTTATCCTGCCTTCTTTACCCCAGCCCCTGGTAGATCTCCTACTCCTGCATTCCTTCCCCCTTTCTTCTTACTCCAGGGCCTCGCCTTCTCGGTCCCTTGCAAACCACCCTATATAGCCGTAGCACATTCGGGGTCCGCAATTTACCCCAGATAAAGTCTATTGAGAATTGCCACTAGGCAGCAGGGAGTGCTGAAGGCTTTTTCGCACACCTGAAAATATAATAATAATAGGGGCGCTGAGCAAATATAAATATCAATCACAAAATGTGAAACTTTGATAATCATATAACATCTAAAGTGATGAATAACCTATCACCAAGAACAGTAAAAAACAAAGAATTACAAACAAATATATAATAAGAACAATAATAGATAAAGTTCCAATTGGATAATGAAACCAAAAAAAAGGAATATATAAATATAAATCCAAAGTCCAAAGACAGTGCTTCTTTCAGTGAAAAACTCCTTCTGAATCCATATATCAGAAAAAAACTGGAATCTTCTACAACGTAGTTTTCGCACACCTGCCCGGAACTCAAATACCATGACTACCCCCAACCTTACCATGCCAATGGCCAAAGTCAAGGTAATTTCACAAAATGTTAAGGGCCTAAACATCCCTGAAAAACGTAGCCAAGTCTTAGAAATTATGGCCAAACTGAAGGCGGACATAGTTTTCCTGCAAGAAACCCACTTCTATGCAAAAAGCATACCGAAATTTTCGAACCATCTGTATCCGACAGCTTTCCATGCACCTAACCCGATAGCTAAAACGAAAGGGGTCTCGATCTTACTGTCAAAAAATGTCCAGTGGCGTACGGTTGACACCCTTATAGATCCAGAAGGACGCTTTTTGTTTCTGAAAGGAACCATCCAAAACAGAATGGTTACTTTAGCCAATGTGTATAGCCCTAACAGAACACAGGTCAGTTTTGTCCGATCTGTCGTTTCTGCCCTGATAGGCTTCCAATCTGGAATCCTACTTTTAGGAGGTGACCTTAATGTACCGCTTCAACCCATCCTAGATTCATTATAGAGTGCTCAGACAAATTAAACTGCAATTGCAAGAACTCCTCCTACACGACACTTGGCGAACACTACACCCTACCGAAAAGGACTACACTTTCTTTTCGGCCCCCCACAATAAATATTCTAGAATTGATTACCTATTCATGACATCAGCTACAATTGAACCGATGCTCTTAGCAGACCACCACCCCATAACTCTTACCTTATCGTTCCCGGAACTATGCTCAACCACCAAAACATGGAGGCTTGACTCCTCCCTCCTCACATCAGAAAGAGATATCGCAGACATACGGGAACCCATAACTGAATATTTCCGAGAAAATGCCAATCCGGAGATATCTCCCATTACCTTATGGGAAGCGCACAAATGTGTAATTCGTGGCAAACTCATTACCCTAAAAGCGACCTGGAAAAAAGAACAACAGGCTATGCTCGCAGAACTGACCACCAAAATCCGGACATTAGAAAAAGCCCACAAACACTCGCTAGCCCAAAGAACATACCTGGAACTTACACAGGCCAGGAAGTCGCTTTTAGACATTCTCAAACGCAAGACCCAACGCAAATTTACCCTGACCCACAAACTTTTTTATGAGCAAGGGAACAAATGTGGGAAATTATTAGCGAGAGCGCTCCAAAACAAAAAGGCCAAAATGGCAAAGAAAAAAAAAAAAAAGCAAAGAAAAAAAAAAAACAAAGAAAACAAAAAAAAAAAAAAAAGGCCACCGCCAGCGTCCACACCATAAAAGACCCTAACAGTAAAGCTTACTCAGCCACACCCGTCATAGTCTCACAATTCGCGCAATACTTTAAAGATCTATACAACCTCCCCCAACAAACTGACACCCCTCCGAGTACATTTAATAGACAAACGCTCATCACAGACTTTCTTAACAAATATAGCCCCAATCCCATCCCGAGAGAAGAGGCTCAGGAACTAGACAACCCCCTATCCGAAGATGAATTCAAATCGGCCACTAAACAATTAAAGCCAGGCAAGAGTCCAGGCCCAGATGGCTTCTCGGCGCCATATTTTAAAACCTTCACAGACCTTCTCTCAACCCCATTCCTTCAGGCCTTTAACTCCCTTACACCATCCTCTACTCCTTTTCACAGGTTACTAGAAGCCCATATCACGGTCATACCGAAAGAAAACAAAGATATCACCTCTGTCACCAACTATAGGCCGATCTCCCTACTCAATGTAGATCTTAAAATATTTGCCAAAATTTTAGCGAACCGCTTATTGCCCTTTTTACCCTCTGCTATAAGGAAAGATCAGGTGGGCTTTGTCCCTGGCAGGGAAGCCAGGGACAACACCATCAAAGCTATTAACCTACACCATTTGCTTACCACCCAAAATCGTAGGGGCTTTTTTCTTTCACTGGATGCGGAGAAGGCATTTGACAGGCTGGCCTGGGACTATCTAGGAGCAGTCCTACACCATTTGGGAATACCGAATCGAATGTATAATCTTATCATGTCCTTATATGCCACGCCAACGGCAAGAGTCAGGGTAAACGGCCACCTGTCAGATGCCTTCCCCATCCGAAACGGTACGAGACAGGGTTGCCCTCTATCCCCCCTCCTCTTTGTCTTGACCCTGGAACCCTTCCTTCAATGCATACGTTCCAATGATAACATAAAAGGGATTCCAGTAAGAGGACACACCTACAAGCTAGTGGCCTTTGCCGACGATGTCCTACTATTCCTGACCGAACCACTGACATCAATCCCCTCACTACTGAAGGATTTCGATCTATTCCGGCGCATCTCTAACCTGAAGCTCAATTTCTCTAAATCCCATGCCCTCAATATATCCCTTCCCGAGGATATAGTTGCCCAATGCCAGCACAACTTCCCCTTCATTTGGAAAAAAGACGCCATTACTTACCTAGGGACTCAACTCACTGCCCAACTGTGAGATCTGTACGCCAAAAATTTTGCCCCTTTGGTCCACGCCATCTCCGAAGGCTTACGAAGGTGGGATAAACCACATTTCTCTTGGTTTGGCCGTGCGGCCATACTAAAAATGAATGTACTTCCACGTATCTTGTACCTATTACAAGCACTCCCCATAAAACTCCCAAAAACTTTTTTCCACACATTTAGACATTTATCCCTAAAATTCCTCTGGAAACACAAACGGCCAAGGATCAGTTTCGCCCAACTTTCCAGACCCAAAGCCAAGGGGGGAATCAGCCTCCCCGATATCCAAAATTATTACAGGGCTTGCCACCTTGGCAGGATCGCAGACTGGACACTACACAAAGGAAGCAAGGACTGGGTTTCCTTGGAGGATTCCTTCTCAGACTTACCGCTGAACTCCATACCATGGATTCCAGTCTCCCTTACCCCTCACTCTCTAAAGAAGCATCCTCTCATAGGAGCAACCCTTAGTTGTTTCAGAGAGGCCTGCAAGAGATTCCAGGTTTTCTCTAATCCAGGACCTCTTACACCTATCCGCCTTAATCCGGCGTTTGTCCCGGGTATGTTCGGTAACTTTCTAAAACATACATGGCCTCATGATACAATCCTCGTACGTCACTTCTTTCACTCTGGTAGGCTCCTGGAACGCACCGCACTTCCCATCCTCCCAAATAGCTCTCCCATCCCGTGCTGGACTTACTTTCAGATCCGACATTTTCTCTCCACAAACAACAAGACTGCGTGTCTTTCACGGGAACTAACCCCATTTGAAACCTTATGCTCCCAATCTTCACCACAACAACACCTAATCTCAAATATTCACTCAATGCTGTTCACATCAATCTCTCCTAAAGAGGGGAGGGCATGCCAAGTTTGGGAGAGAGAACTTCAGCTTGACCTGTCTGATGCAGAATGGGAACGACTTTTCACGATAGCTCACAAAGGCTCCCTTAACGTCGCTATACAAGAAAATAATTATAAAACACTCACTAGGTGGTATCGCACGCCTGAGCTTTTGCACAAATTCAAACCCGACACGTCGGACAAGTGTTGGAGATGCTCAGAAGACAAAGGTACTCTTCTTCACATTTGGTGGTCTTGCCCATCACTGCAGACATTCTGGACACTGGTCCGTGACATAACTGCTCAAGTAACTACATACCCGTTAGAGTTTACACCAGCTCGGCTTATTCTTCACCACGCCTCTATCTCAACCCAATCCTATACAAGATCCCTGGGGATCCATATGATAAACACAGCCAAACTATGTATATCAACCCACTGGGGTACGTCACATACCCCAACGGTGTCTGAATGGCTTACACGCGTGGGAAGAATAGCCGAGATGGAAGAGCTGATCCACATAGCCCGAGATTCTCCATCTAAATTTGTGCAGACATGGGCCTGCTGGTCCCACTCCTGAACTACGGAAAGATACTCCTCCCTGATGAACCTTACTACCCCTCATTGTTCCAATAGATGATAAATAGTAACATTATTATATTTGACTTCTCCCTGATAGACTTTATTCCGGCTTTACCATTGAGAACCTCGAGACACCTATAAAGCCCCAGAGGGAACTCCTGCAGGTCGGGGGTCCCCACGGGAAACCTTCCCCTTACCGCTGATGTTGAGGGGGCCGAGAAGGTGACGCCTATGGATTACTCCCACCCTCCTTTCCCTCTCCTACCCCCGCTATTCACCTGAACCTCCCCAACGCTTCTTCCCTCGTCACTGTCCCTTGTGTACCCGCCCCCCCCCCGGAGACGACCGACTCCCCTCCCCCCAAGACTTACCCACCTTGAATGACCGTTATCTCTCCTTGCTATTTGAACCTGTCAATGACAGGTGACAACATTTACCTGTTCATGACCTCAGGTCTCAGATGCAGTGAACCAGAACACAGACATTGCAGGTCAATTTCCGCTGAATACGGGTGATTGATCTTCCATCCCTTACCGTGGAAGATAGGGCCCAACAAGCTCACGTATTCTGCTTTGTAGTAAGCACCAGCACTCAGCAGAGTTACAGTTAGTTATTGGAATACTGTTGAAACCCGCTTGTACCATATGCTCAGTCAGATGTATCCTGTATTAGAGTATGAATACGCATGTTACCGGTTCATTCATTGTACACTTTACACTTCTGTATCTGTTCTGCCTCTATGTTTTTTTTCTCTCTGATATCTCTAATAAAAAATTTTCATGAAAAAAAAAAAAAAAAGAATAGAATAAATACATTTAAAAAAGAACAGAATAGATTAGAATAGAAAGAATATAACCATTTCCCAAAATTCAAATAGAATCAATTTGAATTTGAATAGAATAGAAAAGAATAGATTAGAATAGGAAGATGGTTATATTCATTCTATTCTATTCTCTTGTATTTTCTATACTATTGTGTTATTTTCTATTCTATTCTACTCTATTCTTTTCTATTTTATTCAAATTCAAATTGATTATATTTGAATTTTGGAAAATGGTTATATTATTTATTTTCCATTGTATTGTTTTTTGAATTCTATTCTTTTCTGTTCTATTCAAATTTCAGAAGATGGTTATAATCTTTCTATTTTATTATATCGTATTCTATTCAATTCTATTCTGTTCTTTTATTTTCTATTGTATTTTGTTCTCTTTTACTCTATTATATCACATTCTTTTATTTTCTGTTCTATTCTTTTCTATTCTATTAAATTTTTTCTATTATATCCCTTTATTTTCTATTCTATTTTATTCTCTTTGGAAATTGGAAAACTATTTGAATTCAAAAACGTTTCAAATTCTAAAACGATTCGAATTCAAAAATTTTCCAAATTCGAAATATTCAAATCGATCTGAAATGAATAAACATAACGAATTCCGAAAACGGAATGAAACAAATTCAACTAATTTAACTAAACAAATTTATGTAAACAACGAATCAAAACTAAACACATTTTTTTGTTCTGCACATGCCTATTTATTGTTGTATCCTGTCAGGTGTCTTGGACAGGAAGTGGAAGTATCTAAAGTTGAGAAAACTTTTTGGCTTTACAAGTAATTTAAATACCATTCCTACATGCTACTTATTTTTGTTCATCCATGAGAACAAAGGAAATAAGCCCCGTGGAAGCTGCAGATTGGTGTGGTTAGGCTTATATTTCACTATGGAGTAGGTAAGAGCTGCCTCCAGGTGAGCCTGGTCTCAGTTTGTGAATTGCTATACAGCAGGTAAAATAAGTATTGAATACATCACCATTTTTCTAGGTAAATATATTTCTAAACAACCCATGCAATCCAGACATACAAAAAAACAAAACAAATACATTCAGAAATGAAGTTATGTGTAATAAAATGGAATGACAAAGGGAAAAAGTATTGAACACGTGAAGAAAGGGAGGTGCAAAAAGGCATGAAATACCTAGACACCAGCTGAAATCTATCAGTAATTAGGAAGCAATCCTGCCCCATGTTAGTGCAAATGAATCAGCTGGTTAAGTCTCATCAGCTGGTTAAGGCCTATATATAGCTATCTCTCTCTCTCTCTCTCTCTCTCTATCTATATCTATATATAGATATAGATATACATATACATATAAATAGATCTACCGTATTTATCGGCGTATAACACGCACTTTTTCCCCCTTAAAATCGGGGGAAAGTCGTGGGTGCGTGTTATACGCCGATCCCCACTGTCTGTGAGGCTAAAATACTGAGCGCCGCCGAAAAAGACCGAGCGGCGCCGAAAAAGACCGAGCCGTCTGCTCATACTGGGCGGGACTGCGAGCCGAGCCGAGTACACAGTAGAGTCGGCTCGGTCTTTTTCGGCAGCGCTCGCTCCAGAAACAGCAGGGAGGCTACGAGCGGAGCCGAGCAGATGGCTCGGTCTTTTTCTGCGCCGCTCAGTCTTTTTCGGCTGCGCTCGCTCGGTCTGTCTCGGCGGCGGGATATTTAAACATGGGCAAGGCTGCAAACGGCGCTGGGCGAGTTGGAAATGACACTGGCAAGCTGCAAATGACACTCTGCAAGGCTGCAAACAGCAGTGGGCAAGCTGCAAATGACACTGATCATTCTGCAATTATGGACAAGGCTGCAGATGCACACTGATAAGGCTGCATTGACGGGCATTTAAATGTAAGTTTTTTTTCCCTTAAACTTCCCTCCTAAAACTTTTTTCCTTAAAATGCCCTCCTAAACTTGGGGTGCGTGTTATACGCCGGTGCGTGTTATACCCCGATAAATACGGTATCTATCTCTCTCTCTCTATTAATAAATATATATATATATATATATATATATATATATATATATATATATAGCAAAACATACTGATGGCATTGGTTACAGAAGGATTTCTAAACTTCTGAATATTCCAGTGAGCACTGTTGGGGACATAATCTGGAAGTGGAAAGAACACCATTTTACCATAAACCGGCCACCATCAGGTGCTCCTGGCAAGATTTCTGAAATTTCTGAAATCTGATAAGATTTCTGAGTGAAAATAATTATCAGAAGAGTTGTCCAAGAGCCAAGGACCACTTGTGGAGAGCTTCAAAAAGACCCGAAATTAGCAGGTACAATTGTTTCAAAGAAAACAATAAGTAACACACTCAACCGCCATGGCCTGTACGCACACTCATGTTGCTGCACAACATTTAGACAAGCCTGGCCAAATTGTTGGTGTTGGTGCTAACTGTTGGCGGTGCCTCATCTTTATTGTTAGTGAGAGGAGTAGTGTCCCAAGGGATAGATAAGGCCAAGCAAAGGGCGACATCATGCCCAAAGGCCACAGTTGGGAGACCACTGTTCTAAAAAAACATGTCAAACATGTCAAAACATGTCTTTGTCAATAAGGGACAAAAATTGCCATTGCGGATGATATCTGGACTACAAACAGGCAATTGTTAGAATACGTGAGAAACAAAAAGGCAACTATGGCAATCCAAGGGCAATAAACGGGCAATTGTGACAATATGCAGCAATAACAATGACACTAATAACAATGAACAAAAAGAGAATACCAAATGATCATCTCAAGTCTCCAGAATTCTTTATTGGTAATTACACAGGACAACAGGATGGATAAAGACAGCCAACAAGTTTCGAGATCTGAAATTCCCCCTTCATCAGGGCTTGGACAATGTAGCAAAAACATTAATATTGCACTAAAAGCAATGGCTTCTAGCTATATCTTTCTGACAGGAGAAATAATTGATATGCAATTGCCTCTGCCTCTATGGCCGGGGAGCTGTTGCTTTAATTCAAATATTGAGATGATTGTTTGGTGCTTTCGTTTTTTTTGCTTTTTCGTTTTCTCAATATGGGTTACTCTGTCATTGTTGTGGGGCCCAAAGCAGCTGCCTCATACTTGCCAACTATCCCAGTTTAAATTTCCTTGTCTCTTGCTGTGTCCTGATATCTCAGTGTGAAGTGCTGCCACTAATGCTGCCCAGCTCTGCCCTATTGTTGTGTACAGATAACTCACCTGCAGACCCTGTGTTTACATGTAAATAACCAGCATTCATATGTAAATAGCTGCATAGATATGTAAATAAAGGCGGCATCCATATGTATAGCATGACCCCTGGAGTGTGGAGATGATGAGCTGTAATGATAGCAACGAATCAGTGAGCAGTATTACTGTACAGTAATCTCAACAAACAGAAATCATGTGCTGTAACCTCTACCAACTAATCAGTGAGCTGTAATGTGTGCTGTAACCTCTAGCAACCAGTCAGTGAGCGGTAATGATACACTGTAACCTCTGGCAACCAATCGCAATAGCTGCCTTATCTGATTCAGTAAACTGATTTTGAGTCTAGCTGCTATTTATTGTATGTCTCAGAGCAGGTGGAGAGCTAAACAGCTAAACTGCTAAACTGGGGGGGCAAGAAAAGTTTTGCCCAGGGTCCAATCAATATTAAAGATGGCCCTGGTTACCCCTACGACTTTGTGGAGAGCTGCTGAAGTCAAGCCATTAACTCATTAGGCTTTATAGATGGACCTATCAAAATGGACTGGGTCGTTCTGCTAAAGTTGCCTTTTCAAGTCACATCAACTTTGGGTGCTAAAAATGTGTTAAGCTTGGAGCAAGTGCCAGATTCTCCCCTTAGATCTAGGCGCTCCTGCTACTCTGCAGGCCTCCTTTCCTTTGGTTAGGGCAATCCAAATTTCAAGTTCCCCAGAAGATTACATTAAGTTAAACTCGGAACCCCTGTATTCAGTTCTTAAATCTGAAACGCAAATATGGTCTTGCCACCCAGTTGGTGTCATGGGATGCATTCATTTAGGGAAGATAATACTACTTCACAAACGTCTATAAGTCCTTCTGGCATGCTCCGCTATACACCCCCCCCCCCAAATCTTTAAAGCCACGGAATCCATTCTCAACACATTTTTATGGGGTAGCTCCAGACATGAACTATCATGGTGAATACTGAAATGCCCCACTAATTTGGGCGGTTCTGCTCTGCCTGATCCGCATCTCTGCTATGTAGCATCTCAATTTTCCCACTTTTACTTTGATAAACTCGATTGAAATAGATCAATTACCCTAGTATGCCAGAAATCCCCCTATCCAGTTAGTCATCCCTTTCAGTCTTTTATACAAGGTGCATGGGAGTCTACTCATCTAGGTGATTGTTGGAGTATGCTTTACCACCACAGTATAATCTGGAGTATAGCCATGAAACACACCAATGCTCCCCTCTTCCACACCTTTACCCCACTGTGGGACAATCCATGTTTACCTGAGTTGTTGTTACTACCTCATTATAAGATATGGGTTGATTGGGGGATTATATACCTCTCACATGTTCTCATCAATGGTAGGGTGAAATAATTTCAGGAACTCAAGATGGGATTTGGTGTATCTAACCATATGTTTTTGCGGTATCTCCAACTCCTTCATGCCCTCCATTCCCAGTATTGAGTCCCTGTACTTGGTGGAAGTGGCTGTTGGTCCAGACCCTAAAAAATTGATCTCCATATTTTATAATCATCTCCTGCTTCCGGCCACCACCACTTTGGCCTACCAGTTGAAGTCACTGTGGAGACCGAACGTAGGAGCATTGGAGGATGAGGAATGAGACGAAGTGCTAGAGACCTGAAAATTGGTGTCCCCTAAACTTTCTGTTCGTCTCACTCACTTGTATATTCTACATCGGTCTTATCTGACCCCTATTAGACTATCCAAACATAAGCCCAACTAACTGGATGTGGGAATCAGGTCAGTTTTTTCGTTTAACCCGCTGGTTGAATGAAAAAAAACGGAACCGTCCATTGGCTGTCTTAGGAAATAGACATTGGGTGCTACTTGCCATTGTATGTGTGAATGAAGCAACATAGATAGGAAGATTGTTGTATATAGAACATTCCTGATCTCTGAATCAGAGCTTCACACATTGTTTCTGAAATGTCATAATCATTTTATCAATCTGTGACATTTAAGAAACACCTCCCCTGGTCGCCTGACATTTCCAGATCTTATAACCACAATGGAGTCTTAAAAATAAACATTTGAAATAATGAAGGGGGGGATTATGTAAGGAAATTTATTGGAGGAGACGCATTAAGTTTTTCTTTTTCTGAAGCGCCATCGTCATCACATTACCGCCATAAGGCTCCATGTACACTAGACGTTAAAATAACGTTATAAAAATGGCAGTAGCTTGGCAGCGAGTCTTTCAACGTTTTGTAACGCTTTTGCAATAGCGCTTATTATTATTATTTTTTTTCAATGGATTAAAAATGTTAAAAAATGCTGGTGAGCCACGTTTTTGAATGTTTATCAACATTTATCACAGCATTTTAATGTTATTCTCTTTGAATCGTTTGGATTCGAATGAAAACAAATAAACGTGACAAATTCCGTAAACAAATGAAACTAATTAAACGAATTTAACTAAACAAATTGATGTAAATAACGAATTGAAACAAAACTAATTTTTTCGTTCTGCACATGTCTATTTATTGTTGCATCCTGTTGTGTGTCTTGGACAGGTAGTGAAAGTATCTAAAGTTGAAAAAACTTTTGGTGGCAGGGGCGTGGCCGGCATCTGAAGGAGATGGCCGCCTGAGGACAGAGCTCCGAGTCTTCCAGCTCTCCTGGCCGATATACAGCAACTCCAAGCGACATCAGCAGAGCTCACAGGTCCCTGAGAACCCCGCTGATATCGCGGGGCATGGGTAAGAGGAAACCCAAGGGGGGGCCCCAGAAAATTGATGGACTTTTTTTGTCTCGGCTAGCACGCCAAAAGTCCAAGATGGCACCGCTGCCTTCAGACAGCAGCATGCCATACAAAACGGCATACAAGGGGATGAGAGGGACAGTAATAAACCCCCCTCTGCTTCACCCAGCCACAGCAGCCGTTCCTCTTCCTGCAATACCCCACAACAAAACCAGCAAAAGGCTGCACTAAAATGCTCCTCTGCCCACACTTATGCAGAGGAAAGACAGGGGGGCCACACATCCCAGGACAGCACTGCTGAGTTCTATGATCAAATCTACTATTTCCAAACTACTGGGCAGCCCCTCAACGATACCACCATGAAAGAGATGCTGGTGTCCCTGCGGGAATCCATGCATAGGAATCTTATGGACTGTGTTTCGCAAATTAAATCTAACATAGCTGAGGTGGGGGACCACGTCAGCCACATGGAAAACAAAATAGCAAAGTTTGCGTCCACTCATAATGAATTAGTGGATGCACACTATGACAAAGATGATGAAATGGCGGACTCAGAGGACAGATCTCGCAGAAATAATATTAAACTATGCGGGGTGGCAAAATCTGTACCTCCCTCTGACCTTCGGCATTAAGTGAACAACTGATAACAACTGATAAGTGACTTGCTCCCTGACACATCTGCTGGCGAAGTTATTGTGGATCGGGCTCATAGGCTACCCAAGCCACAACACCTCCTAGATACACTTTTTCCACGTTAAAGACAACCTGATGTGGTTTGGAAGACAACACTCACCATTGCCTAACTCTTACTGAGGAATCAACATTTATGCTAACTTTTCCCAACATACCATGTTGGCACATAAGAAGCTAGTGCCGCTCACTAAGCCACTACGAAACAACCACCTTGCATACTCTTGGAGCCTCCCGACTAAACTCCTTGTTCCCAAATATGGCCGCACCTACGCTATCAGATCCCTGGAGGAGGGTCTTCAACTTACAAAAAAATGGGGTCTTCTCCCGAATGAAGAAGAGACCGCGCTGACTACCAATACACCTGGGCGCATCTCACCAGAATGGAGACAAATTGATTCAACCTGACCCTACCCTTATACATTCCCTATCAGGGTCCCATACAGGCCAAATGCTCAATAAGGCCGGGGCCAAAGCTGGCTACTAAGAGCTAAACCCCCTAGTTGCTCTTATGCAATACCTTTTTTGTATTTTTCTTGTGTTTTTTTATGTTACTTTTATTACTTGGTTATTTATGTTTTTATTTCTCCCTTTTCTGCTTTACCACCTACGGTTACACATGGAAAACTTCCTGACAACTCTCTGGAACCTACTTACTATTGGTCACCACGGAATGAACTTTCCTACGTCAACTCTAAAGACACCACACCTTTAACTACAGGTACTTGTATCAATAACCACCTACTATTAACCCTAAAGCTACCCTTGCACGGCAACCTTCCCCTAATGGATAATGGTCCTTAACTTTGTATCTATGAACGCACACGGCCTCAACAGCCCCTTTAAAAGAAGGGTAATGTGGCAACAGGCAAGGACCCTGAAAAGTGATGTCCTGCGCATTTAGGAAACTCATTTTGCACTGCAGAAACAACCGCTGTGCACAAACAAACTTTAACCCCAGGTTTTTACAGCCTCTGGCCCAAAGAAAAAATGTGGAGTGATGATCGCAAATTAACCATACTGTTGCCTTTCACCTCCATGACATGATTAAGGATAAAGCGGAAAGATTTATTATATTGTCTGTGAACTAAATAATATCATGTATACTTTAATCAACCTTTACGCTCCCAATTGTAGAAAACTGCCTTTCCTGTATGCTCTCATAAAGAAAGTTTAAACTATTAAGAAAGGTCTACTGCTGTACTGTGAGGATTTTAATTGTGTACCTAACAAACAGTTGGATTGCTCTGCTCCACAGCGTTCAGGACGCAGTGAAAGTCAACCGTTTTTACACTCATTTGATATGCATGATATATGGCGTTGATTTAATTCTGGAAAAAAAGATTTCACTTATTATTCGGTTCCCCATAAGTCGTATTCAAGAATCGATCTGTTTGTTTCTGACCTATCTCTTCTAAAAAATGTTGTAAAATTCATTCAATTACTTGGTCTGATCACGCACCGATCTCCTTGTCAAAGAGAAAAACTCGGCGGCGCCAATGCATTTATGGCAGAACAATACAGCCATACTTAATAATTCTAAATATAGGGGTAGGCAGCAGGATCAGATCAAGGACTTTTTTAATTTGCAACGATATGTCTGACACCTCTATTTTTTCTCTGTGGTGTGCCCACAAAGCATACAGCAGAGGTCTGCTCCTCCAGGCAGCATCGAGAGAAAAAAGAAGGAAATTGCAGGCATTGACGACGCAATTAACTAAACTTAAAACCCTTGAGATGCAGCACAAATCCAATCCTACCCCTCAGATACACTCTGCATTGTTCCAAACCAGACAGGTTGTACGTACACATTTAATCTCTGATCACCACTTTTACCTACAGAGACTTAAAACCGCCCACTATACCCAGGGAAACAAAGCTGGCAAATTTGTAGTGGCTTATATTTGCAAAAAACAACAAAAATCAAAACTTTCCCATATTATTGACCCCCACACGGCCAAACCTGTATATCACCCCCTAGATATAGCTAATGCATTATGCACATATTACAAACAACAATACAACTTAAAATTAGATCCCTCAACACTTCAACCCACCGATATAGAGATCAACAACTTTCTTCACTCTATCAACCTTCCCTCCATAGCTACTAAGGAACTGCAATACTTAAACTCTGCTATATCAGACAGAGAAATTATCCAAGCCATTCACTCCCTACCTCACAATAAATCTCAAGGTGCTGATGGCTTCTCGGCCAAGTACTACAAAGCCTTTCAAAACAAACTAGTGCCATACATGAGCAAACTCTTTCAAGAAGCTACGACTTCGACCTCATTCCTGGAAGAGATGCTCCAAGCGGCTATAGTGGCCCTTCCAAAACCAGGGAAAAAGCCAGATGCTCCTCAAAATTTCCACCCTATCTCCCTTCTCAACACAGACTTGAAGGTATACTCAAAAATTTTAGCTAACCGCTTACCAGAAGTAACTCCTCAATTAATTAAAGCCAACCAGGTGGGATTTGTGAAGGGCAGACAAGCTCCAGATGGCACCCGTAGGATGTATAATCTGCTCAAAATTGTGGAAACTCGAAAGGTGCCCACAGTGTCCCTGACACTCAATGCTGAAAAAGTGTTCAACCGGGTTCATTGGGGGTTCCTAAGAGCAACACTCAACAAGTTTGGCTTTGCGGGTCCTATCTGTTTGGCTATTTCAGCGCTATATACTGTCCCAACAGCGTGGGTGTATACCACCAATGCCATGGTGGACAAATTCTGTATCACAAATGGGACCTGCCAGGGATGCCATCTGTCCCCTTTGATTTTTTCATTGGTGATGGAATACCTGGCGAAGCAATTAGACAAGACACTTTAATTAAAGAATTAGAGGCATCCCAATAGCTGACACAGCCCACAAAATCGGCTTATTTGCGGAGGATGTGGTACTGACCCTAACCTCACCAGAAAACTCCCTTGACAGGACTCAAGATCTACTTAATCACTTTGGGAAAGTATCATAATACAAACTTAATGTTAATAAATCCTCTATCCTTCTCATGCATATACTCGCCTCAAATCTCAACAAATTAAAATCAAAATTTCCTTTCAAATGGTCTACAAAAAGTCTGCAATATCTAGGGATTAACCTCTCTTATCCCTCCAATTCTATATATGATATAACTACCCTTCTAAATACAATTAAACAGGATCTAGCACATATCTCTTCGCATGAACTTACTTGGTTACATTATTGCCAAAAATAGTCTACTATTTTCACGCCATCCCCATCTGTTTACTTGACACTACTGTCGACAAGATGTTTAGGAAATTCATATGGGCTGGTAAATTAACAAGGTTCTCCTACCCTATACTACTCAAAGACAAAATGGGGGAACAAGATTTCCCAACCTGCACAAATATTATTATGCAGCGTTGTTGGACCACGCCAAGTCATGGTTTGATAGTGAAACGGACAAACTATGGGTGCAAATAGAGCGGGTAGTAGTCACACAAAGAAATCTACCCTCACTTTTACTGGCAACATTAACACAAAGGCCACTATACTACCCCAAGTTTCCCTCCATTGATGCAACGTTAATTGCATGGAATGGACAAATGGAACAAATTGGTAGTAGTAAATCCCTACATAGGAAATATATCACCTTGGGCATGTACGAATAGCTTATCCCTTCTTTGAAAATAACTGACGGATCCTTTTCAAAAGAAACAAAATATGCACAATTTGTATCTAAACGCCACTCTAGAACATAATATGCAGACATCCAATTACACCATTACCACATTAAGAACTCACGCTCCTTCTTTATACTGCGACCAGACATATGGGAATATCTGACTACCTCATTCCATAAACCTAAAGGCCTTGCCTGGTTCTACCAAAAATGACAAAATAATTCCACCCATAGTAAAACCTCAAGCATGATAAACTGGATAAGGTATTTCAAAGCTACATTTGCTTGATCAGATTGGAACAAAGCAATTCAATCCACTTACAATCATTCTCACTGTACGAACCATTGGGACTTAGCTCTTAAAATATTACACAGGAGCTATTTAACATCAGTGAGACTTGCACACATCTTTAAAGAGGCTACTAACTCCTGTCGCAGAAACTGCAGCTCCAAAGGGACATTATTCCGTGTTCTATGGGAATGTAAATCTGTGAGGAGCTTCTGGAACTCATTATTTTTCCTATTAGCAAAAACTACAGGTATCACCCTCGCCCCTAAACCCACATTAGCCCTTCTCAACTTAGGGATGGATAACATACCCACAAAGCACAGATGTGTAATCAATCACCCATGTCCTTATAGCAGCACTTCTAACCATTACCTCAAAATGGAAAACAGATGCCGTACCTAACGTATCCGACGTAATAAACAGAGTGAAAACCCAATATCTCTATAAAAGTTCTTTGCGTACTCATCATCGAACTCATCGCTTCAATTCACAGCTAAATGGCTGACATGGTCCACATGATTTCCAGAGACTCCTCCTTGATACACTGGTATCTAAAACAGCATAATATTTAATGAAACTGAATAATATTCCAACTGTGGTATTTCCCAATTTTTCCTTTATTTTCTTTACTCACTTTATTATTTTACTAACTTGTTCCTTATTCTTATACTGTGTTTTGAAGTACCATAATACGTATATATACCGTAATCCATAAGCAACAAATAATGAGCGATGACGGGTAACTATCCTGTTGTTTCATGTGCATAGGGGAACTATAGGAGGGGTGGTGTTGTCTTCCTCCCGGGCACAGTTTATTCCCAGATGGGGTGCTCGGACATGAGGAGACATCACTCTCCACCCTACGATTGATAATCAATATAACGCTCTCCTCACCTAGGCATCCTTGTTTACTATGTCATACATTTCTCTTCAAAGAACTTTGCGAAAACATGTTATACTGTGTGACAGTTATGTCTAAATGTAATTTCTATTTCTTTATGTGAAAACTTTAATAAAAAACAATTGAAAGAAAAAACTTTTGGCTTTACACATAATTTGAATACCATTCCTACATGCTACTTATTTTGTTCATCCATGAGAACAAAGGGAATAAGCCCTGTGTAAGCTGCAGATTGGTGTGGTTAGGCTTATATTTCACTATAGAGTAGGTAAGAGCTGCCTCCAGGTGAGCCTGGTCTCAGTTTGTGAATTGCTATACAGCGGGTAAAATAAGTATTTAATACATCACCATTTTTCTAGGTAAATATATTTCTAAAGGTGCTATACATGTCGGCAACAACCCATGCATATCCATGCATACAAAAAAAAACTTAAATAAGTTCAGAAATGAAGTTATGTGTAATAAAATGGAATGGCACAGGGAAAAAGTATTGAACACATGAAGAAAGGGAGGTGAAAAAAGGCATGAAATACAAAGACACCAGCTGAAATCTATCAGTAATTAGGAAGCAATCCTGCCCCTTGCCAGTGCAAATGAATATCAGCTGGTTAAGTCTCAACTGATGGCTTATGTTGCAAAACATACTGATGGCATTGGTTACAGAAGGCTTTCTAAACTTCTGAATGTTCACTGTTGGGGCCATAATCTGGAAGTGAAAAGAACACCATTTTACCATAAACCGGACACCAACAGGTGCTCCTGGCAAGATTTCTGACAGAGGAGTAAAAATAATTATCAGAAGAGTTGTCCGAAAGCCAAGGACCACTTGTGGAGAGCTTCAGAAAGACCCAGGAATTAGCAGGTACAATTTTTTCAAAGAAAACAATAAGAATGCACTCGACCGCCATAGCCTGTATGCACACTCATGTTGCTGCACAACATTTAGCCAAGCCTGGCCACATTGTTGGTGTCACATTGTTGGTGTTGGTACTGACCGTTGGTGGTGCCTCATCATTATTGTCAGTGAGAACAATAGTGTCCCAAGGGCCAAGCAAAGGGCCACATCGTGCCCACAGGCCACAGTTTAGAGACCACTGTTCTAAAAAAACATGCCAAACATGTCAAAGCATGACATGTCAATAAGGGAAAAAAATTGCCATTCCGGATGATATGACTAAAAATGAGCAGTTGTTAGATAACATGGGCAAGGAAACGGTAACTATGACAATCCAAAATCAACAAACGGCAATTGTGACAATATGCAGCAATAACAATGACACTAGTAACAATAAATAACAAGAGAATACCAAATGATCATCTCAAGTCTCCATAATTCTTTATTGGTAATTACATAGGACAACAGGATGGATAAAGACAGCCAACAAGTTTTGAGATCTGAAATTCCCCCTTCATCAGGGCTTGTTTTTTTCTTTTCTCAATCTGGGTTATCCCTCCGACTTTGTGGAGAGCTGTCGAAGGCAAGCCATTAAGCCATTAGGCTTTATAAATGGACCTATCAAAATGGACTGGGTCGTTCTGCTAAAGTCGCCTTTTTAAAATCACGTCAACTTTGGGTGCTAAGAATGTGTTAAGCTTGGAGCAAGTCCCAGATTCTCCCCTTAGATCTGGGCGCTCCTGATACTCTGCAGGCCTCCTTTCCTTTGGTTATTTCAAGTTACCCAGCAGATTACATTAAGTTAAACTTGGAACCCATGTTTACCTGAGTTGTTATTACTACCTGATTATAAGATATGGGTTGATTGGGGGATTATATAACTCTCACGTGTTCTCATCAATGGTAGGGTGAAATCATTTCAGGAACTCAAGATGGGATTTGGTGTATCTAACCATATGTTTTTCCGGTATCTCCAACTCCTTCAAACTCAGTTTGGGGCCTCCATTCCCAGTCCTGAGTCCCTGTACTTGGTGGAAGTGGCTGTTCGTCCGGACCCTAAAAAATTGATCTCCATATTTTATAATCATCTCCTGCTTCCGGCCACCACCACTTTGGCCTACCAGTTGAAGTCATGGTGGACACCGGACATAGGAGTATTGGAGGATGAGGAATGAGACAAAGAGCTAGAGTCCTGCAAATTGGTGTCTCCTAAACTTTCTGATCGTCTCCCTCTCTTGTATATTCTACATCGGCCTTATCTGACCCCTATTAGACTATCCAAATATAAGCCCAACTAACTGGATGCGGGAATCAGGTCAGTTTTTTCGTTGGTTGAATGAAAAAAACTGATCCATCCATTGACTGCCTTGGGAAATAGACATTGGGTGCTACTTGCCATTGTATGTGTGGATGAAACAATATAGACAGGAAGATTGTTGTGTATATAGAACATTCCTGATCTCTGAATCAGAGCTTCACACATTGTTTCTGAAATGTCATAATCATCTTATCTCCTGTGACATTTAAGAAACACCTCCCCTGGTCGCCTGACATTTCCAGATCTTAAAACCACAATGGAGTCTTAAAAATAAATATTTGAAATAATGAAGGGGGGATTATGTAAGGAAATTTGTTGGAGGAGACGCATTCATTTTTTCTTTTTCTGAAGCGCCATCGCCAATGACAGCTCTAAGGTCATCACCTTACCGCCATAATTATAACTTAGCCATTTATTATTTAGCGTCTGTACATAAATATTGTTTTTCACTGTCGGCAAAGTCAAACAAGAAGTAAAATAAGACTGTAGAGAAGTAAACTCTAGGGGATAAACTGTCATTGTCAGGCGCTGCAGAAGAGAGGGAAAAAAATGATCCAATGCGTATGCAACATCTTGGACAATTTTGTATAAGGCGTTGTGTGTCAGTGTTGCTTGCTCAGTCACTCAGGACCCATTTACATTTGCAATGAGTTAACGTGTGTGTGAGTTAAGGCAGCCCATTGAAAATAATGGCCTGCCAATGCATCAAAATGACCCAAAATCCAAAATGTCCCAAAATTTGGACATGACATAAAATTTGCAACGCAACGCACTATGGTGCATTATAATTAGTTTACTTTTTGTCCTGTTTATGGTTGTTAATGTCATTTATTTAATTTAATTTTTTTTTATTTTCACGAATTGTAATTTCTTATTGTTAAAACCAAATTCATGGTCGCACCAAGATAATCTATCATATATGGCATGTGCCTATAAGATTGTAATGGATTTCTTCTTTCTTGGGTTTTAACCACATTTTGTTTTATGTGTAAAAATAAAAATTGAGATTCTTTTAATCATGTGTTCATGATAATATCAGTGCATGACATAAATATTCCCTTTGTCTTTGTATTGTCAATACAACCTGTCATGATAGTAATACAGGCAGGGCTGCTGATAGGAGGATAGAGAAAGCCCTCCTGCACCAAGCCCAGGCTCTGTTGTTCCAGCAGAGGGACCCAGGGGCAGAGAGGGGAATTTTTATATTCTGTGGGGTGCAGGCGGAGTATTACTGCGGACTGTGGCTCCATGCACTTATTGTAAAGCTCCCTTGGGTCCCATTCGTTTAGCAGGAGGGCCCAAAGCAGAGAGGGGGCTTTTCTGGCTTTCAGGAAAAGGTGGAATAATATTAAGTGGCCTGGCTCCCAACAGTCACTCCTGATCCCAGCCCTCTGTAAGTTATAGACCTGACCCCTGCACTCTGTACTGTACATACTAATGACCCCTAGACTCTGTACTGCACGTACTAATGACCCCTGCACTCTGTTACATACACGTGACCCATGCACTCTGTACTGTAGATACTAATGACCCCTGCACTCTGTACTGTATGTACTAATGACCCCTGCACTCTGTTACATACACGTGATCCATGCACTCTGTACTTTACTTAATAATGACATCTGCTCTCTGTACATTACATACTAATGACCCTTGCACTCTCCACAATACAAATGAATGATCTCTGCACTCTGTTACCTACACATGACCCATGCACTCTTTACTTTACATACTAATGACCCCTGCTCTCTGTACGTTAAATACTAATGACCCCTGCACTCTGTATGTTACATACTAATGACCCCTGCACTCTGTACGTTACATACTAATGACCCCGGCACTCTCCACATTACATACTAATGGCCCCTGCTCCCTGTACGTTACATACTAATGACCCCTACAGTCTGTTATATACATGTGACCCATGCACTCTGTACTTTACATACTAATGACCCTTGCTCTCTGTATGTTAAATACTAATGACCCCTACAGTCTGTTACATACACGTGACCCTTGCACTCTGTACTTTACATACTAATGACCCCTGCTCTCTGTATGTTAAATACTAATGACCCCTACACTCTGTACGTTACATACTAATGACCCCTACACTCTGTTACATATGCATAACCCATGCACTCTGTATACTATAAATGACCCTGCACTCTGTATACTACATACTCCTGACCCTTGGTCTTTGTACTTGGTACATTACATACCCCTGCACTCTGCATGTAGGTTTAATTTTTAAACCCCTCCCCCGTTCCCCCATTAGTGCAATTTTGCCACATCCACAATTCACAATGGCTTGCTTGGTTTGCTACCCCAATATTGTCCTCTGTGTGTTCAAGGGGGGCCTGTCAGATAGATTGTACAGGGCTTCATGATTTCTATTGGTGACCCTGAAATACAGGAGCTACATGTGCTGACTATTTTTTGAGGATGCACGCTCCAGAGCTATCATCCTTCTTATCCTACCTAGTGATTCAGTAAACCCGGAACCAGCATGTGTTATCAGGTGTCTATAGATGCTTATTTCTGGTCAGTAACAGGTTGAGTAGTGAAAAAAGGGTAAGTAACTCTATTGGGAACACCATTCTGAAAGTATGCAGAGTATTCCTGACTGTGCCCACTAAACCTTTTCCAATTCGGGGATTTGTGAAGATCTCTCTGGCCTGATTGTAACATTAGCTATTCCTTTTTGACCTTGGATGGAGTAAGGATACACTTGAGTATTCAGCATTGCTGAGCATTTCGAATATTATTGTAGCTAAGCAAGGTGTACTGTTCATAGGGTTCCTTCCCATCTCGTCCAGTAAGTGTGAAGATAGATGGCCTTGTTCATGGGAATGTTGTAAATAAATTGCTTATTACTCACTGGAGATGAATACATTGCTCATCCATCTTGAACACCCATTGGTATATTTTTCTTTAACCTCAAGCACAGACTTTACATGATATATGAAACATCTCTGATACAGGATGAACTCCGGGCAGATATACAAGACACACATCAATGTAAGCTCTCTCTATATATAAAATAATACATCCCTAAATTATTATTATTTTTTAAATATGAGCATTGTGAGGGCCTAAATGTAATTGGTATCAGCCTCTTATGGTCCTAGTATAGAAGAGTTTGCAGAGAGCGAGGGAAAAGTAGAACAAGGAGCCAATCAGTTGTGCTGCAGTGGAAGAAACATGACAGAAGGAGAGAGCAGAGAGATACGTTTATTAGTCTACTGCTTCTTCTTTCACAGTCGAGTGGCAAGGTAGGGGTGGAAAGGAGACCTATAAGTGTCATTAAACTGCAGCATGGAGGGGCGTGACCGGAAGCGGAAGACGGTGGACGTGAATCTGAGGAGCTCCGCTGAGGCCTTCTGCTAATCCGAGGCCATCCTCGCCCAGCGAGCTCCCCAGAAGTTCCACGCCGCACATCGTGGGTGCGGACAGCGAGGGGCACAGTCCGGTGTCAATATCGGACACCTTAGACGCCGAATCCCGGTCCGCGGCCGGCCGCATTACACGGCGCGGCGCCGCCATCTTGAGGCCTACCGGGTCCGTGAGCCTAGCGCCGGCCTGTGGCGCTCCGCGGATCCCCCACCACATACGAGGACCACCCGGGGAGCCCCCTGACAGCGGAGCCCCGAGAGCCACCTTTCCAGGAACGGAGGGACCGGCGGATGAGCCCGAAAAACGGAGGGCAGGTGAGAGGAGCAGCGGCCATATTGGCACACCTTAGGCCCACCACTCCCAGATCTGAACAGATCCCCCCCTATTCCCTACCAGATTTCCTCAGCCTAAGTGTCCTGGCTACTTTCACCCCTGAACCACCTCTCAGCAGCCAGGGGCTTCTCAGATACTCTGCAGCCCTCAGACCTGTGCTGGCTTTCCATCCTATGCCATACACCCGGTGGCCATCTTGCTTCACCCATCTAAATTCACCCACCTATCATACTGCTGCAGATATTCCTACTAGTACAGATGTGCTTCGCAATCCACCGTACTCTCTAAACGACAGGTGTGTGTTACCCCCGCCGGGGGTGTGCTCCGAGCTCCACATTTACTAAATCTGGACATTTGGCTATCATTTGGCTATCAGAGACGTTACAACTTGGTGGCACTACACCCTCTCCTCCTCCTCCCCTCCTTTACAGTTTTGAGGAAGCTTGACACCTCATCCAAACCTATACACCTACCTCCCCCCCCAAAAGAAGGGGAAAAGCAAACCCAGAACAGCTCATACTAGCCACATAAGGTCTACAAATGTGATAGACTACTAAGGCCGGGACCTGGCTCCCCCATCATCTCTCCATGACTCCCGTCTTTCTTTCATGTGAGCTTTTACAGACACGGGTGTTTCCTTTTTGACTCATTTCAACCGGCCACACGCCCCATGGGCAAAACTGGGGACCAACGACGCACCTATTCCTCTTCTATAAAATCACAGTCCTCCGCGGCTATGGACCGCTACTTGAGCAAACCCTCTCAAAATGCCTCGGGGGCTTCCGAAGGCTCTCAGTTCCCACCGGAACAGCCTGACATGTGCACCAACATGCTCTTCAATGGCACCTCCTTGCTCTCATCCTCCCCATCTCCCCCCCTAACGGCGGAGCTACTGGACACTAAACTACACTCCCTCTTACAAGCAATCACCCATACCATTGCACAGGAGATAGGGAAAGTAGCCAAGGAATTGAGAGGGGAGATTGATCAGCTGGGTGAACGCACAGACTCCTTGGAATACAAATTTGACGAAATGGTGCAATATGTCCAGGTTCTCGAGGAAGACAATACCACCATTAAAAATACCGTGACTCAATTACAAGCCCAGCAGGCAGATCTGGAAAACAGAGAGCGTAGACAGAACCTTAGGTTCAGAGGCATTCCCGAAACAGTGGAAGACAAAGACCTGCGCAACTACCTCCTAAGCCTTTTCAACTTTTTAGCCCCTAATGTCCCAGACATAGACTGGTGCCTAGACAGAGCACATCGGTCGCTGGCTCCGAAACCTCCTTTGGGGGCCAACCCGAGAGATGTGATTGTGCGTTTTCACTATTATGACAGCAAAGAAACCCTGACGCTAGCATCTCGCAACCAGTCCAGAGTTGAATTTAAAGGCTCCAAGCTCCAAATCTTCAGTGATCTGTCACCCATTACCCTGGCGAGGAGGAGAACCCTTCCACCATTGACTTTGCATTTACAGTTTCACAAAGTGGCCTACCGGTGGGGCTTCCCTTTTCGTCTTTCCGCTTCTAAAGACGGCATCCAATATTCCCTACGTGATCTGCAAGAATGTGACTCTTTTCTTCGCAACTTGGGGCTTCCACCTCTTCCAGAAGAAGATTCTCAGCCTCTTCCAGCTACGCCCAAGCCTCCGCTGGCTCCGAGCCGCATCTGGACCCCGGTGCGACAGAAGACGTCCAAATCTAACTATACACCCCGGAAAGGTCGTGCCTCCAGGCTCCCAACCTGAACTGTCCCCTCCTGACTCACTTTGGATACCTTATTTACTTTGACACCCAAGTGCTATTATGGGTGGTCAATGCCCCCTAGAGGGTAGATCTACCCCTTGACCAGTGGGGTAGGTGGCCGGACTTATCTGCCGCTGCCTCCAGTTTAACTAAATTTTATTCCTCTTCCCTCAACAGGTTGTGATATTTTTGTCTGATAGAAACTATAGTATTATGTTTTGTTTGTGTATTTTTGTGTACGGTTGCACACTTATGGGGGTCTGTACATGTATGTGTATAGCTCCCCCCCCTTTTTTTTCTTTTTTTTTTTTTTTTCCTTACACAACCGAGGTCTCCTGTTCACACTGGGGGCACCCTATTTATTTCGGAGAGAGACGGGGGACCCCCCCCCATCCATGTTCCTCCTTTTTCTTTTTTTCTTTTTGCATGTTTTGGAGATGTACAAATCTCCACTTCTGACCCATGGCTTTGACCTGGGCTCCCTGGTGGCGCCGAGCCATCCAGGTTTCTATTGGTTGGTCGTTAAATTCCGACCCCTCATTTTACCCCCGTTTTTTCCCCTTCCCCTTTTTCTTTTCTGGAACGTTTTTTCCACTCTGGGTGGGACACTGGGATCTTTCCCTGTCTTCCACTGGTTATACTTACCTCTGGTACAGATTTTTTTGAACGATTGCACCGATGTTTATGTCATGCACATTGCTTTGTTATGTATTATATATTTGTTTTGGGTCCACTGTTATACCCTAATTGTTGCACTTGTGAGGTTTTCTGCCATGCTCTGGCCCTTGGTTGACTTATTATGGCTTTAAAACTCCTAGCATATAATGTTAAAGGATTAAATTCCATTCAAAAGAGATGGCTGGCTCTGAAGGAGTTTAAGGCCTCCAGGGCGGACGTGATATTGGTCCAAGAGACCCACTTCCGTGTTGGAGGTTCACTTAAGTTTGCTAGCAAACATTTCCCGACCTCCTTTCTGGCATCTGACCCGTCGGGTAAGGCGGGTGTTGCTATACTGATTAGTCGGCATTGCCCGTTAAAGGTCACATCATCCCATTTAGACCCTCATGGAAGGTTTATCATCCTGAAATGCTCCCTACTTGCTAAATCCCTCACCATAGTTAACATTTATGCCCCTAACTCGGGTCAGCTTAATTTTTTGTCCTCAGTCTTTGACACTCTCGACCGCTTTGCCCAACCGTTTATGATATTAGGAGGAGACTTTAATATGACGATGTCGTCAGACAGAGATAGATGCACTCTATTTCCCTCAGCTTCCCCACCCCGAGCCACTCGCCTATCCAAATCGTTCCGTAAGCTCATAAGATCTAGGCGGTTGTTAGACATCTGGAGGATAAAACATCCTACTCATAAACAGTACACCTTTTTCTCACATCCCCACAAGCTTTATTCCAGATTAGATCATTTCTTTATCTCCTCGCCCCTATTAACGTCAGCGGTCTCCTCTGAAATCAACCCTATCACATGGTCCGACCACTCTTCAGTCCAACTGGATATCCACCTTTCATCTACCTTTCCTAAGACATGTCATTGGAGACTGAATGAGACTTTCCTCCATTCTCCAGAAACTAAGAGTCTTTTAACAAATGGTCTCAAGGAATATTTCCAACTTAATACTGACTCGGTCATGGAGCCCTCCACCCTGTGGGAGGCCCACAAGGCTGTTTTCCGCGGACAGTGTATAGCGCTGGGGTCCCGCCTTAAAAAAGACGTGGCATCCCAGCGTTCTGCCATTATGACTGACTTGCGCCGGGCAGAGAGATTGCTGTTGGCCTCCCCCACGGTGGACAGGCTCCGGAAGGTCGTCTCCCTGCGCAATCGGCTCAAATCCTTAGCCATGAGCAAGATAGACAAGTCTCTTCTGTGGTCCAAACAGAAGTTTTATGAATTCTCTAATAAACCTCATAAGCTGCTGGTAAATAGGTTAAAGCCACGCCCCTTTCAACCCTCTCCCGACTTTCTACGACAACCCGATGGCTCACTTACATATTGCCCCCTGACTATGTCACGGATATTCGGAGACTTCTACCATAACTTATATAACTGCCTACAGACAGACCCAAATTATGACTTTACAAAAGAGAGATTCGATCTCTTCTTTAAGCATTTGAAATTACCTAAACTTCTTCCTGATCATCTTGCTACCCTGAACTCAGCCATATCACCCGATGAACTTGAGGAAGTAATCATGCAGCTCCCTAGCCAAAAAGCTCCAGGCCCAGACGGGCTACCCTATTCCTATTACAAGACCTTCCTTCCTATCCTGAGCCCCCACATGATCTCACTCTATGCCTCCCTACTTAAAGGTTCTACTCCACACGCCCAATTCCTCCATGCCCACATATCGGTCATTCCAAAGCCTGGTAAGGACCCCTCCCTACCGGACAATTATAGGCCCATAGCGTTGTTAAACTCAGACTATAAAATTTTTACGAAGATCCTGGCTAACAGGCTGACCCATATAATCCCTACACTCATCCATAGAGACCAAGTGGGCTTTGTACAAACCCGTCACGCAGGAGATAATACCAGACGCACGATAGACCTGATTGATCTACTGAACAAAACCTCCCGCCCAGCCCTGGTCCTTAGTTTAGATGCTCAAAAGGCCTTTGACAGACTTAGTTGGCCATATATGTTGGCCACTCTTTCTAGATATGGTTTTGCAGGTCCTTTTGTAGCAGCCCTTGAAGCCCTCTATTCCCGCCCCTCTTCTCAGGTCAAATTGGCATCCTATTTATCCTCCTCCTTCCCTTTGAGTAACGGCACCAGACAGGGCTGTCCCTTGTCGCCTCTTCTTTTTATTCTATGCCTGGAACCCCTAGCAGAGGCCATCCGCATACACCCAGACATTAGAGGGGTATGTCTACGCCACAGGGAATACAAACTGTCCCTGTTCGCAGATGACATCCTCTTGACGCTGACTAGTCCCCACATCTCACTCCCAAACCTCTTATCCCTGCTGAAAGACTTTAGCTCCATATCAGGGTACAAGATTAACACAAGTAAAACTGAAGCTTTACCCATACATATTCACTCTTCTGCTCTCAATTTACTGCAAGATATACCTTTCACTGGTGTACAGATTCCATTAAATACTTAGGGATTAATGTCACGCCCTCCTATTCAACCTTATACTTGGCTAATTACCCTCCACTGTTTCGCGACATTGATAGGCTATTGAAGCAATGGGATTCGCTTCCCCTCTCACTTCTGGGCCGTATTAATGTCCTGAAGATGTCGGTGATGCCTAGGCTCCTCTACCTTTTTGACACTCTCCCGATCCCAGTCCCTATGTCCCAACTAAAAGCAGTTCAGAGAACTTTTCTTAATTTTATATGGCATTATCGAGCACATAGGATTGCAGGTCTGGTGATGTTAGCTCCAAGATGGCGCGGAGGTCTGGGAGCCCCAGATCTGATTAAATATTATTACGCTACACACCTTAAACCAATTATTACCTGGTCATCCAGGAAAGCCCCTACAGTGTGGGCAGAAATTGAGATGAGCATCACCAGACCTGCACACATTTGTGCCATGCTCTGGACGGACCTTAAAACCTCCATGGGCCCACTTCGCAGCATTTGTCTAGCCCCGATGTTATTCTCCCTGGATGTCTGGAGGAAATGCTTAAAGTTGTTCTCTCTAGCCTCCCAATGCCCTCCTTTGATAAACATTTTGTTTAACCCAGATATCCCGGACAGCCTGGCTTATGATAGGATGATTCCTTGGTCCCAAGCTGGTATTTTTCAGCTCCGCAACATAGTACATCCTCTCACCAGGAAACTTCTATCGTTCGCGGAATTGCAGAAACAGCACCAGATTCCCAAACAACTTTTCCACTCCTATCTCCAAATCAGACATTATTTCGCTTCTAAATCCCCCACCCTAAGTCTCGACAAGCCAACCCCATTTGAACTTTTATGCGCACAAGGCCCGTACCAGGCCCATTTAATCTCTGACATATACCGAATACTCCAGGAATCGGTACCCATTACAGAATCTTCCCATTCCTATATGCGGAAGTGGTCGCAAATGCTAAAACATCCCATATTGCTCCCACAGTGGCAGAGAATATGGGCAGCTGTCTCTCAGACGTCGCGTTGTGTAGAACAGAAGGAAACAGCTTATAAGATATTGCTTTTCTGGTATAGAACGCCTGAAATTCTACATAAATATGACCCCACGGCCCCTGCGGTCTGTTGGAGATGCCGAGGAGATACAGGTTCTCATTTTCATATTTTCTGGGAATGCCCACTGATTAGCCCATTCTGGCTGACAATACAGTCTTTCATCCAAGACTTGTTTGAGATTTCCCTCCCACTAGATCCTCTGTACTTCCTATTAGGGTTACCGATTCCTGGACTTTCTAAACATGCTCAGAAGCTCGCCACCTTCATTTTACTAGCGGCTAAAAGAGCCATCCCTACACGGTGGTTATCTCACCCAGGTTTTGCAGAACTTAGAGCATATCAGCCGTATGGAAAAGCTTACAGCCATAGTCCACGATACTATGCCCCAGTTCTCTAAGATTTGGGATCTGTGGAACCGCTCCAAACTGAATACTGCTGCGTAATTCAGATTACTACTCCACGCCTTCTTACGATGAATTTAAATGCTCAAATTAATCGACCAAACCATGTCATATAATTCTGAAAGGGAGAAATTCCCACGCCCCCGGCTCACTGAGACTTGGTTATTTGAAAGTGGCATTTACGGATCTGTACTGCAAATAACTGATAATCTTTTGAAGACATAATAAATATGCTGAACTATTATGCCCCACCCTCCTTCTCCCCCCCCCCCCCCCTTTCCTTCTCTTTTTTTTTTTCCTCTCTTCTCCCTTCCACCCTTCTCCCCCCCTTCCCTTGTTTTTGATTTGTCTCATATGTCAAACTTACTGTTTCTATGAACACTTGTACAAGCGTAAGATACTGTATTCTTGTTATCTTTCTATTTTCAATAAAAAATACAATTTAAAAAAAAACTGCAGCATGGAAAATACAGGCCTCCTGACTTGTCAAAAAGAACTGTGCTGTGCTTTAGAGCTGTGTAAATCTCAGGACTGGATGGATATCTATACTGTGGAGAATATGGGCTTGGTGGAAGTGTGTGTGTGTGTGTGTGTCTGAATTACACACTCCTGAGTCCTGCACTCTCTGTGTTGTGTACTCCTGAACCATTCATTCTCTGAACTACACACTCCTGAACCCTGCATTCTCTGAATTACACACCCCTGAATCCTGCACTCTCTGCATTACACACTCCTGAGTCCTGCACTCTCTGAATTACACACTTGTGAATCCTGCACTCTCTGAATTGCACACCCCTATGTCCTGCACCATCTGAATTACACGCTCCTGTGTCTAACACTCTCTGAATTGCACGCTCCTGTGTCTAGCACTCTCTGAATTACCTACTCTTGAGTCTTGCACTCTCTGCATTACACACTCCAGAGTTCCACACTCTCTTAATTATGCATTCCTCATTCCTGCACCCTCTGAATTGTGCACTCCTGAGCCCTACATTCTCTGTGTTGCACACTCGCTGCTTTACACACTCCTGAGCCCTGTACTTTCTGCTTTACACACTCCTGAACCCTGTACTTTTTACTTTACACATGCCTGAGCCTTGCACTCCCTGTTTTATGCCCTCCTAAGCCCCTAAATTGTCTGTGTTACAGATCTCTAAGTCCTGCACTCTCTGAATTACACACTCCTGAGCCCTGCACTCTCTGAATTACACACTCCTGAGCCCTGCACGCTCTGAATTACACACTCCTGAGCCCTGCACTTGCTGCTTTACACACTCTTGAGCCCTGCACTTGCTGCTTTACACACTCTTGAGACCTGCACTTTCTGCTTTACACTCTACTGAGCCCTGCAGGCAGACCTCTACAGGCTAGAAAATGGCACCCTGACTGCCATTAGGTATCAGGATGAAATCCTTGGACTCATTGTCAGACCCTACACTGGTGCAATGGGTCCTGGGTTCCTCCTGGTGCACCACAACATCCAGCCTCATGTGATGAGAGTATGCAGCCAGTTCCTGGAGGATGAAGGAATTGATATCACTGAATGGCCCCCACACTCGCCTGACCTAAATCTAATAGAACACCTCTGGAACATTATGTTTTCATCCATCCGATGCCGCCAGGTTGCACCTCAGTTTGTTCAGGAGCTCAGTGATACCCTGGTCCAGATCTGGGAGGAAATACCTCAGGACACCATCCGTCGTCTCATTAGGTGCATGCCCCGATGTTGTCAGGCATGTATCCAAGCATGCCATACGGGCCATACAAACTACTGAGGACCATTTTGAGTTGCTGCAAAAATTTCAGCAAAAGAAATTTCAGCAAATGGACTAACCTGCTGCATCATTTTTTCACTTTGATTTTTGGGGTGTCTTTGAATTCAGGCCTCTCTAGTTTGATAATTTTAATTCCCATCAAACGTTGTGGCATCTTTTCTTTCCTAATGCCCAGTACACACGATCAGATTTTCCGACATTAAATGTTGGATGTGAGCTAGTTGGCGGAAAGTCCGACCGTGTGTGTACGCTCCATTGGACATTTGTTGTCGAGCTTTCCACCAACAAAGGTTCTCAAATTTTCTGCCAACAAATGTTTGTTGTCGGAAAGTCCGATCATGTGTACACAAGTCCATCACACAAAAGTCCATGCATGCTCGGAATCAAGTACAAGCCGGAAGCGCTCGGTCTTGTAAAACTAGCGTTCGTAATGGAGATTTCACGTATGTCCTGTACGTCACTACGTTCGTAATAGTTGACAAACATTTGTGTGACTGTGTGTATGCAAGACAAGTTGGAGCCAACAACCTTCGAAACAAAATTCCACGGTTTTGTTGTCGCAAAGTCCGATCGTGTGTATGGGGCATAACACATTACCCAATCGATATCAGTATAGATATCCAACAAATTTTTCCTCATTGAGATCTGATGTGTTTTCAAAGTGTTCCTTTCCTTTTTTTTTTTTCTAGCATTGTATTTAAATAAACATTTTGTGCCCAGAGTTCAACTTTAATAATCTTTAATTCTGGAATAACTAAATTAAATGGTTTAATTTCTGCCCAGAGCATAGTTTTCGGTTATGTAGCGTTGATATGTCACTGTACCTCTGTATTTACCATCACGCGCTCTTCATTCATGCATTAATAAAGACCTCCGTTCAAATATTTTTCCAAATTTAGTTGACATAAAACATATCAACTAAAAGAAGCTCGGCGGACAGTTGGTTCAGTGAAATGGCAGCAATCTCATCTGCTGTTTGCATTGCGCGGTCCCCTGGTATTCTGTCATACCACGCAGACATCTCGCAGAGCCTTCCATCTGGCTCCGTTAGTCCAGCAAATTCCACAATACCCATATTATGTCTTTTACAACAGTTATTCCCTTCATTTAAAGGGAACCTACTGTGCATTTAACATCAGTACAAATCCGGAGTTATTATTGTAATATTTAACTCGAAGTAAATTTTGATGGGACTTTATACATTTTTAATGGCTTGCAGTTTCATGTTGTGATTGCTGACGTTTGTATAGAATTTAACATGCTCCCTCTGGTGGTCATCTGTATGCTTTACAATGCTATGCTTAACAGAATTCCTGCCTAAGGCTGGCCATAGATTATGCAATTTTCTTTCCTTCAACCACTGGTTGAAGGAAAGAAAATCACTTGGATTTCCCCATCAACACTGATTCCTCCTACTGCACTATTATATTCTGCAGTGGGAGGTTTCACCACCGCCAGGATACAGTGATCACAGCCGACGGCTATAGACAACAGTGATCACATGAAATAAAAGAGACAGGCAGTTGTACTGAAGACGATGGATAGATTGACTTCAGTAGAACCAGCCTGCCCATAGGTGGATTCCTGCTGAACCGGCCGGCCTAACACTAACAAGGTTTAAAAATGCCCCCTCCTCTTTCCTGCTACCTATGCTGACTATCCTGTATAAAAAAGATCTGTATACTCACCTATTTTCAGTCCACTCTAGACCGGTTATGTGATCCTGTGTCAGCCAGCGGCAGCTGCAGGGGAGACGCTACCCACAGGTTCTCATGTCCTGGCTGCAGGGGAGAGGATGGAGCACTGACAACAGCCAGGACATGAGAACCTGTGGGTAGCGTCACCGCTTCTGGAATTCCCAGACATTGTCGAGCATGCTCTCCTCTCCCCTGCAGTTTCATACCCCATAGTGCATTTACAGACCATAACTCTTTTGATATGCATGAACCAAGACACGCCCCTTTGAATAACTTCAGACCAGGCTCATAGCAGTTAAAGTGCTTTACTGAAGAAGTGCAGCATTAAGGTTCAATATGGACGTCTTTCCCCCAACTTTCACTATAGTAGTGTGGCTGCCCAGGCATACCTTCGTGAGAGTCCATTATGGTATTGTCCATGGCTTGGATGTCTTCAAATGTCTCTGTGTCTTTAATCCTGCTTCTATGCACAGGCAGCATTAAGGTTCAATATGAAAGTCTTTCCCCCAACTTTTACTATAGTAGCGTGGCTGCCCAGGCAAACCTTAGGAAGAGTCCATTATGGTATTGCGCAAGGCTTGGATGTCTTCAAAAGTCCCTGTGTCTTCAATCCTGCTTCTATGCACAGGCAGCATTAAAGTGGTTGTAAACCCTTACAAACCACTTTACCTACAGGTAAGCCTAGATTAAGGCTTACCTGTAGGTCCAAGAAATAGGAAAGATATTTACAGAAAGACAGTCACAGTTGTCTACGGCGCATGTGCCGTAGAGTGCGATATGCTGTTAGTGGCGGCTCCCATGCGCGTATGCGGGAGTGATGTCATCACTGCTCCGGTGCTGTGAGTGGCCGGAGCAGCGATACCTGGATGAAGATGGAAGGTTTTTGCTACAGGTGATATATCCTGTGTCAGGTAAGTGACACATAATGGGCTACTATGAGATGCATAGTAGCCCATTATGCTTTACCGTTGCAGGGAGACAAAGAGGAAGTAAACCCGTCAGAGTTTACTTCCTCTTTAAGGATCAATGTGAATGTCTTTCCCCTAACTTTCACTATAGTAGTTTGGCTGCCCAGGCATACCTTCGTGAGAGTCCATTATGGTATTGTCCATGGCTTGGATGTCTTCAAAAGTCCCTGTGTCTTCAATCCTGCTTCTATGCACAGGCAGCTAGGAAGATCCGACCAACCAGGGAAACCCCAAGAAGAGCTTAGGACCTCAACCTTGCCCCTTTTTATATATAAAAAAAAAGGGCTGGCTAGGACCAAAAAGCCAAGGAACAAAACATCTACAAGGTAACCCCTCATTCCTGGCCTTGGCCAGTCGCTAACTCACTAGAACTAAAGACAGTTCAACTTGCCTACAAACCTGCAGTGCAAGGATCTCCATGTTTCTGCTTCATTCTCTGAATCTATGCTCCTCCACCTCTCCCAATCCTTCTTCAGTATTCTGGCAGTCATCAGATCGCCAGACATCAGGAGCAGCTCTGACAAGAGGAAGCAAAGCCCTGCTCTTCTACCAAGATGGCCACCTCTACACAAAGTGCTGAACAAGACACGGTAAGTCAAAAATGCTGAAAAGATCAGCTGCAGAAAGCCTACAGACAATACGGCTGACTAGTCCTTTGAGGTCTTCTTGCCTTTTGGGACACAACTTCCACAGTACAAGTCCTCTTTAAGACAACCAGAGATCCCCTCACTTTTGGAGCAATTCCGTCTCACTTTCTGTTTTGGGTATGGGACAGGAAGTGAAGGAAAATCTACCCAATGGGACACAGTCGGCAAAAAAACAAACAAAAAAAAACAGGGGTTATAAACCTCCTCCTTACTTTATCCAAAAAGAAAGAAAACGTTTTGCGTTCTACGTTAAACACTCTGGCACAGCAGTATACTTTTACCTGATGGTGGTAGTTGTGCTGCAGCACGAAACTCCTTGTTTTTGTGTCCCACTTACTTATGATACTTGAACAGTCCCGTTCCTGCATTTTCAGTCCTTTAAATAAAGTTTGGAGCAGAAAGAGAACCGCTAATGACTATCCTGACCCTTGCTGCGGTTCATGGGGAGGAATAATGATCATGGACGCGCGGGCACCGCGCCTGCCACCCAGTGTTATCCTGGCTGCTGTTTCAGCTTATTAGGCTGAAGCAGTAAAAAAATAAATGAGGGTTTAATAACACAAAAAAAAAGGCAGCAACCGAATAGTTCATAATGATGCATACATAAACACAGGGAAATATCAAGCATCATTTTCTGTGCAAATTGCACATATGGCTTTCAAACGACAGAGATATTGTTTAAGGGCCGACCCCATTGCAGGGATTTTCCTAATTTCCTGTTCTTGTGACAGCTTTACGATGGGGGGGAGGGGAGCGGTTGTCAGCGCTGTCTATACATTTGCATACCTGCCAACAGTCCAGGTTAATGGGACACAGTTAACCCTTCCCAAAGTCCACCTCAGGCCCGTCCAGTGCTCGGGTGGTCCTGCTTAGGCACCACCTACTTCCTGGACAGCCCACTCGTTTTTGTTTGTTTCTGTCTATGGATTGCAAAAGTGATATATGTATTACTTAAGCCGCGTACACACGGGCGGATTGTATGGCCTACTTAGTCCGTCATACAATCCGACGGACAGTCCGTCATACTTTCGAATGAACGGACTTGACCACACACGGATGCACAAACAGTCCGTCGAAAGCTTGCGCAATGACGTGTACAGCACGTACGACGGGACTAGAAATAGGAAGTCCAATACACAGCAATGCAACCTTCTGCCGTGTAAATCCTTTCTGAGC
The DNA here is from genome assembly GCF_037356315.1 of Lithobates pipiens. Lineage (NCBI taxonomy): Eukaryota > Metazoa > Chordata > Amphibia > Anura > Ranidae > Lithobates > Lithobates pipiens. The sequence goes on from NW_027507785.1 coordinate 33,019,721, forward strand.
ATGCGCCATTCTTAGTCCGTCGAACTAGCCTACTGACGAGCGGATTGTCCGCTGAAACCAAAGTATGACGGACAGAATTACGGAAATTCCGAAATACTTAGTACGCCAGACTGCACGCTGAAAAAGTCCGCTGAAGCCCACACACGAGCGGACTGTCCGCTGAAATGTGTTTCGGCGGACTAAGTAGGCCATACAATCCGCCCGTGTGTACGCGGCTTTAGTTATCATAAAAGGTAAGTCCACCTTTTCACAAAAAATAGAAAGGTGATCTAACGCCAATTATCCCACTGCACACGGTACCCCTAATCCGCTGTACTGACAGCATAGTAGTCCACACACTGTACAGTACAATACAAGGCCCTGGAGTGAGTATCCATCTGTAGCCCTTCCCCCACAGCGGTTGCAGATGACTGGGTTCCTCACTCTTGCACAGCCAGGCAACGAGTATCATAAGGAACAGTCTTTTAGCTTGGTTTTTGCTGTTTTATTAGGGGTAATCACTTGGGTGGGGAATAGGCCAACTTCCACCCTATATACAAGCTCCAGAACTGTCCTCCTTTTAACACTGACAGTCTCTGATTATTAAAGATGTGAAAGCCCCTTGAGGACTAGGAACTCTCAGTCCTTTAGAAAGTAGATAGTGATAGACTGCATTTTAGAGAGCCTTCAACTCCCCTGTAGACACTGTCCCCAGCTCTACCAACTGCAGGAAATGCCAGCCCACCTGCCTGCTTCTTTGCCAGCCAGCTACCTCTTCAACAGCCTTCCCGACTGCTCTGGATATCTCCCAGGGCAAGGTAAAGAAAAGATTAAGCTCAACGCTGTCTTCCAGAAAGGCTTGCTACATGTGTCAGTTTTTCCCCTTGTTAGTCCCTGACCATGCTGATGTACACTGTCCGTCTTGCTCCCACTGCCTCTTAGGAAATATGTCTTTCAAACTGCTTCTGCTATCAGGATCCTCCCAAGTCAGCCCAAATCCCAGATGAGGCAGAGCCCCCCCCAGCAGAGGTTTTTCTCAAGGACCACCAACGGTCTCCTTAGCACTCCAGCTCCATCTTCCACCCGACTCCCTGCCAGCATGACTCATTAATACATAAGGGGGATTGGCTAAGCTCCCCTAAGGATGCAGATCAACCCTCCTAGCCTCTGCCCTCCAGTTTCTAGAAATTTCTCCAAACCTCCAGAATCAGGGGAAGGCACAAGAGACCTGCCTGGATGAGTCACCCAGCCTGAGCTGTAGCAACCTATGACCCAGATTCAAGACTCATCCTTAAAGCGGAGTTCCAGCCAAAAATGGAACTTCCGCTTTAAGTGCAGGTGACCCCCTGACATGCCACATCTGGCATGTCATATTTTTTGGGGGGGGGAGCAGACACCCTCTTTTTAGTGGGATCCAGCTCCCACTTTCTTCCGGGGCACCGTAGCGCAGGAAGCAAGTTCACCTCTCCCCTTCCCTCTCGGCAATCATCTGGGACACATCACATGTCCCAGATGATTGCCCGGCCAGTCACAGTGTGCAGCACGGCTCACGCATGCACAGTGCGTGCCTGGTTGTGAAGCCACAGTCGGACGCTCACAGTGACAATGCTGGCGCCACAGAGAGGAGGGTTAGATGAGTGGGGCTTCATGGGACAGGTGAGTGCCCGATTAATAAAAGTCAGAAGCTACACTTTTTGTAGCTGCTGACATTTATATGAGTGGAACTTCGCTTTAACATGAGCCAAAACATAAATGTTCCTGCACTCACAGTAGCAGCACACTAGAGGGTGCTACACATCATAATGCTTGTAATGGCAAACACTTACTGGTCAGCTCAACCACGTGACCGTGCTGACCAATGAGATGTCCATCTGAGACTTGGACCAATGTGACTTGGTATATACCATACCTGGCGGATCCCCCTGATGCCTGGAAATCACTGAAGTAGACACCAATACTCCAGCAATCTTCACTTGCTTCCGGGTCCTTTGCCAAGCGGCTGCCCTGCTGCATTGGGAAGACAGGAGGTTTGCTGTTCAGCATGAGTGCCATCAAGAGAATGCTTTGCATTTTCTGAATGAATGCAAAGCATTCTCTGATTGGATGAGGTTGAGAGTATGACATCATTGCCCCGTCTCTTCACCTCATCCAATCTGAGAACACTTTGCATTCTTTCTGAATAGTGGTCATGCCGAGCGACCAACCACCTGTGTTCAGAATGCAATATAGCAGCTGCTTGCTGCAGGACCCCAAAACAAGTGGAGTAAATCTTCAAAGGAAAAGAGGTTCTCTCAAGGCCCTTCACACTTGTTTGTAATTATAGTATCAGTTGGTTCCGGTTCACACTACAGCAACTTGGGATCCGACTTGTCAGACCTCAAGTCGCCCCAAGCCGCTGGGCATAAGAAATTCCATTGAAGTGAATGAGAGCCGTCTTAATGCACACTACTGAAGTCGCTCTGACGTCAGAAAAGGTTCCTGTACTACTTCAAGGTGACTTCTAGCTGACTTGTACTAGATTTCAATGGAAGTTGCCTCCAAGTTGGATCCTTATCTACATTGATGTGATTTGGATCCGACATTACAGGAAGATTACCCAGGAATTCCCTGAAGTTGCCTTGAATTTGCCTAGCAAAGTCGTGCCGACTTTCAGGTCACTGTAGTGTGAACCCGCACTTAAGGTAGAACATGGAGTCCTTGGTACAAAAAAATACATTATACTGTAGTAAAAAAACACCAAATGCCCAAAAAATAACAATACATCAGATTGCTTACCGCGCACTGTAGCTCTACTGCTATAGCGTGGGCCGGGTGCACTGAATCATATATATATATATATATATATATATATATATATATATATATATATATATGGATCACCGGCTGAGCTGTGATTAGTCACAGCACAAGCCGAACAGCGGGTGCCGGCCAATGGATGAGCAGCAGTCCCCTCTAGTTGGATCATCCATGGGGTGAGCAACCAGAGACTGAGACATGGGGGCAGAGACACCTGGAAAAACAATGTACAGGCCTCAGCAATCACATCTGCTGCAGGGAGAACAGAGCATCCTTTCACCCTCTATTTCCCACCGCTGATCACCACCTCTATGGAGGGACTGAGGGGGTCCCCTCATTCTAGAGAGAGAGTTCACCACAGAGTGAAAGGGCTCACTGCCCATTGTTCACACTGCTAGTAGGTACTGAGTTAATGAAGGCAAGACATATGTATACTGCACCTATACCGCACCTTCACTGCATCGTTACCGCACTGTTACTGCATCGTTACCGCACTGTTACTGCTTCTTTACCCCACTTATACTGCATGCTGGTTTACTAAAACTGTCATTAAGTGCACACACGCTTCTAAAACGGCCCCAATGATAGCTGGCAGAAGAACAACATAAAGGCCCCTCCCATAAAGCCATCCAGCAAGTCCCCTTTGTTCATTTCCCCCATTTCCTTAATTTCTATGGACAGTGCCTACCCAGTTGGTTTACACCTAGCATAGCCATCATTAGTGCACAATGGCAGTACCAGTACCAGGCAGTATTTTGTATGCTGAACTGTGTTACCACAATTGCCAATTTATTTGTATTCGCTTGGTTATCAACTTTACTGAGTGATAATACATTCAGATTGCCCTTGCTAACTGGTTTGGTGGCTGATTTTGACATAGGACTAGGGATGAGCCGAACACCCCCCGGTTCGGTTCGCACCAGAACCTTCGAACGGACCGAAAATTCGTACAAACTTTAGAACCCTATTAAAGTCTATGGGACTCGAACGTTCAAAATCAAAAGTGCTAATTTAGAGGCTAATATGCAAGATATGTGTAGCGGCCATAACCCATTACTGGGGGGCCTTGACTAAATGGGCTTACCGGTTACCTTCTCCTGGCCTGCTCTCCCACGTCTAGGGGTTGCCAGGGTTGATACCCAACGACTTGTACACTGACACAGATAAAGTCCTTTCAAAAAGTTTTATTTTGCAGTAGAACTTTCACAAACACAGTCTCTTAGGGAACAGAGGGCACGGGTGAAGAACTCAGGTACCTTGAACTGCAGGTTTAACAAAGTCTCCACTTCCACCCAGAGAGTAGCCACTCGCAGCTGGGTACTTCAAGGCTGAACAGATCTCTAGCCAGAGATCATGGCAGTCAGCACGTTGACTCAAAACTTGAACAATCAACTGAAGATGAACAGGAACCTTTTTCCAACCGTACCCGGAACGTTTCCTGCTTCCTTTGAGGTACTGGAAAAGTGTGGACTCATCAGTGTCCTTCCCAACTCAGTAACCAGGCACTTCTCAGGATGCCACTTGCCGGCCCTCCTCCGAAGAATCCTCCCCCAGTCACTTCCACGAGCTGTGGTGTCCCTCCAAGCCGAGAGCACACCCGGACACTTTGAATCCTCCCTCAGTTACAGCACCTCGGACCACCCGGTTCTGAGACTCGGGAACAGACGGATCCCTACCCCAGACCAGACGGGTCTATCAGGGGCCACTAACAGGAACATGCTGCAGGATGTCAAACACCCCGTGACCGGGACCCCTCACGGGCCTACCCCGGTCCTGGAACCAGAACAGACCACACGGGTCTCAAAAACAACTTCCGGAACCCCAAACACGTGACCCACACCTGTTTAAGTACCCCCTCCCAGACTCCTCAGTGGGCCCCGGCACTCCCGCTGATTGGCTCCGAGAGGGCCATACCCAAACATCCAACCAGGCCTGGTTCTAGTCTGTCATGTGCACCTCACCATTCACATGACCAGGCAGAACTTCAGACATGGCCTGGCCAGACTGGTTTTAAGGCTTACCTACACAATTAACCCTTAGCACTCTAGGGTCCTGAGGCAAAAACTAAATTTACAATGCGTGTGACATTTGATCCCAAATATCATCCACTACATATGCAACAGAACAACACCAGCAATAAAGGGTATCTTCAGGTGTATGCTGTGCAGGAGGCACACAACACCCACTGTAACAGCGCTAGGTTCCTAAGCAAAAAGACACTGTCCCTGCCTATCTTGCTCTTTCCCTGCACGCCAACACACTAAATAAGGCTGCCGCGCTGGCGGCCTTATATAGTGTGGGGCATGTACTAAACCCCCCTGAGCTATAATTGGCCACAGGCATCCTGTCTATGGCCAATTGTGGCTCTCCTCACTGCCGGCGATGTGATTGGCCAAGAATGTGGGGTCACAGTGCATGCTTGGCCAATCATGAGCCAGCAATGCCATGCGATGGCGTAGTGCATTGTGGGCCGTTCATGCCACACAAATTTGGTGCGAATGGTCCACAAAGTTCTGAATTCGCTGAATAGGCGAAAGGCCCATGTTCGAGTCAAACACCCAGCTCATCCCTACATAGCACTATTATTGTGTAATATGAATTATTTGCTGTACTTCACTGTGCTTACTTGCTTTTACACTCAACCTGGTGTGGCAGAGGGGCTGAGGCACTTGATAAAGTTGAGGCAAAGAACAAGAGGCCCCGTCTTATTTAGTGGCTCCTGCAGGGGTAGCGCCACATATCCTTTATTCCTGGATGCAGATAGTGGTATTCCCATCGTACATTATGTTCCTGCATTTTATACCCATCCGATCCCTCCTCCCTGGCTGTGTTCTCCAAGTAATACATATGTAACATATGGCGAGGTGTTCAGTTCCAGTAGGAAGAACTGGTTATTTATATAATGTTTAATCGGTGCGCAAATAGAGACTTTTTAACCATTTACCTACTGCCTTAAAACAAAATTCCCACCTTACTGTTAGTATTTTACAGTCGTATGGGCTCCTCTCCTGTACTGATTCCACTGCACACTGTGAGCATCTCACAATGTGCATTCGAAGCTGCAGCAAGTCAGATAGAGCTCTCCTCATTTCTTGGCTAAAGGACGTCCAGCATCCACAGGTGTCAAACTGGCGGCCCTCCAGCTTTTGCAAAACTACAAGTCCCATGAGGCATTGCAAGGCTGACAGTTACAAGCATGACTCCCTCAGGCAGAGGCATGGTGGGACTTGTAGTTCTGCAGCAGATGGAGGGCCGCCAGTTTGACACCCCCGACTCCCCAGCCCTCCCCAGCTGACTATCTCTTTAATTCACTGGATTTCATTTCTTTCAATTGTGTAAGCTCAGCAGCACATTTGGGTGTTATCTAAGGTGCATACATGCATACATAGTCTGCCTAGGAACGCCCACACTTATAGACTGGCATCAACCCACCAAGGCGTATTAACCACTTGCCAACCAGCCGCCGGCATTATACTGCGGCAGGTCGGCACGATCCCGCAAACCGCTATAAGCTGTACGTCAGCTCCTTTGAGCGGGATAGCAGCGCCCGCTGTACTGCAGGGGTGCCGATGCTGGTGACCGGCGGTCGCGATGACCGCTGGCCACGCACAATCGCAGGCACGAGAGGCAGAACAGTGACATGTGTGTGTGTGTGTAAACACACAAATCCCTGTTCCGTGAGGAGAGGAGATGCAGATCGTGACTTCCTAATAGCTAGGAACCACGATCTCTCATCTCCTATAGTCAGTCCCCTCCCCCCTACAGTTAGAACACACACTAGGGAACACATTTACCCCTTGATCGCCCCTAGTTTTAACCCTTTCCTGTTCTGGAACTACATTTCCCATGATGCTCATGTACTCTACAGTGTAGTGGAGCATCATGGGAAATGTAGTTCCAAAACATCTGGGGTGCTAAGGTTCGCCATCACTGCTCTAGTTAGTGGTTGGGCTGCCTACCAGGTCTATCAGATGGTCAGCGCAGCCAACTGAAAGTGCTTGTAGTGCATCCTGGCAGCACAGCTGCTAATAAACAAGGCATAGGCTTGGTGTTGTTGGCCTGACGTGTATAAGAAAAGCACAAGAACATAGCATTGCAACCTCGAATTTGCAAAAATGTTTCTTTGTCTAACAGTTACATTATGAGAGGCTTAGGGAGCAAGAGGTAATAGGAATACAGGAATACAGTGCACAGATAAATGTGAAGAACAAAGTGGCCTACAGTACTTGATGTGACCACAATGTGACAAACAGAGCATCAGATGTAACGGTACCAACTCACCAGCAGCCCCTTGTGGTTATTTTGAAAATTACAAGATGTCACAGGGTCTTTCCTTTAGGCCAGATGAAATGTAAAAATCGAATAAAATTAGCTGTTTAGAATTAAAAATGACACTACACCCTGTTTTTTTTTTTTTTTTTTTAATTCTATTCCAGTATGTATTCTTAACTCAAAAAAGTCCCCTCTATTACCCCCAACTGCGGACAAATGTCTGTTGTCAAATATTCCGTGCGTGTGTACACAAGTCCGTCAAGTACAAACACGCACGCTCGGAAGCAAGGACAAGGCAGAAGCAGTCGGTCTTGTAAACTAGCGTTCATAATGGAGAATTAACATTTGTGACGTGGCAAATTATGAAATCTAGAAATGCAGCGCACATTCTCTTCTTCTTTAATGGGATAATAATGAAGCTGCTTTGCTGGTGATACTGATGGAGTTATTGCAAACGCATTTTCAAGGGCTTTTTTTTCTAGTGATATCAAGAATAGGGATGAGCTCAGGCGTGTTCGCATGGACCACGTGCTGAGCCCGCCAGGAAGTCGGCGCAGCGCTGCGCTAATCACAGGCAGTGAGACATTTCCTGATCTCTGCAGCCGCACATGAGGGAAATGTCTCACTGCCTGTGAGACATTTCCCTCATTTTAAATGACGCTTTAACGTTACTACGGTGACCTGAGGTGTGCCATGGTCGTGTAGGACAGTATGCTTAACCACTTCTGGACCGCCCACTGCCGTTATTTGACGGTAATTTGAAGAGGAATACCGTTGTTATGGCAGCAGCTAGCTGCTATAACCCCGGTATTCTCTTCTTCAGCGGGCGGTCCTCTTGAAGTTAAAAGTAGTCTCTGTGGCGGATTCGCCCCAAGATCACTTTTATCAGTGGCGGGAGAGGGGCCCTCCTCCCACCGCGCTCTGGTGCCCTCCGCTGCTTATCGGAGACCGGCGACAGCGGCGGAGGCTATCGGATGTTATCCCTAGCCTGACATGGAGATGAGTGAGAGGAAGATGGCCCCCACCCGTCTCCATAACATTGCAAAACGTCACCTCCGCCCACAAATCTTAAAAAGGGACTTTTTTTTTTTTTTTGTATTTCTTTTAAATGACAACATCTTATTATTTATTTATTTTTATTGCATTTTAGTATAAATATGAGATATGAGGTCTTTTTGACCCCAGATCTCATAGTTAAGAGGTCCTGTCATGCTTTTTTTCTATTACAAGGGAATAATAGAAATAAAAGTGACATTTTTTTTTTTGTTTGTTTAAAAACAGTGTATAAATAAAAAATAAAAGTTAAAATAAATAAGAAAAACATTTTGCCCCGTCCCAAGGAGCTTGCGTGCAGAAGCGAACGCATACGTGAGTAGTGCCTGAATATGAAAAAGTTGTTCAAACCACACACGTGACATACTGCCGTGATCGGTAGAGCGAGAGCAATAATTCTAGCCCTAGACCTCCTCTGTAACTCAAAACATGAAACCTATAGAATTTTTTAAACATCGCCTAGGGAGATTTTTAAGGCTAAAAGTTTTTCGCCATTCCACGAGCGGGCGCAATTTTGAAGCGTGACATGTTGGGTATCAATTTACTCAACGCAACATTATCTTTCACAATATATATCTATATATCAAAAAAGTGTATTTTTTCCCAAAAAAGTCTGATTGTAAGACCGCTGCGCTAATACGGTGCGACAGAAAGTATTGCAATGACCGCCATTTTATTCTCTAGGGTGTTAGAAACAAAAAAAGTATACTGTTTGGGGATTCTAAGTAATTTTCTAACAAAAAAAAACTGTTTTTAACTTGTAAACAACACATCTAAAAAAGAGGCTCAGTCCCTAATGCCCTGTACACACGGTCGGACATTCCGACGACAAAATCCGTGATGATTTTTTTCCCGACGGATTTCTGCCCAAACTTGTCTTACATACACACGGTCGTACAAAGTTGTAGCTTTTGTCTCCTAATTTATTCTGAGCATGCGTGGCACTTTGTCCGTCGGAATGGTCTACACACGATCGGAATTTAAACGTTCGTATTTAGTTGTCGGAAAATTTTAGATCCAGCTCTCAAACTTTGTGATTTTCCGACAACATGATCCGATCGCACATTTTTCGTCGGAATGTCCGACCGTGTGTACAGGGCATTAGTGGTTACATTTTTTTATTGGATATGTTTTATAGCAGAAAGTAAACAAATATATATATATATTTTTTTTTAAATATCTTTTTTTTTTGTTTGGTTACAGCGTAAAAAATAAAGACCGCAGAGGTGATCAAACACAAATCTCAGAAAGAGGCTCGGTCCTTAAGTGGTTAAATATTTAATATTAATAATTAATGTAATTAATTAATACTATAGTAACAGCTGCAAAGTACGGGCAAAGTGAGAGTCTCTTTAAATTTAATTACAATGCCAAAAAAAAAAAATATATTAATTGCACGAAACGGCAAGTGAAAATACACATGCTACAAATACAATTTGTTACAACGCGGCCCAATCTGGCTCCGTAAGATGAAAGGTTTGAAATAATTGCGCTGAGTCTGAGCTGCATTTAAAAAAATGTAGGCGTCAGAAACATAACATGGCATTTATTAATCATTCCTTCCACTGTCACTGAATTAAGCATCATGATTTAGCAATTAAGGAACAAGCGAGGCGCTGTATTAAAAAAAAAAAAAAAAAGTCTGCCATTAAAGCTTCTGCGGTTTCATCACCTCCACCCCTAATAGGTCAGAAGTGTCAGGGCAACAGAATGTGAATGAGTCGGCTGGCAGACAGCCACCTATGGAATGACATTTATGATGATTGGAGTAGAAATAATCCCGGATGGTGGAGGAATTCAGATTATCTTCCTGCAAACTGTCATTTCTGCAAAATTCTCTTTTTTTATGTAACCCTTTCCAGAGGTCATTGCAGCCGAGATGCTCAGACCACATTTAGCGGTGTCAGATTGTGTCAGTTAATTGGATATTAACCACTTGACCTTTGGAAGATTTACCCCCCTTCACGACCATTTTTTTGCGATACGGTAAGGCCCCTTTCACACATGCGGACAGTATGTCCGTATTTCATCCATCTGTTTGCGGATGAAATACGGACATACATGCATTCCTATAGGATAGCGGGTGTCTGCAGATGAACATCCGCAGACACCCGATATCGTCCTCCTCCGCTATTGTCCGATTCTGCAGACGGAGGAAAATCCTATTTTTCTATCCGTCTGCAGAGCCGATCGGATGAACACGGACAGCCGGTCCGTGCTCATCCGATCCCCATAGAGGAGAGCGGAGATCTGACAGGACGGTCCCTGCACAGTGTGTAGGGACCGCCCTGTCATTCGCCGGCTCAGCGGGGACAACGGAGCGATCCCCACTGAGCAAGCGGATCATCACAGGTCGGATCATTACTGATCCGTCCCGTGTGAAAGGGGCCTAACTGACAATTGCGCGGTCACGCAATACTGCACCCAAATAAAATGTATAGCCTTTCCCCCCACAAATAGAGCTTTCTTTTGGTGGTGTTTGATCACCTCTGAGGCCTTGATTTTTTTACGCTGTAAACAAACAAAAAAAAAAAAGATATTTAAAAAAAATAATGATATTTTTTACTTTCTGCTATAAAACATATCCAATAAAAAATGTAACCACTTAAGGACCGAGCCTCTTTTTTAGAGGTGTTGTTTGCAAGTTAAAAACATTTTTTTTTGCTAGAAAATTACTTCCCCAAATATTATAAATTTTTTTTTTTTACAGAATGAAATAGCGTCGTTGCAATACTTTCTGTCACACCGTATTTGCGCAGCGGTCTTACAAGCTCACTTTTTTTTTGGAAAAAAGTACACATTTTGAATAAAAAAATAAGACAACAGTAAAGTTAGCCCAATTCCTTTTTTAGATTTTGAAAGATAATGTTACGCCGAGTAAATTGATACCCAACATGTCACGCTTCAAAATTGCACCCGCTCGTGAAATGGAGACAAACTTTTACCCTTAAAAATCTCCATTGGCGACGTTTAAAAAATTCTACAGGTTGCATGTTTTGAAGGACAGAGGAGGTCCAGGGCGAGAATTATTGCTCTCACTCTGCCGATCGCGGTGATACCTCACGTGTGTGGTTTGAACACCATTTTCATATGCGGGCACTACTACGCTTTTGCACGGAAGCTTGGTGGGACGGGGGGCATTAAAAAAAAATTCTCTTTATTTTACCTTTTATTTTTTATTTTTACACTTTTTAAAAAAAAAAAGTGTCAATTTTATTCCTATTACAAGGAATGTAAACATCCCTTGTAATAGGAAAAAAGCATGACAGGACCTCTTAAATATGAGATCTGAGGTCAAAAAGACTTCAGATCTCATATTTATACTAAAATGCAATAAAAAAATTAAAAAATTTGTCATTTAAAAAAATGACTTAAAAAAATGGCTATGGGCGGAAGTGACGTTTTGACGTCACTTCCGCCCTGCAGTGTCATGGAGACGGGTGGGGGGCCATCTTCCCCTCACTCGTCTCCATGCACAGCCAGTGAGAGGACTGGTAAACGGCGGAGGGCACCGGAGCACGGTGGGAGGGGGGACCGCTCTCCCGCCACCCATAAAAGTGATCTTGCGGCGAATCCGCAGCAACTTTTATCTTGTAGCCGACCACCGGCTGAACACGGGGATACCGGGGTTATGGCAGCTAGAGGCTGCCATAACAACGATATCCATCCTCAAGTGGTTAAAAAAAATTGAATTTCTTCACCAATTTAGGCCAATAGGTATTTTGTTTTTGGTTTTTGGTATAAACAAAATCCCAATAAACGTATATTGATTGGTTTGCATAAACAAGTTATAGTGTCTACAAACGATGGGATATTTTTATTAATTTCATTTTTATTTTTTACTAGTAATGGCGGCGATCAGCGAGTTATAGCGGGACTGTGATATTGAGGCGGACAGTTGGACACCTAACTGACACTTTTTGGGGACCAGTGACACTAATGCAGTGATCACTGTTAAAATATGCACTGTCACTGTACTAATGACACTACCTGGGAAGGGGCTAAACATCAGGGGTGATCAAAGGGGGTAACTGTGTACCTAGCCAGTGTGTTATTACAGTGTGGGAGGTGATTATACTAGGGGAAGACATGAATCCATGTTGCTGCTTTGCAGAGACACAGGATCCATGCCTTCCCTCCTGTCAGAACGGCGATCTGCCTTGTTTTTATATAGGCAGGCAGCAGTTCTGCATCTGTGGCGGATGACCGGCGGATGTCGGCAGACATCGAGTCCACAGTACTGGAAGACAAATTTGTCTACAGAAATTATTTTTCCATTTCTTTTAAAGGATATTTCCACTTTTGTGTGAGAAAATTTGGGGAAACCCCACTGTATGTTTGTTATGTGTTCCCAGTCAAACAACATACCTAAAAAAAAAAATAATAATAATAATTTCTTACCTTTTAGATGTTTCTAAGGAGAAGGTGTCATGGCCGATTCTATGAAATTGTAGGCAGTCTCACGGTGTCATTTGTCCCCACACAGACTGAGCTTTCCCTCATTAACATACAATCTAGGAGGCCGCTTTCTCATTTATTTTACCCTTTTTTTAGGACAGTTTTCAAATCTAGTTTACAGTGGATAACGAAGAGCTGCGAACACAGTACAGGCCGGGTTAATTATGTTATAGAGAGAGCAGAGCGACAGAGAGATGAGCTCATTGGACTGCTGCTTCTCCTTTCACTGTCCAGTCGCAGGCTGGAGGAGGGGCAAGACCTGTAAGGATCACTTCATTTCAGCAGAGAAAAATCAGGTCTCCGGCTCTGCCAGACAGAGCTGGGCTGTGTGGCAGAGCTGTGTAAATCTTAGGACTGGACAGCCAGAAATACAAACCCTTTATTAGTAAATTAGCAACTATATACATTATGTATTGTATCCCTGTATTTACCCTTTTACAGTTATCAGGGCAGTGTAGCTATGTGAAAAGGACCTAAAACACAAATCGCCGTGCCTTGCAGTTAGGTATGTTAGCAGGGCTTTTTTTCTCAGAGAAAAGGTGCAGGTATTCCCCCTTTTTAAATCACTCCTTGTCTCTGCCCCCTACCCACCTATGAGCACTGTCCCCTGGTCCCCCCTACCCACCTCTGAGCACCGCCCCTTGGTTCCTCCCCCCTACCCACCTCTGAGCACCGTCCTTTGGTTCTACCCCCACACTCACCGCTGAGCACAGTCCCTTAGTTCCACTCACCTTCGAGCACCACCCCTTGGTTCCACCCCCTACCCACCTCTGAGCACAGTCCCCTAGTTCCTTCCCTTTCCCACCTCTGAGCACCGTCCCTTGGTTCCACCTCCTACCCACCTCTGAGCACAGTCCCTTAGTTCCATCCCCTACCCACCTCTGAGGACCTCCCCTTGGTTCCACCACCTACCCACCTCTGAGCACAGTCCCCTAGTTCCTTCCCTTTCCCACCTCTGAGCACCGTCCCTTGGTTCCACCCCCTACCCACCTCTGAGCACAGTCCCTTAGTTCCATCCCCTACCCACCTCTGAGCACCGTCCCTTGGTTCCACCCCCATACTCACCCCTGACCACAGTTCCTTAGTTCCTCCCCCTTCCCATCTCTGAGCACTGTCCCTTGGTTCCACCCCCTACCCACCTCCAAGTACCATCCCTTGGTTCCACCCCTTACCGACCTCTGAGCACTGTCCCCTAGTTTCTCCCCCTTCCCACCTCTGAGCACTGTCTCTTGGTTCCACCCACTACCTCTGAGCTCCACCCTTTGGTTACAACCCCTACCTACCCCTGAGCACCTTCCCTTGGTTCCACCTCCTACCCACCTCTGAGCTCCATCCCTTAGTTCCACCCCCTACCCACCTCTGAGCACTGTCCCTTAGTTCCACCCCCTACCTACCTCTGAGCTCCATCCCTTAGTTCCATCCCCTGCACACCTCTGAGCACCACCCCTTAATTCCACCCCCTACCCACCTCTGAGCACCATCCCTTGGTTTCAACCCCTACCCACCTCTGAGCATAGTCCTTTAGTGCCATCGCCTACGCACCTCTGAGCACCGCCCCTTAATTCCACCCCTACCCACCTCTGAGCACCATCCCTTGGTTCCACCCCCTATCTACTGCCCAATACTTCCACTTTCAGAGAATACAGAACCAAGTATCATTTTTGTAGTGTTATGATATTTGTATACACATTTTTAATGATAACAAGAAAGGCCTTCTGGATCCCTTGGAGCCAGCAACAATAGATCCCCCAGCAACAATATACCGCCAAGCAACAATAGATCCACCACAGCAACAAAAGACCCCGCCAGCAACAATAGATCTCCAAGCAGCCACAATCAATAGACCCTCCAGTACACCCCAGCACCATTTACCATTACATACACTCAGTGCTGGAGGTGTCAGAACTGCGTTCCCCTGCGTTCCCGCTGAAAAAAAGCGCTGGATGTTACTGTAACACATAGGTCTGAAGGAGGCTTCAAACACAATATTAAAACGAAAAAAAAAGAAAGAGATAACATGAGTTATGGGTAATAGAACCAGTCCCTTTAGATCACTATTATAAAAAATACTTTTTATACACCATATCATTTGTGAATACAATAAACCCAGAATGGATCTTGTCCCTGGTTATTTTCCTAATAATTATCTCATCAATTAACAAACTGATTAAAAATACATGACATTGTATTTAAGCAGCATCTGCATGATAAGCAGAAAAGGACACAAGGAGCAATTCAGATATTCCCAAGAGAATTTCCCATTAATTTATTAAAAATTGACTTTTCCTATTCAGCTTATTTCCATCCATAATAGCGCCAAATCTGTATCAGAATTCTCTAAACAAAAAAAAAATAAATAAAAAAAAAAAAGGAATATTTACACTATATATAAATAGAAATGCATGGACAATTTTAAAGTGAACGCAGACAATGCACGTTAAAGAGGAAGTAAAGGCAGTTAAAATAAAAAATAAAAAATGCAACCTGCAAGGCAAAGGCATAATGAGCTAGTATGCATAGCATACTAGCTCATTATGAATAACTTACCTGAGAACGAAGCCCCCGAAGCGGTCTTCCGTCTTCATGTTCGCCGCTGCCATGTATCCCGGAGTGACTTCCGGGTCTCGCTACTCCGGTGCTGTGATTCGCCGGAGCCGCGATGACGTCACTCCCGCGCATGCGCAGGGAGCCAACATGAGCGGCATATGGCCGCGATCTGCGGCCTGCCCAGTGCGCCTGCGCGCCGCTGTCTACGGCGCATGCGCCGTAGACAGCAGTGGCTGTCTTTTTGTAAATATCTCCTAAACCGTATAGGTTTAGGAGATATTTCTTGGACCTACAGGTAAGCCTTAATCTAGGCTACCTGTAGGTCAAAGTGGTTTGTAAGGGCTTACAACCACTTTAAAGTAAAGTATTTACATATTCTAAATAAGCAATAAATACATTTTAAAACAAGCCTTGATTCACATATGTAGCTATAGGCTTTGTGGAGAAATGGATCTTCAAAGAAGTACTTTCTATTGTAGCTGAATCTTGGCAGCCTGTCAGCTCCCTAGTGTAATTAAGAACATAACATAACAATAAAATATAAAGGAGTGGCAAATCAAACAATGTAGGAGTCCAAGGTGCTTTTAATCGTTTCATAGTTAGTAAGGTTGAATAAAGACACCAGTCCAACCTGAGTGAGTGTCTACAATTGTCCCTATCCCTGTACATTGCACTCTCACATTGGTCCCTACCCTCAAGGAGCCCACAATCCAAGGTCCTCATTCATATATTAGGGCCAATTTTGGACAGAAGCCAATTTACCTACCTGCATATCTTTGGAGTGTGGGAGGAAACCAGAGTACCTGGTGGAAACCCACGCAGGCACAGGGAGAACATACAAACTCCAGGCAGGTAGTGTTGTGGTTGGGATTTGAACCAGTGACCCTTCTTACTGCTAGGCTGAGAGTGCTACCCACTACACCTCTGTGCCTCCCAAATGTTCATATTGATCTTGTAAAGTCACCAACGTGTTTCGGGGGCCAATGCACTGCTCCTTCATCAGGGCTTAAGAACACAATGGGGGTTATTTACGAAAAGGCAAATCCACTTTGCACTGAAAGTGCACTTGGAAGTGCAGTCGCTCTAAATCTAAGGGGTAGATCTGAAATGAGTGGAAGCTCTGATGATTTTATCATCCAATCATGTGCAAGCTAAAATGCAGTTTTTTTTATTTTCCTTGCATGTCCCCCTCAGATCTACAGCAACTATACTTCCAAGTGCGCTTGCAGTGCAAAGTGGATTTGCCTTTAGTAAATAACCCCCAATGCTACATCTGGTAACTATTGGTACACTGATAAGTTATAAACCATTAAATAGCACAACCAGACTATGTTAGGCCCCTTTCATACTTGCCCTGTGAATCGGGACTGAAAAGTCGCATGACAAGTCGTACCCCATGATTTCCAATGAGTACCAATCATATCTGTGCGACTTCAAGTCACACTAACTTCAAAGTAGTCCCTGTATTACTTTTGTTGCAACTTTGATGTGAGTTGAGGTCCATAGACCTCAAGTTTTCCCAGGCACTCCCTGAAACCGCGGAAAAATCATGTCAATGTCGCAGCTGCGAAATTGCGGTAAAATCGTGGCAAAATAGCACAAGTTTCAAGTCACAGCAGTGTGAAAGGAGCCTTAGTATATTCTATTCAATGAGCTTGCATTTATCCAATAATCATTTATTCCTGGGCTGTATTAAGGTGCGGTCTTATAACCACCAATGGGCAAATATATGGCAACAGGGAGAAAGAAAAGGGACTACATGATCCCACTTGTAGCACCTGTAAAATTGTAACTATAATCAACCATCATACAGCTCAATAAAATATATGTTCTTAAATTAAATCAATTCTGATTATCCATGGTTGTGATTATACAGTTACAAACTTGTTAATTCAATTTAATGACCTGGTAGGCAGTTAAAAGCAGCCCATATATCCACCAACCCTGACGTCCCTATAGGACCTTGTGCAATCCTAAGGCAACTCTTTGCATATAAATATACCTAGTTGGTAGTGCTACATGGCTTATAACATATAGATGTACCAATAATTACCAGTGACATTTTGTTCTTAGGGCTTATTCAGATGGGCAAAAAATCTTGTCCTCGCAGAGCTGCCGGCAGATGCGTGTGCGCCCACCTCGGAGCTGCATACAGGCAACTCAATTCAAATCCTTCAATTAAATATCAACAGAGCATGATTTTCCATCTCATCACGAACCCATCTTCAGACAACTAGTACCATTCTTCAAACGATGCTTCAACTAAAAACGAAATCCCTTTCAACATTCAATTATTGACCAAGCCACTGAGCATTCTGCATACGCTTTATCAAAACTATATGCTCCTCTAAACTTCTATTTCTCAAAATCTCAAGGACATTCTATCTTAAAAAGCTGGCAAAATTATTTTGAAGATGAAAACATCCGAGAAAAGATCTTAAATGGATATCTCAAGACTCGTCACCTTAGAATAAACGAAAATTGGAGGGAAACCCAATTCAAACTTATGCACAAAGCTTTCGTTCCATTCCTGTTTAATAAACAAGACCCTTCAGCTGCTACTTTCTCATGGTGCAAGTCCTTCTCTCTTATGCCGCGTAGACACGATCAAATTGTCCGGCGTACTTAGTCTGTCGAAACGCATTTCTCCGGACAATTTGATCGCGTGTGGGCTTCAGCGGACTTTTCCAGCGTTAAGTCCGGCGGACTTAGAAAGTATTTTTGCAGTCCAATCTTTCCGCCAGACTTGGGTTTCAGCGGACAATACGTTCGTCAGTATGCTAGTCCGGCAGACGAAGAATGACGCATGCTCAGAAGTAGGGATGAACTTCGTGTTCGAGTCGAACGTACGTTCGACTCGAACATTGGCTGTTCGGGCGTTCGGCGAAATCCGAACTCTTGGTCCGTTCGCGTCAAAATTCGTATGGCGCGCGCGGACCACAATGCACTGCGATGGCGCAGTGCATTGCTGGCTCATGATTGGCCAAGCATGCACTGTGACCCCGCATGCTTGGCCAATCGCAGCGCCAGCAGCGAGGAGAGCCATGATTGGCCACAGGCATCCTGCCTGTGGCCAATCATAGCTCAGGCTGTGTAGTGCACGCCCCACACTATATAAGGCCGCCTTTGAGGCGGCCTGGTGTAGTGTGTTGGAATCTGAAGCAGTGGGTGTTCTGTGTACCTTCAACACAGTTACACACCAATCGTTTTTGGCTGATTTCCTATCTTGCTCTTGTGTAGTGGTTATTGTCTGTGCCCTGACCGCAGTATACACCACTACACTATATTCACCTCACCTATATAGCTAGTGATCTAGCTTTAACCACTTAACAACTGCCCATTGCCGATTAACGGCTTCAGGGCGGTTGTTTAACTCTGAGAGGCCGTTAATTAATGGCCTCCCAGAATTCTGCTCTCGCGCGCCCCCTGGGTCGCGCACTCGAGAGCATCCGTGACCGCCGGGTCCACAGGACCCGGCGCATCACGGATCACGGTAAACGGCCGCTCGTCGCGGCCGTTTATCACGTGATCGCTCCGTCAAATGACGGAGTGATCACTTGTAAACAAACCGGCGTCATGTTATGACGCCGGTTCCTCCCTCCCCTCTCTGTACCGATCGGTACAGCGGAGGGGAAAGAGATCGGTGTCAGCAGCGATGTGGGCTGCATCTGCAGTGCCCACATCGCTGCTCACCGAATTTAACCCCTCAATTCCCTGCCAATACTCTGCAATACCAGTGCATACTCTGCAGTACCCTGCCATTACTCTGCAGTACCCCGCCATTACTCTGCAGTACCCTGCCTTTACTCTGCAGTACCCCCCATTACTCTGCAGTAACCCCCATTACTCTGCAGTAACCCCCATTACTCTGCAGTACCCTGCCATTACTCTGCAGTACCCCCAATACTCTGCAGTACCCGCCATTACTCTGCAGTACCCCGCCATTACTCTGCAGTGCAGTACCCTGCCATTACTCTGCAGTACCCTGCCATTACCCTGCAGTACCCTGCCTTTACTCTGCAGTACCCTGCCATTACTCTGTAGTACTCCCCAATACTCTGCAGTACCCTGCTATTACTCTGTAGTACCCCGCCAATACCCCGCCAATACTCTGCAATACCCTGCCATAAATTGCCATACCCAGCCATACTCGGAGATACCCAGCCATACTCGGAGATACCCAGCCATACTCGGTGATACCCTGAAATACCCAGCCATAGACGCCCCCCACCCCTCACCGCCCTCCGGTGCTTCTACCAACTCGCCAGTACGATCAAAGCCAGAATCTTTTTTTTATTTTTTATTTCAGGCTTCCCAGCCTAGAGGTGAGATGTGGGGTCATATTGACCCCCAGATTTCACTGTAAAGAGGACCTGTCACCCCATATTCCTATTACAAGGGATGTTTACATTCCTTGTAATAGGAATAAAAGTGATCAAAAATATATTTTTGGGGAAAAAAATGTCAAACTAAAATAAATAAAGTAAAATGAACAATAAAAAATAAATAAAAATTAAAGCGCCCATGTCCCCATGTGCTCGCATGCAGAAGCGAACGCATGCGTAAGCCCCGCCCACATATGAAAACGGTGTTCAAACCACACATGTGAGGTATTGCCGAGAACGTTAGAGCGAGAGCAATAATTCTAGTCCTAGACCTCCTCTGCAACTCAAAACATGTAACCAGTAAAAAAAAATTTATGAAGAAAAAATTACTAATCTGCAAAATTTTATAACAGAAACAAAGAAAAATTCATTTTTTCGCAGAATTTCCGGTCTTTTTTCTTTTATAGCACAAAAAATAAAAAAACTGAGAGGTGATTAAATACCACCAAAAGAAAGCTCTATTTGTGTGAAAAAAAGGACAAACATTTCATATAGGTCCAGTGTTGCATGACTGAGTAATTGTCATTCAAAATGTGAGAGCACCAAAAGCTGAAAATTGGTCTGGTTATTAAGGGTGTTTAAGTGCCCAGTGGTCAAGTGGTTAATAATAGAGCTTGCAGTCAGTAGTGTTAGGAGATAGTGCGTGCTGTCTGCGTGCTCTGTACCCAGTACATACCGCTATAATATAGGGCAGGCCCCTACTTTCAAACATCCAACTTACAAACATCTCCTACTTGCAAACGGAAGGAGACAGCAGCAAGTGAGATGAAAAAAGACGGATGGCAAAACAAATTATACAGGGGTGATAACCCTTCCCTATGTTTTCCAAAAAGCTTAAAGATAGTTTTTTTGACTGGAGCTACACTTTAAAAATGTACCAGTTGAAAATTACAAACAGATTCAACTTAACACAACAAACCTACACAGTCCCTGTCTTGTTTGCACCGCCTGTATACTGCTGTTCTGAGTATATAGGGCCTGGGGGCCACACGCATTTCCTTTTTTTAATATGGGTACAGGGTTCCCCTTAATATGCGTACAAGACCCAAATAGGCTGGTAATGGGCAGGGAGGGCTACCCATGCCATTTTTCTGAATGATTTTCAACCATATTGCAGGAACCAGATATAACATTAAAACCGCAAGCAGTTTTAAATGGTGTTATTTCCGTTAAATGTCATTTTCTGCAGGGACTGTTCTAAACACGGGAAACACGTGGCATTTCACAGGCATACTACAGACACCCCCCAGGCACCATATTTAAAGAAATATTTCACTTTTTTTTTCACTTTAATCGTCATTAAAATCAGTGCTCCCGCCAAAACGGCCGTTTTTAAAACTTTTTTTTGCATTGACCCATGTCCCCTGAGGCAGGAGTCAGGTCCCCAAACCCTTTTTAGGACAGTATCTTGCATATTAGACGTTAAAATTAGCACTTTCCATTTCGAACGTTCGAGTCCCATAGACTTCAATGGGGTTCTAACGTTCGTAACGAACGCGGGGGCCGTTCGCAAGTTCTGGTGCGAAAAGGAAGCTATTGGCTACTGGCTATTGAACTTCCTTTTTCTAGTCCCGTCATACGTGCTGTACGTCATCGCGCTAGCAACTTTCTGTGTGTCCGTGTGTGGCCAAGTCAGTTCGGTAGAAAGTCGGCCGGACTATCCACAGGATTGTTTGCCGGAGTAAGTACGCCGGACAATTCGCTCGTGTGTACGCATCATTACATCTCTTCTGGTAATGCCCAGCAATATCAACTTTCTGAAACCAAATCCTCAATTACAGTATATCTTTGGCATCACTTCAACACAGATAGCTAAACATCCGATGTTATATCTTTTTGGTCACAATGACATTTCGGAATACGCCAGACCCCAGTCACAAACCCCAAATTTCAACTTGGACATGGCTATGTCTGCTGGCAGCACGTAAAGCCATCCTAAAATCCTCGATGGTCCCTACTCCACCATCACTCTCAATACTGGAAAAAGATCTGAAAATGCTTCTATATATGGAAAAATGGGAGATATCAAACCACTCTTTCAACTCAACAAACTGCTTTTTTTAGAAAATGGTAAACATTCATGGAAAGATCTCTGACTAACACAGAACTAACACAAATTATGACAACCTTTAAATACTCTGAGTGGTATAATAAAGCCTTTCTCTCAAATTCACCAGGCAGGTTGGAACTGAGATAAATCATCTACAACATTCCCTTAGCCCACTGAAAATCCCTTTGGAAATGATTCCATCTCTCCACATATCTTCTGGACTGAAATGTCATTTTCTTGCACATATGTACATCAGTTTCAGTCATTACTTTTCCTTCCTTCTGTATTTTTATATGTTATGTTTTTTATTCTTTATTTTTATATTTTTGTTTTTATTTTATTCTTATTTTATATCCTAATTTATTATACTCTAAATTACTCAGTTAGAATGACAAGGATTCTAGAATTGTTAAAATGTTAAACTTTAAAATGGTCCAACTGTTCATCCATGCTTAAAGTGGTAGTAAACCCATGCATAAAACTGTTTAATTTCCGGCATGTGCAGGAAATGTAACACTCTCAATGGCTGGTGTCATAACTGATCACATGTGCAACATCATGGCAGTTGTAGATTAAACAGATGGCAGCTTCCTTGGCTGAAAAAGTTAGGGGGGTTTACTTACACTTTAACAATTACTATTACATTAATGCCGCGTAATTTGGAATTCTCGTCGGAAAAAAGCTCTGATGGTTTTCCCGATGGAATTCCGACGGAATTCATCTCAAGCTGTCTTGCCTACACACAGTCACATCAAATTCCGATCGTTTATAATGCGGTGACGTACAACACGTACGTGACTAGGAAAAGGAAGTTCAATAGCCAGTAGCCAATAGCTTCTGTCTCGTTGAATCTGAGCAAGGCGTGATTTTTGGCGTGTCGGAATTGCATACACACTATCGGAATTACCGATAGAAAGTTTTTCCGTCGGGTAAATTGAGAACATGCTATCAATTTTTGGCCTAGCGGAAATTAGGACAGCTAAATTCCGATGGAGCATACACACGGTCGCATTTTACGATGAAAAGTTCTCATCGGTCTTTTTCTGGCCGGAATTACGATTGTGTGTACGGGCATAAGAGTACAAATTATTATTGTCAGATGAACCGCACATACTGTATTTACCATTCTTCCAATATAAGCGTTATTTGCCACATTCTGTATGATAACTTTTTGTTTGTACAAATTTTCCAGAAAACAATAAAAATTATGGGAAAAAAAGATGTTAGGCGGTAGTATGGGAAAGTATCCTTATTACTTTGAAAACTGGAAACCATTAGCAAGAGATTTTCCAGGATGCTTAGAAGTCTCTCTGACCAACCATTCCCTTGGATTCCCTTTTTTACCATCTCCAACAGATCAGTACTAGAACTATGCGCAGCATAAAAATCACTTATGACCAACCAAACAGAACCTGGCTGGCTCGCCAAAATGACATTCCAATTTCAACAGCATTTCACACATTCAAACTGTTTATGGGAGTTCATTATCATTGGACGGGACTTCAAGATTTCAACAAGTTTCATCAGTTTTCCTGTCGGTTTTTGCTTCCGCCCCTTTTACAGACCAAAGTATTTCGGCAGAGAAAAACAAATCACAAAGTGGCAGAACACCCCACCATCTTTCTTGTCTGTCACACTGTAGATTTTAAATTTTTTCTTTAATTAACCTAGAACAGTGATGGCGAACCTTGGCAACCCAGATGTTTTGGAACTACATTTCCCATGATGCTCCACTACACTGCAGAGTGCATGAGCATCATGGGAAATTTAGTTCCAAAACATCTGGGGTGCCAAGGTTCGCCATCGGTGCCCTAGAACAACAGTTGGCGAGGTTTGCTACAGAGGGTCAGTCCAGACAAAATTGATATTTTAATTACAGGTGGATCCTGGTGGGCTGAATCAGCCCTTAGCTTTGTATACATTTTAGATACTCCAACGGTACGATCTTCCTGTCAAAATTCCTGACACTGCTTCTGTCTGTCTGGATCCTTTGTATGTTCCTGTTACACTCTTGATACTGTAAAATAAATATTAAATGCAGCCGGAATGATTGGAACCCCTCATGATGGACACAACAGGCATGTAGACCCTGGAGCTCAGGGCAGGGATAGTGGGAGTCCTAGTAATAGGCACAGCAGGTGTGCAGACCTGGGAGCTCAGTGTAGGGATGATGGGAGCCCCACATAATGGGAACAGCAGGTGTAAGATCTGGGAGAGCAGTGCCGGAATTGTGGGAGCCCCACATAATGGCCACAGCAGGTGTGCAGGCCCAGAAGCGTAGGGCAGGGATGGTGGGTACCACTTTTATGGGTGAAGCAAGGTGTTTAGACCTGATGGCTTAGTGGAGGGATTATAGAAGCCACTTATAATGGGCACATCATGAGTGTATACATGGGAGCTCTGCATAGGGATGATGGGAGTCCCTGATTATGGGCCCAGCCGGTGTGCAAACCCGAGAAGTCAGAGCAGGGATGGTGGGAGACCTCATATTGGGCACAGAAGGTGTGTAGACCCAGGACCTCAGCACAGGGATGGTAGGAACTCCTCATAATGATCCTAGTAGCTAATAGATCCAGGAGCTCAGTGAAAGGATGGTGGGAGCCACTAATGATGTGAATAGCAGGTGTGCAGACCCAGGAACTGAGTACAGGGATGGTGGGAGCCTTTGGTGATGGACACAGAGGGCCTTTAAACCTGGGAACTCAGTACAGGGATGGTGGGAGCAATTGGTGATGGGCACAGAGGGCCTTTAGACCTGGGAACTCAGTAGAGGGATGGTGGGAGGCCATGGTGATGGGCACAGAGGGTATTTACACCTGGGGAATTAGTACAGGGATGGGGGAGGCCCTCAAATTGGGCACAGCAGATGTACAGAACCAGGAACACAACAGAAATATCTCACCAATAAAGTCCCTGAGTGACAGAAGGTGTCAAGTGGTTTAATGCCCCGTACACACAAGCGGATTTTCCGTCTGAAAAAACTTGGATGGTTTTTCTGACGGAATTCTGCTCAAGCTTGGCTTGCATACACACGGGTCACACAAAAGTCCTCTGAACTTTTGACCGCCAAGAACGCGGTGACGTACAACACTACAACGAACCGAGAAATTGAAGTTCAATGCTTCTGTGACAAATTGTGTAGGAATTTTGCATGTCGGAATTTGTACAGACAATTGCAATTTCCGATCGGAACTTTTTCGGACCAAAAAATAGAGAACCTGCTCTCAATCTTTTGCTGGCTGGAATTCTGCCAGTAAAAGTCAGATGGAGCATACACACGGTCGGAATTTCAGACCAAAAGCTCTAATCCGACTTTTACTGGAAGAATTTCTGATTGTGTGTACGGGGCTTAACTCTATACTATATACCAAAGACTTAAATATCAGTTTTGGGTGGACTGACCTTCTAAACAGACAAAGCAAGCAACCGTGAACTTCAATACCTTTGCTACTTCTTTATAAATCACTCCAGTGGCAACAGAAGCCATTGTTAGAGTAACATATGACAAATGTACAGCACTAAGGAAGGAAAAATCACTTACCTTCTGGTTGGTATTGTGCTACAATTGTCACCGTCTGACCTGCACCTTTTAAGGCAGCTGCAGCTTGTTCATGGGAAGCACCACGGAGATCAATTCCGTTAACCTAAATAAGGGAATAAAGTAAAAAAAAATACTTAAAGCTGAACTTCAGGTGGATATAGACAACACACATTAAAGTGGTTCTAAAGGCAACATTTTTTTTTTACATTAATGCACTCTCTGCATTAAGGCAAAAACCTCCCAACATTAGTTCCCCACTAACCCCCTAAATACTTAACTGAGTCTGATCTTTATCCAGTGCTGTTCCCAAGATCAGCAATGCTGCTCTCTCTCCTCACAGGGAATGAGGCAGCAGCAGGGGCCATTGGCTGTCAATCAAATCCATTGAGGAAGGAGCCGGGCCAAGCTGTGTTGTGTGTATCTATGGACACACACACAGCTCAGCTCAGGAGCGAGCCTGCACGTCTGCCCCGATAGCAAGCAACTGCTATGGTTGCAGACACAGAACAGGATGAGTCCATTGCACTGGTGTGGGACCCTAGATGGTGGTTTAGGGCTGCTCTGTGCAAAACTATTGCACACAGCAGATAGGTAGAACATGTTTTTTGTTTTAATAATAACAAAAAAAAATTGCCTTTACTAATGCTTTAATGCAGGTCTGTAATCATTAATACATCATTAACTCTTTTTAATTTTTAAATGCAAGCAAGTACCTACGATGGACTTGATATTAGCTTCCTGCAATCACTGTACAGCCTGTCTTCAACTGGGAGAGGGAGGGGTGGGCTGGGAGCCAATGTGCTACGTGCAAATGTCTTAAAGAGGAAGTAAACCCTGATGAGTTAACTTCCTCTTTCATTCCCTGCAAAGGCAAAGCATAATGGACTACTATGCATCTCATAGTAGTCCATTATGTGTCACTTACCTGACACAGGAGCCAGCGAAGTCGCCGCTGTCCCCTGTAGTCCGCCGCATCCATCTTCTTGGCGGGGTCTCGCAGCCCCCCCACTGTCATTCGGCGAAGCCGCGATGACGTCACTCCCGCGCATGCGCACGGGAGCCGACACGCGTGGCAGCTCCGTCGCAGAGAATGCCGCGCTCAGTGCGCCTGCGCGCCGCTGTCTACGCCGCATGCGCCGTAGACAGCGGTGCCTGTTTTCGGGCAAATATCTCCTAAACCATATAGGTTTAGGAGATATTTCTTGGACCTACAGGTAAGCCTTAATCTAGGCTTACCTGTAGGTCAAAGTGGTTTGTAAGGGTTTACAACCACTTTAACAAATAAAATGCTGATAGGAGAGGAGAGCATAGTGAGCAGAGGCTCCCTTATTGTTTGCTAACAGTTCAGTTTTAAATTCCAGGAAAGGATATAGGAGTGGCAATAATAGCAACTTATCTGAATGAGCCCTAAAGCTGGCCATACACCTATAGATTATCTGCAGATTTTCTATGGTTAGATGGAAAAAGTGCAACCGATTTCTCCATGTATGCTAAACCATGTGGATGGAGGAATCTCCCACTGGGCCAAGCTTCAGTATCTTGATAGTCGGCCCCGCTGGCTCTCAACCTAAACAATGCCTGCACCCAATCAAAATGTTCAGGTATTGTGAGAGCAAGCGGGGCCGACCAGCAAAATATGGAAGCTTGGGCCAGTGGGAGATTTTTCCATCCACACCGTTCAGTGTAGATGGAGGAATCTGTTCCACTTTTTCCATCTGACCATAGAAAATCTGCAGATAATCTATAGGTGTATGGCCAGGCTAAGGCTGACCACACATTATACAATCTCTTTTAGATCTACCATCAGCTACATAGTGCAATTTAATGCTAATTTCATGCTAAATGAATGGATTGTTTTCTGAGCAGAAGCTCTCCTCTCCCCGTCCCTCCCCGCAGTTTTTTTTGGATACATCAGAGGTGCCAGAAGACTGCGAAGGCATTCGCTAAGTGCAGCACGGCCCATGCAGGTGCAGTGGGCAGCCGACTTTGATGCTGAACCTGAAGGCTAATAGAGAACGAGCCCAGGTGAGGATGGTGCTGGTTCCAATCACAGCCGATCACATCTAAAGTTACCCGCTAACCTCACGCACTGCTACAGCCTGAGGAGAGCTTGTAACTGTCAATTCTGACAGCACACATTTACACTGATAATCAGGGCACTGATTATTAGTGCAGCCCTATCAGTGCCTCCTCATTAGTGTCGCTTATCAGTGCCCATACGTGCCGCCTATCAGTGCCCATCAGTGCCCAGGGCCACCTATCAGTGCCTCCTCATCAGTGCTGCTTATCATTGCGCATCCGTGCCGCCTATAAGTACCCATCAGTGCTGCCTACCATTGCCCATCCATGCCGCCTATCAGTGCCCATCAGTGGCACCTATTAGTGCCTCCTCATTAGTGTCGCTTATCAGTGCCCATCCGTGCTGCCTATCAGTGCCCATCAGTGTCCATCAGTGCCACTTTCAGTGCCTCCTCATCAGTGCTGCTTATCAGTGCCCATCCGTGCCACCTATAAGTGCCTCCTCATCAGTGCTGCTTATCAGTGCCCATCCGTGCTGCCTATTAGTGCCCATCAGTGCCACCTATCAGTGCCTCCTCATTAGTGTCGCTTATCAGTGTCCATCAGTGCCACCTATCAGTACCTCCTCACCAGCGCTGCTTATCAGTGTCCACCCGTGCTGCCTATCAGTGCCTCCTCACCAGTGCTGCTTATCAGTGCCCACCTGTGCCGCATATCAGTGCCCATCAGTGTCGCCTATCAGTACCTCCTCACCAGCGCTGCTTATCAGTGTCCACCCGTGCTGCCTATCAGTGCCTCCTCACCAGTGCTGCTTATCAGTGCCCACCTGTGCCGCATATCAGTGCCCATCAGTGTCGCCTATCAGTGCCTCCTCATCAGTGCTGCTTATCAGTGCCCATCCGTGCTGCCTATCACTGCTTCCTCATAAGTGTCGCTTATCAGTGCCCATCAGTGTCCATCAGTGCCACCTATCAGTGCTTCCTCACAAGTGCTGCTTATCAGTGCCCATCCGTGCCGCTTGTCATTGACACATATCAGTGCCTCCTCATCAGTGTCCATCTGTGACCATCAGTGAAGGAGAAAAATTACTTGTTTGCAAAATTTTATATCAAAAGAAATAAAAAACTTTTTTTCTTCAGAGCATTTTTCATTTGTTTAGCAAAAAATAAAAAATCCAGTGGTGATTAAATATCCCCAAAAGAAAGCTCCATCTGTCTCAAAAAAATTATAAAAATTTCAATTACAGTGTTGCATGACTGCACAATTGTCATTCAAAGTGTGAATGCGCTGAAAGCTGAAAATTGGCCTGGGCAGGAAGGGGGTGAAAGTACCCGGTATTGAAGTGGTTAAAAGACCAAAAGGGAGCAAATAAGAGAAGATTATTGTTAGACTTTATATACCCTTTAAGCTACTGATTTTCATGACTTGGGTTGTAATTTCCCAAAAATAACAAGGTCTTGCGGCAGTTCTTTATACAGTTATTCACAGCACTCATGGACATTATTTTATCAGACAAGTGTATGTCATCGCCCGGTGTGAATGATCAGATAGACACTCTGACCACAGCAGGCTCAGTGAAGGCGTGCGACTCTGTCGGTGATTGCAGCTCTCGGCTCCAGAATTTTTCTGACAGGGCGGAAACAGATAATGACCATCCTGGCAGCCGTTTGTTGTTATGAGCGGATAATCACTACCCAATCTCCACAGTCATCTCCCTGCCAACCGAGCTGCGATTCCGGGGGCGTCATCCATATGTTGGAGTAGGAGACATGGCTACGTTATTGCTATGACATCAATGGAATACATGAAAAGCCGATTGGCTTTAAACGGCTTTATGATGGAAGATCTGAAATGGCCAGGGGCAGCCGTCCCACCAGAGCCGGTTCTTCATTTTGTTAAAAAAAGTGTTTTTTGCTTGTTTCTTTTTTTCTTTCTTTTTATTTTTTAAAGAAGATCCCCACCAGAGATACCAACATAAGGTGTGATGGAATGGCTGGTGTCCCTTAGGACCCATCCAGAAATTACTGTGGTAAGGCCAATTTGCCACAAAGCAGATTGTAAAGAACTTGTGACATGTTTTTTCAGTGCAGACCACCACAAATAGATGCCAAATTTCCCTGGGTTTTCTAGGACAGTCCCACATTTTGGCTTTCTGCCCCCTGACCATGCTATGTCCCAGGACCTGTCCTGGAATCACCGTGTCAACCTTATGTGAATTACTGCAATAACTCAAATAGGAATTAACTGTGGAGACTGGGGCCATGAGTGGGTGGTCCCTTCATATTTAGAGACAACAAGGGCCTGTCCCAAATCCCAAGGGTCTGTCATGTCTACCCCAACGCAGGTGGTCAGACACTATAGCTGGCTACTGTGTTCTTCACCTATAGTAGCCCCCTCTGCCTCTGGGTGTCATGCTTGTGGCTGTCAGAGTCTTGTTATGCCTCAAAGTACTTGTAGTTCTGCAACAGCTGGAGGTCCGATAATTTCATATCATATATATCAGTCTGGATGTCACACCACTTCCTCAAACTCAATCTATCCAAAAACCGAACTTATAATTTGTCCTCCCCCATATGCCCATTCCCTTTCCCCTGGTCTCTTTGTCAAAATTCGATGGCACAACTATAAGCCCATCCCCACATGCCAATGTTCTAGGTGTAGTCCTGGACTCTCCTTTAAGCACTACATCCAATCACTGTCCAAAACTTGCTGCCTCAACCTCTGCAACATCTCCAAAATACTCCCCTTTATAACCAATGACACAACAAAGCTCTTGATTCACTCAATGGTCATCTCTCGCCTCGACTACTGCAACTCCCTTCTCATTGGCTTACCTCTACATAGTCTATCACCTCTTCAATCCATCATGAATGCTGCTGCCAGACTCATCCACCCTACCGATCGCTTTGTATCTGCTACCCCTCTCTGTCAATCCCTCCACTGGCTTCCGCTCACCCAACAAATTAAATTCAAAATACTAATAACTACTTACAAAGCCATCCACAATTTAGCCCCCAACTACATCACTAGCCTAGTCTCTAAATACCAACCTACTCATTCTCTTCATTCCTCTCAAGACCTCCTGCTCTCTAGCTCCCTCATCACCTCCTCCCATGCTCACCTCCAGGACTTTTCCAAAGTCTCTCCAATCCTATGTGTAGCACTGAACCCCGAAGGAGCGGCTGATTTAATTGGGCTTACCGTTACCTTCTTGACCTCGTGTCTGTCTAGGGGTTTCCCGAGGTAGATGGCCCAAGAACTGTAGAGACGGACTCCAGATGCGCTTAAGGGATTTTTATTTGCAAAAGAATAAATGAAACACAGTCTCTCAAAGTAGGCTTAGAGGGTTTTTAGGTATGAAAGTCCAGGCACTCTTGAACTAAATCAAACAGACAAAAGAGTCTCTCACATTAGGAAATCCAGAGAATAGCCATTCAACAACTGGATTCTCACCCTTATCGGATAGTCCTTCTCTCACTAGGCCTAGCAGCCGATAGAGTGCTTAAATCAAACAAAGTCTCTGCCACAGACTTGCTGTAGAACACTTGAATGAAGTTTCTGCCACAGACTTGCTGTAGAACACTTGAATAGAACTGAAAGATGTAGATAACTCAGAGAACCCTCGTATGGTACCAGTATCTTGCAGCTGGTCCGGCGATACCACACGAGACTAAATTTGCTTGGGGTCTTCCAACTTAGCCTCCAGGCTCCTGCTGAGAAGCCAACCTTTGCTTGGCCTTCTCCCGAAGAGTCCTCCACTGGATGCTTTCACAGTTGCTGGGCCTCTCCACAAACCGAGACGGCACCGGACCACCTTAGAATCCTTCTTTCAGTTACTTTGCCTCGGGCTAGCCAGCCCCGAGACTTGGAGTCGGGTGGATCCGCACCCCAGGCCATGAGAGCCCTGGGGGCTGGTCAGGAGGACCAGGACCAAACAGCCAGATCGCACTTCTGGACCGGAACTCTGAAGCACGTGACATCAGCACCTTAAGTACCCTCTTCCAGAGTGCACAGCAAGAGTGACACTCCCACTGGGCTGATTCCGAAAGAGAACTGACACTTAATGCACCTAACTGGATTGCGTTCTAGCACCTGCTAGGGATGACAATGCCACCTATGGTCAAGCAGAACGCAAAACAATCCAGCCAGACTGATAGTGAGGCCAAAATTTCGAGTAATTAAACCCAAAACCAAACTGCGGTTCCAGGAATTTTAAATGCCAAAAACACATAGCGCATGCTCTTCAAGAGCCGGCGCTACATATGGAATTCCTTAACCCCAATCTGTCCACTTATCTCCTACACTATTAGCTTTTAGACGATCCTTGAAAACCCTCCTCTTCAGAGAAGCCTACCCTACCCACACCTAACAACTATATTTTCATTTTCTCCTTCAGCTCACCCCCCACAGATATTACCTTTTGTTTCCACTTGACCCTCCCTTCTAGATTGTAAGCTCTAACGAGCAGGGCCCTCTTATCCCTCCTGTATTGATTTGTATTGTAAGTGTACTGTCTGCCCTCATTTTCGAAAAAGCTGCGCAAACTTTAGGCGTTATATAAATCCTGTATAATAATAATAATAATACACAGGGAAATCTAAACTAGCAAAGCAGGGCAGACAGACATGGAGCTTGATCAGGAACAACACACGTATCACTCTCTATCACAAGCACCCAAATGAGGTTTTAGCTGGCTTATAAAAGGCTAATGGACCGTACACACGATCCGAATATCGTACGAAAACGGTCGTCCGAGGAAGGATCGTACGATTTTCAGATCGTGTGTACACTACTTTCGACAGCCGATTGGACATGCACGGACATTTTCCACGTACGATTCCAGATCGTGCGATTTTCGGTTAGTCAGTATAGTTGTCGTCTGAAAATACAATACAAATACATTACAACACATGACATCACTTCCAATTTTGTTTTCTATTGTACGAGAATTTTTGTGACTTTATTTAGCTATTCAATTTCTACTTGCGATTATTAACTGAAAATGGTTGTACGATATTCGGATCGTGTGTAGGGGGCATTAGTTTCCACCCAGAGACTGAACATATTAATCAGCCTGCAGGTGAACAGACAGGCAAGAAGAGCGTCATTGCCGAAACCCCGGATGCTAAAATGAGGAACAGGAGCACTAGATGCCCCTGACAAGGTCACTGAGAAGAGTTAAGGGCCATCTCCAGGGGATCAAGGGATAAGATAAGTAAAAGCACTTTTTAATATTCCCCTAGACCACCTGTGTTAAACGCAAGGCCCGTGGCCGAATCCGGCGCTCCATACCATTTCATGTGGCCCTCACACCTCTCCTACAGCTGTAGCACCCCAGAGGACAGAAATCCTCTGCCAGATCTCTGTGCAGTCGCTGAGAGGCTCATCTCTGTGCTACAGTCTCAGCAGTCAGCAGCAGAAAGGACAGAACTCTTCCTACAGATTCTGCGCCTCTCTCAGCAGCTGCAGCACCACCTCGTCTCCACCTCCCCTGGTCTAAGCATTCAGTAGACTCCAACCCTCCCCTGGTCCACCTCCAGGCCCTGATCTTTCTGCTTCCCAGCTCCACCTTCTTCTTAGCAGCAGCACATGGTGGGGGGGGGGGGGGGGGGCACTATGACATAAGGGAATGTGGGGGACTCTTGACTTCTGACCATGGGGGGCTTGCTCTGGACATCTAGTCTTACAGACACAACTGGCAACCGTAATGCTGATGTAGCCCACAATGAAGTTGAGTTTGACACCCCTGCCCTAGACAAAACCAGACAACCTTTGCCCTTCCCTCTCCACATACATACAACAATTTGTTTTCCAGAAAAACAAGGCTGCTGCCCTAATTTACAAGAGCCTGGGGTCAATTTATAAAACAAACTCACAAGCATTCATGCCAGTTGTACACATTTTTCCCTGTATTTTTTGTAATAGATTAATTCCTTTGATTGCCAGTTCCATCTAGTGGCCAACATTTGGTAGGGTTTTCTGAAATACTTTAATGAAAAACATACCACATTTTGGCCACTAGGTGGAGCTGATAATCATAGGTATTATTTCTATTATAGTGTAGCACTAACCCCCGAAGGAGCTGCTGGTTAGATTGGGCTTACTGTTACCTTCTTTTTCTTCTCACTTCACGTCTAGAGGTGCCCCGTGGTAGATGGCCCAGTAACTCGAGAGACTGACAACAGATCCACTTAAATGGATTTTATTTGCAAAAACATAGACAATGAACAGTCTCTTAAAGTGGGCTCAGAGGGTTGGAAAGGAAGTTTAGGTACTCTTTAGTGTCAAAGTCAATATTGAAGAAGTTGCTTACTTTGACTGCATCCAGAGAATAGCCATTCCTAACTGGATGGTCACTCAAGTTGGACAGTCCCTCTCTCACAAGGCCTATCAGCCAACAAGGTGCTTACTCAGGAACAAGTCTCTGCCACAGACGTTGTTGTAGAACACGTAGGAAACTAAACTTGTAGAACACTCATGGGATACCTGGATCTTTCAGTCAGCTTGGTGATTTCCACGAGACCGGATTCTCATGGGTACTCCGTCCAGATCCTCCAGGCTCTTGCTAAGAAACCAACCCGTACGTGGCCTTCTTCTGAAGAGTCCTCCCCTGGATAGCATGAAGTCACTGGGTCTCTCCCAAACCAGAGATGGCACCCAAACACCTCAGAATCCTCCTTTAGTTTCCTTGCCTCGGGCTAGCCAGCCCAGAGACAACAAGATCAAGTGGATCCGCACCCCAGGCCATAGCCTTCCTGGGGGCTAGCCAGGAGGATCAGGACCATGAAGTCAGTACATCCTTCTGAACTGGAACCCCGAACCACGTGACGTCCGCTTCTTAAATACCCTCTCCCAGAAAGAACAGCAAGAGCGCCACTCCCACTGGGCGTGCTCCGAGAGAGAGTAACTTAAGCCCCCAACCAGACCATGGTTCCATGCCTGCCAAAAGAGACAGTGCCCCCCCTGTGGTCAGGCCGAACATCTCATAGTCCAGTCAGACTGATGCTGAAGTCCAAATTTAGACAAATGTACCCAAACCAAACTGCAGTTCAGGTGTAACCTTAACTTTGAAAAATGCATAGCGCATGCTCTTCAGGAGCTGGCACTACAATAGAAAATACAGGGAAAATGTGTGCAGCCAAAACGAATGGCTGTGACATTCGCCTAACAATTTTTTTTATAAATAGACCCCACTGTTTATAGGGAGAGGACTCTTGAGAGATGTAGAGCTAGTGCAGCTACACCATAATGAACAATTGTCACCAGGACAAAAAGAGAGCAAATCTGCTTAAAAGGAACAAAAACAACAATACAAACTTGATTCTAACCCCTCGCCACTGTATCCAAAATCAAAGAAAAAGGTTTTCTGTTTAGATACACTTAAGCCCCGTACACACGAGCGGACTTTTCAACATCCAAAGTCCGTCAGACTATCCGATCGTGTGTGGGGCTGCAACGGACTTTTGATTCGCCAAAGTCTGACGGACTTTAGAAATGAAGCATGCTTCAAATTTTCCCGAAGGAACTCCGCCGGACCCGGTCCCCATCGAAAAAACCGCTCGTGTGTGTGCTACTCCGACGGACTAAAACCGACGCTAGGGCAGCTATTGGCTACTGTCTATGAACTTCCTACGTCGAATCCAGTCGTACGTCATCACGTTCGACTCCGTCGGAGTTTGGTGTGATGGTGTGTGTCCAAGTCCGTTCGGTCGAAAAGTCTGTCAGAACTCCGTCGGAACTCCGTCTGAACTCCGGCGGAACTCCTTTGGAGGTCTGTCAGACTTAATCCCTCTCGTGTGTACGGGGCTTTAAAGTATATTGTCTTTTTCCTTCTACATAGGCTAGACACAGTAAATTGGAAAAGGCTGTCGATGGCTTCTCCAAAAAAAAAAAAGACTATGATGGATGCTTCCACAAATAAATTGTATTACTTATAAAATATATATTTTTACATACCAATGATATATGTACCAAATCCCTACAATTCAGAAGAAAAGATGGTGCCCCTTTAATTAATTCTTCTCACTCATCTTATAATAGTATGTCTTTGTAATTGTAACTAGCAATGGGCAATCAGCACAGTATTACACCCTTCCAGCTCTAGCTGTGCTTGGCTGAGCAGACATCTGCTAGGCAATGTGATCCTGCTGTGTAGATAGATACAG
Source organism: Lithobates pipiens (assembly GCF_037356315.1). Taxonomy (NCBI): domain Eukaryota; kingdom Metazoa; phylum Chordata; class Amphibia; order Anura; family Ranidae; genus Lithobates; species Lithobates pipiens. The sequence goes on from NW_027507785.1 coordinate 33,054,986, forward strand.
TACACTGCAGTCATCTGTCATCGCAGGAAGGACGTCCATTCCAGCACCTGCACATGGGCAGATCATTGCAATGGGAAATCCTTACAAATATCCTTCAAAAGGATATACTTGTACAGTAAGTTGTAAAATAAGACTGTGAATACTTACCTTTTCCATTGCCTGTGCCACGCGAAAAATCTTCATTTAAAGTGCAAACCTAGATCTGAGAACTCTGGGACTATATTACTTTGTCTTTCATAGTCAAAACCTGGTAAATTTTATTTATTCAATAAAACAGCTATTCTCAACCAGGATTCCTCCGGAGGCTGCTAAGGGTTCCATGAGCTGTGGCTAATTCACATTCTTTTTGATAGTGCCTGCATAGTCCCACGGTTGATGCCACTTAGTAGAGCAAGTGCCATGACACCAATGATCTTTTTAGCTGTCTGTAAGGGGGTCATTCTGCCCACTGGCCACCAATGGAAGGAGCATTCTTTCCACTGATCATCAATGTAAGAGGCATTCTTCCCACTGATCACCAATGTAAGGTGCCTTATTTTCTCTGATTACCAATGTAAGGACCATTCTCCTCTCTGATCACCAATGTAAGGAACGTTCTTCCCACTGATCACCAATGTAAAGAGCATTCTTTTCACTCACCCCCAATGTAAGGAGCATTCTTCTCACTGACCACCAATATAAAGGGTCATTTTTCCCACTGACCACCAATGTAAGGACTAAGGAGCATTCTTCCCATTGACCACCAATGTAAGGAACATTCTTCCCACTGATCACCAATGTAAGGAGCATTCTTCCCACTGATCACCAATGTAAGGAGCATTCTTCTCATTGATCACCAATGTAAGGAGCATTCTTCCCAATGATCACCAATGTAAGGAGCATTCTTCCTAATGACAGCCATTATAAGGGTATTTCTTCTCAATGACTATCAATGTAACTTTTTCACACTGATCATTGGTGAATTGGTTTAAACAGGGGCACCCAGACCTGAAACTTATTTCAAGGGATCCTCTAGGGCAGTGATGGCGAACCTTGGCACCCCAGATGTTTTGCAACTACATTTCCTATGATGCTCATGCCCTCTGCAGTGTAGTTGAGCATCATGGGAAATGTAGTTGCAAAACATCTGGGGTACCAAGGTTTGCCATCACTGCTCTAGGGTAAAAAAGGTTGAGAAAAGCTGCAATAAAAGCTGATAACTGGTGATCCTGCCAGTCTCCTTGTGAATAATGGGTAAATCTGGAATTGAAGCATCATATTGTAATGTTTAAGTCCAAAACTGAGTTTATTCCAAACATACATTGTATAAAAATCCACTGCATTTTGGAGACCTAGTAACACTAACGAGTTACATGACCCCGGGGAGGAAAAATGGCTAATTGGGCCCAATTTGGACATTTTCACTTAGGGGTGTACTCATGTTTGTTGCCAGCGGTTTAGACATTAATGGTTTTGTGTTGAGTTATTTTGAGGGGACAGCAAATTTACACTGTTATACAAGCCACTGGTCACGGCACATGGCTCTGAAGAAACGGCACAAGCGGTCAATCCTTCAGAGCGCATGCGCTGATGATGTCATCAGCGGCGTATACAGCAAATATCTCCTAAACGGTGTGTAGCACTAACCCCAGAAGGAGCTGCTGGTTATTTTTGGGCTTACCGTTACCTTCCGTTCTCCTTGTGACATGTCTAGGGGATGTCCTGTGGTAGATGACCCAGTAACTTGGGACTGACAATAGATCCACTTGAATGGATTTTATTTGCAAAACTCAAACCATTGAACAGTCTTTCAACTTGGGATCAGAGGGTTGGAAAAGGAAGTTCAGGTACTCTCAATGTCAAAGTCCAAAAATGTTAAACAGCCAACAAGGTGCTTACTCAAGAACAAAGTCTTTGTCACAGACATTGTTGCAGAACACGTAGGGAAACTAAGCTGTAGAACACTTGTAGGATACCTGGATCTCTCAGCCTGCTTGGCGATATCCACAAGACTGGATTCTTTCGGTAACTTCAGCCCTTCCAGGCTCTTGTTAAGAAAACCAACCCGTATGTGGTGTTCTAAAGAGTCCTCCCCTGGAATGCTTGAAGCACAATGGGTCTCTCCCAAATGGAGACGGCACCCAACTACCTCAGAATCCTCCTTTAGTTTCCTTGCCCTGGGCTAGCCAGCCCCGAGGCACCAAAGTCGGGTGGATCCGCACCCCAGGCCATAGCCTTCCTGGGGGCTGGTCAGGAGGACCAGGATCATGTAATCAGTACATCATACTGGACCAGAACCCCAAACCACGTGACGTCCGCATCTTAAATACCATCTCCCAGAGGGCACAGCGAGAGGGTCACTTCCACTGACCTGGCTCCGAAAGAGAGTAACTTAAGCGCCTGACCAGACCATAGTTCCACGCCTGCCCCCAGAGACAGTGCCCCCTATGGCCAGACTGAACATCTGACAGTCCATTCAGACTGATACAAAAGTCAAATTTAGACAGATAATACCCAAACCTAACTGCAGTTTAGGTAGAGTTTAATTTTGAAAAACACATAGTGCATGCTCTTCAGGAGCCCACCGCTACAGGTGCAAGCTTAAAAGATATTTACAGTACCCTTGTTGTAGGCTTACCTATAGGTACAAACAAACCAGGGGAGTTTACTTCCTCTTTAAGGACTTTCTATGGCCCTGTCCAGCTCTTGAAGAGTAATTGCCTGTCTCCTGGAATCTCCTCCATGCTCTTGAGACTGTGCTGGGAGACACAGAAAACCTTCTGGCAATGGCACGTATTGATGTGTCATCCTGGAGGTGTTGGACTGCCTGGGCAACCTCTATAGGGTCCAGGGAGTGACACTGACTCTAGTAAAAAGCAGTCAGAAAAGATGAGTAGGGAAAAAATGTCAGCGGACTCTTCCTGTAAATCCATTTCTGTTTTGGAGGTCGTCTCCTTGTTGCCCATCTAGTGCACCTGTTGTCAATTTAATTTACAGCAAAGCAGCTGAAACTGATTAACAACCCCCACTGCTACTTAACTGACCAGATCAATATCCCAACAAGTTTAATTGATTCAATACTATATTTTGATTAAAAAGTGTTCCTTTAATTTTTTTAAGCAGTATATATACTGTAAATATATGTGTAGCGGCGGACTCCTGAAGAGCACACGCTATGTTTTTCAAAGTTAAAGCTTTACCCAAACTACAGTTTGGTTTGGGCCTATTTGACTAAATTTGGCTTCTGTGTCAGTCTGACTGGACTGTGAGATGTTCAGCCTGTCCACAGGGGGGCACTGTCTCCGGTGGCAGGCGTGGAACTATGGTCTGGTTAGGCGCTTAAATTATTTCCTCTCGGAGTCAAGTCAGTGGGAGTGGCCCTCCCTCTGTGCCCTCTGGGAGAGGGTATTTAAGACACGGATGTCACGTGGTTCTGAGTTCCGGTCCAGCATGCTGTGCTGAGTATATGGTCCTGGTCCTCCTGACCAGCCCCCGGAAAGGCTATGGCCTGGGGTGCAGTTCCACCCAACCTTGATGCCTCGGGGCTGGCTAGCCCAAGGCATGGGAACTAAGGAAGGATTCCAAGGTGGATGGGTGCTGTCTCTGGTCCGGGAGAGACCCATTGAACTTCGAGCATTCCAGGGGAGGACTCTTTAGAAGAACACCACGCGTGAGGTTGGTTTTCGTAACAAGAGCCTGGAAGGGCTGAAGTAACCAAGAGAATCTGGCCTTGGGGATATCGCCAAGTGGGCTGAAAGATCCAGGTATCCTACAAGTGTTCTACAGCTTAGTTTCCCTACGTGTTCTGCAACAATGTTGGTGATAAAGACTTTGTTCCTGAGTAAGCACCTTGTTGGTTGCTAGGCCTTGTGAGAGAGGGACTGTCCAACCTGAGTTCATCCAGCTGCGAATGGCTATTCTCTGGATGCAGTCAAAGTAAGCAAGTTCCTTAACGTTTGTAGACTTTGACATTGAGAGTACCTGAACTTTCCTTTCCAACCCTCTGATCCCAAGTTAAAAGACTGTTCAATGGTTGACGTTTGCAAATAAAATCCATTCAACTGGATCTATTGTCAGTCTCAAGTTACTGGGCCATCTACCACGGGACATCCCCTAGATGTGTCACAAGAAGAAGCGGAAGGTAACGGTAAGCCTAAAAATAACCAGCAGCTCCTTCGGTGATTAGTGCTACACATATATATAGTAAAGGTTTTTTAGAAGCAGAGGCGTCAAGGCCCCAGTGCAAGAAACCATGAACGGCCTCCCACACACCAGGGTGTGGTCACAAGTGTGACCTTTGCAACCTTAGTAGTTCTGCCACTGGTGTCAGTAGTTTTTTATTTTTATTATTTTATTTTATTTTTTTTACTTCTTTCAACATTTTATTTTATTTACAGCATTTGTTAATTTTTTTACAAGTTTAGTTTATTTTTTATTTTTTAAACGGCAGTGCTGCGGGGGGAGGGGGGGGGGGGAGGGGGGGGCAAGGGAGGCCAGGGTTTAGCACACGGGGCAGCAGGGCAGGGAAATGGAGGCGGCGGGGGGGGGGGGGGGGGGGTGGCATATAGGGCAACTGATGCTCTCCATTTTCTTCCTGCAGTCGCTGAATGTCTGCAGGAGAGAGAGAGGAGGAGAAGCGGGCATTCAGCGGCTGCATGGAGGGATCAGTTCCTGTAAACGCTGCCCCCCTCCTATCCAGATGTATGGGGGGGGGGCGCATGGGCCCCTGGAGCATGGGGCCGGGTCGCAATCACAACCCCCGGACGTGTGCCCCTGTTTAGAAGTAATTATCAGCTTTATTGAGTGAATATTTCTCAAACAAATGTTATTGGAAATTTTTACACATGATGTCCTCTCATACAATAGAATATAGATGCTATTGTTGTATGTAAATGAGTCGATTAGCATTTTTAACTGCTTCCATTTTTTCGGAAGTCATGTCAAATACTGGGGTCAAACTATGTCAATAAGGGTCAATAATAGCCTGACCTTTTGAAGTGTTTGACGTATGGCATGTATGGTGCAACAGTGCCATCTAGAGTTCAAAGTGGGAAATGTTTTTGTTCACAGCAAATATAGTAGAAGAAGTAGATAGAAAGGAGCCACCCTCATATGAGAATGGTTAAAGGTTGCTCCATCTGGGAATGACGCTAAAGCTACCTAACGAGAAAGATCGATTTCCGAAATCGCTTGAATACCTGGGAGCCCTAGTTGCCTACAGAGATTGTGAAGCCCTTATAACCCCTATTCCTATTGTTCATGCTCATTCACTAGGAAGTTTAAGTAGGGTGTGTAGGCATGCTGTATGTATATCTATAATACTGTGTAAGTCTTATATTGTCTTCCTACAATTGTAGGCAGTTTGTTTGTATAGCATTTTGTTTACTAAAGCACATGAATACACTGCAGAGGTTTATGCTTCCTTGCTTTTATCGTAAAGTGACCTTAACCACTTCCGGACCGCCCGCCGTCGTTATACGTTGGCTGTTTGAAGAGGAATATCGCTGTTATGGCAGCAGCTAGCTACCATAACCCCGGTATCCTCTTCTTCAGTGAGCGGTCCGGTTTAAGATAAAAGTGGTCTCTGCGGCCGATTCGACGCAAGATCACTTTTATTGCCCCCCTCCCGCCGCTCTCCCGTGCCCTCCGCCGCTTACCGGAGCCGATTGGCGATCGGATCTTCACCCTTGCTGGGCATGGAGACGAGTGAGGGGAAGATGTCCCTCCACCCGTCTCCATAACAATGCAAGGCGGAAGCAAAGTCAAAACTTAATTTCTGGCCATAGCTCTTAAAAGGCCATTTTTTTAAATTATTTTTTTAAATGACATTTTTCTTTTTTTTATTGCATTTTAGTGTAAATATGAGATCTGAGGTCTTTTTGACCCCAGATCTCATATTTAAAAGGTCCTGTCATGCTTTTTTTCTATTACAAGGGATGTTTACATTCCTTGTAATAGGAATAAAAGTGACAACATTAACTACCTCCCGGCCGCCCTATAGCCGAATGACGGCCGTAGAGCAGACGGGTTCCTTCGCCTGGCCGTCCCTGGACGGCCTTGTGTTTACTTCCGCAATGCGCGCCGCCGGGGGCGCGCATCACGGAAGTTTTGTATTCGCCGTGTCTCCCAGAGACAGGCAAATACAGATCGCCGTGAACGGCCAATCAAAGCGGCCGTTCACAGCGCGATCGCAGCTGCCAATGGGAGATGATCTCAAATGTAAACATATGAGATCATCTCCCATTGCCGTGTCTCTCCCTCCTCACACAGAGACAGCGTGTGAGGAGGGAGAGCGATCTGTGAGTGATACATTGTTAAACTGTCAGCCCCAGTGTCAACTGTCAGCCCCAGTGCCATCTGTCAGCCCCAGTGCCATCTGTCAGCCCCAGTGCCAGTGCCATCTGTCAGCCCAGTGCCATCTGTCAGCCCAGTGCCATCTGCCAGTAGTGCCAGTGCCGCCAGTGCCACCTGCCAGCGCCAGTGCCACCTGCCAGCGCCAGTGCCATCCGTCAGCCCCAGTGCCGTCAGCCCCAGTGCCGTCAGCGCCAGTGTCGCCAGTGCCAGTGCCGCCAGTGCCAGTGCCACCTGCCAGTGCCACCTGCCAGCACCAGTGCCAGCGCCAGTGCCATCCGTCAGCCCCAGTGCCGTCAGCCCCAGTGCCGTCAGTGCCACGTGCCAGTGCCACCTGCCAGTGCCAGTGCCACCTGCCAGTGCCAGTGCCACCTGCCAGCGCCATCCTTCAGCCCCAGTGCCGTCAGCCCCAGTGCCGTCAGTGCCAGTGCCGCCAGTGCCGCCAGTGCCACCTGCCAGTGCCACCTGCCAGTGCCACCTGCCAGCGCCAGTGCCACCTGCCAGCGCCATCTGCCAGCCGCAGTGCCATCTGCCAGCTCCATTTGCCAGAGCAATTAGCCAGAGCAAATAGCCAGCATAGCCAGCACCATCTGCCAGTGCCAGTGCCATCTGCCAGTGCCATCTGTCAGCGACATCTGCCAGCGACATCTGTCAGCGACATCTGCCAGCGACATCTGTCAGCCCCATCTGTCAGCCCCATCTGTCAGCCCCATCTGCCTCCAGTGCCATCTGCCTCCAGTGCCATTTGTCAGTGCCACGTGTCGTCAGTGCCACATGTTGTCAGTGCCACGTGTCGTCAGTGCCACCTGCCACGTCAGTGTCACCTGTGATCAGCGTCACCTGTCAGTGTCACCTGCCACATCAGCGTCACCTGTCAGTGTCATCTGCCAAATCAGCGTCACCTGTCAGTGTCATCTGCCAGATCAGCGTCACCTGTCAGTGCCATTTGTGATAAATAAAAATGTCACAAAGATTGTATTCAGCTGAGGAGGCATATGATATTCTTGCAGCCGACGAGAGCAACGGGGAGGTTTCCGCTTCGGATTCCTCCTCATATTCAGATTGTGACTCTGACGTGGACTACGAGCCTGTCCTCAGCAGCGGTACCATGACAGCCTCAGAGGAGGAAGATGATAGTCCACCCGTCAGACGAAGGCGCACTGGTGAGGAGGCGGTACCATCCACCAGCACCGCAGAGCCATCCACCGGCAACCCAGTGCCATCCACCGGCACCACAGTACCTCGGCAAAGGCCATGTACAAGTGGGGTGTCAACTCGGCCCCAAAAGGTTAGGTCCCATGCCAGCCTTCCCTATTCCCTCCAGAACCCCTTGTGGCTTCCTCCTAACTCAGGAGAAGCTAACGTTCCCCCTTTCACTGCCAACCCAGGAGTCCAGGTGGACACACACAATTTTTCCCTGATGGACTTTTTCCACCTAATTTTTACAGAGGACATGCTTGAATCCATTGTGGTCCAGTCCAACCTATATGCCCAACAATTTATTGAAAGCAACCCAACGTCCTCTTATGCCCGTCCCTACAAGTGGAGAGCCCTAACAGTGGAGGAGTTTAAAATTTTTTTGGGTCTCACATTTTGTATGGGACTAAACAATAAAAATGAAATATGTGCATATTGGTCATCCCGTCCCATCTATCACATGCCCATCTTTTCCTCAATAATGTCCCGGACCAGATATCTAATGATAATGAGATTCCTACACTTTAACGACAATACCCAGTGCCTTCCCCGGAATGACCCAAATTTTGATAAACTTTACAAAATTCGGCCGCTAATAAATTATTTTTCTCAGATTTTCCCCCAGTTGTTTACCCCAGACTAACACATATGTGTGGATGAGTCCCTGATCAAATTTTCTGGCAGGCTGGGCCTAAAGCAATTTATTCCCTCCAAAAGGGCCCGCTATGGGGTGAAAATGTATAAATTGTGTGATCGAGCCACAGGGTATACATATTCCTTCATGGTATACGAAGGGAAGGACACCCAGCTACATCCCCCTAATTGCCCCGAATACATCGGATCGAGTGGGAAAGTTGTTTGGGAACTCATAAACCCACTCCTGGAGAAAGGCTACCATCTGTATGTGGACAATTTTTATATCAGTTTATCCCTGTTCCGCAACCTCCATAGAAAGCAAACTCCAGCATGTGGCACCGTAAGAACGAACCGGAAGGGCTTTCCTCAAAGCCTCGTCAACAAAAGGCTAAGAAAAGGTGAAGCGGCGAGTTTACAGAACGAGGACATTTTGGCTGTGAAGTGGAGGGACAGAAGGGATGTCTACATGCTTTCTTCGATCCACAACAACACTTTTGTTGATATCACCAGGAGGGATGGCCCAATACAAAAACCCACTTGTATCCATGAGTACAACATGTTCATGGGGGGTGTCGACTTGAACGACCAGATGCTCGAACCCTATCTTGCCACGAGAAGAACATACAAGTGGTATAAAAAAATTTCAATTTATTTCTTTAATTTGGCCATATACAACACATATGTAATTTATCGTAAATCCACATAAAGACCCATACCCTTCCTTGGCTACCAGGAGGAAATCACCACTGCCCTTATATACCCCAACGGCCCACCACAAAACATTCGATCCGATGTAATTAGCAGACTCTCTGAACGCCACTTTCCTGATAAAATCCCTCCCAGACCAACAGGCCGAAGACATCAGAAAAAATGTCGGGTGTGCAGCAAACGAGGAGTGAGAAGAGACACCACTTATCATTGTGCCCAATGCCCTTCCCAACCAGGCCTCTGCATAGGTGACTGTTTCCGCCGTTACCATACTTCAGTGAATTATTAGTGAAGTATGGTAACCATAACCCTCACTTCCTGCCATTTACCTTCAAACCCCTTATGACTCTGCTTGCTCTGTAACTGACCATGGCTTGTTATTCGACCACGCTTCTGCCTACTGATTCTGTACATACCTCTGCCTGATCTGGAACTGACCCTGGACTGTTTGACCATGCCTTTTGCCTGCCTCTTGGACTGATCTTGTACCCTCTCAGTGGACTAGTGGGATTCATAACAGGGGTTTCACATATGTGAGGGGCTCCAGAATAGTTTTTTTGGATGAAGAAGACAATTTCCTTTGTTTTCTCATTCCTAGATTAGGGTCTGGAGACTCGGAGGCTTCAAAGAGATTTGGGTGGGAGAAGCCTCTACCCCTATCCCCATTCTGTCCTGAACAAGGCCCTACTTCTACCTGCTGCCTGTAGGACCTATACCATCATGCCTCTGCCTGTCGCATTGAACTGACCACACCACATGGATGGACCATGTTCCTGCCTACTACCAGGACTAGGGATGAGCTTCGTGTTCGAGTCGAACGTACGTTCGACTCGAACATTGGCTGTTCGTCCGTTCGGCGAAGTCCGAACATTTTGGTCCGTTCGCATCAAATTCGTGTGGCGCTCACGGCCCACAATGCACTGCGATGGCGCAGTGCATTGCTGGCTCATGATTGGCCAAGCATGCACTGTGACCCCGCATGCTTGGCCAATCGCAGCGCCAGCAGCGAGGAGAGCCATGATTGGCCACAGGCAGGATGCCTGTGGCCAATCATAGCTCAGGCTGTGTAGTGCACGCCCCACACTATATAAGGCCGCCAGCGCAGCGGCCTCGTGTAGTGTGTTGGCGTCTGAAGCAGTGGGTGTTCTGTGTACCTTCAACACAGTACACACCGATCGTTTTCGGCCGATTTTCGATCTTGCTGTTGTGTAGTGGTTATTGTCTGCGTGCCCTGACCGCAGTATACACCGCTATATTCACCTCACCTATATAGCTAGTGATCTATCTTTTATAATAGAGCTTGCAGTCAGTAGTGTTAGGAGATAGTGCGTGCTGTCTGCGTGCTCTGTACCCAGTACATACCGCTATATCCACCTACATAGCTTTTCTCTATTTGAGACCACTTGCCATCTGCAGGAGTTATTGGAAGTTGTGTGTGCCTCCAGCACAGCACAGTATACATCTGTATATACCCCTTTATCTCTGGTGTTCTCTGGTTATTGTCTGCGTGCCCTGACCGCAGTATACACCGCTATATTCACCTCACCTATATAGCTAGTGATCTATCTTTTATAATAGAGCTTGCAGTCAGTAGTGTTAGGAGATAGGGCGTGCTGTCTGCGTGCTCTGTACCCAGTACATACCGCTATATCCACCTACATAGCTGTTCTCTATTTGAGACCACTTGCCATCTGCAGGAGTTATTGGAAGTTGTGTGTGCCTCCAGCACAGCACAGTATACATCTGTATATACCCCTTTATCTCTGGTGTTCTCTGGTTATTGTCTGCGTGCCCTGACCGCAGTATACACCGCTATATTCACCTCACCTATATAGCTAGTGATCTATCTTTTATAATAGAGCTTGCAGTCAGTAGTGTTAGGAGATAGTGCGTGCTGTCTGCGTGCTCTGTACCCAGTAGTGTTAGGAGATAGTGCATGCTGTCTGCGTGCTCTGTACCCAGTACATACCGCTATATCCACCTACATAGCTGTTCTCTATTTGAGCCCACTTGCCATCTGCAGGAGTTATTGGAAGTTGTGTGTGCCTCCAGCACAGCACAGTATACATCTGTATATACCCCATTTATCTCTGGTGTTCTATAATAAAGGCATCTGCAGGAGTTAGTGGGTGTTGTGTGCCTCTAGCACAATATACACTACCCAACTGCTTTTTTACCCAACTCCCTTCAGGCCATTACCATGTCTGGAAGGCCAGCAAGGAGAGGCAGACAGGCGCAAGCCGATAAAAGAGGGCAAGCAGGCTCTGTGTCTAGAGACAACAGTGCTGGTCGTGGACGCGGTGCATTGTCATCAGCACGTGGCCATGGGACACGCTTGTCCTTCTTTTCGGCAGCTGGACATGTTGAACCACAACATGCCAACGACTTGGTAGAGTGGATGACCAAGCCCTCTTCATCCTCCTCATCCTCTCTCACCCAGGCTCCAGGAGGATGCCCAGTGTTTTGTGGGCTCTGATGATGACACTCAGCTAGAGGAAGGCAGTAGCGTGAGCGCAGAGAGAGGGGATGCTCAAGAAGGACAGCAATCTGGCAGTCATGTTCCACAAGCTGCAGCATACTGCCAGGTTTGCTACAGCGATGAAGAGGGAGGGGATGATGAGGGCACTGACTCCACGTGGGTGCCTGGAAGGAGAGAGGAGGAGGAGGAGGAGGCACATGTCCAACGAGGCAGGATGCCCTCTGGGGGCCAGCTTAGGGGCAGCACACCGACTGAATCACACCGCAGAGCTCCGCCTGTGCAGAGCGCTGCCTCTGCGCGTTATTCTAAAAGTTCTTTGGTGTGGGCCTTTTTTGAGACGAGTGCATCAGATCACACCGCTGCTATTTGCAACATATGTCTCAAGCGTATCTCACGTGGCCAAAACATCAGCCGCTTGGGCACCACATGCTTGACCAGACATACAGTGGTGTGAAAAAGTGTTTGCCCCCTTCCTCATTTCCTGTTCCTTTGCATGTTTGTCACACTTAAGTGTTTCGGAACATCAAACCAATTTAAACAATAGTCAAGGACAACACAAGTAAACACAAAATGCAATTTGTAAATGAAGGTGTTTATTATTAAAGGTGAAAAAAAATCCAAACCATCATGGCCCTGTGTGAAAAAGTGATTGCCCCCCTTGTTAAAACATACTATAACTGTGGTTGTCCACACCTGAGTTCAATTTCTCTAGCCACACCCAGGCCTGATTATTGCCACACCTGTTCACAATCAAGGCATGACTTAAATAGGAGCTGCTTGACACAGTAAGGTCCACCAGAAGATCCTTAAAAGCTACACATCATGCCGAGACCCAAAGAAATTCAGGAACAATTGAGAAAGAAAGTAATTGAGATCTATCAGTCTGGAAAGGGTTATAAAGCCATTTCCAAAGCTTTGGGAATCCAGCGAACCACAGTGAGAGCCATTATCCACAAATGGCGAAGACATGGAACAGTGGTGAACCTTCCCAGGAGTGGCCGGCCGCCCAAAATTACCCCAAGAGCGCAGCGACGACTCATCCAAGAGGTCACAAAAGACCCCACAACAACGTCCAAGGAACTGCAGGCCTCACTTGCCTCAGTTAAGGTCAGCGTTCATGCCTCCACCATCAGGAAAAGACTGGGCAAAAATGGCCTGCATGGCAGAGTTCCAAGGAGAAAACCACTGCTGAGCAAAAAGAACATCAAAGCTCGTCTCAATTTCTCCACAACACATCTTGATGATCCCCAAGACTTTTGGGACAACATTCTGTGGACCGATGAGACAAAAGTGGAACTCTTTGGAAGGTGTGTGTCCAAGTATATCTGGCGTAGAAGGAACACTGCATTTCATAAAAAGAACATTATACCAACAGTAAAATATGGTGGTGGTAGTGTGATGGTCTGGGGCTGTTTTGTTGCTTCAGGACCTGGAAGACTTGCCGTGATAAAAGGAACTATGAATTCTGCTGTCTACCAAGAGATCCTGAAGGAGAATGTCCGACCATCTGTTCGTGTACTCAAGCTGAAACGAACTTGGGTTCTGCAGCAGGACAATGATCCTAAACACACCAGCAAGTCCACCACTGAATGGCTGAAGAAAAACAAAATTAAGACTTTGGAGTGGCCTAGCCAAAGTCCTGACCTGAATCCTATTGAGATGTTGTGGTATGACCTTAAAAAGGCCGTTCATGCTCGAAAACCCTCTAATGTAACTGAATTAGGACAATTCTGCAAAGATGAGTGGGCCAAAATTCCTCCAGGACGCTGTAAAAGCCTCATTGCACGTTATCGCAAACGCTTGGTTGCAGTTGTTGCTGCTAAGGGTGGCCCAACCAGTTATTAGGTTTAGGGGGCAATCACTTTTTCACACAGGGCCATGATGGTTTGGATTTTTTTTCACCTTTAATAATAAACACCTTCATTTACAAATTGCATTTTGTGTTTACTTGTGTTGTCCTTGACTATTGTTTAAATTGGTTTGATGTTCCGAAACACTCAAGTGTGACAAACATGCAAAGGAACAGGAAATGAGGAAGGGGGCAAACACTTTTTCACACCACTGTATGTTGACCTGCCATGCAGCTCGTTCTCAAGCGTACCTCAAAGACCCACACCAAAGAACAAAGCGGACCTCTCCTTGCTCCTCATCAGCTGGCATCTCCAACCCCACTAGACCTTCAGTCCTCTCTGAAACCTGCTCTGAGAGGAATGAAGGTGTAGAATTAGGTGTGTCACAGCCAAGTGCTTCCGGGAACTCTGCTAGCAGTACACCCACGTCCGATTATAGCAGGTAAATGTCCCTGCCCCAGCTGCTGGACCGGCGGAAGAAGTTCACTCCCAGCCATCCACATGCCCAGCGGTTGAATGCTAGCTTGGCTAAATTGCTAGCACTTCAACTGCTGCCTTTTCAGTTGGTAGACTCGGCACCCTTCCGTGAGTTTGTACAATGTGCGGTTCCTCAGTGGCAGGTCCCCAAACGCCACTTTTTCTCACGGAAGGCGATTCCGGCTCTCTACCGGCATGTGGAAGGCAATGTCCTTGCCTCGCTGGACAGGGCGGTCAGCGGTAAGGTGCAAATTACCGCTGACTCATGGTCCAGCAGGCATGGACAGGGACGTTACCTGTCTTTCACTGCCCATTGGGTCACTCTTCTGGCAGCTGGGAAGGATGCAGGACAAGGTGCAGTAGTGTTGGAGGTTGTTCCGCCACCACGCCTCCAAAATGCTACTATTGGTTGTGACACACCTCTCTCCTCCACCCCCTCCTCTTCTTCTTCCTCCATGGCCTCTTCCAGTGTTCTGTCCTCAGAACCAGCGGTGCTCCGTAGGCGTTCCAGGGGCTACGCAAGTACGCAGGCAAAACGATGCCATGCCGTGCTTGCGCTGGTTTGTTTGGGGGACAGGAGCCACACTGGGGCGGATGTTTTGTCAGCTCTGCAGGGGCAGGCCGAGAGGTGGTTGACGCCACGCCAGCTAAAGCCAGGAATGGTGGTTTGCGACAATGGCACCAACCTCCTCTCCGCCCTCCGACAGGGACAACTGACCCATGTGCCCTGTGTAGCTCACGTCCTTAACCTGGTGGTGCAGCGGTTCTTGGGCAGGTACCCCGGCTTACAGGATGTCCTGAAGCAGGCCAGGAAAGTCTGTGTGCATTTCCGCCGATCATTTAATGCCTGTGCTCGGCTGGCTGAGCTCCAAAAGGAGTTGAACCTGCCCAAGAACCGCCTTATATGTGACATGCCCACCAGATGGAACTCAACATTGGCCATGCTGCAGCGGCTGCACACGCAGCAGAGGGCCATCAATGAGTACCTGTGCGACTACGGCACCAGGACAGGGTCAGGGGAGCTTGGTTTTTTCTCACCACGCCAGTGGGGCATGATCAGGGATGCATGCACTGTCCTGTCACCATTTGAGGAGGCCACAAGGATGGTGAGCAGTGACAGTGCATGCATCAGTGACACTGTACCTCTTGTCCACCTCTTGGAGCATACGCTGCGTGGAATAATGGACAGGGCACTTCCTTGCCTCTCAAGGCCCCCTTTATCCAGACAGTGTTCCTGCTGTGCCACCCATCACACAGGAAGAGGATGAGGAAGAAGAAGAGGAGGAGGAGGATGATTGTGTCAGCATGGAGGTGGAGGCTGGCACTCAGCATCAGCATCAGCAGCAGCAGCAGCAGTCTTGTAGGGATGATTTACAGTCCCAAGAAACACGTGGACTTGTACGTGGCTGGGAGGAGGTAGCTGCGGATCATGTTGTCCTTAGTGACCCAGAGGACTCCGGATCCTCGTATTCTTCGGATCAAGGAGAGGGACCATTACTGGCTGGCCACTCTCCTTGATCCACGGTACAAGGGTAAGGTTGCCGACCTTATCTTGCCATCGCAGAGGGAGCAGAGGATGAGACATCTCCGGGAGGCCTTGCAGAAAGGTCTGTGCAACGCGTTCCCAGAGACTGGGAGGTTACAAACTCCTGGTCCTGGACAACGTGTTGCTGAGGCATCGGTCAGAAGGAGCGGTGGAGAAGATGGCCGTCTGACTGATGCTTTCAGACAATTTTTTAGTCCGCAGCCCCAAGGTATGATCGGTTCCAGCACCCATCGCCAGCGTCTGATTTACATGGTGCAGGAATACCTAGGGTCAAGGTCAGACTTGGACACCTTTCCCACCGAAAATCCTCTGGCTTACTGGGTCTTGAGGATGGATCACTGGCCAGAGCTTGCACAGTATGCAATTGAGCTACTGGCCTGTCCTGCATCC
This sequence comes from Lithobates pipiens, assembly GCF_037356315.1. Classification (NCBI taxonomy): domain Eukaryota; kingdom Metazoa; phylum Chordata; class Amphibia; order Anura; family Ranidae; genus Lithobates; species Lithobates pipiens. Next base: position 33,070,599 of record NW_027507785.1, read on the forward strand.
AGCGTTCTTTCGGAACGCACCTTCAGTGCTGCTGGTGGCTTTGTTACCGATCACAGGGTGCGCCTGTCCACCGAATCAGTTGATCGACTGACCTTCATCAAGATGAATCAGTCTTGGATCACCCACAGCTACCAAGCACCTGAAGCTGATGTAACAGAATAATTTTTTTTGAAATATCACATCCCTTCAAGACTGCCTATGCTGATGCTGAGTGACTGTCCTGTTATGTTGATTGTCTATCCTCTTCCTCCTCCGCTGATATGTTGGAAGAACATTTCTGGTTCTGGTTGATGCCATCAGCCCAATTTTTCTGCCCCTGTTTAACAGGGGCGTTTAGGTACAATTTTTGATGCAATGCTTTGCAGCAGGGCTAATTCCTGCAATCAAACAAGAGTATATGGGAGAGGTTGCAGTGTGGTGGCACCAGCACCAGTGCCTAAGGCCCAATTTTTCTGCCCCTGTTTAACAGGGGCGTTTAATTACAATTTTTGATGCAATGCTTTGCAGCAGGGCTAATTCCTGCAATAAAACTAGAGTATATGGCAGAGGTTGCAGTGTGGTGGCACCAGCACCAGTGCCTAAGGCCCAATTTTTCTGCCCCTGTTTAACAGGGGCGTTTAAGTACAATTTTTGATGCAATGCTTTGCAGCAGGGCTAATTCCTGCAATAAAACTAGAGTATATGGAAGAGGTTGCAGTGTGGTGGCACCAGCAGCAGTGCCTAAGGCCAAATTTTTCTGCCCCTGTTTAACAGGGACATGTAATTACAATTCTTGATATAATATTTCACAGGAGGGCCCCTTCCTGTGCCCACCCAGAGTAACGGTGAGGACTTATAGTGTTGTGGCACCAGCACCACAACCACCAAAGGTCAATTTTTCTACCACTGTTCAACAATGGCATGTAATTACAATTCTTGATATAATCGTTCACAGCAGGGCGCTCTAGCGCCCACCAAGAGTCACTTTGAGGGCTTACAATGTTGTGGCAAAACCAACACCTTGCTCCGCCATTTCTGCAGAGCATATAGGGCAGGCCCCTACTTTCAAACATCCAATTTACAAACATCTCCTACTTGCAAACGGAAGGAGACAACAGCAAGTGAGATGAAAAAAGATGGACGACAAAACAAATTATACAGGGGTGATAACCCTTCCCTATGTTTTCCAAAAAGCTTAAAAATAGTTTTTTTGACTGGAGCTACACTTTAAAAATGTACTAGTTGAAAATTACAAACAGATTCAACTTAACACAACAAACCTACACAGTCCCTGTCTTGTTTGCACCGCCTGTATACTGCTGTTCTGAGTATATAGGGCCTGGGGGCCACACGCATTTCCTTTTTTTAATATGGGTACGGGTTTCCCCTTAATATGCGTACAAGACCTAAAGGGGCTGGTAATGGGCAGGGAGGGCTACCCATGCCATTTTTCTCAATGATTTTCAACCATATTGCAGGAACCAGATATAACATTAAAACCGCAAGCAGTTTTAAATGGTGTTATTTCCGTTTAATGTAATTTTGTGCAGGGACTGTTCTAAACACGGGAAACACGTGGCACTTCACAGGCATACTACAGACACCCCCCAGGCACGATATTTAAAGGAATATTTCACTTTTTTTTTTCACTTTAATCGTCATTAAAATCAGTGCTCCCGCCAAAACGGCCATTTTTAAAAACATTTTAGGCATTGACCCATGTCCCCTGGGGCAGGAGCCAGGTCCCCAAACCCTTTTTAGGACAGTATCTTGCATATTAGCCGTTAAAATTAGCACTTTTCATTTCGAACGTTCGAGTCCCATAGACTTCAATGGGGTTCTAACGTTCGTACGAATTTGGGGTCCGTTCGAAAGTTCTGGTGCGAACCGAACCGGGGGGTGTTCGGCTCATCCCTAACCAGGACCAATATTTTGGCAATGCTGACGATCTCTGCCTGCACTGACCTTGGACTGTATATGGACAGTATCCCTGCCTGCTGCCAATATTGACTATGGACAGTATACCTGCCTGTTGCCTGGAAAATTGTGTTCACTTTTGCTGACCAAGTCCCTGCCTGCTGCCTGGACCAGTGCTATCATCCTGTGGACAACTGCGCTGCTAAAACTACAGGTAATCTTTTGTTTACTCTTTTCTCAGCAGAATGTATTTTGGGGTGTAATTGTTGGTATGTGCAGGCTATGTGTCCCTGGAACACCTGATGGTGTTCCTTGCATGTTGGGCCTCTGTATGTGGCCAAGCTGTGTAAAAGTCTCACATATTTGGTATTGCCATACTCAGGAGGAGTAGCAGAACGTATTTTGGGGTGTCATTTTTGCTATGTACATGCTATGTGTTGGAAATATCTTATAAATGGACAACTTTGCGTAAAAAAAAATGCGTTTTCATTTTTTTCCACATTTTCCCAAAACTTCTGGAAAAAAATGAACCATTCAAACGACTCAATATGCCTCATAGATTATACGTTGGGGTGTTAGCTTTCCAAAATGGGGTCACTTTGTGGGCATTTCCATTGTCCTGGTGCTCCAGGGCCTTCAAAACTGTAATAGGTGGTTGAGAAATAAGATGTGTAATTTATGCTCCTAGAATGCCTGATGGTGCTATTTCAATATTGGGCCTCTGTATGTGGCCAAGCTGTGTAAAAGTCTCACATATTTGGTATTGCCATACTCAGGAGGAGTAGCAGAACGTATTTTGGGGTGTCATTTTTGCTATGTACATGCTATGTGTTGGAAATATCTTATAAATGGACAACTTTGCGTAAAAAAAAATGCGTTTTCATTTTTTTCCACATTTTCCCGAAACTTCTGGAAAAAAATAAACCATTCAAAAGACTCAATATGCCTCATAGATTATACATTGGGGTATTAGCTTTCCAAAATGGGGTCACTTTGTGGGCATTTCCATTGTCCTGGTGCTCCAGGGCTTTCAAAAATGTAATAGGTGGTTGAGAAATGAGATGTGTAATTTATGCTCCTAGAACGCCTAATGGTGCTATTTCAATATTGGGCCTCTGTATGTGGCCAGGCTGTGTAAAAGTCTCACACATTTGGTATCATTATACTCAGGAGGAGTAGCAGAACGTATTTTGGGGTGTCATTTTTGCTATGTACATGCTATGTGTTGGAAATATCTTATAAATGGACAACTTTGCTTTAAAAAAAATGCGTTTTCATTTTTTTCCACATTTTCCCAAAACTTCTGGGAAAAAAATGAACCATTCAAACGACTCAATATGCCTCAGAGATTATACGTTGGGGTGTTAGCATTCCAAAATGGGGTCAGTTTGTGGTGTCATTTGTAGTATACACATGCCATGTGAGAGAAATAACCTATTACATTGAAAATTTTGTGAGAAAAAAATAAATAAAAAAAAATCTTCATTTTGCAAAGAATTGTGGGAAAAAGATGACAACATCAAAAACCTCACCATGCATCTTAGTAAATACCTTGGAATGTCTACTTTCAAAAAAGGGGTCATTTGGGGGGTATTTGTACTTTCCTGACTTGTTCGGGTCGCAAGAAGCGAGATAGGCCACCAGTACATCAGGTGTGATCAATTTTTTATGATTCGCACCACAGCTTGTAGACTCTCTAACTTTCACAAAGACCAAATAATATCCACTAATTTGGGTTATTTTTACCAAAGATATGTAGCAGTATAAATTGTGGCCAAAATTTATGAAAAAAAAATTATAATTTGCAAAATTTTATCACAGAAACAAAGAAATATGCGTTTTTTTTCAAAATTTTCGGTCTTTTTTCATTTATAGCGCAAAAAATAAAAACCCCAGAGGTGATCAAATACCACCAAAAGAAAGCTCTATTTGTGGGGAAAAAAAGGACACAAAATTCATTTGGGTACAGTGTTGCATGACTGAGTAATTGTCATTCAATGTGTGAGAGCACCAAAAGCTGAAAATTGGTCTGGGCAGGAAGGGTGTTTAAGTGCCCAGTAAGCAAGTGGTTAAAAAAAAAAAAAAAAACTGTAAAAATAAAAAATAAAAGGTAAAATAAATAAGAAAAATTATTTATTTTTAAACGCGCTCTGTCCCGACGATCTCACGTGCAGAAGCAAACACATACGTGAAAGCGGTGTTCAAACCCCACATGTGAGATATCGCCGCAATCGGTAGAGTGAGAGCAATAATTCTAGCCCTAGACCTCCTCTGTTACTCAAAACATGCAACCTGTAGAATTTTTTAAATGTCGCCTATGGAGATTCTTAAGAGTAAAAGTTTGTCACCATTCCACGAGCGGGCGCAATTTTGAAGCGTGACATGTTGGGAATCAATTTACTCGGCGTAACTTTATCCTTCGCAATATAAAAAAAAAATTAGGCTAACTTTACTGTTGTCCTATTTTTTAATGAAAAAAAAGTGTATTTTTTCCAAAAAAAAGTGCGCTTGTAAGACCATTTCACAAATACGGTGTGACAGAAAGTATTGCAACGACCGCCATTTTATTCTCTAGGGTGTTAGAAAAAAATGTATAATGTTTGGGGGATCGAAGTAATTTTCTAGCGAAAAAAAACAATAAATCTCAGAAAGAGGCTCGGTCCTTAAAATACAAAGCAAGACACATTGATTCTTTGCTGATATCCAGGAATCTAATAGGCTCCCGGGACTTGTGATATCGGCAGATGCCGACAATCCTCATCAGTAGTTTCTCTGCCCCCCACCCTCTGGAAACTGAGGAGGAAGAGAGGATATAGTGGTCACATGACCACCACTAAAAAAAAAAAAAAAACACCAAACAATATTTACCATGTACTGTATGCATTTTAAGTTTAACAACTTAAAGAGGGATTCCACCAAAAAAAAAAAAATATTAAAAGCCAGCAGCTATAAATACTACAGCTGCTGACTTTTAATAAATGGACACTCACCTGTCCCGGGTTCCAGCGATGCCGGCAGCCGAGGCCGATCGATCGCTCGGCTCTGGGCTGCTGTCGCCACCATTCTAGGTGAGGGAATCAGGAAGTGAAGCGAATCGGCTTCACTTCCCGGTTCCCTACTGCGCATGCGCGAGCCGCGCCGCGCAATAGGAAATCTCCGCGCTGTCACTGGGACCCGTGTGTGTCCCAGCAGACAGCGCGGCAGGCAGGAAATGGCGTAGACTCCCACGGGAGTCTATGCCCGGAAGTGGGTGAAAATACCTGTCTTTGACAGGTATCTCCACCCCCCTTTGACAGGTATCTCCGCACACAGCAGAAGCCGATTGGCGGGCGCAGGTTACCCAATGTCCTCTGGCACCCGCCAATCATTAGGCAGAGAGACAGAACTGTAATCTGCTTATGTATATAAGGCAGATCTCTGTTCTGACAGAAAGGAAAGGAAGGTATTTGTGTCCCTGCAAAGCAGGGAATAAATTCCATCTTTTGCCCTAGTAAAAACACCTCATAAAGTACAGTAAAACACTGGTTAGGCATGCAGTTAACCCTTTGATTACCCCTAATGCTAACCCCTTCCCTGCCAGTATCATTAGTACAGTGACAGTGCATATTTTTTTAGCACCGATCACTGTATTAGTGTCACTGGTCTCCAAAAAGTGTCAAACGTGTCAGTTAGTGTTAGAATGTCTGCCGCAAACTCGCAGTCCCGCTATAAGTCGCTGATCACCACAATTACTATGAAAAAAATATATATATATCCCATAGTTTTTTAGAAGCTATAACATTTACGAAAACCAATTAATATACGCTTATTGGGATTCTGTTTAACAAGCGGAATAAATATTGGCCTAAATTTTTGAGGAAATTAGATTTTTTTCAATTTTTTTATTGGATATGTTTTATAGTAGAAATTAAAAAAATATTGTGTGTTTTTTTTTCCAAATTGGTCTTTTTTTGTTTATAGTGCAAAAAAAAAAAAAAAAGAAGCCACAGTGGTGTTTAAATACCACCAAAAGAGAGCTCTATTTGTAGGAAAAAAAAGACCTCAATTTAATTTATGTACAGCGTTGCACGGCCGCACAATTGTCAGTTAAAATAATGCAGTGCCGTATCACAAAAAATGGCCTAGTCATGAAGGGGGGGTAACTCTCTCGGAGGTCAAGTGGTTAATAAAGTGATTTGTTGATGTTTGACGATGAGGCTATGCTGGTTGTTAATCGTTTTTTTTTTAAAAACACAAAGGGGTCTATTTATAAAAAAAAGAAATGCATAGTGATTTGTCCAGTGAATTCTTTGAGAATTGGGCAAAAATGAATGTTATTTAGGATATTTTCTCATTTTAACAAATACTTTATCCACTCTATGTTGTGTTATTTGGAGGATTTTTCAGACTATTCACCCCCTACAAGTAAGTACCATTCAAACAAGTTCCTAGCCATAGCATAGGGTTTTAGTAGCTACTTATTCACAGTCCTGTAAATGAATGCAATGGGGTTGATTTACTAAAACTGGAGAGTGAAAAATCTGGTGCAGCTGTGCATTGTAGCCAATCAGCTTCTAATTTCAACTTGTTCAATTAGCCGCTTGCCGACCGTCGGCAGAAGGGCTCTAATGTACCTGTATGTGGCCCTTTAAGAGGCGGACAGCGGGCACGCGCGACGGCGGCCAGCTCCGTGAGTTGGGTCACAGGTCCTGCGGACTCGATCTCCGTGGGGATACCCGCGATTTCCTCACGGGGAGGAAGAACGGAGAGATGCTAATGTAAACAAGCATCTCCCCGTTCTGCCTAGTGACAATGTCACTGATCTCTGCTCCCTGTGATCGGAAGCCGAGATCAGTGACGTGTCACACGTAGCCACGCCCCCCCACAGTTAGAAACACTCCCTAGGACACACTTAACCCCTACACTGCCATCTAGTGGTTAACCCTTTCACTGCAAGTGTCATTTACACAGGAATCAGTGCATTTGTATAGCACTGATTGCTGTATAAATGGCAATGGTCCCAAAAATGTGGCAAAAATGTCCGATGTGTCCGCCATAATGTCACAGTCACGATAAAAATCGCTGATCGCCGCCATTACTAGCAAAAAAAAAATTATAAAATTTATAAAAATGCCGTAAAACGATCCCCTATTTAGTAAATTTTTGCGCAAACCTATCAATAGACTTTTTTTTTTGTTTTTTTTACCAAAAATATGTAGAAGAATACGTATCGGCCTAAACTGAGAAAAAAAATGTTTTTTTAGATATTTTTGGGGATATTTATTATAGCAAAATGTAAACAATAATGCGTTTTTTTCAAAATTGTCGCTCTTATTTTGTTTATAGCGCAAAAAATAAAAACCGCAGAGGTGATCAAATACCACCAAAAGAAAGCTCTATTTGTGGGGAAAAAAGGATGTCAATTTTGTTTGGGAGCCACGTCGCACGACCGCGCAATTGTCAGTTAAAGTGACGCAGTGCCGAATCGCAAAAAGTGCTCTGGTCAGGAAGGGGGTAAATTCTTCCGGGGCTGAAGTGGTTAACCACTTGAGACCCGCGCTATAGCCGAATGACGGCTACAGCGCGGATCTCCTTTTCCGGGACTACGTCTATTGACGTAGTCCCGTGCACGAGCGGCCTGCGCGCCCCCTGAGGGGCGCGCGCGGCGCGCTCTGTGATCGGCGAGTCTATGAGACTCGCCTGATCACCGATCAGAGCAAGGGGCCGATCCCGACCCCTTATCACGTGATCAGCTGTCAGCCAATGACAGCTGATCATGTGATATAATGGAGCCGGTAATCGGCTATTATTCCTCCTCGCGCTGACAGCGTGAGGAGAAAAAAAAAGAGCCGATCACCGGCGGCCGTGATCGGGACATCAGTCCCGATCACGGCCAGCCCTGCCAGTGCCCACCTGCCCCCTGCCAGTGCCCACCTGCCCCCTCATCAATAAAGATGATTAAAAAATAAGTGCCCCCCGTCAGTGCCACCCAGCAGTGCCCATAGTGCCACCCAGAAGTGCCCACAGTGCCACCCAGCAGTGCCCACAGTGCCACCCAGCAGTGCCCACAGTGCCACCCAGCAGTGCCCACAATCTGCCTCAACAAAGGTGCTGCACCCCAGTGCCACATATCTGTGCCCATCAGTGTCATCTACCAGTGCCCATCAGTGCCCAGCAGTGCCGCCCATCAGTGCCCAGCAGTGCCACCTATCAGAGCCACCTATCAGTGCCACCTATCAGTGCCCATCAGTCCCATCTATCAGTGGTACCTATCAGTGCCCCTTAGTGCCACCCATCCGTGCCACCCATCTGTGCCACCCATCCGTGCCATCTTATCTGTGCCCATCTTTGCCCATCAGTGCCGCCTTATCTGTGCCCATCGGTGCCGCCTTATCTGTGCCTATTAGTGCCGCCTTAACTATGCCTATCAGTGCCCACCAGTGCAGCCTATCAGTGCCCACCAATGCAGCCTATCAGTGCCCACCAATGCAGCCTATCAGTGCCCACCAGTGCAGCCTATCAGTGCCGCCTCATCAGCGCACTTCAATGAAGGAGAAAAATGACCTGTTTGCAAAATTTTATAACAAACTATTAAACATGATTTTTTTTTTTTTGCATCTTTTTTTGTTTGCTTAGCAAAAAATAAAACTCCCAGCTGTGATTAAATACCACCAAAAGAAAGCTCTATTTGTGGGAAAAAAATGATAAAAATTTAATTTGGGTACAGTGTTGTATGACCGCGCAATTGTCATTCAAAGTGCATCAGCGCTGAAAGCTGAAAATTGGTCTGGGACTGAGGGGGGTTTAAGTGCCCAGTAAGCAAGTGGTTAAGCTTTGACAAAAAAAAAAAAAAACCCAGTATATCATCCTCAGTATGTTTGATTTTTAAGGACTGTGAATAAATAATGAAGTAACAAGGAAACACTTTGAAAGCCCTACTGTTCTCTGGCTAGGGTCTCTTTTGAATGGTACACTTCTGAACGTATATTATTTGTAGTAAATGACTGCATACAATTCATTACATGCATTTGATAATATCCATTTATGTTCTTTAAATTTGTAAATTGCAGCTCTTGTTACAAACATTTATGAATTTCCTATGCTCCTCAGCTCCAACTAGTGGCCATAATGCAGTATTTTACAACTGCAAACACCTCGGGGTTCACTAGGTTTGCAAATCACACGCTTATGAGCAAAAATTCCATATCTATCTATCTATCTATCTATCTATCTATCTATCTATCTATCTATCTATCTATCTATCTATCTATCTATCTATGTGTCTCCCAATGCATTTCATCATAAGAGATGTTCTCAAGGGGCCGGCAGCCAATGTTAACCGCATGCCGACCGCCTCACGCAGATATACGTCGACACAATGGCAGCGGTGGGCAAATATGTGTACCTGTACTTCCCCTTTAATTTGCAGGACTAGTAGGCGCGTGCGCGTCGCGTACAGCGTGACCATATCCGCGGGTCCCACAGACTTGATGTCTGCCGGGGGCCCGCGGTCGTGTTATGGAGCGGAAGAATGAGGAGATGCCGATGTAAACAAGCATCTCCCCGTTCTTCCTAGTGACATGACAGGGATCACTGCTCCCTGTGATCGGGAGCAGTGATCTCTGTCATGGGAGTGGAAGCCCACCCCCCCCACAGTTACAATCACTCCCTAGGACACACTTAACCCCTTGATCGCCCCCTAATGTTTAACCCCTTCCCTGCCAGTGTCATTTACACAGTAATCAGTGCATTTTTATAGCACCGATCGCTGTATAAATGACAATGGTCCCAAAATGGTGTCAAAAGTGTCCGATGTGTCCACCATAATGTCGCAGTTGTGATAAAAATCGCAGATCGCTGCCACTACTAATAAAAAAATAATAAGAAGAAGAATTCCATAAATCTATCCCCTATTTTGTAGACACTATAACTACAAACCAATCAATATACGCTTATTGCAATTTTTTTTTACCAAAAATATGTAGAAGAATACATATCGGCCAAAACTGAGGAAAAAAAATTATATATTTTTTGGGGATATTTATTGTAGCAAAAATGAAAAAAATATAGCTTTTTTTTCCAAAATTGATGCTCTTCTTTTGTTCATAGCGCAACAATTAAACCCGCAGAAGTGAGGGGCGTGGCCGGAAGTTGAAGCGGACGGACGTGTCCAGGGAGAGCTCCGCTGCGGCCTAATCTCATCCGCCGCCATCCGGACTCAATACTCGGCAGGTGGATATCTCCTCCATCCACGAGGTCCGCTGGGGCTGCCCGCTGTCCTTCGGGGGCCTTTTGGAGTGTCTCCGGGCTGTCCACGAGCTCCGGCCTGTCCGGAGGCTGCTGTCCACACGAGTGGCGCTCCGCCGCCATCTTGCGGCCTACCTCGGCCCCGGGACATCCAGCCGTCCATTACATCTGGAGGGGGTCCTCTCTCCCAGCTTCTGCACAGTATTGCACCCCTGCCTAGGTCCGGCGGGCCGTGCTCGGCGGGGGAGGAAAGCCTGGAGGATTGGGGCCCAGCGATCCGAAGAGTCGGCCGGCGGCCATCTTGGTACACCCGGAGTAGGCCTCAGCCTTCCATCCCCTCTCCCGGTACCTGTTTCTGCCGGGGGTGAAGCGCCCCTTCCCGATTCCGCTCCCCTGGACGGCGTGGGGCGACCCTAGAACTTGTGGGGGCCTCCCCTGCCCCCCCTGAAATATTTAGCCCATGGGCGGATCGGACGGACTGCGAATGCTGTTTGGGGCCTACTGTGTCTTTCCTGCCTCTGCCTCTCACCACTTTCTGGACAGTTCCACAAGTTGTCACCTCAAGTGTTTGCGATTCGCAGTGCTTCTCACCACGGCTATTGCTTCTGTTCCCCCTGGACTCGCAGTGAGTACAACACAGCCTTCCCCCCCCCCTGTTGTTGGCTGCTACCTGGTGCCCTGACCCCCCATTGCTCATCTATTCCGGGGGGTGCCCCCCTTTATTTGTCTCATTGGGACTGGTAGCTACCGGGCTTCAACGTCAGTCTGTGGTACAGCAGCCCCCAGCAAGCCCACAGATTGCTTATTGTCACTACCATGGTTGCTCCTGTTTCAACACACCACCCCTTTGCACAGTAGCAGCGTACGCAACTAGCTTCAAAATGTTTGTTTGAAGCCCCAAATTAGCTCCGTCCGGGACTTCAGCCTATCCCTGAGGTACATTTGCACCACGTTTCACCCCCCTTTCTTTTTTTTTCTCACCTCACCTCCTAAACCGCAGAGCCTTGGTGTATGCCGGCGAAAAAAAAGAAGGCACGGAGCACCGCCCAAAAGACCCTCACGCAGTACCTTGTACGCTCACAAGAACAATCTAGCATGGAGCGTGAGGGGGCAGTTGGGGGGCACCTCTCCCCCGCCTCTCCACCACGCGCATTGGGTCCACCCTCACCTGCCCCATTGATGGATAAAAGAAGCCCCAATGCCCTCTCAAAGGCGGATTTAGAGGACAGTCTGGAATCCATGTACAACAGATTGGCATCCAAGTTTCAATCGGAACTTCAAAAGACTTCTCATGCACTTTCACAGGAAATCTCCGCTTTGGGCACAAGGACTGAGAGGCTAGAGACTAAACATGATGAGTTGTCTATAGCTCATAATGACCTCAGCAGAGAACATGAGGCCTTATCCTCCACGGTCCAGCTACTACAGTCTCAGATAGAAGACCTCGATAACAGAAACAGACGCAATAATCTGCGCATCCGTGGTATTCCTGAGTCCGAATCTGAGCTCATCCCGGTGGCGATTAGGTTGTTTAAATCCTTGCTCCCTGACCATGAAGCCAATATGTTCAAATGTGATCGGATACATAGAGCTTTGCGTCCCAAACCCCCGGAGGATAAACCACCTAGGGATGTCATCCTCTGTATGAAAGACTTTCTGGTCAAGGAGGAAATATTGAGAGCGGCCCGTAACAAACAGAGGATCACTCTCGATGACAAAGTAATCCAAATTTTCCCGGATATCGCACCGGCGACTTTGGAGCGGAGAAGGAACCTGAAGGAGATAACCACAGTCTTACAATCAGCCCGCATCAGATACCGCTGGGGGTTCCCATTTCGCCTTGTGATTCCTCATAACGGCTCGACATACTCTGCCACCTCGGTCCTGGAGGGTCAGGAGATCCTGGTGAAGCTTGGACTTTTGGATGCCTCTACGATTCGCAGACTGCCCTCCACCCCCAGAGCTACACCTATTTGGCAAACTCCCCCGACCAGAAGGGACAGGCGTAGGATCCGATATGGTGCTGAGGATCGGGTGGAAGATAGTCCTCGATAATGCTATTTTTCTCTCCTTCATCTGATGGCTCAGACTGCGGTTTGCTTTAATTTCCAGTGGCTGCTTATAAACTGCTTTTTTTTTTACATTTTTGAGGGTAGAGTTTGTTCGGGTTTTTTGGTTTTATACAGTTTTTTCCCTCTTTTCTCCCGCTCGCTCCGTGCCTCCATCTTTTTGGGGGGCTGTGGTGCGGGCTGGAGAAGTGGGCTATTTGTGTTCTAGGTTTCCCTACCCAACCCACTGGTCATTTACAAGTCCCCAGGAGCTGTTGTATGGCTCCCCTTTCCAGTGGTTGGTTGCTTCTCTGGTGGGTGCCCCCTACCATGGCGCAACCCTACTGGTCACGAGACCTTGTTGTCTCGGTTTCTAACTGTTATTTTAGTGTGGCTATTCTTTCCCACACGCTACCACGCTTAGCAGTAATGTTGTGTCCCAGACCTCGGTCAAGCTCTGGGCTCTCTTTTTCTAATGTTTATTTTCTTGTTTTACGTTTTTTGCTTTTCTCCCATTTAGGTCGATCATTTTTCATATCCTATGCTCCTTCAGTAACTCAGGCTCCTTTTATGCTCAGGATTAGCGTTCTCATGCTACACTTGGTGTTATTGTACTGTACCTTATCTTTTTGTTACCCTGCTGACGTTATGAGGGCTCCCCTGTTTTTCTGGCGACAGTTGGACGAGTGTTCCTTGAGAGTTCTCCTCTTCCCCCCCGCCACCATATTTGATCTCTTAACTATAGTTGTTTTTTCTCATTCCCCATGGCAATAACGTGTATCTCCCATAATGTTAAGGGATTTAATTCACCCTCCAAACGGCGTAAAGCCTTTTCCTTTTATAAAAGCCTTGGAGCTAAAATCCTTCTACTCCAAGAGACCCATTTCTCCTGCTCCTCTCACCCTAAATTTTTCCATAAAGATTTTCCTCAGGCCTTCCACTCGGTCCACTCGTCCAAAACCAGGGGTGCCGCCATACTTCTCCACTCTTCCCTCCCGATGGAGGTTAAGCATATATTTAGAGACCCCGAAAGTAGATATGTTATTGTTCAGGGCATCGTTCACAACAGAGAACTTACTATTGCCAGTATTTACGCACCCAATGAGGGCTCAGCTACTTTCTTTGGGTTATTCTTTGAGAAATTAGCACAATACCACTCCCCCCACATGATCATAGGTGGCGATTTTAACTCAGTAGCCAACGCCACTCTAGACCGCTCATCGACTTCGATCACCTCTAGAGCTTTCCCGAGGTCTCTCTCCAGAGGCCTACGGGACCTGCAACTCACTGACACCTGGAGAGCCCACAACATAGGCTGCAGGGAGTACACTTTCTTCTCCCACCCACATAATAGTTATGCGAGGTTAGATTACATATACTCCACCCCAATTATACTTGCGAATTCTTTAGAAGCCTCCATTCATCCCTGTGTTTGGTCAGACCATCAGGCTATTTCCTTTACTACGGGACTCATTAAACTCGCCCCCACGCCCCATTCCTGGAGATTGAATGAATCCCTTCTCTCGGACGCAGGGGTGGAGGCCCAGGTAGCTCAGTCTCTGGAGGAGTATTTTGCCCTGAATGCTCTCCCAGATATGCAGCCCTCGACTCTCTGGATGGCACATAAGGCCGTCATTAGAGGAAAGCTTATTAGTATTTCTGCGGCCCGTAACAGATCCAACAGACTTAGGATTGTTGAATTAACCAGGGAATTAGATCACTTATACAAAGACTCGTCCTCCTTGCACTTGGACTCAACCAGGCGTTCCATAGATCAGAAGCGCCTGGAACTTGACTCCTTGTTGTCATCTAAGGTCGAGAAGACACTACGCTGGGCCAAGGCCCGTAGTTTGTTATTCAACAACTCTGCATCGACCTCGTTTGCTAGGAAGTTGTCTAGCACACTGCGCCCGCCTCATGTCTACCGGCTGTCTAATAGTGACGGTTTTGTATCGTCACATCCCAAAGAGGTTCTCAAGATCTTTGAGCAATTCTATACTAAACTCCTGGAATCCCCCCACACTCTTCCTTCTCCCGCTGACCTGTCTTGGTTACATGACATTCCTCTTCCGACACTCTCCCCCTCACAAATAGAGGCATTGAATGCCCCCATCACGGTCTCAGAGATCTTGGGGGTTTTCAAATCGCTAAAATTGGGTTCTGCCCCGGGTCCAGACGGCTTTTCGGCTCTTTATTACAAAAAATTTTCCATTATTTTGGCCCCTAGAATGATGCAACTCTTCAACTCAATTCTGTCGGGCGATAGCTTCCCGGAGGAAATGCTGTTAGCTAACATGTCACTGATCCCTAAACCCAATAAAAATCATAATTTACCTCAAAATTTTAGACCCATCTCGGTTATTAATAACGATATCAAAATATTTAGTAGAATCTTAGCTGACAGACTGGCAAAGTTTATCCCTTCCCTGATTTCCCCTTTCCAATCTGGGTTTATTCCACATCGCTTTATCACTGACAATATCCGCCTAGCCTCTAACGTTATTCAAGATGCCAACCTGTTCTCCCGTAAGCTCCTCCTGTTGAGTTTAGACATACAAAAGGCGTTTGACAGTGTTACATGGAACTATTTAGACACACTTTTGCCACTCATGGGCTTTCAGGGAAGCTTTCTGGTGGGATTCCAAGCCCTCTACCACAATCCTAGGACCCGCATTAAGTTGCCTGGCTGTAGCTCAGAATTCTTCCCTATAGGTAAAGGCACTAGACAGGGGTGCCCCCTTTCCCCTTTAATCTTTGCTTTGGCCCTGGAGCCCCTTGCTATTGCCCTCCTGCGACATCCTGATATTTCTGGTTACACTAAGGGTAACGAAATGTATAAATTTTGCATGTATGCTGATGATGTTTTGATGTTTATTACGAACCCGCATGTCTCCCTGCCCAATCTTTTTCTGACACTGTCTCACTTTGCGAAGGTCTCTGGCCTTTCTATTAATGTTTCCAAATCTGTAGCCCTCCCTATAGGCTTTACCCCCAATGATTTGGCCCTCGTTAAACAGAATTACTCCTTTACTTGGGCTGCCTCCCATATTCCCTATTTGGGAGTGGGACTGCCCGGGAATTTCCGTGACCTCTTTGGGGTCAATTATTCCCCACTGATTAGCAAACTTAAAAACACCTTAAAAAGCTGGCTCTCTTTACGTATCCCTTTCATAGGCCGAATCACAGCTCTCAAAATGGTCATCCTTCCCAGGTTGCTGTATCTATTTCGCTCTCTACCTGTTAAGCTCCCCAAATATTTTCTCCTTAACCTTCAGTCTCATTTCAATAGATTTATTTGGAACAATAGATCTCCCAGGTTTGCTAAGGGGGTACTCTACAGATCTATGAAAACTGGTGGTTTGGGGGTTCCTCAAATTTGGTTGTATTATCTTTCCTGCAGATTCACTCAACAAGCACAATGGTCGATCCCTAATTCTAGAGTCCCCTGGGTACGGTTTGAGAGTGACTCGATTACTCCATTTTATCTCCCTGGTCTTATGTGGTCAACTAATCGTCCTCACTCGACTTTAACCACCCTTAACACCATAGTGGCGGACAGCCTCCTATTGTGGCACCGCTTCAAGCATAAATACGACCTCGTCCTGGGTTGCTCTATGGGCACTTCCTTCCTGGGTGATCCTAGGTTTCCCCTAGCTTATCTCCATCCTGATTCTTTTGGTATGTGGGTCCTTTGTGGGCTTACCCAGTTGAAGGATTTTGTGACGGGTTCTGGCTTTGTTCCTTTTTCGACACTGCAGACCCAACACCAACTCCCGGATTCTGAACGTTTTAGATACCTTCAGATCCGCCACTTCTTTCTCTCCCGTTATGGGCTCCGTCCCCAGGCACAGCTCACTATCTTTGAAGACTTATGTTTTAATTTCCCACGCCAAAAAGGGCTGATCTCTCTGATATACAGGGCCCTGGAGGGACAGTCGGAGTGTCAGCCTCTGCGATATAGATCGCGTTGGGAGGAGGAGTTAGCTCTGGAGCCAGGAGTGGTGGATTGGGAGGAGGGTTGGAACAATATGTGCAAATGCACCAGATCCCTAACTATTAGAGAGACGGCCATCAAAGTTCTCACCAGGTGGTACTACACCCCGGTGCGTCTGCACCAGATCTATCCCCTTACATCCCCTAATTGTTTTAGAGGATGCAATCACCCTGGCACTTTTATTCACACTTTTTGGGATTGTGATTTGATTCGCCCAGTCTGGCAGGAGGTCTTAAGGCTGATGGACGGGTTCGCTGGCCGAGCATTGTCCCTCTCTTTTCACCACTGTCTTCTTTTCCAGACCCCCCCTGACACACCTAAACACTTAGTAAGGTTAGTGCACTCTATGTGTGTCGCTGTACTATGGACTATTGCACTTCACTGGAAATCCCCGTCGATACCATTAGCACAGGTTCTCTCACGTATTGACCAAGTGATGCTGTCTGAAAAGATCTTCCACACTCTACATGACACGGAACGCATATATGACCTCAAGTGGAACCCATGGTTCCTATTTCGTTTGCTGAAATGATCGAACCTTAGGTTTTTCATATTTCTCCTCTTTCCTGTTCACATTTTTTCCTCTTTTCCCTTTGTCTCTCTCTGCTCTCTTTCCCCTCTCTCTCTTGTCATAATCTTTCTTCTGTCTTCTGGTTATTATGGTCAGCTCATTGTACAGGTTACTTTCTTTATTTTTTATGACCTGCTGTTGGATGTAAGACCCATACTGTTCATCAATAATCGATGGTTTGTCCTGCGGTTTTCTGCTATTTGTTTATCATATTCCTGTTATCTTGTTATCCAACTACTTTTGCTAATGTTGACATATGATTCCTTCGCTGACTTTGTATCTCTGTTTACAGCTTTAATAAAACCTTTTTTTGAAAACAAAAAAATAAACCCGCAGAAGTGATCAAAAAACACCAAAAGAAAGCTCTATTTGTGGGAAAAAAAAGGACGTTTTTTATTTTGTGTGGGTGTAACGTCGCACGACCGCGCAATTGTCAGTTAACGCAACTCAGTGCTGAATCGCAAAAAGGGCTCTGGTCAGGAAGGGGGTAAATCCTTCCGGGGCTGAAGTGGTTATTACAGGTGGTGGATTTCACAAGCTGTCATGAAAGACTTTAAGCTTCATTCACAGCATGGCGTGGACTTTATAACTTAATAATTATAATTTACACAGTTTTATGTGTTTCACATCTATTTAAAAGGTACAGTGCAACAATATTTGGTTTACGAAATTATAGAGCATCCGTATCTAGATGTTCTCACTTTCCTCTGATTGTTTGCAACCAAGGTTTGGGCCGTCACCTGAGACCAGGATGAATGAAGTGTGTATATATGAAGTGTGTTGATTGTTCAAGTCAAGCATTGAAAAGGTTTTCTGCATCTTCCCTCGCCTAACCTCTATTGGGAACATCTCCTGGTAACAAAATTTGCTTGAGAGTGGACTGCTTTGGGCAGGGCCGTCTTTAAGACAGGGCAAAAGGGGCAGCTGTCTTGGGCCCTGTCATTGTTGTGGGGCCCAAAGCAGCTGGCTCATACTTGCCAACTATCCCAGTTTAAATCCCCTTGTCCTTTGAAGTTTTAGACCTGTGCTATGTCCCAATATCTCAGTGTGAAGTGCTGCTACTAATGCTGCACAGCTCTGCCGGTCCGTTCACACAGGGGCAACACGACTTGTAGGCGACTTGAGTGAGGCAACTTGGACACGACTTGAGTTAAGATCACAGCGCGACTTGGGACGACTTCAACACGACTTGTGATGACTTCAACCTGACTTGGGACGACTTACAAGTCGCCCCAGGCCAGGCGACTTTTGCCGTGGCCAAGCAGAGAATGAGCTCAAGGGGGAACTCCACGCCAAATTTCTGCAAAAAATGTGGCGTGGGTTCCCCCTCCGAGAGCATACCAGGCCCTTAGGTCTGGTATGGATTCCAAGGGGAACCCCCTACGCCGAAAAAACGGTGTGGGGGTCCCCCCAGATCCACATCAACCCATGTGACACCGCCCATTGTCCCTATATAAGTGGCAGCGCAGCGCGTCCCTGGCATTGCAGCCGGAGAGCTCGTCGAGTCAACATCTCCAGGAGAAGAAGAAGGAGAAGAACGGAAGGCGGCGGCGGCGACAGAAGACCGGGCCACCGCCTGTAAAAGAGCTATAAGAAGGCGCGGTGGCCCGGCAGAAGAACCGAAGAGGGGGACAAGACCCCCGAAGTCGGGAGAAGAGGCCGGCGGCGAGGAAGAAAGCCGGACTCCTCCGCTAGCAAAAGAGCTACAAGAAGATAGCGGAGGAGTCCGGCGAGAAGACCCCCGAAGACGGAAGACCCCCGGAGCTGTGCAATAAAATATTTTTCCCTGTGTTGTGTTTTTTTTTTACTTTTTTTCACAGGTGAATGGGTAGGGGTACATTGTACCCCATACTCATTCACATAGGGTGGGGGGCCGGTATCCGGGGGCCCCCTTATTAAAGGGGGCTCCCGGATTCCGATAAGCCCCCCGCCCGCAGACCCCGACAACCAACGGCCAGGGTTGTCGGGAAGAGGCCCTTGTCCTCATCGACATGGGGACAAGGTGCTTTGGGGTGGGGGGGCCGCACGCCCCCCCTCCCCCAAGGCACCCCCCCATGTTGAGGGCACGCAGCCTGGTACGGCTCAGGAGGGGGGGGGGGGCGCCCGCTCGTCCCCACCCCCTTTCCTGGCCGGCCGGGTAGCGTGCTCGGATAAGGGTCTGGTGTGGATCTGGGGGGACCCCCACGCTGTTTTTTCGGCGTAGGGGGTTCCCCTTGGAATCCATACTAGACCTAAGGGCCTGGTATGCTCTCGGAGGGGGAACCCACGCCAAATTTTTTGCAGAAATTTGGCGTGGAGTTCCCCCTTCAGAGCTAATAATTCTGTCAAAGTCGCCTCCGTATAGACAGAAATCCGACTTGGAGGCGACTTCCATTGAAATCAATGGGTACCGGTCGCCTACAAGTCGGATTCAAGTAGTACAGGAACCTCTTTTGAAGTCGGAGCGACTTCAGTAGTGTGCATTAAGACGGCTCTCATTCACTTACATTGGTTTTTAAATGTTGTCCGACCTGAGGCGACTTGGGGCGACTTGAAGTCGGATACCAAGTTGCCCCTGTGTGAACGGAGCGACTCGAGTCGCTCCGACTCAGAAAAAAGGTTCCTGTACTACTTTTGGGCGACCTCGGGGCGACTTGCATTGACTTCTATACAGAAGTCATCTGCAAGTTGCCGCTGAGGTCGCGGCAGGTCGCGGCGAGGCAAGTCGGAGTCGCCTCGCCTCACCTGCAGTGTGAACCGGCCCTATTGTTATGTACCGATGACTCACCTGCAGACCCTGTGTTTACATGTAAATAACCAGCATTCATATGTAAATAGCGGCAGCATTTATAAGTAAATAGCTGTGGACGGCGACATTGATATGTAAATAAAGGTGGCATTCATATGTATATCATGCCCCCTGCAATGAGGAGATGATGTGATGTAACCTCTAGCAACCAGTGAGCAGTAAGGGCCCAAAAGTAGTACAGGAACCTTTTTTCTGAGTCGGAGCGACTCGAGTCGCTCCTCTCAGAACGGTTCCATTGTACAGAACGGGGGTGACTTGCGAGAGCGAGGCGAGGCGAGTCGTGTCGCCTCGCATCGCCCGCTGTGTGAACCGGCTCTTATACTGTACAATAATCTCTAGCAACCAATTAGCAAGCATAAATCATTTGCTGTAACCTCTAGCAACTAATCAGTGAGCCATGTGTGCTGTAACCTCTAGCAACCAGTCAGTAAGCATTAATGATATGCTGTACCCATGGCAACCAATCGCAATTGCTGCCTGATCTGATATAGTAAACTGATTTTAAGTCTAGCTGCTATTTATTTTATTTATGTCTCAGAGCAGGTGGGAGTGAAATTGAATTGGGGGGGGACCCAAGAACATTTTTGCCCAGGGTACAATCAATATTAAAGATGGAACTGGCTTTGGGACTCACTACTGTAAGGCCTGTAGTAGGAGTGTAGAATGCTGCTAAGGCCAAGCAACATGTCTCCAAAGGATGAGCTCACGTGAAAGGGCATAGCATAGGGAAAAGTCCATAGGTACCACAAGGAACCCCTGGGCCCAGAGGGCCTCAATTTGCTTAAGGAACTTGCTCCCGTGTCCAAATATGGGTTGAGGAGTAAATATGGTGACCATGCAGTCCAGCACGAGGCAAACAATGGGTACACAACACAAAAAACATCTCAAGTCTCCTGCATTTCTGCAGTGGCTCCCGCACACCCGCACACCCGCAAGCGCCTCCCGATCTCCCAGTGCGGCCCGGGAACAGCTGTGATTGCCAATCTCCTTTGTATAGATTTTTAGCTGACAGCTGCTTCTCCTTCTCTCCTTCCCACGGCTGTCAGCTAAAAGCTACACAGGGAGATCGGTGATCACAGCTGTTCCCCGCCACACCAATCATCCCCAGCTGCTCTGTGTGCTCCTCCCGGACCACCTCCTTCTCAGCCCCCATTCTCCTCCAGCCCCCCCCATGTCCTTCTTCACCCCCGTTCTCCTCTGGCCCCCTCCATGTCCTTCTCAGCCCCGTTCTACTCCATCCCCTCCATGTCCTTCTCCGCCCCCATTCTCCTCCAGCCCCCTCCATGTCCTTATTCACCACCATTCTCCTCACACCCCCTCCATGTCCTTCTCCACCCCCGTTCTTCTCTGG
Organism: Lithobates pipiens; assembly: GCF_037356315.1. NCBI lineage: Eukaryota > Metazoa > Chordata > Amphibia > Anura > Ranidae > Lithobates > Lithobates pipiens. Next base: position 33,091,473 of record NW_027507785.1, read on the forward strand.
CCCCCTCCATGTCCTTATTCACCACCATTCTCCTCACACCCCCTCCATGTCCTTCTCCACCCCTGTTCTCCTCCGGCCCCCTCTATGTCCTTCTCCGCCCCCATTCTCCTCCGACCCCCTCCATCTCCTTCTCCACCCCCATTCTCCTCCGGCCCCCTCCATCTCCTTCTCCACCCCCATTCTCCTCCAGCCCCCTCCATCTCCTTCTCCACCCCCATTCTCCTCCGGCCCCGCCACGTCCTTCTCCACCCCCATTCTCCTCCAGCCCCCTCCATGTCCTTCTCCACCCCCCTTCTCATCCGACCCCCTCCATGTCCTTCTCTTCCCCCATTCGCCTCCGACCCCCTCCATATCCTTCTCCACCCCTGTTCTCCTCTGGCCCCCTCCATGTCCTTCTCCACCCCTATTCTCCTCCGGCCCCCTCTATGTCCTTCTCCCCCCGTTCTACTCCAGCCCCTCCATGTCCTTCTCCACCCCCATTCTCCTCCGTGCCCCCTCTACTGTATGTCCTTCTCCACCCCCATTCTCCTCCGGCCCCCTCCATGTCCTTTTCCCCCCCGTTCTCCTCCGGCCCCCTCTATGTCCTTCTCCCCCCGTTCTACTCCTGCCCCTTCATGTCCTTCTCCGCCCCCCTTCTCCTCCGGCCCCCTCCATGTCCTTCTCCGCCGCCCCCATTCTCCTCCGGCCCCCTCCATGTCCTTCTCCGCCGCCCCCATTCTCCTCCGGCCCCCCTCGTCCCCCGCAGCCAGCTCCCCTCCTCTCCCGCCAGCTGCGGGGGGGGGGGGGAAACTAGTTAATGGACACAGCGAACGAGATCTCTCCTGTGTCCTGTGATAAATGAGCAGAGTAAACTGTGCTCAGTTTATGAATGGCCAGAAGCCTCTGTCTCCTGTTCATTCATCTTTAGTGCTGAGAAAGGGGCTGGGGAATGTGTGTCCTCAGTCCCTTTGTCTGTCTCAAAGGGGAGATGTCAGGGGTCTGTTTAGACCTCTGACATCTCACCAAAGTCCCCCAAAAAATATTTTAAAAAATTGTAAAAAAATAAAATAAAATAAACATGAAAAAGGTTTAAAAAAATAAAATAAAAAAACTACTGACACCACTCTCCCATGTCCTACCAACACTGTCCACTGCCCCAACCCCCTCCCCCCAAAAAGCCAAAAAGCATTGTGATTTTTTTTTTTAAAACAAATGAAATTGTAAAAAAATTCAATTATAAAAAAAAAATTAAAAATACTACTGACACCATCCACATACCAGCCACCCCCACCCCCTTCCCTAGAAGCAATGTGAAAAAATATTGAAAAAGTGATTTAAATAATATTTTGCCGCGGGGGCGAAGCACCACCTCCCTGAAATGAGTTTGTGCAGGTTGGGATGTCTGAACACATAACACGTTTATAACATATTATAAAACCAAAACAAGTTTCCTCTCTCTGCTCTCTATTTAGGTACGTACTGATATTATCTGGTCTCCTCTCTGGAGTTCCCCGCTGAGGTCTGCTGGTCCTCCTGCTAGAATGAAGGAGATGAAAATCCCTTCCCCATCTTCTCCTCCAACAATGTTAAAGCCCAGCCCTGTGGAGCCTTTGTGCAAGATGACTTTACGAGGTTCCCTGTAAAAACAAATACAGATATATATTTTCCTATTTACCTTATATTTATGTAACATTCATTTCCACACATTTACATAATACTGAGAATTACACAGTGTATATATTGCCCTACTGACATCGGGCCTAGATCAAGAAAAAAAAACTACAATCTAATACCCTATTATAGTAAAATACAATACTGCAAACCGAAGATCATTCGATTTCATTGGTTTCACCACAAGCACAACATTTAGAGCGGTGTTTCTCAACCTGGCTGCCATGGCACCATGTGGTGCCATTTGTGTTTACCCAGGGCAGGGTGCCGCAAGCACTTGACCGAAACTGCCCTGGATCAGAGGTGGATGAAAGGACTCTGTGATGGGGGGAACTTAGTGGTGACAGGCATAGGTGTGCACAGCCTATTGTATTAGGGTGCGCACATCAAAGCTCCAACACATATGCCTTTGTGACATATTAACCGGCCTCTTCTCCACTCGTCATCCTAAAACAATGGGGGGGAGCAGGTGAGCACACAGGGGGACCTGGGCCGCAGAAAGAAAAGGAACTGGGACAAGAGGGGTGGCATACATTGGTACCAATCCCCTATATTTTCCTCCTGTGGCAGCTGAATATCGGCAAGAGGAAGAGGAGGAGAAGCCTATTTTCAGCTGCTGCAGAAGAAAATATAGATCGATCCATTCATTTCAACTCCAGCCGCCTATCCTGCCCAGGTTCTGGGGGTCGGCAAGTAAGGATCACGGCTTACCTGTCATCTGCCCACAATTGATGGGTTGCCAACTCCAGGATTAGGGTGTGCCCAGGCACACCTGATGCACCCCTTGCGCACGCCTATGGTGACAGGAAATGTAATGGGGAGATTTAGTGTGTGAGCTTTAGCTACAAGGGGTACAGTGTGTTTTAGGGACAAGTGTTCCAATCCATCTCTATTCTATTTAAAACTGCAAAAAAATATTTTGTCTTCAGCTATACTATATAGCTATAATATATATATATATACACACACTATAAAAATCTACACTGTTTGCCATTTACTCTCTGTCAGACAAGGCAGAAAAGACTACTGCACTCTGGGCTTTGTAACTGATTGAGGGGAGAGTAACACGATCGGATTTTCCGCAGACAAAACCTCTGACTTTTGTCCGAAGGGCGTTGGCCAGGATCTTGTCTTGCATACAAATGGCAAGGAATTGTCAGCCAACAAACATGAACGTAGTGACATACTAAATGGTATTTCAGCTCTTTAAGGTCACTTTTTGGGCTCCTTCTGCTAATTTCGTGTTAGTAGAAGTTTGGTGAGCGTTGATTGAGGCTTTTCATTTTCCACTTTTAATTTCACGCTTTTCAGTTTGTTTTTGAATAGCCGTTCATCAACCAGACATGTTGCGGAATCGGAGGAGATAACATGTTATTTATTATTGGCCTTGGAGTTATTGCTTTGACCCAAGTCCAGTCCAGGAACAGGAGGAGGAGGATTTCTTGGACCAAAAATTGTCTGCTTTATTAATCGTGACCAATTATGTCATATGCCTTTGCTGCAGGAGCTCCAGCAGTATAATCCAGATGATTTCCGGAATTATCTCCGGATGACGGACCCCTGCTTTCACCAACCCTTGGCATTGTTGACCCCCTATATTAAGAAGCAGAACACATGCATGAGGCTTTTATAAATTTTTTTGGTTGAATAATAATGATTTGATTTGGTATATTTTCTATATTTTTGGATGCATAGAATGCACTTTTTGGTTAAGTTCTATTGGCAGATAGCATGTCTAATTTTATTTGTTTTCTTTTTTAATGCATAATTAAATAATTGTGTAGAATGATACTTGGCTATGTGTTTAATTTCAAATGACAGTTTGGGAGTAGGCAGTTACATTTAAAAAATACAATGTAAAATTGACAAGGGACACCAACATAGTTGTATCTTTGATCTTAAAAAATACGGGATAATGGTGCTGCGGTAACTTGCCCAAAAAAATAAAAATAACAAGTATAATAACAGTAGCGGAATTACCAGGGTCGCAACAGTCACACTTGCGATGGGGCCCTGGCATTCCATCACCGGGGGGGGGGGGGGGGGGGCAATGGGGTTGCTATTCACAGGGCTCTGAGTGGAGAGTGTGTCTTTCATGTAACAGCAGCACGGAGACACCGGCATTGACAGTTCTATCACCCTCCATCCGTCCTCTCTTACACGGGATGACAGAGGACACAGCTGATCTGCTCCCCCTGCAGTCAAGTGTGAAGCTAACAAGCTCACATTTCCCACCGAGCACACAGGAGAGGAGAGGGGGGAGAAGGGGGAGCAGATCAGCTGTGTCCTCTGTCATCCCGTGTAAGAGAGGACGGACGGAGGGGGAGATAGAACTGTCAATGCCGGTGTCTCTGTGGTGCTCTTGCATGAGAGACACACTGTCCGCTCAGAGCCATGCAGTCCTGAGAAGACAGAGGACTCTTATGGGCACTGATATGAGGCACTGATAGGGGACACTGATAGAAGGCACTGATGGACACTGATAGAGGACAATGATGGGCAATGATAGAGGACACGTATAGAAGACACTGATAGGGGCGCTGATAGGGGACGTTGATAGGGGCACTGATAGGGGACGCTGATAGGGGCACTGATAGAAGGCACTGATAGGGGACGCTGATAGGAGGCACTGATAGAAGGCACTGATGGGGAAGCTGATAGGGGGCACTGATAGGGGACACTGATAGGGTACCCTGATAGGGGTCACTGATAGAAGGCACTGATAGGGGACACTGATAGAAGGCACTGATAGGGACACTGATATAAGGCACTGATAGGGGATGCTGATAGGGGGCACTGATAGAAGGCACTGATAGGGGACGCTGATAGGGGGCACTGATAAGGGGACACTGATATAAGGCACTGATAGGGGACCCTGATAGGGGGCACTGATAGAAGGCACTGATAGGGGACACTGATAGAAGGCACTGATAGGGGAACCTGATAGGGGGCACTGATAGAAGGCACTGATAGGGGATGCTGATAGGGAAAAAAAAAGCCTTTGAACATTTGTTTGCAATAACTCCATCAGTATCACCAGCAAAGCAGCTTCATTATTATCCCATTAAAGAAGAAGAGAATTGTGCGCTGCAGTTCGTGATTTCATAATTTGCCACGTTTACAAGACCGACCGCTTCCGGCTCATCCTTGCTTCCAAGCATGCGTGTTTGTACTTTGTACTTTTGTCCTCGTAAAATTTTAAAGCCTGCCATCCAACATTTGTCCGCGGAAAATCCGATGAAAATTGTTTGATGGAGCGTACAAACGGTCGGATTTTCTGTCAACAGCCTTACATCACACAATTCCCATCAGAAAATCCAATGGTGTGTACGAGACTTTAAAGTCTTTGTGCCGCAGAAGAGGAGTAGAGACATCGGGGGTTGATTTACTAGAACTGGAGAGTACAAAATCTGGTGCAGCTCTGGATAGAAACCGATCAGCTTCCATTTTTTTTTCTCAAAGCTTTATTGAACAAGCTGAATTTAGAAGTTGATTGGCTACCATGCACAGCTGCACCAGATTTTGCACTTTCTAGTTTTAGTAAATCAACCCCAGTGTGAATATCTTTTATGGCCACTAAGCGGCAGTGCAATCTCAAGGTTAAAAATGAGACGCCATTATATCTATTTTTTTAAAATCATTTTTATTCTTTTTCTAAATAAATTAAAATAAATGAAAAATACAGAAGTCAATTCTATTTGCAGCTTTTGTAGGGGGGGGGGGGGGGGGGTTCTTGTTTTTTGCTGTAGAGAATTTACGCTGTAAGTGGTTAGAAAAGAGATAGAGAAAAAAATAAATAAAAGCAGACAAGAAATAGTGGAATGAGAGGTCTAGTAAAATGAAATCTAAGTAATAAGCTCTGAAATGAATGCTCAATTAAACTGACACTAGACCCAAAAATAAACTATTATTACATTGCAGCTGACATAAAGCAATACTGAACCCAAATGCAAACATTTATTATATTGCTAATTCATAGATGTGATGGCTTCATTCGTTTTCTTTTTTAGGCTTTCTTTCTTTTATTGTCACCTGGTGATCTGGCCAGTAAGTCTGTTGTTCTTCAAAAGAACACGCTTTCTTACAGATATAGCAGTTAAAATGTTGAGACAAACCATTAATCACCGACAAGGGTGCTTTTATTCATTAATGTAAAATCGTTATCCCAAAAAGAAAAAAATATATATTACATTTTGGGTTTTGGGTTTAATACTGCTTTAAAATATCATTGTAAAGTGCTGCATAAGTTGTCGGCTGGAAACAGAAACACTGTAAGGCTGGGTTCACACCGCTGCGGGGGGAGAACCGGATGTGATTCGCACAGCAAATCACATCCGATCTCCGTAGCACTGCGAGTTCAGCCATACAGATAGTATGGCTGAACTCGCAGCTGTCCCGCAGCAAACTCGCACAGGACCCTTTTTTGGGTCCGCAACGGAATCGGATCGCATGGGGGTTCACACCATGCGATCCGATTCCTGTGCGAGTCGGCAGATCGCACTGCGATATGCCGACGGATCTGGGGGTGTCATTAACATAACATTGACACCCCCAGCCGTCCGCATAGGGCAGTGTGAACTGCCGGCGGGAGGTGAGCGATGCGGGAAAACGCCGCGCATTCGCGGCGTTCCCGCATCGCAATAGTGTGAACCTAGCCTTAAACCTTGGTTTGAGAGTAACTTGGTTTGGGATTATTTTGCAAGACAAGCCAAATTGTTAAACACTAGGCGTCCGCGCTATAGCCGAAAGACGGCTACAGCGTGGACTCCAATTGCTGGGGGGGTGTCCTCCTGTTTACTTTTGCAATGCAATTCTGTGACACAGCCAATCACAGATCGTGCTAAATGACTAATCACAGCGGCCATTTAGCACTCGATCGCAGTGTCCAATGAGAGATGATCTCATATGTAAACATATGAGATCATCTCTCATCATCGGCTCTCCCTCCTTACACAGAGACAGTGTCACGTATTAGTGCAATCTGTCATCAGTGTCCCGTGTCATCAGTGCCACGTATTAGTGCCACGTATTAGTGCCATCTGTCATCAGTGTCACGTATTAGTGCCATCTATCATCAGTGCCACGTGTCATCAGTGCCACATATTAGTGCCATCTGTCATCAGTGTCGTGTGTCATCACCTGTCCACTACACTGACTAACCTGATTCCTATACTGACCAGTACATTGACCTACCTGTCCACTACAATGCCCACTACACTACACTGACCACACACACACTACACTGACCACTACAAAACACACACTAAACTGACCACTACAAAACACACACTAAACTGACCACTACAACACACACACTACACTGACCACTGCAATACACACTACACTGCAACACACACTACACTAAACTGACCACTGCAATACACACTACACTGCAACACACACTACACTACACTGACCACTGCAATACACACTACACTACACTGAAAACTGGAAGCCTACAGGTATGGAGGGGTAACCAACAGCCAGAAGGTTCACTGGTGGATCATGGAAGGGCACCAGCGACCATGCTGGGGATGATGGAATCCCTGTATGGAAGTGTAGCGCCTGATGGCTGCAGGCAATGGGCAGAGACGCGGCCGTGTCTAGTAGATGGTGGTACCTGCAGTGCGGGAGGACGTGGGGCCAACCTAGATCAAGCTGGGGTCCGAGGGGTCTACCAAACAGAGCCATATCTCTTGAAAGTGGAGAGCCAAGGACCAGGGGAGCTGAGCTGAGCCTAAGGTGTCCGGTGACGTCAGCACCAAGCGGTAGGTGGAAGAGGAAAGCCTCACATGACCCCATTCGCCCAATCACAGGGGCAGCCGGAAACTAAACATGGCGACTGGAGCGCAGGCCGCAGGGACACAGGAAATAGAAAGATTGGGGGACAGAGCTGGGATTTCTATGCCACTGGTCGCTGGGCAGGTGGGGCCCCCGGGCAACTGCCCAGTGTGCCCATGCAAAAATACGGCCCTGACTTTGACTTGATATACAAGCGATGTCTTGATATACAAGTAGCGTCATGTCACAACTGAGTATAAAAGAGAGGAAAGACGCCTCTAAGTGTAGCAATATGGCTACATTTAATGAAGGTACAACAATTAGCAACATATTGCTACACTTTGAGGTGCCTCTCTTCTCTTTTATGCTCTGTAGCTTGTGATGGATTTTGCTTCTGTAGCACCGGCTCCTGAAGAGCACACGCTTTGTGTTTTTGAAATTTAATGTTACACCTAAACTGCAGTTTGGTTTGGGTTTAATTACTCCAAATTTTGACCTCAGCATCAGTCTGACTAGACTACAGGATGTTCTGCCTAGCCACAGGGGGCGCTGTCACTTCTGGCAGGTATGGAAACACAGTCTAGTTGGGTGCTTTAAGGTTACTTTATCTCGGAACCAGCCCAGTGGGGGGGGGGGGGGGGTCACTCTTTCTGGGAGAGGGTACTTAAGATGCGGACATCTTGTGTTTCGGGGTCCCGGTCCAGAAGTATGTTCTGACTCCATGGTCCTGGTCCTCCTGACCAGCCCTCAGGACGCCTATGACCTGGGGTGCGGATCCACCCGAGTTTACGTCTCGGGGCTGGCTAGCCCGAGGCGAGGAAAATAAAGAAAGTATTCAGAGGTAGTCCGGTGACATCTCAGGTTGTGGAGAGGCCCAGCAACTAGTTACCCAGGGGAGGACTCTTCGGGAGAAGGCCAAGCAAGAATTGGCTTCTCAGCAAGAGCCTAGAAAAGCTGAAGGACCTAAGTGAATCCAATTTCGTGCGGTATCGCCGGACCGGCTGTAAGGTACTGGTACCACACGAGTGTTCTACAAGTTTTTCAAGTTTCCTTACACGTGTTCTATGGCAAAGTCGGTGGCAGAGACTTATTCCTACATGTTCTATAACAAAGTCTGTGGCAGAGACTTGTTCCTGATTTAAGCACCCTGTTGGCTGCTAGGCCTGGTGAGAGAGGGACTATCCAACTAGGGTGAGGATCCAGCTGTGAATGGCTATTCTCTGGATTTTACTCAAAGTAAGAATGTTCTTTATTACTGACTTTGACACTAAAGCCGCGTACACACGGGCGGATTGTATGGCCTACTTAGTCCGTCATACAATCCGACGGACAGTCCGTCATACTTTCGAATGAACGGACTTGACCACACACGGATGCACAAACAGTCCGTTGAAAGCTTGCGCGATGACGTGTACAGCACTTACGACGGGACTAGAAATAGGAAGTCCAATACACAGCAATGCAACCTTCCGCCGTGTAAATCCTTTCTGAGCATGCGCCATTCTTAGTCCGTCGAACTAGCCTACTCACGAGCGGATTGTCCGCTGAAACCAAAGTATGACGGACAATATTACGGAAATTCCGAAATACTTAGTACGCCAGACTGCACGCTGAAAAAGTCCGCTGAAGCCCACACACGAGCGGACTGTCCGCTGAAATGTGTTTCGGCGGACTAAGTAGGCCATACAATCCGCCCGTGTGTACGCGGATTAAGAGTACCTGGACTTTTCACCTAAACCCTCTGATCCTATACTGAGAGATTGTTCGTTAACTAAGTTTTTTGCAAATAAAAATCCCTTTATGCGGATCTGTCGTCAGTCTCTATAGTTCTTGGGCCATCTACCACGGGAACCCCTAGACGCAAATCGAGGTGAAGAAGGTAACGGTAAGCCCATAAAATCAGCCGCTCCTTCGGGTGTCAGTGCTACACTTCTAATCCCCTTTGTGGAGGTTTCCATTTGTGAATGGACATTTTATGGTTACACAACCCATTACATTGCTATAATCTTTTTATATGGACTATAAGCTGAAGGACCTATGAATAAATGATTGCGGAACAAATCATTTGAGTTTCCATTATTTCTTAGGGGGAAATTCGCTTTGATATAAGAGTGCCTTAGATTACAAGCATGTTTCTGGAACGAATTATGCTCGCAATCCAAGGTTTTACTGTACTATGCATTTGTGAAACCTGAAGTGTATTTTGATATTAGGACACTAGAGGGAGACAGAGTACGTGTAATATCTTCAGTCAACCCTATTGGAGTCAGCTAAATGCCATCACATTTTGTGCAGTGTTTTGTTTACTCACTGCGGTGTTTGCTGTGTGCTGTATGAGTCACATCTGCATTTCAGCTCCTTTAAATGACATTTTGGTAATGATACAGGCTGAAAACCTCAATAGTAACACAATTTTCTAAGCCAGACATTATAGACAGAAAACACAAAAATACAAAAGTGAATACCTATCAATGTTGCATTTTTTTCAAAATTTTGTATTGTGCTGTTTTCTTTTTCCAAGAAATTATTCTTAACTTTTGGAACTATGTTATTTGAGAATCTCAAAATGAATACTGTATATGGAACTGGGGCTCCTTTGTGGTACGCCTGTTATTTGGTTAAAGTAGATTTATGATGCTGGTAGCCCCATATTTGAAGTCAGCCTACCCAGATATGAGATAACACATATCAGTTACCAAGAGCAGGCGGTTAAATATCTATTTGCAATAAAACATGATTTGTATTAGGTTAGCTTTACATCGATTAACCATAACATTATGACCAATGGCAGGTAAAGTGAAGATTATTATCTCTTTACAATGGCTTATGAAAGTGGGTGGAATATATTATGCAGTAAGTGAATAATGGGCAAGCGTAAGGAATTGTTTGACTTTGACAAGGGTCAAATTAAATGACTAGACGACTGGGTCACAGGGGCGGATCCAGGGGGGGGCAATGAGGCAATTGCCCCCTCCAAGAATGCGGGTGAGAGAGCGGGTGGGCGGGCGGCTCCACGGGTGAGAGAGCGGGTGGGCAGGCTGCTCCATAGGTGAGAGCACGGGCGGCTCCGCAGGTGAGTGAGCGGGTGGGTGTCTCAGTCGGTGAGCAGCTGGGGCTCGGTGTGAGCGGGCTGCTGGCCAATCAGGGAGACGGCGGTGGGGGAGCAGAGAGATTACATCATCTCTCACCACCCAGTTCCCGCCCTGCATCCCTGCAGTTCCGCCCTCACTGTGCAGGCAGCCACGGGCAGCAGAGAGATTACATCATCTCTCACCGCCCAGCGCCCACCCTGCATCCCTGCAGTTCCGCCCTCACTGTGCAGGAATCTCCCATCTCTCTGCTGTCTGACTGGTAATCTGCTGCCTGAGGTAATCTGGGACACAGCAAGAGACCACCTTAGCAGGAAAGTGACACAGCAAGTGACAATTGTAGCAGGCAAGTGACAATCCACAACATGTGGCAGGTAACGTGGCAAGTGACAATCTGCATCTGGTGACAGGCGACGTGGCAGGTGAAAATCCGCAACATGTGGCAGGTGACATGGCAAGTGACAATCTGCATCTGGTGACAGGCGACGTGGCAAGTGACAATCCGCAACGTGTGGCAGGTGACATGGCAAGTGACAATCCGCAATGTGTGACAGGTAATGTGGCAAGTGACAATCTGCATCTGGTGGCAAGTGACAATCCGCACATGTGGCAGGTGACGTGGCAAGTGTCAATCCGCAATGTGTGGTAAGTGACAATCTGCATCTGGTGACAGACAAGTGACAAGTGCATTAACTGGAGTTGAACTATTTCCTTTTATTTTACAATGTAATAATACAAAATAATGCACTTCAGTCATCCTGACACCATAACAACCATGGTGCTGTGATGATTGAAGCGCCAACATCAGCCATTTCCCCGATAAATTGCCCCCAAAAAGGCGTATTTTCTAGCAGTGACCCTCAGGAGACTAGACTCTGGATCTGCCCCTGCTGGGTCAGAGCAACTCCCAAACTGCAGCTCTTGTGGGATGTTCCCCGTCTGCAGTGGTCTGAACTGACCAAATGTGGTCCAAGGAAGGAAAATCAGTAACAGGGTCATGGGCGCCAAAGGCTCATTGATGCATGTGGGGAGGAAAGGCTGTCTTGTCCTGTGTTGTCCGATCGCATAGAAGAACTGCTGGAGCTCAAATTGCTGAAAAATTGAATACTATTTCTTATATGAAGGTGTCAGAACACAGAGCATCGTAGTTTGTTGTGTATGGGGTTGCATAGCCAGAGACTGGTCAGGGTGCCGATGCTGACCCAATAATGCCCACAGTGGGCACATGAGCATCAGAACTGGGGCATGGAGCAATGGAAGAAGGTGGACTGATCTGATGAACTCAAGAATGGTTTGAGGAACACAACAATCCAATCAAACATCTGTAGGATGTGCTGGCTAAACAAATCCGATCCACGAAGACCCACCTCACAACTTACAGGACCTTAAGGGATCTGCTACTGATGGATTGGTGCCAGATACCATAGCATACCTTTGGAGGTCTAGTGGAGTTCATGCCTCAACATGATTTCTGTGCCTCTAAAAAGTCATATGCGGTCATATTACTTTGCAGAGGCATTTGACAAGTGGCAAGGACATAAATCACCTACTCACTAGCTGTTTTAAGCCTGTAAATGGTGCACCACCACACCACAAGAATGAGAAGTAACAATGTATTGCGTTATTATTATCTTGTAGCGGATGACATTTTGGACAAAATGTCATACGCATGTAAATTTAGTTTTTGCCTCAGAACGGTAGGGGTTCTGAGGGTTAATTACGTAGGTTGGCCTTGACATCAGTCTGGCCGGGCTATGTTGGAAGTTCTGCCTGCTCATGTGAGCAGTGAGGTGCACATGACAGGCCAGAACCAGGCCTGGTTGGACGTTTTGAGTATCAACCTTCTCGGAATCAATCATTGGGAGTGCCGGGCCCGCTGGGGAGTCTGGGAAGGGGTACTTAAGATGTGTGGGTCACGTGTTCGGGAGAGAGGAGTTTGTGAGACCAGTGTGGTCAGTTCTGGTTTCGGGACCGGGGTAGCCCCGTGAGGGGTCCCGGTCACGGGGTGTTCGACATCCCGCAACATGTTCCTGTCATGCCTCGTACACACGATCAAACAATCCGGTGGAAAAGTCCGGCAAACTCAAGTCCGCCAGACAATCCGCCCATGTGTAGCCTCCGGCGGACTTTTTTTACCCAAAACTCCGGCGGACTAAGAAAGTATTTTTGCACTCCAATCTGTCCGCTGGACTAGCTTTTCGGCAGACAATCCGGCCATGTGTGTGCTAGTCCGCCGTACTTTTGAAATGAGTGAAGAGAGAAGAACAGAAGACGGCGACAGCGGTGACAGAAGACTGTAAAAGAGCTAGAAGAAGGCGCGGTGGCCCGGCAAGAAGAACCGAAGAGGGGGACAAGACCCCCGAAGAGGGGGACAAGACCCCCGAAGTCAGAAGAAGAGGGCGGCGGCGAAGAAGAAAGCCGGGCTCCTCCGCTAGTGAAAGAGCTAGCAAAAGAGCAGAAGATAGCGGAGGAGTCCGGAGAGAAGACCCCCGAAGACGGACAGAAGACCCCTGGAACTGTGCAATAAACTATTTTAACCCTTGTGTGTTGTGTTTTTTTTTACTTTTTTTTTTACAGGTGAATGGGTAGGGGTACATTGTACCCCATACTCATTCACATAGGGTGGGGGGCTGGTATCCGGGGGCCCCCTTATTAAAGGGGGCTCCCAGATTCCGATAAGCCCCCCGCCCGCAGACCCCGACAACCAACGGCCAGGGTTGTCGGGAAGAGGCCCTTGTCCTCATCAACATGGGGACAAGGTGCTTTGGGGTGGGGGGGCTGCAGGGCACCCCCATGTCGAGAGTACTGCTCAGGAGGGGAGGGAGCTTGCTCGTCCCCACCCCCTTTCCTGACTGGCCGGGCTGCATGCTCGGATAAGGGTCTGTAATGGACCTTGGGGGGACCCCAATGCCGTTTTTTCGGCATAGGGCTTCCCCTTTAAGTCCATACCAGGTGACGGGGCTAGCGAGGTGTCAATCTCGCTGATGGAGGCGGTGACATTGACCTCCTTCGCAGGTCCTGTCTACCTGGAGCCACATTTAAAATAAACGGACTTTTCTCCGTGTGTGGGCAAGTCCGTTCATTTCAAAAGTCCTAGCACACAGACGGGCGGATTGAGTCAAAACTTCTTTCTAAGCCAGAGCCCCCACACGGGCGGATTGTCCGGTCTGGCACGGCTCAGGAGGGGGGGCGCTCCTCCGCATGTGTGGGCGAGTCCATTCATTTCAAAAGTACGGCGGATAGTCCAGCGGACTTAGTACGCCGTATTAGTCCACTGAAAAAGTGCCGTGTGTGGACAAGTAGCTCGTTCGGAAAGTCCGGTGGGAAGTCCGCCGGATAGTTGCCTGCGTGTGTACGCGGCATCAGAGGCCCCTAATAGACCCGCCTGGTCTGGGGTAGGGATCCGTCTGTCTCTGAACCTGCTGGTCCAAGGCGCAGTAACTGAGGAAGGATTCAAGGTGTCCGGGTGTGCTCTAGGCTTGGAGAGGCACCACAGCTCATGGAAGTGACCGGTGGAGGACTCTTCGGAGGAGGGCCGGCATCCTGGGAAGTGCCTGGTTACTGAGTTGGGAAGGACATTGACAAATTCATGTTTTTCCAGTACCATTGAGGAGACAGAGAACGTTCCAGGTACTGAGGAAAAAGGTTCCTGTTCACCCTTAGTTACAACTTGTACACGTTCATAGGACTGTTTCAAGTTTTGAGTCAACGTGCTGACTGCCATGATTGCTGGCTAGAGATCTGTTCAGCCTTGAAGTACCCCGCTGCGAGTGGCTACTCTCTGGGTGGAATTAGAGACTTTGCTAGGTCTGCAGTTTAAGGTGCCTGAGTTCTTCACCCGTGCCCTCTGTTCCCATGAGAGACTGTGTTATTGGATGTTAAAATAAAACCTTTTAAAAAATTAATTATTAATGTCAGTATTCAAGTCGTTGGGTATCAACCCTAGGAACCCTAGGAACCCCTAGACGTGGAAGAGCAGGCTAAGAGGAGGTAACCGGTAAGCCCAATAAGTCAAGGCCACCCTGCAAGGGTTGTGGCCGCTACAATCTATTTACCCTGGTCCATCACTGAGGGTTTTATTCCAGTTTGCTGAGGGGATAGGATACATATTTGGAGCAGCCTTCTAGAGAAGGGTCTTCCCTGCCAGGCTTTTGCCTGGAGCGTAAGTCATTGTAGGTAATTGCCTGGGGCCTAGCCAAGGCTCAAGGAATCTAGGCTGGTCTATCTACTTTATGTTAGGGCTTGAGGAATCAGGAAGATTGCTGCCTGTTGGAGTATTTTCAGAGAGGTCTGCTATGCTTTAGAGCAGAGGTCTCCAAACTGTGGCCATGGGGACAGATGTGGCCCTTTGCTTGCCTTTACCTGGCCCTCGGGGCACAGTTCCATCCACTGAAACCAACAATGGGGCATAATTCCTGTTGCTGACACAAACAGTGGAGCACTACCAAAAAGGGCACAATATCTTCAATTGACACCAAGATTGGGCTACTATTCCTCCCACTGACACCAACGATGGGGCAGAATTCTTTCCATTGACACCAACAATGTGGCACTATTCCTCCCACTGACACCAACGATGGGCCAAAATTCTTTCCATTGACACCAACAATGTGGCACTATTCCTCCCACTGACACCAACGACGGGGCAGAATTCTTTCCACTGACATCAACAATGGGGCACTATTCCTCCCACTGGCACCAAAGATAGGGCATGGTTTACTCCCACTGGACACCAGGACATTTTCTACTGCCACCGGCCCTAGTCCGGCCCTCCTAAAGTCTGAAGGACAGTAAACTGGCCCTTTGCTTAGAATGTTTGGAGACCCCTGCTTTAGAGTGTCCAGGAGAGCTTAAGGGAAGCTGCTGCTGCTGGATGAACATTACATGAAGACTTCATTACTCAGATCTTTAAACTCCAGGATAATAACTCACCATCCCTTCCCCTCTAACTATCAATTGATATTAAAAAAAAAACTATCCAAATGCCCATTTTTCTTACCTAAAGCCATGGGCACATCATGATTCTTTTCTTTTTTTTCTTTACTTTATGGGGTCCTTCTTCAGATGACCACAGGGACACTGATAGGGGGGTACCTCCGGGCCTTCTGTAGGGGGCCGTGCACACAGGGGGGCCGGGACAGCAGGGGGATCTGTGCGGCGGGATGGGAGGACAATTACAGAACAATGTGCTGTATCTCTGTATCTCTCCCTCCTGCTGCTGAAAGATGGTTTCTCCCCCATCTCTCCAACTGCCTTTTAGCTGCTGGAGGGAGAGATACAGACGCAGTGCATTGTTCTATAATTGTCCTCTCGTCCCATTGCACCAATCCTCCTCCCTCGGCTACCCACATCTGATTCCCCCTGTGAGCCCAGGCCCCTCCTCGTTCTCCCGCTACCGATTGGAAAAATAATCTTAAATACTTGTAATATTTGTGCTTCAGGGGGGCCTGTCAGGTAAGCTGTATGGGGCCCAGTGATTTCTAACAGCAGCCCTGGGTGACCACATCACTTCCTGCATGACATGGACTATTTCTATTGGTGGAGGGGACATTTCAGCAGCTGGATCCTCTCCCATAGGCTCCAGAAGTAGAAGAACTCCCGGGGGTGGTGAGGAGATCAGCGCCCAAGAAGATAGCAAGCAAGGAAAAATGTTGGATTCCCAGGACAGGAAATTAGCTTGGCTCATGGAAGAAAATGGGACTTTGATCCATTACACTGCAGGATGGATTAGGAAGAGAGTGTTTGGAATTAAGACTGAGGTGTATGGTTACTAATGCACAATGCCCTATTTCAAATACATTTTTTGCCTGGAGTTGGGCTTTAACCACTTAAGCCCCGGACCATTTTGCTGGCCAAAGACCAGAGTACTTTTTGCGATTTGGCACTGCGTCGCTTTAACTGACAATTGCGCGGTCGTGCGACGTGGCTCCCAAACAAAATTGACGTCCTTTTTTTCCCACAAATAGAGCTTTCTTTTGGTGGTATTTGATCACATCTGCGGTTTTGTTTTTTGCACTATAAACAAAAAAAGAGCGACAATTTTGAAAAAAAAACGCATAATTTTTTACTTTTTGCTATAATAAATATCCCCCAAAAAATATATATAAAAAAAGTTTTTTTCCTCAGTTTAGGCTGATACGTATTCTTCTACATGATTTTGGTTAAAAAATATCGCAATAATGCCCTGTACACACGGTTGGACTTTCCGATGGAAAATGTGCGATCGGAGCTTGTTGTTGGAAATTCCGATTGTGTGTGGGCTCCATTGGACTTTTTCCATCAGAATTTCCGACGCACAAAGTTTGAGAGCAGGATCTAAAATTTTCCGACAACAAAATCCGATCGTTTAAATGCCAAATTGTAGACAATTCCGATGGACAAAGTGCCACGCATGCTCAGAATAAATTACGTGACAAAAGCTATTGGCTACTGCCCTCTTTATAGTCCCGACGTACTTGGTTTACGTCACCTCGTTCTGAATGATCAGATTTTCCGACAACTTTGTGCAACCATGTGTATGCAAGACAAGTTTGGGCCAAAATCCGTCGGAAAAAATCCGAGCGATTTTGTCGTCGGAATGTCCGACCGTGTGTACAAAGCATAAGCGTTTATTGATTGGTTTGCGCAAAAGTTATAGCATCTACAAAATAGGGGATAAATTTATGGCATTTTTATTTAAAAAAAATTATTTCTACTAGTAATGGCAGTGATCAGCGATTTTTATCATGACTGCGACATTATGGTGGACAATTTTGACACATTTTTGGGACCATTAGCATTAAAAAAAAAATTGCATTGATTACTATAAAAATGTTACTGGCAGTGAAGGGGTTAACCACCAGGGGGCGGGGGAGGGGTTGCTTTCATACTGGGATGCTGCACTGGCGGGACGTTAACGCAGTCCTGCAAGCACATCTTTGGAGCGGTGGAGGAGCGGTGTATACACCGCCCCTGCCCATTGAAAGGAATGAGCATCACTGCCGAAGTGCCCGCAAAGTGCTTCGGCAGTGGCGCTACACGGGCGCATTTAACACTTTCTTCAGCCGCTAGCAGGGGTTAAAAGTGCCCTGCTAGTGGCCAAATAGTGGCCCTAAAACATCGCTAAAACTAGCAGCGCTTTGCCGGTAACGCTGCCGGTGGCTCAGTGTGAAAGGGGTCTTATTGTTCTGAGCCCCTCTATGAGGCTGCTTTCACAGGGATGTGCTGCGTTTACCTGCACCGCGGGTGCAGAGCAGTGCATCTGCTACTTTCCTGGGTTATAGACCTCAATTGTGTTCTCCAGGTGTGGAGCTCTTCTCTTTCTGAAAGCACCAAAACTCCCAAATTCAGGAAGCGCACCAAACCTTCAGGATATAGTTGAAGTCTATGGCAAGGTGCAGCTAGTCCAGGAAAGCTGCGGTTACACTGCACTTCACCCCCGGTGTGGTTAAACCGCAGCACATCAGTGTGAAAGCAGCCCTATACTATTATAACCAGTGTATTGCTTCACACTGACCTGAAGATCGCTTCTTTCCTGCTGCTGTCACCACTCTGGAGATCACTAGTAGGGGTAAGAGATGGAGTGCAGTTGGCATTACTCCACATGAGACCGGAGCCGGCACTACAGAGGAGGCTTAGGCTTATGCAGCTCTTGCTCCCTACTACAGCTCCAACTTTACAAGTAGTCCCTCTGCATTGCACTCTGTTTGATGCTCTGGGATGGCGGGTCAGCAAGCCACCTGGCTGCGATCTACTGGTAGATCACGATCTACAGGTTGCTGACTCCCCTGCTCCTCTAGACTGTCATAAAGTGCCCTCCATGCACCCATGGAACACCCCAAATACGGATGTACACTTTGGGGTTATGACATGGTATAACATGAAACTCTGGCCACAAAGCAATGCAAGACCCTCAGTATCAAAAGAGAGAGATGTGTGTCAATTGGTTATGATAGTATAGAATGGGAGAATGTGATCTCAAGAATACCTAGAAGTGTTTACCTGGGTTTGGGGGGCTTTTCAACAATGCAGATTAATGCCTCGTGCACACGATTGGATTGTTGGCCAACAAAACCGCGGAATTTTGTCCGAAGGGTGTTGGCTCAAACTTGTCTTGCACACACACGGTCACACAAATGTTGGCCAACAATTACGAACGTAGTGACGTACTACGTGGTTTTGCAGCTCTTTAGCGCCACCCTTTGGGCTCCTTCTGCTAATTTTGTGTTAGTAGAAGTTTGGTGAGTGTTGATTCTCGCTTTTTTTTCTTTTTGCATTTTTCATTTAGCGCTTTTCAGTTCGTTTCTGAACGGCCGTTCATGAACCAGCCATGTTGCCGAATTGGAGGATATAACGTGTTATTTATTAGTGGCCTTGGAGTTATTGCTTTGAAATTTTTTTGGGGTTGAATAATGATTTGATTTGGTATATTTTCTATATTTTTGGATGCATAGAATGGACTTTTTGGTTAAGTTCTCTTGGTTCTTTTTTTTGTTTGTTAATGCACAATAAAAAAATTATGGAGAATAATACTCAGCTATGTGTTTTACAGTTTGGGAGTAGGCAGTTACATTTAAAAAAAATACAATGTAAAATTGACAAGGGGACACCAACATAGTTGTATCTTTGTTCTTAACCACTACAATACAGGGCACTTTCACCCCCTTCCTTCCCAGCCCAATTTTCAGCTTTCAGCGCTCTAGCGCTTTCAGTGACAATTGTGCGGTCATGCTACACTGTACCCAAATGAAATTGTTATCATTTTGTTCGCACAAATAGAGCTTTATTTTGGTGTTATTTATTCACGACTCCGTTTTTTTTTTTTTGCGATATAAGCGCAAAAATAGCGGAAATTTGGAAAAAAAACAATATTTTCTTTTTTCTATTTGAAAAGAAATCCAATAAAATCAAATTTTGTCATAAATTTAAGCCAAAATGTATTCTGCTACATGTTTTTGGTAAAAAAAATTCCATTAAGTGTATAATAATTGGTTTGTGTGATCACGTACATATGTACGCAAATGATCACGTACATATGTGTGCAGATAATCATTGGGACATGTGATTTTAGTGGGACATATGTGGGGGACATGTTTTTATTATTAGGGACATGTGTTTTTATTATTTGGGGACATGTATGTTTTGGGGACATGTGTGTTTTGGGGACATGTGTGGGGACTGTGTGGTGTGTTGTGTGTTGACACTACACTGATGATCAGTGAGTAAAAAGCTGTAAAAAGCAGCTCATACTCACTGATCATCAGCCGGCTGCAGCGTTCTGCTCTCCTCTCCTCAGCGGTGACTTCCGTGTGAGGAGAGCCGATTGCCTAGCAACCGGCTGTTTGTTTACATCACATGACGGCCGTGATTGGACACGGCCGTCATGTGATCAGGAGGGCCAATCACAGAGCCCTCCTGCCGATCTGAGATGTGCCGTGTCCGGGTGACACGAGCACATCGGGATCGCGCCGCTGCGCGAGCGCGCGCGATCCCGCTATTCCTGAAGGACGTTCCTGAACGGCCTGTCAGGAATCGACGGCTCCCACCCGGCCGTATATATGCATTGGCCGGGTGGGAAGTGGTTAAAAACTACAGGATAATGGTGTTGTGGTAACTTGCACAAATAGAAAAAAAACACAAGTATAATAATATTCTTCATCACTAGAAAAAAAAATCCTTTGAATTTTTTTTTTTTTGCAATAACTCCATCAGTATCACCAGCAAAGCAGCTTCATTATTATCCCATTAAAGAAGAAGAGAATGTGCGCTGCATTTGGAGATTTCATAATTTGTCACAAATGTTAATTCTCCATTACAAACGCTAGTTTACATTGTGATTTGTTTTACAATGACAATAAATCTTATCTTATCTATCTTTACAAGACCGAGCGCTTCTGCTTCCGAGCATACGTGTTTGTACTTTGGACTTTCATCTGACGGACTAGTGTACACACGATCGGAAAATCCGACAACACCCATTTGTTGGAGGAAAAATTGAAAACATGCTAGCCAACATTTGTTGGTGGAAAGTCCGACAGCAATTGTCCGATGGAGCGTACACACGGTCAGAGTTTCCGCCAACAGCCTGACATCCTACATTTCCCGATGGAAAGTCTAATCGTGCTTAAGACTTAATACTCAAAAAAGTTAATGGCAGGCAGCTTCCAGTGGTACTTCCCACGATGGGAGTTTGATAGTTGTGGAAGCCCCTGGGCATAGTTTAAAAATCCATCCTTGGTGTCAGGAAGTCTGACACCTCCCACCCTGTTCTTGGACAATCAACATCTGCCTTGACATACTCCATCGTGATTAGGCTAAGGTGCCTGCGTTACCTGTATAGATATAAGATGAGGTCTTTAGAACATGACACTCACTAGAACTACAGTAGCGGCTTGGAGAAGCTATGAAATGTTGTCAACATTACAAAACTACTACTAGCTAAAGGTTTTGTTTTAAAAAAAAAATGGCAGTTGATGTTGACGAGAAGAAACCAAGAAAGGCAATAAAAAAGCAGATTAAACTTCAGCTAGGAATTTATAAAATAGAATTAAGGATGTCTTTGTGTCATACCTGGAAATTTCACACTCAGGAAGAAGGCCTCCATGGAAATGAGGATACGGAGATGTAAGTAGGAAGCTTTTGTCACATTCTACAGGGGAATATTGTCTCGGAGATGAAGGTTTGTCACCTAGTTTATTTACAGTGCTGTAAACCGGCTCCGGAGACCTGGAAGACAAAAGACAGGATAATGCCTTTAAAAAAGCAATTCAATAAGTATGTTCCAGTAGTTTTGATTAGAAAATCATACATGGGTAACAATTTTACATCCTACATTACAACACAGATCTAGAACAAAATCTAAAACAAATAAGAACAAATATTGAGAGAGTGAATCTCCATAGTCGGAAAACAGATAGCAATACACATTGAAATAGGGTTCTGATCACTCGGTCCAGAAAAATAAAACAAAGATTGTCTTTGAAATCAAGGTAACAGGAAGTTATCATAAAGAGGGTAATGTTATAGTTAAGTTCCCCTCCACGTCATTGTCACTCCACTCTATTGTCTTTTTTCGCATTTGCAGACACCTTAGCTGCTCACCGGCAACCTTCTTGACAAGCAATGCAGTATAAACACAAGAAATTTTAGAAGCACTGAGAATGTTCAAATGTTTTTAGGACCAGGAGTCCCAGACATGTCCAACTAAGCAAATTCAGAAGATGGTCTAATTAAACACCATGCCTTCCAGAACCACGTGTTAAATATAAAGTTGAAAAAAATACCGTATATAATAAGAACAGTGAAAACCGGTAAGAAAAGCTGCTTGAAAACAACAGTCAGATACACTGTAAAAAATACCAAAACATATTAAAAATGAACTGGTGTAGCTCTGCGTAGCTGCACCAAATTTTGCACTCTATAGTTCTGGTAAATCAACCCCATCGAAAGATCCTCAATGTATTTCCACTTTTGTGCATTTACCGAGGGCTAGGCTATTGGCGTTCTGGAAAGGATATGTGCCTCTGATATATGTTACTGAGTGCATTTGTCTCCGTAATAGAGTCTTCCGAATTCTGTAAGAGTCCATCTCACATTGGGTGGTGGATCACGTGGTGGATTCTGGTTTATTCATACCTCTTGACCACTGGATTTCACACAATTATATAAAGTTTCTCTTGGACATTTATGTGTTTTGACAGAGTATTAATTTATCAATTTTTAGTATGTCTTCCAGAATCATACTCGTGCTTTGGAAAAAATCCAGATAGCCATACTATCTCAGTCAAGGTAATGGTGTTGGCTGTTCCGTGCTTTATCAGAAAAGGTGTCCTCCACGTAGTGAGAGTTTTTATACTTAAATCGGTACACCCCACCAAAGCAGCGTCAAGGTCCATAACCGCTCCCCAGGCCAAATCAATTTCCTCCGCAGTGGAATAAAGAGGTAGAAGGTCAGGGCTGGAATCCAACGGTTCATACAAGTGAATTACTACATCCTTGTTCAGATAACCACTCCATGTGACCTGGAAGAGCAATTCTTTCACTGATAAATCTTCTACTTAATCAATGTCCAAAATGTGCATTACATTAGCAGCTCATCCTGAGCACGTGTTTAGCTTCATTGCTGCTTACTATCTGTCGTCTTCGTCTTTTTCTCCTTTTTTCCCTTATATGACATATTTTTTTTATTTTCATTTGGGTTGCACATGCCCTGGTTACTTGGTTATATTCTTTTACACTGTGTATTTTGCAGTATCTATTTGTAATTGCACTTTTCATAAATTTTCTACTACATTTTTTATTTATTTTTTACATTATTTTTAGTAATTGTATCAATAGTAGAGAAGGATCTGGGTGTTTTGGTAGATCATAATCTAGGATGGAAAAGGACCTGGGGGTCCTAGTAGATGATAGGCTCAGCAATGGCATGCAATGCCAAGCTGCTGCTAACAGAGCAGGGGGATCAACTTCAGTTATAAAAATTATAATTCTCCCGCTCTACAAGACTCTGGTCGGCCACACCTGGAGTATGTTGTCCAGTTCTGGGCATCAGACCTCAGGAAGGATGTACTGGAAATGGAGCGAGTACAAAGAAGGGCAACTAAACTAATAAAGGGTCTGGAGGATATTAGTTATGAGGAAAGGTTGCGAGCACTGAACTTATTCTCTCTGGAGAAGAGACGCTTGAGAGGGGATATGATTATGAAATACCGTACTGGTGACCCCAAAATAGGGAGAAAACTTTTTCGCAGAAGGGAGTTTAACAAGACTCGTGGCCACTCATTAAAATTAGAAGAAAAGAGGTTTAACCTTAAACTATGTAGAGGGTTCTTTACTGTAAGAGCGGCAAGGATGTGGAATTCACTACCACAGGCGGTGGTCTCAGCGCAGGGGAGCATCGATAGTTTCAAAAATCGATTAGATAAGCACCTGAACGACCACAACATACAGGGATATACAATGTAATACTGACATATAATCACACACATAGGTTGGACTTGATGGACTTGTTTCTTTTTTTGACCTCACCTGCTATGTAACTATGTATAATCTAATAATAGCACATAATGCCAAATTGTGGTTTCCAAAGCAAGCAAAAGCCTTTCTTAAAGTGGTTGTAAACCCTTACAGACCACTTTGACCTACAGGTAAGCCTAAATTAAGGCTTACCTGTAGGTGCAAGAAATATCTCCTAAACCTACACGGTCAAGGAGATATTTGCAAAAGACAGGCACCGCTGTCTATGGCGCATGCTTGCAGGCACACTGAGCATGCCGTTGCTAACGGGAATCATGCCATTAACAGCGGCTCCCGCGTGGAAGATGGACGATTCGTGGAAGAGGGGACATTGGTGACATCGCTGGCTACTGTGTCAGGTAAGTGACACATAATGGGCTACTATGCATCAGGGTTTACTTCCTCTTTAAGGCTGGGTTCACACTGCCACATGGAGCGGCTCACAGCAGGGGTCCGGTGCATCCCTGTTCACCATTTCAGGCCCAATTTCAGTCCAAATTTTCAGCTAAATACAGACCAGAAGACGCACAGGACTCCTGTGCAATTCGTACCGGAGCCGCTCCGGATATGTGTGAACCGGCTCAATAGAGAGCAAGTCAAAATCTCCTGACATGCGAATTGGATGTGGGGAAACCCTAGTTTTGACAGGTACCCAGCTCCCACTTCCGCCTGAGCAGTCCTCCTCTCCCCCTCCCTCCCTGCAATCTTCTGGGACCTGTGATGTGTCCCAGAAGATTTCAGGGAGGAAGGGGGAGAGGAGGAGTCACCTAGGCAGCGTGGGGGCGGAAGTGGGAGCTGGGTACCTGTCAAAACTGTGCTGGCTTTGCAAGTGTGGGCACCCAGCTGTGAGAGCTTGCGGCTTCACAACAGGGTGCGCACTGTAATAGACATGGGTTCAGCTGGAACTCCGCATTAAGTGTAACTCCCTTCCTTCCATTTAGTCCATATTTATTTATTTGTTTCACTTCCTATATATGATCTTGTTTTTAACTTCTCGTTTGTGGAATTTAAGTGGGTATGCAGTTATTTCCATAACAAAATCCCATTTTGGGCCTGTGTGTACAGGCTTTGGTCTTGTATCAATGGTATCAGTATGACATCGGTTTGTAACACTTCTGAAATCATTCAGAATTCATTTACAAGGGAATTTGTTCTGCAGTTGACCTCATTCTGATCAGCACTGAACTGGCTTCCAGTGGGTTTTGCATGTCTATAGACTTGAATATCTATGTAAGCATAGTTCCCAACTGTCCCTGATTTCAAGGGACTGTCCCTGATTTGGAACAAAGTCCCTCTGTCCCTCTTTTTTCCTTATTTGCCCCTCATTTTGGTCTGATCTATGCAGTTATATATATAACATGTACATTTTTATCTTTCAAAACTTGTTTCCCAGTGCTAAACCTTTCATCCAATTTCAAAATTGCTGCATTTGTACATTTCAGAAGCCAAGATAAAAGTACTTGTGGGTTTAACTATTTTTTTATTTTTTGTATATATATCCTTTAAGGGGGCTTGGCAGGGGATGTGTCCTATGCCTACATACTTTTGCTAACAGTTGTCCCTTGTTCCCATCTCAAAAAGTCAAAAAGTTGGGTGGTATGTGAAATGCAACCCCGCCCCCCATGAAGAGAAGATCATCTAAGCAGAAACCTCACACGGTGTGGCACTGCCATGGCCTTCAACCTCTGAAATTCACCAGCCATTCCCACCCATTAGAAGGAAACAAGAATAAAGTAAGCTGGCTACACAGATACATTTAACATATATGGATATACAATAATGTCTTTAACACACCATAATCTTCAGTGTGGAATAACGTGAATTTACAACATTACAACAAATAGATGATTGAATTTGTGTTCACAAAGGGAAACATGTTTATTACACAACTAATCATAGTATTTTGTATCCTGTTTAGTAAGAGGAAACACGTATCTTCAGTGTAATCTGGAAAGATACAGTACATAAAAGTACAAAAAAAGAAATCTGCCCAACATTACATTTGGATAGTATTTATTAACATGATTAAAAAAAACTCAAAGATTCTTTACAGTGAAGAGCAAATTATTTAAAATCCCCCACTTTTCCCCACCCTAAAAAGAACTGGTAAATGTGTCTTTGAACCCCAATCTAGCTCACTTCAACACCCTCCGATGTGCAAACTCCGATGTCTAGGAGCACAGCCTCCCCACCTTCACTCTCTAACATAAGTGAACCAATAGGCACATCATGTTTGAATGATTGACAACACAAAGCATTATAGGGCGAGATTCTTGCATGGTCTTAACCTCCCTGGCGGTATGATTTTTTTCTGATTTTTGACGCTCAAAGTGGTACAATTGTTTTGCATGGAAATTTGACGTTTTATTTTTTAGGCCTGTAATTTTTAGGAATAACTCAATTAAATCTGTCCAAACAAGAGTCCAGTAGACATCCCGGGTATGATAAAGTTTGAAAAATGAATTAATAAATTATAATATAATAAATAACTAAAAATAATTATAACAAATAATAATATAATAATAATAACAATTATTCAATAATGTAATCAGATCAAAAACACAGAAATTTGCTCAGTCGCAGAATTGGCGCTGTCATTACTTTCAGTGTTTGATGGCGAATTTCCCCACAAATCACTATCGCTCAATTCTGCAAGTGATTCTAATTTATTATCGCTGTTTTCTAGCTGTTCTAAAACTGCTTTTGATGTAAAGGGACGCTTTTGGTTGCTATGGACAATCTCCAGTTTCCAGGCAGAAAGAACAGTATATATATATATATATATATATATATATATATGTATATATATATATATATCATATAAAACTACATGCAGGGCACTGGACAGACCACTAGGGACACAAGGGATGTGAAATAATGTGATACAGAAATGTAATCTGTAAGATTACACAGACAGTGTACTGTATGTGTATTGTGTTTTTTACTTTTTGAATTTGGCATTGTGCTCCATCCCCGTGCATCGCAATGCTCGCAGGGAATGGAGCTCGGCTCCATGATAGATCCGGCGGAGGACACGGCTCGCACACAGTGCGGGGAGACACCTTAGGATCCTGGGGACAAGGTAATTAACTTTGCCTGGATCCTGCAATACGATCCCGAGAGTGGCTCAGGGTTGCCGCTTTTGGTACTGATGATCCACCCCGGAGTCACACTCGGGATTACCGCCAGGGAGGTTAAAGAGGTTGTAAACCTCTGGAAAAAAATCCCCCCAAAAAAAGACCCCGCAAGACAAAGGCATAATGAGCTAGTATGGATCACATACTAGCGCATTATGAAATACTTACTTTAGAACATTGCTTTTGCAGCAGTCCCCGTACACCGTTGTCACGGCCGACATCTTTCCCGGAGCTTCTTCCGAGTTCGCGGGGTCCGGCTCTATGATTGACCGGAGCCGCAATGACGTCACGGCATGCCGCCATTCACAACACCAGCTAGGAAGGAACGCCACCGGTGATGTCACTGGCTGCATGCACTGGAAATATCTCCTAAACTACAAGTTTAGGAGATATTTTCACTACCTATGGGTAAACCTACCTATGGGTAAACCTTTAAGTGAAAGGAAAATTATAATTTATTTTCAAAATTCTTTACAAATAAATATCTGAAAAGTGTGACGTTCAACCACCTTTACTCTGTTACCCCTAACTGAAATCTAGTGGAACAAATTGACTTCAGAAGTCACCTAATTAGTAAATAGAATTCACCTGTGTGTAATTTACCGTAATCTCAGTATAAATACAGCTGTTCTGTGAAGCCCTCTGTTTGTTAAAGAACCTTAGTAAACAAACAGCATCACAAAGGCCAAGGAATACACCAGACAGGTCAGGGATAAAGTTGTGGAAAAGTTTAAAGCAGGGTTAGATAAAAAATATATCCCAAGCTTTGAACATCTCATGGAGTACTGTTCAATCCATCATCCAAAAATGGAAAGAGTATGGCACAACTGCAAACCTACCAAGACATGGCCGTCCACCTAAACTGACAGGCTGGGCAAGGAGAGCATTCATCAGAGAAGTAGCCAAGAGGCCCATGATAACTCTGGAGGAGCTGCAGAGATCCACAGCTCAGGTGGGAGAATCTGTCCACAGGACAACCATTAGTCGTGCTCTCCACAAATCTGGCCTTAATGGAAGAGTGGCAAGAAGAAAGACATTGTTGAAAGAAAGCCATAAGAAGTCCCATTTGCAGTCTGCGAGAAGCCATGTGGGGGACACAGCAAACATGTGAAAGAAGGTTCTCTGGTCAGATGAGACCAAAACTGAACTTTGGACTAAAACAAAACACTATGTGTGGCAGAAAACTAACACTACACATCATCTTGAACACACCATCCGTGAAATGTGATGGTGGCATTATCATGTTGTGGGGATGCTTTTTTTCAGCAGGGACAGGGAAGCTGGTCAGAGTTGATGGGAAGATGGATGGAGCCAAATACAGGGCAATCTTAGAAGAAAACCTGTCAGAGTCTGCAAAAGACTTGAGACTGGGGCGGAAGTTCACCTTCCAGCAGGACAACTTCCCTAAACATACAGCCAGAGCTATAATGGAATGGTTTAGATCAAAGCATATTCATGTGTTAAAATGGCCCAGTCAAAGTCCAGACCTATATCCAATTGAGAATCTGTGGCAAGACTTGAAAATTGCTGTTCACAGACGCTCTCCATCCAATCTGATAGAGCTTGAGCTATTTTGGAAAGAAGAATGGGCTAAAATTTCACACTCTCTGGATGTGCAAAGCTGGTAGAGACATCCCCAAAAAGACTTTCAGTTGTGGTTCTACAAAGTATTGACTCTGGGGGGCTAAATCCACATATTTATTTGTAAAAAAAAATTGAAAAACATTTATTATTTTCCTTTCACTTCACAATTATGTACTGTGAAGGATCCTATCCCACACTCCGCTGTGTGCTTCCGTCAGTAAAACTGCTTCCTCCAATCTGACCATCAGAGAGATATATTATTATAGCTGCATTGAATAAGTCTAGCCGAGAATAGCTTTTAGAATATTGAATGATTTATTGGACAGAATACAGCTTTTTTATACACTTTTTACACAAGGGGTTAGATAACGAGGTAGGGCTGGCTCATGGATACTCCCCCTCCCCTCTAGCAACAACTTAAAATACAATTATATAATTAAAAAAGTTAATTAACACAGCACTAAAGGCAGCCTAGGTGACCAGACAGTCCGTCTCTGAAGGTCAATGTGATCAGCTCTTTCAATGATCATGTATTGTTCAGAATTAACAACCAAGAATAGTCTTTGGACAAATCCAAGAAAACCTTCTCACAATAGCAGAGTTAATTAACACAAACAACAATGGGTGAAAGACTCTTAGAGCCCACACTAGCCTGATTTACAATAAACACATTATAGCAGACAACAGACAGGTGGCTGGAGTTGATGACATCAGCATCTTCTATGTGCCCCAACATTATGAATCAGTCACTATTTAAAATATGGATGATACAGGGTCGACAGAGACTGTGTGTCTTGGGGGACATGGACCTGAATCTAAAGTAACACCACCTCAAGGGTCCCCAGGCATACAGCTCACAAATAGAACTGTTTCCCCAAATGCCAGGGCCCATAATTGGTAGGCAATAGGCTGGCATTCAGTCCCCTCCAAAAGCCTCTGTCACATGTACCATTTTGTGTTGGTCTATCACATGAAATCCCAATAAAATACATTTATGTTTTTGGTTGTAACAAAGTTTCCAGGGGTATGAATACTTTTTCAAGGCACTGTCGCTATACCTGCAAAAGAGGCCAGCCTGATGCAATCTAGCAGGACTTAATTTTATGACTGAAGTTTCACTATAACTGACAAAATTGCAGCAGCTATACCACATCTTACAGGTTAGCTGACAAATCTTGGCTTTGAGACTAATGGCCCTATTTAAGAACAGAGGTGTAAAAGTTGATTGTATAAACCCAGAGCAGCCAATCAGAAATCCCTCTACTGGAGACAGGAATAAGACGGATTCTGCTTGGTTGCTAGAAATAACTGCACTTAAAAATTAACTTTAGCCCCTACGTACATTACTACGTTTTTTTTATCTTACAGTGGGAACAGCTGTGATATCTATCAACTAGTGGTCACACTTTGTACAATTGTGTTGCTTATTTTCAAAGTATTTCAGAAACAGAAAAAGTTATCCAGACACAGTCTTGGGCTTACAATTAGCAAAAAAATTTAAAAAGTTTTTTTTAGGTAATATTTTTTTCCACAATTGTTTTTATTTTTCATGCAATCTATAAACAAAAATCATAGCAAAACTAAAAAAGCACACTTTTTTTTATAATAC
Source organism: Lithobates pipiens (assembly GCF_037356315.1). Classification (NCBI taxonomy): domain Eukaryota; kingdom Metazoa; phylum Chordata; class Amphibia; order Anura; family Ranidae; genus Lithobates; species Lithobates pipiens. The sequence continues at coordinate 33,121,316 of NW_027507785.1, forward strand.
TTTGATCGGCATTCGTTGAAAAAAATATGCGTTACTGTAGATAAAACGATGCATTTTATTCTATTATTTGTCAAATTTAAAATGACACTAGCTTTGTGATTTTGGTACAAAGCATTGCAAAATTATTTACAACTGAAATAAAGGCTCCCCCCCCCAAAAAAAAAAATGCACTTTTTTTAATTTAAATGGAAAAAAATTATTAATAGTTAAAAAGTAGAAATAGAAAAAAATATCAGCAGGAAAATAATAATTAAATGGAGAAGTGGAAGAAGGAGTTAATAAGGACTGATTGGGGGTAAACTAAGGCTCGGCTCACACTATCTTCGCACGAGTCTAACAGCAGGAGTCCGGTGCGTACTTGTTCACCATTTCAGGTCCGATTTCCGCCTGAATTTTGGGTTGAATTTGAATTTGGTCCAAAATTCATCCCTCATTAACTTCTTCTTCCACTTCTCCACTTAATAATTTTCCTGCTGATTTTTTTTTCTATTTCTACATTCAGTTTTAAATAATTTTGCAATGCTTTGTACCAAGATCACAAAGCTAGTGTAATTTTAAATGACATTTTGGGCTGAATTCGGACTTGAAACTGACCAAAAAACTCATAGGCTCCTGTGCAAATTCGCACCGGAGAAGCAGCGGAGATGTATGAACCAGCTCCATAGAGAGCCAGTCTAAATCTCCTGCTATTGCACATTGGATGCGGGGACCCCGCATCCAATGTGCAATAGTGTGAACCCAGCCTCAAGGTTACTAAGAGTTTTTTTTTATTTTTTTATTTTTTTGGAAGAAGCTTTATTTATAAAAAAAAAAAAAACCTTTTTGTTTTTAACTGTCAGGTTGCAATAACAGGCATCATATACAGATCAAAGCTCAACTTTTTAGTCTGCAGGTGAATGAAACAGAGCAGAGGTAAAAATAACAATGATCTCACATATGAACAATGTCTATAAACAATGTGTCAGATGGTCCTTTTTTATTTTTATTATTATTGTTTTTTTAATTTTTTTACAAAAGCAGCTTCTATAACTATAATTACACAGCAGCTCCTGGCAATTACTTTGACAGGTGGGAATTTACACCAAGTTTAACAGGGAGCAGCAATGGGGCAGAGGAACAGGACGTGCTACACATGCCCTGTGTAATTTAATTATGTTTCCTGGGGCATATGTAGTACGTCCAGTGTCCATAACTGGTTATTAAAGGAGTCTTTATTTTGAATGCCATTGCACCCCTCCACTTTATTCTGCCCATTTGTTTACCTTTATGTGCTTTTTTTGCTGTTTCTTTTCAATTTTAGTCTTTTATACACCAGCAAACCTTTTGCAGCTATACTATAAGTAAAAAAATCATCAACTATTACAAATGCCTTTGAAAGATTACGTGAGATTATAGAATATCCTAAAATGATGAACTGTTGTAAGGAATTTGAACATAAGTGAGGACAAGTGCCTCCATAGTTGCAGTACCATCAGTCATGATAAGAATGTCCATTCCCTGGATCTTCCATTTCGGTCAATAAAAGACCTGCCTGTGTGCCGCAGTGCTTCGGGAATTCTCTTGAATGTGGCTCTTATAATGGAACTTGGAAAACTTCTGGAATATACTGAGTTTACTGTGACTATCTCCAGGAGGAAATGGTTAATTGAAAGTGCATTACAGTGTTCGATCTAGAATCGACTTTTCGCCTAATCTAGAGAGTGCATTAATCAAGCTCCAGCAGAGGGTATTGATCAGGATGACATTTTGTATCATCAGAGGATAAAACAAGCGGTAGGAACATTCCTCCTACAAGTCATTCTTTGTTCAATACCAAGATTTTTTCAGATGTCTTTAGGATGTAAAAGAAATGTTCAATTGCTACATATGGCAATAATAATAAAATAGTTTTCCTACTGCAGTTAGATGCTGGCCTCAAATTTAAAGTGGACCTTTAAATTGTTTGCATCGGGATCCAGCCCCCTCCCTCCCCCACAATTGGATATTTTTTTTCTTTAATGCTTTTTTTTTTTTTTGTATGGCAGGGTAGTGCTTCCTCCTTTCTCATGTAGGCGAGAATGACATTGCACCTGATCCATGCGTGTGCCAATGTTTCGAAGGTGTCAGGGCACTGTCCGCAACATAGTTGCTCGATGACCTGGCATCCCCGCCAGTACCTTGCATGGCCGCAGGAATTCACACTGGCACATAACAAATGCGCAGGGGCTCACGCATTGCCATACGCACGCCGGAACACATATGCGCAAGGGCACACAGTTACGCATGCCCCCAGCTTAGTTTGGCACCAAGTATCCTTTATAAGGAAGCCAGTCAGTCTCCGCTGTTGCTGGTTGGTCTTCGGCTCCTCTAGTGCGTTGTTCCTGTGATTTCCTGTTAACAACTCGGCTTGTCCTGAACCTGTCCTCTGCCTGCCTCCTGACCCCGGCTTGATTAACGGATCTTCTTTTCCTGCTCTCCTGTGTATGAATACTATCTGCCACCTGACAATTGCTTTGAACCGGCTTTTCTCCTGTTTTCTGTGCTACCAAAGACCTGCTACTTCTTAAAGGCACCACCTGTCTGCAGACGTCACTCCAATGCATCCTCTGACAAGCATCCTAGTCAGAACATCTATGCAAGCATTCCAGCAAGCGACCTGTGCTACTTTGGGCCCGACTCCTCCTGTTCGACCTTCAGGGAAGTCTGAAACTTAGCCATAAGAGAAGCCCTCTCTCCACTGGCCTCCAGCACCAGGTACATGATAGAAGGGCTCTGCCAGACTTTCAGTACTTTTACAGGGACCACCTGTCTGCAGACACCACTCCAGTGCATCAACTGTACTCCTGGGTGTCCTCTGACAAGCATCCTAGTCAAAACATCTCTGCAAGCATTCCAGATAGCGACCCGTGCTACTTTGGGCCTGACTCCTCCTGTTCCAACTTCAGGGAAGTCTGGAACTTAGCCTCAAGGGAAGCCGTCCCTCCACTGGCCTCCAGCACCATGTACGTGATAGAAGGGCTCTGTTGGACTTTCAGTGCCCAGCAGAAACCTTTGACAGATCTGTGCATCCGGAGGATTCAATGTAATTTCCACTGATGGGATTGTTCTTTGGGAGAGATGAAGCTTCATTTCATGGAGTCTTTCTCAAAACCCTAAGGCAACCATAGACTGTTGCTATGTGGAGAGACATAGTAGAACTAACAGCTTTGCAAGTACATTTTTTTCAGGGTTTTGAAAAGAAACTCTTAGGCAGGCCAATACGCAGTTCGAATCCTACTGAACCTCCAAGATTCAGACCATGTATGGGCAGGCTGAATGTACCAAGTTTTTTTTTTTTTTTTTTTTTTTTTTTCTTTTTTTGTGCATCAGAGATCAGCCAGGAGATTATACTGATTGCAGTGGCGGCCGTGGCCCGGGTACCCAATATTAATAACCAGTTTATTATCACCACTTGTGTGATGGTATCTAGGCTGCTGAACCATCATCTGCATTTTTCTCTCTCCCTTTTTATTTATTTATTTATTTATTTATTTATTTTTCCTCTTTTTTTTTTTTCCCCCTTATTTTCATTTAATACTTAGCTTCTTTTTATTTATTTTACTTCATGCGGGAGAAATACGAATATAAATTACATAGAATAAAAACAAATTATATACAGAACCGTGTCAAAGATATTTCTTTTTGTTGGGGTGTTTTAGCGTTTTCTGTTTTCATTCACCCAGCACTTTATCACTCCCTCCTCCCTTCCCTCCCCCCCTCCACCCTACCCTCCCTCCCTCAAGGTTGAACACCAACTCCTAGATTTTATCCTCTATAGATTTTATATTACCCTATTCTCTATCCATTTTTTAATTAATCAGGTGGGTACCCTATTTCATTCAACCATGGTTTCCATATTTTCTCCAACCTTCTAAGGTTTCCCCTGCGTATATATACAGTTTTCTCTTTCCAAATTAAATCATTAATAACTTGGGTCCACAGCTTTGCAAGTACATTTTTTTCAGGGTTTTGAAAAGAAACTCTTAGGCAGGCCAATACGCAGTTCGAATCCTACTGAACCTCCAAGATTCAGACCATGTATGGGCAGGCTGAATGTACCAAGTTGATTGATCGATCAACGGGTACAACCAGCCTGCTGGATTTTTACTAGCGATTATCGCTAGTGGCTGTTATAGCTGCTAGCAATAATCACTGTCTTCTACCGACAGGGACAGCTTCCTCCGCCCCCCCCCCCCTTCCCCAATGGGAGAATACAATGGCTCAGCAGGAGGGATTCCCGCATCAGCACTCTCCATGTTCATTGGGGAACCAAGCTAATTTTTTTCCTGCAACCCGTGGTTGCAGGAAAGAAATTTGCACCGTGTATGGTCAGCTTTATGTGTGTACTCTGAGGTGTTATCCCAAGCACTATCATAAAGGCCTGCTTAGTTTTATGAGCTCTGCCTTAAAATGAAAGCTCAACAGGCTAGGATTTATTGGTATGTGGTATGTGGAAAAGCTGCTCAAAAACATAGCAAATTCAAAAAACAATATAACTTATACAATGACCACACACACCAAGCTGTAATTTCATGTTATAAAAAAGTTACCTTTCCTTTTCAATTATGAAGCTGATTTTTCCAAACAATTGAACGCTATGTGGTGACCTGGAGGCCTTCTGTACACCGTTGGTGTACAGAACACCCTCAGAAATGTAATTTCCTGCTTCTGTGATTGCCTCACTGATTTACTCAGAAGTCTGCACTAAGGTACGTCAAAGGTACTAAGGTAAGTGAAATTGTAGGCACCCCTTGCATTGGGAATCCCACTTTTGGTGGGATACTCCCCAAGGGTTAAATACTTCATAGGGGATTCAGACCCTGCAGCTTTTCTTATTAGAACATGCACCATGTGGTTATAAAGAACCAAGCCCTTCCAATCAGAATCAGTCTACAAAGGAAACTTTGAAACAAACAGATATTTCTTCAGAGCAACAAAAGGTAGGAATCTTGTTTGTTTTAAAGTGGTTGTAAACCCAAGAAACAAAAAAAAAAAAAACCTGTAAGACAAAGGCATAATGAGCTAGTATGCATAGCATACTAGCTCATTATGAATTACATACTTGAGATTGAAGCCCCTGCAGCCATCCTCGGACACAACCCCAGTGGCCAACATTGTCCCTGGAGTTACTTCCGCGTATCGAGGGCTCCAGCACTGTGATTGGCCGGAGCTGTGATGACATCACTCCCGCGCATGTGCGTGGGAGCCGCTGCTAAAGACACAGTCTAACTGAAGCAACGGCACATGTGTGCCGTTGCTTCAGTTTGCTTCAGTGTGCATGTGCCGATGACGTCAGGACATACAAATACAGGGGATATCTCCCAAACCGTTCAGGGTTAGGCTATATCCAGGGTAGCTACTGGTAAGCCTTATTATAGGCTTACCTGTAGCAAAAGGTTGTGTTGTAAGGGTAGTTGTATGTAGGCACACAATTCATGGTCATATCTCTGTTATACACCAGCAGTTCTGGATGCAAAGATGGCAAAAAAGGAGTGAATTGCATGACTTTCCGCACATGTCGATAAAGCAGAGACTGCCCTCTTGTGTTTTTGGGTTTTGTGCTAAAAGTGAGGATGTGTACATAACTTCTGTTATAGGAAGCCAATGCTGTATCTAACTCTGATTAGGTTTTTCAATGACAAACCCGACTGTGGCAAGTTTGAAATAGGAGCGGCTTTGTAGACTCTCATTACCTATACAACCTTTCCCCAACTACCACTTGAAGCCCTCTACCCAAAAGGATGGCAAAAGCAAGGCACTTGTCATTACACAGGCAATGGTGTTGAGTTATGTTCAGTTAGCAAAATTATTGCAAATTATTAGTTATGCAACTCCACAGTAAGTGTGAAATACATGGAAATTGTTGATTTATGAAAAGAAAATAGGCTGTGCATTAGACATGTGCAATTCGTTTTTTAATGGATTTTGACAAATTTGTTAATTCGGATATTTAAAAAACCCGAAAATTTGTAAATTAGAATATTCGAAAATTCCTAAATTCCTAAACTCAAAAAATCGAGATTCGATAATCTGAAAATCAGAAAATTCAAAAATCTGAAATAATAACTAACTAATAATAACTTAACTATTACTAACTATAAAATTATAGGTTTTGGAATTTTCATTTAAAATTTGGCGGTTAGTGAACGTAAAGAATATGAATTTATCTGAAGTTCCGAATTATCCAAAATAACGAATGCTGTATCTAAACAAATGGAATGCAACAAAATAATAATAATAAATAACAATCATAATAATAAAAACATATTATTATTATTATTATTATTAATAATAATTTGTTCTGTTCCATTGGTTTATATGCGGCGTTCATTATTTCAGATAATTCGTAACTTCAGATAAATTTGTTTTGATGCAGCGTTTATTATTTAAAATAATTCGTAACTTCAGATAAATTTGTTTTGATGCAGCGTTTATTATTTAAAATAATTCGTAACTTCAGATAAATTCGTATTTGTTATGTTTACTAACAGACAAATTTGAAAGGAAATCCCAAAACCTATAATTTAATATTGAAGAAATGGATTCTGGACAGTTGCACTTCCATAAAAGCCTTTATTGTAATGAATAGTCAACGTTCATGTGACAACAGAAGCAGGACAAACAGTTGACGCGTTTTACAACATCATTGTTGCTTAATCGAAAAAAAATAAAAAAATAAAATGAAACGAAAACGAAAAAACAAACACATTTTTCGGCAGTGCACATGTCTACTGTGCACTCTGCAAAGACCAGTTGCTCCAGAGCTTAGTAAATGAGCTGAAGCTCCGATGACTTCCATCATCCAATCACGTGCAAGCAAAAATGTTGTTTTTAAAAAAAAAAATTCCTTGCACGTGATCGGGTATTCTTTGCAAATTGATGCTTTTCCCCATTTTTCCCCGTTTACTAAGCTCTGTAGCTCTGTAGCACCTGCTCTTGCAGAGTGCACAGTCTATTTGCCTTTAGATCTAAATAAACCCCTAACACGGCTAACAAAAAATAAAAAATAAAGTTCTACCAGTTTTATATTTAGTAATTATATGCATTAAAAAATGATGTGAACTGCAAGCATACATTCAAACATACAAACACATACAAAGCAGATAACAAATAGACTTAACCTTATTTTTAGACTTTCTCATTCTATGCTACAAGTATATGCCTAAAGACTTTTGCCCTGTACACACGATAGGATTTTCTGACCACAAAATCGATGTTTTTTTTTCGACGGATGTTGGCTCAAACTTGTCTTGCATACACGCGGTCACACAAATCTTGTCGGAAATTCCGATCATCAAGAACGCGGTGACGTACAACACGTACAACGGGCCAAGAAAATTGAAGTTCAATAGCCAGTGCGGCTCTTCTGCTTGATTCCGAGCTTACGTGGAACTTTGTGCGTCGGAATTGTCTACACACGCTCGGAATTTCTGACAACAAGCTCCCATCTAATATTTTCCGATGGAAAATCCGACCGTGTGTACGGGGCATTAGGCCCCCTTTCCCACTGAGGTTTCGAATAGGTCTGCCTGGCAAATTTTTCAGGCGGACCTAATCGGATCCTCCATTCACCCCTATGGACTGGAGAGTTTACAACCATCTACTTACAATCCGATATTGGAAGTAGAACGGAAGTAGTAGAAGTGAACGGAAGGGGATTCTGCAGATTTTTTAGATACTTTCCTTGACTTCATCAAAATAATAATTCATGGATTGCTTTTCTGAATCTTTAAAATGCTTCCCATTCCCAATGTATATATGAGAATAGTGCCAAGTTCTTAAAGGGGTTGTAAACCCCTTATGTTTTTTCACCTTAATGCATCCTATGCAGTGATCGGCGCCCCAGCCCCCTCCCGTTTTACCTACCTGAGCCCTGGAACTTGACCCGGTGGGGATGCGCTGTCTCTCCCCGGGGTTCTCGGCTCTTGATTGGATAGATTGATAGCAGCGCAGCCCAGTGTTAATTTTAGTCTTAGAACTAAAATGGCATTTTAGTTTTAGTTCCATTTTAGTCTTCTGCAATTGTTTTAATTTTAGTCGTATTTAGTCGACTAAATCTCCAGTACATTTTAGTCTACTAAAATGTCCTACTTTTTAGTGGACTAAAATCTCCAGTACATTTCAGTTATTGCAATTTAGTTTTAGTCATAGTCTTTTGACTAAAATGCCATTATAGTTTTATTCTCATTTTAGTCTTTTGACTAAAATGGCTTTTAGTTTTAGTCGTATTTTAGTCGACTAAAATAGTATTTATTTAGTCAACTAAAATGTTTTAGTCGATTAAAATGTTTCAGTTGTTTTAGTCGACTAAATTAACACTGTCATAACCATTGGCTCCCGCTGCTGTCAATCAAATGATGCGGGGGGGCCGAGTCATACATTTGGTGGATATGGATGCTGAATGCTGGGCTCGGGAGTGCGCCCGCAAGGTAACCCCCTCAGGAGAGCGCTTCTCCTTGGGGTTTATCTGATGCGGGAAGGAGCCGCAAAAGCTGCCGAGGGACCCCAGGAATGGAAGATCGGGGCCACTCTGTACAAAACGAGCTGCACAGTGGAGGTAATTATGATATGTTTGTTATTTTAAAAAGAAGAGGAAAAAAATGAACCCTTACAATCACTTTAAGGCAGGGGTCTCAAACTGGCGACCCTCCAGCTGTTGCAAAACTACAAGTCCCATCATGCCTCTGCTTGTGGGAGTGAGGCCGCGTACACACGGGCGGACTGTTCGCTCAACTTTGTCCGCTGAACAGTGTTTCAGCGGACAGTCCGCTCGTGTGTGGGGCTTCAGCGGACAGTTTCAGCGGACAGTTTGACGAACAAAGTTTTTCGGAAATTCCCAAAAACTGTCCGCTGAAACTTGGTTTGAGCGGACAGTCCGCCCGTGTGTAGGCCACTTTCGAAATGAGCAAACTGTTCCCGCTCAGAGGAAAGTCTGCTCATTTCGAGCGCTTCTCCAGGTAGGCGGGGCCCGCGAGGGAGACGTCGCGGGCCCCACCGCCTGGTATGGACTTAAAGGGGAACCCCAACGCGGAAAAAAATCGGCGTGGGGGTCCCCCCAAAGTCCACAACAGACCCTTGTCCGAGCACGCTACCCGGCCGGCCAGGAAAGGGGGGCGAGCGAGCGCGCCCCCCCTCCCGAGCCGTACCAGGCCGCGTGCCCTCAACATGGGGGGTGCCTTGGGGAAGGGGGGGCCGCGCGGCCCCCCCACCCCAAAGCACCTTGTCCCCATGTTGATGAGGACAAGGGCCTCTTCCCGACAACCCTGGCCGTTGGTTGTCGGGGTCTGCGGGCGGGGGGCTTATCGGAATCCGGGAGCCCCCTTTAATAAGGGGGCCCCCGGATACCGGCCCCCCACCCTATGTGAATGAGTATGGGGTACAATGTACCCCTACCCATTCACCTGTAAAATAAAAGTACTCCAAAAAAAACCACAACACACGAGATAAAATATTTTATTGCACAGCTCCGGGGGTCTTCTGTCTTCGGGGGTCTTCTCGCCGGACTCCTCCGCTATCTTCTTGTAGCTCTTTTGCTAGCGGAGGAGTCCGGCTTTCTTCCTCCCCGCCGCCGGCCTCTTCTCCCGACTTCGGGGGTCTTGTCCCCCTCTTCGGTTCTTCTGCCGGGCCACCGCGCCTTCTTATAGCTCTTTTACAGACGGTGGCCCGGTCTTCTGTCGCCGCCGCCTTCCGTTCTTCTGCCGGGCCACCGCGCCTTCTTATAGCTCTTTTAGAGGCGGTGGCCCGGTCTTCTGTCGCCGCTGTCGCCGCTGTCGCCTTCCGGTCGCCTTCCGTTCTTCTTCTTGTTCTTCTTCTTCTTCTCCAGGAGATGTTGACACGTCGCTCTCTCCGGCCGGAATGCCAGAGCCGCGCTGCGCGGCCACTTATATAGTGACAATGGGGCGGTGTCACATGGTATATGTCACATGGGTTGGTCACATGGGTTGATGTCACATGGGGACTATGACATCGTAAGGGGGCGGGGTCACCATGTGACCAACCCATGTGACATATACCATGTGACACCGCCCCATTGTCACTATATAAGTGGCCGCACAGCGCGGCTCTGGCATTCCGGCCGGAGAGAGCGACGTGTCAACATCTCCTGGAGAAGAAGAAGAAGAAGAACAAGAAGAAGAACGGAAGGCGACCGGAAGGCGACAGCGGCGACAGAAGACCGGGCCACCGCCTCTAAAAGAGCTATAAGAAGGCGCGGTGGCCCGGCAGAAGAACCGAAGAGGGGAACAAGACCCCCGAAGTCGGGAGAAGAGGCCGGCGGCGGGGAGGAAGAAAGCCGGACTCCTCCGCTAGCAAAAGAGCTACAAGAAGATAGCGGAGGAGTCCGGCGAGAAGACCCCCGAAGACGGAAGACCCCCGGAGCTGTGCAATAAAATATTTTATCTCGTGTGTTGTGTTTTTTTTTTGGGTACTTTTATTTTACAGGTGAATGGGTAGGGGTACATTGTACCCCATACTCATTCACATAGGGTGGGGGGCCGGTATCCGGGGGCCCCCCTATTAAAGGGGGCTCCCGGATTCCGATAAGCCCCCCGCCCGCAGACCCCGACAACCAACGGCCAGGGTTGTCGGAAAGAGGCCCTTGTCCTCATCAACATGGGGACAAGGTGCTTTGGGGTGGGGGGGCCACGCGGCCCCCCCTTCCCCAAGGCACCCCCCATGTTGAGGGCACGCGGCCTGGTACGGCTCGGGAGGGGGGGGCGCGCTCGCTCGCCCCCCTTTCCTGGCCGGCCAGGTAGCGTGCTCGGACAAGGGTCCGTTGTGGACTTTGGGGGGACCCCCACGCCGATTTTTTTCGGCGTTGGGGTTTCCCTTTAAGTACATTCCAGGCGGCGGAGCCCGCGACGTCTCCGTCGCAGGCCCCGCCTACCTGCACACGCGCTCGAAATGAGCGGACTGTTGCCTCGTGTGTGGGCGAGTCCGTTCATTTCAAAAGTTGCGCGGACTTAGTACGACGAACAAAGTTTGCCGTATTTGTCCGCTCAAAAAGTGCCGTGTGTGGGCGTGTTCGTTCATTCAAAAGTTTGAGCGGACTGTTTGACGAACTTAGTTTCGGCAGACAGTCCCCGCGTGTGTACGCGGCCTCATGCTTATAACTGTCAGCTTTGCAATGCCTCATGGGACTTGTAGTTTCAAAACAGCTGGAGGGCCACCAGTTTGAGACCCCTGCTTTAAGGTATGTTAATAAACATTGTTATGTGATGTGTGCTGATTCTGTGATCCCTGTGACAGCCAATCATAGTTATTGCATGGCTTTGTTTACAAACAAGGCACCCCTGCCTCAGCTGTCATAGTGCCTCCCACCAAGAGCAAGAGGAAGTTTGATAGTGGCAGCCAGTAAGTGGTGCTGTAAAGTGATCAACCGTAACAAAAACAAATTATTTATGCATTTGTCCTTCTTTAACTGCTTCAGCCCCGAAAGAATTTACCCCCTCCCTGACCAGACCACTTTTTGCGATTCGGCACTGCGTCATTTTAACAATTTTAAATGGTCGTGCGACGTTGTACCCAAACAAAATTGACGTCCTTTTTTTTCCCACACAAATAGAGCTTTCTTTTGCTGATATTTGATCATCTCTGCGTTTTTTATTTTTTGCGCTATAAACAAAAAAAAGCGACAATTGTTTTACTTTTTGCTGTAATAAATATCCCCCAAAAATATGTAAAAAAACAAATTTCTTTCTCAATTTAGGCCGATAAGTATTATTCTACATATTTTTGGTAAAAAAAAATCACAATAAGTGTATAGTGATTGGCTTGAGCAAAAATTATAGTGTCTACAAAATAGGAGATAGTTTTATGGCATTTTTATTATCACTTTTTTTATTAGTAATGGCGGCGATCTGCGATTTTTATTGGGACTGCGACATTATGGCCGACACATCGGACACTTTTGACACTATTTTGGGACCAATTGACATTTATACAGCGATCAGTGCTATAAAAACGCACTGATTACTATATTAATGACACTGGCAGGGAAGGGGTTAACCACTAGGGTTCGATGAAGGGGTTAAGTGTGTCCTAGGGAGTGATTCTAACTGTGGGGGGGAGGGGCTACCACTGACATGACAGCGATCACTGCTCCCGATCACAGGGAGCAGTAGATCCTTGTCATGTCACTAGGCAGAACAGGGAAATGCCTTGTTTACATAGGCACTTCCCTGTTCTATGGCTCCGTGACACGATCGCGGACCCCTGGCGGACATCGAGTCTGTGGGTCCCGTGGGCACGGTCACGCTGTACACAGCGGATGCGCGCGCCCGCTAGCCCCGCCATTTAAAGGGGACGTACCTGTACGCCCATTTGCACACCGCTGCCATTGTGCCGACGTATATCGGCGTGCGGAGGTTGGCAAGTGGTTAATATAAAAATAATAACAAAACAGTAATGTATTTATTTAAAATAAGTACTAAATATAATAAACAAAAATAGACCTTAGTCAGGCATCTAGACACCAATGCTCTCTGAACATAAAATATTTAAATATCTTATTTATAGTGGATTTAAACAATGAAGCTATCATAATAATATTGTATTTTATTCTTTGGAAATTCCAGAACTGTCAATTGTCTAATAATAGCATTATCTAATTTATTCCTAAATTGATCTGATTATTTTATACTGTGTTTGCTGACATGTTTGTTATGTGGAGCTTGTCTTTCTGCTGTAAAAATATTATTTGCTCTATGCTATACTACACTATAAAAACAAGGAGTATTACTTATCGTAGGTTTGTATTCTTGTTTTATCAGTCTTAACTTATAAAGTTACCTTATACTCCCTTTGATAAGTTAATCTGTTTTTCTACAAGATAATAAAAATCAAAATTTTTGGTTAAATTTGTTCTGTACTCGTTTTATAGCTGAACTGCATGCAAAAGCTAAATACATACAATACAGGTAAATAAATATATATATCTATATCTATAGATATATATATATATATATATATATATATATATCTATATCTATATCTATATCTATATCTATATCTATATAGATATAGATAGATAGATAGATAGATAGATAGATAGATAGATAGATAGATAGATAGATAGATATAAACAAGCTGTTTTACCTGCCATAGGATTTATAGGTGTTTCCAGCCAGACCTGGAATTTACACAACTCTGCCGCACAGAGTAGCCCTCCCCTGACAGGTTTTCAGACCTAATCCTTTTTTTCTGCTGCAGTTTCACTTTCACATACAGTCCCCCCCCCCCCCACCTGCACCCTGTGAGCAGACAGTAAAAATAGAAGCAGCACATTTATGACCTAATTTCTCAGTCCCACCTCCTACCAGCATGCTCCTCTAACTGCCCCACACCTGATTGTCTCCTTGTGCTGCTTCAAACTTCTCACTCTCTGAGCTCTGTTGCATAGTACACTGCAAGTGGATGATACCGGTTCAGATTCAGGTACTTACACTGCTTGTATTTAAATATATTTAAATATATTTAAATATATATTTACTAAAATATGAATGATTAAAGAGTTTTTTTTTTTATCTGCAGAGTTTAACTTTAAGAATAATTTGTATAGAGATGTTACCAAAAATATAATGCCAATCTAACTTTAATAATAACTGCATTTTTATTAATATTAACTATATTTTCCACAAAATTGTATATGGGCAAAGTTATTTACTAAAGGAAATGAAAGAAAACGAGGGCACACCGACCTTGTGCATTATTCTTAGGTAAATATTTTCTTTAAAAATAAAATAGAAAACTACTCTCAAACGTATAAACGAAAAATTTGTGATACAAGTAGTCTCCAGATGACAGCAATTATTCAAGATGGTAACAGAGGAGATTGCAGGAGTCACTGCCGGCTGATGCGTTTCGAAGGGTGACTTTCTTCCTCAGAGCCCTGCCTATTTACTAAAGCAGGGGTCTCCAAACTTTCTAAGAAAAGGGCCAGTTAACTGTCCTTCAGACTTTAGGGGGGTCGGACTGTGGCCAATGGGAGTAGACAATGTCTTGGGGTGTGGTGGCAAGAAAAAAAAAACTTACACCTGGAGCCAGTAGGAGGAGGAATAATGGTATTAGTGGAAGGAATAGTGCCCCATCATTGTTATCAATGGAAGGAATAGTGCCCCATTATGTGTATTATTGGGTAGAATAGTGCCCCATCATTGGTATTAGTGGGAGGAATAGTGCCCCATCATTGGTATTAGTGGAAAGAATAGTGCCCCACCATGGTTATTAGTGGGGGGAATAGTGTCCCATCATTGGTATTAGTGGAAGGAATAGTGCCCCATCATTGGTATTAGTGGAAGGAATAGTGCCACAGTAATGTTATCAATGGGAGGAATAGTGCCCCATCATGGCTAATACTGGAAAGAATAGTGCCCCATAATGGGTAATAGTGGGAGGAATAGTGCCCCATCATGGGTATTAGCAGGAGGAATAATGCCCCATCATTGGTATTAGTGGTAGGAACAGTGCCCCATCATTGGTATTAGTGGGAGAAATAATGCCCCATCATGGGTATTAGTGGGAGGAATAGTGCCCCATCATAGCTGGTGTTCTAGGGGCTGCAGTTTGGAGATCGCTGTACTAAAGTAATATTTTTTATTCTGGCCATTCTAATTCTCCTATTACATTAGCAAATCACCTTTTAGATGTCCACGTTAAACTCTAATGCCGCGTACACACGACCGGACTTTCCGGCAGACTAGGTCCGACGGGATCAGTCTGTCAGACATTCCGATTGTGTGTGGGATAATCCGATCATTTTTATTTTAAAAAAATGAGACGGACCTAGAAATAGATGTGTCAAATCTGTCCGGCGGACTCAATTCCTATCGGGAAAACCGTTCTTCTGTGTGCTGGTCCAACGCCACCAAATACGACTCAAGGGCAGCTATTGGCTACTGGCTATTGAGCTTCCTTTTCTAGTCCCGTCTTACGTCATCACGTTCAAAACTAACTGACTTTCGAACGGACTTAGTCCGTTTGTGTGTGGGCAAGTCCGTTCATTCGGAAGTCCGTCGGAACTCCGTCCAAAGTCCGTCGGACCTAGTCTGCCGGAAAGTCCGGTGGTGTGTACGCGGCATAAGAATAATAAGGAATAATCTTACATTTATATTTAAGGAAATATAGACAACTGCTGAACTTGCGCTCTCTGGTACATAACAAGATTTAAGGCATTTGTTTATTTCCAAATTTATGTAACTTAATTGAAGATTCAGCATCTCTTATATATACAGTAAAAAAAAAAAAAAAGTGCACATGGTGATTACATTCTTTGTCATAGTTGTGTCTTTGATTCATTTCCATCAAGGACAAAAGCTGAAATGATGATTCCTTTTAGTGCGGTTCTTAATTCTTAAACAGACTGATAAGTTATCTGCCCTGCACCCAACTGATCCTACCAGCTTAGTGAATGTGTGTGTATGAGTATTGGTAGGATACATTAAAGCTGAACTCCAGGCAAACCAATATATACGCATATTAAATACATAAAAGGGAGATGTTTTTCTTTTCATATGATTTGTGTTTCTTTCCATAGGCACAGCACAGGTGGAAGGAATAGTACCCCATTGTGGGTGCTAGTGGTAGGAATAGTGTGTCATATCAGTAAGAGGAACAGTGCTCCAAGGACCAGATAAAGACAAGCAAAGGGCCACATTCAGCCACCGAGCCACAGTTCAAAGATGACTGATATAGACCATGCAGGAAATGCCATTACATTTCTAATCTAAAAGGTTCAGATCTGAACTGTCAGAACTTTTGCAAGGCAACTAGTCTGGCAGATCACATCTAAACCCCATTATAGGTATCTTAACCACTTGCGGACCGCCCACCGTACATTTACTGCAGCGGGGCGGCCGCTCTGTGCCAGATCACGAACATAGTATGTGATCTGACTTTTTCAGGTCTGGGGTGCAGGCGCGTTCCACCGGTGGCCCACTCCCGCTGTGGTTCTACACAGCAGGAGCGGATCAATGTGTATGGTGGACTCGATGTCTGCCAACACCCATCGATGCTTTGGTACACAGACAGAAAGTCAGTCTGCCTATGTAAACAAGGCAGATTGCCGCTCTGCGAGTGCAGAAGGCATGGATCCTGTGTTCCTGTAAAGCAGAAACCCCGATCAACGCCTTCCACTAGTAAAAGCACCTCCCCCACTACACTGAATCACAGGCTGGACACACAGTTTAACCCTTTGATCGCCCCTGATGTTAACCCCTTCCCTGCCCAGTGTCATTAGTACAGTGACAATGCATATTTTTTAGCACTGATCACTGTATTAGTGTCACTGGTCCCCAAAAATTGTCAGTTAGTGTCTGTTTTGTCCACCGCAATATAGCAGCCCCGCTATAAGTCGCTGATCACCGCCATTAATTAATAGTAAAAAATAAATTAATTAAAAATATCCCATAGTTTTGCGCAAACCAATCATTATACATTTACTGGATTTTTTTTTTTTACCAAAAATATGTAGCAGAATACATATTGGCCTAAACTGATGAAGACATTTGATTTTTTTTTTGATTTTTTTTTATTGGATATGTTTTAAAGCAGAAAGAAAAAAATACTGTTTTTTTTTCAAAATCGTCGGTCTATTTTTGTTTATAGCCCAACAAATAAAACCGCAGAGGTGATCAAATACCACCAAAAGAAAGCTGTATTTGTGGGAAAAAAAAGGACATACATTTTATTTGGGTACAGCGTCACACGACCGCGCAATTGTCATTTAAAATAACACAAAAAACGGCCTGGTCAGGAGGTCATAAATCCAAGGCAGAAGCCCTGAAGAAGGGCGAGGCATTTCCTCCGAAACGCTTAACTTATCTTGATGCGCTATATCAATAAAAATTTGGACAAAAATTTTTGAAGTGTCATTAACTTTTTATTATATTTACCTGGAATTCAGCTTTAAAATATAAACTCCTCCAATAACTCCTTTTAAAAGCAAGGTCTGATGATGTTTTCTTTTTAAAGCACTAGTAACAAAAAAACAAAAAAAGATGCTAGTGCTATACAAATAAGTAAAACATAATGCACATCCCTTGTCGTACAAATGTCTTACATAGAAAAACATATTTTGTAAATTTTTAGAGGAACTTTATAAAGCCTGAGTTTGTTTTGGAGATTAGGAATTAAGATTTAGTTAGCAAAATAGCCTCTGTGTGAGCAATATAATAAAAGGCAAAAATATAGACAGAGGATTAAAAAAAAAAAATAGCAATATTTTAATAAATTGACATAGATTAAAAGGTCCTCATCTCACCTGGAACAGATCAGGAACGATCTGTGCAGTACAAGCTTCTCTAATCTCCCAAACTCAAGCAGTGTAGCTACTTCCTCAGCTCTAGAACGGGTTTTCTGGACAGCCTGGCTTGTTACGGAGCGTTAGTCGGTCTCTCAATAATTTAACTTTACCGACTGACTGCACCTGCAAAAATGAAATTGGAATAGTCTTTAATATGTGCTCTTTCGTATTGTTAGAAGAGTTTTTTTTTTTTTTAAAGTACAACCTAAAACTTTGTGCATCTATTTAGCCTAAAGGAGCTCTCGAGTTTTCGAGGCCTGATTTAATGTCTTCAGAAAGCTAAATTACAAAAATTATTTTCTATTTAATTACTCCTTTAAAATTGATGCATAATTAGTTTCTCTAAAAAAAATAAAAAATGATGCATAACAGATTGGTGCAAATATTAATGCACAGTACTTAGATTCATCTATTTAATTAAAATGAATAAATTTGAATTTTATTAATATGTTATGTAAATTAATATTGAATAACATTTTACCAAAATAGCCTGAGATAAAAAAAATAAAAAATACAACTCAACTGAACCTGTTTTCATAAAAAAAATAAAATGAAATAGGATTTTACCTTACCAGGATTCCCTTCACCCTTTCATGCCCAAATTCTTCTTCCAATAGCTTCGGCTATTCGGACCAGAAAATATTCTTTGGCTTCTAGGTCAAACAAAAGGGGTCACCATACCTGCAACACTTATCAGTTTAATTACTCTTTTGGGGCTATTTTTTTTTTTATTTTTTTTTGGGGGGGCTATTTTACGAAAGAAGTTATATCCATAGCCAGTATTCACTTTTTTATGGAATTTTTTTTTTTTTTTTATATTTACATTTTATTTATTGTATTTATTGAGAAAAAAAATATTTAAACCTACTTTCTCTATTTAATTAGGTAAACATGGATAATTGCATCCTGCACGTGACATGGTCCTTAGTGATTCTTTCTGATCTCTATATTTTTATTTTTTAAGTTGTTGGGCTAGAAAGAAAAACAGCCTGATGAGTCAGAGGAAGACGTGCTCCCTTCCATCTCTCCCAGCCAAAAAGGGGAATATATTAATTATATGTGGGAAAAAGTAACTGCGCAGTGTCCTATATAACATAAAAACTGCAGCAGCTTTAAGTGAAATGGGCACAAAAATATACAAGAATATGATATGAGAGTAACATAAATGTATACGTGACAACATTCAAATCAACCCTATAGGCTATTGAGTCCCAAAAATCAGCAACACAAGCAAATGTCTTTGGTAAGTATTAGTGATACACAATAGGCCAGTGATGGCGAACCTTGGCACCCAGATGTTTTGGAACTACATTTCCCATGATGCTCATCAACACTGCAGAGTGATTGAGCATTATGGGAAATGTAGTTCCAAAACATCTGGGGTGCCAAGGTTCACCATCACTGCAAGGGTTGGGAATCCTCCTCTTGCAGATGACAAGATCGCACCAACATGCAAAATGTATTCTCCACCACATAAAGTGCACATTTACCAGCTACCACAAGCTGGATAGCTTGTGGCTAATACCCAGCCAGGGCCTTTGACTCGCGAGTTGGCAAGCAGCAACTTCAAGCAGAGCAACCACCAAAGGCCTCTTCCAAGCAGATGGCCTTGCAATATCAAAAGAGCTCAAAAGGATCCAAGGTCCTCAATTCCCACATTCATAATGACCCAAAGAAAGGGAAAAGATTTGCATAGATAAAACCAGACTAATGATTTTTTTTATAAAAACAAGAAAGAATGATGTGGTCCAATGCACCATAAGTAATTGGCCTCCACCCCAAATTTGAACAACAAGAGAGAAAGGTCGGCAGGACTTTGAATGAGGCCAATCACTATATAAAGTATACATGGGGCATATAAAACACAGTATTGCTTTTATGGGTTCCAACAAAAAGGAGGCCACTGGAAAGGCTGGATGGTGTTGGAAAATCTAGAGTAAAACAATATAAGAGAAATAAAATCATCAGTATGGACATCATGCATCTATGTAAGCCCGGCGTGTTTCGTTGGGGTATACCAACGGCCCATGTTGTGCAGGACTTGTCTTTACCCTATGATATGCCAAGTACCATGGCGTCAATATTTATATGTGTTTTTTTGCATGACCTGCTTTTATGCGATTCTGTGTATGCCTTTTTTTGTGTCATTCAGTATGCTGTACATGATTTCACAAGGTATAATAAAATGTTCTTTGCGAAGACTGCTCTTTGATACACACCTCTCGTTCAAAGTCCCCAAAAAAACTCCCCCCTTTTTGTTGGATTCCATAAAAGCAATACTGTGTTTTAGATCCCACATGCTTAATTTATATAGTGATTGGCCCCATTCAAAGTCCCACCGACCAAAGTCTCTTTTTTATTATAAAAACAATATCGCTTACATGAAAGTAAGGTAGATCAAGCATGGATAGTAAGCCGGCCGGCTACGATACGAATGCCCGTTCCTTTCTGAACATTGACAGTACGGTGACATCAGCGCATCACTCCTCCCTACGCTTTTTGTCACAAGTCTGACATCGTCTTGGCGCATGGGGGCGAAGTACTGACTCACCGCAATAAATAACAGAAGTCCCACCTCCTTGGTCTGATCCTCAGGCAGCAAACTTAACATGCGCCATCTTGAAATGGGAAAAGTGGCCAATACCGGACAACTTCAATACCAACAGCCTAATTAAAGAAAAAGGAATAGCTGGAACTAGGCACGATAGTGCAATCTACAATATCCAAACATCTACACTCAAATTAAGAGTGATGATTGGTAAGATAGGCAAAACACCAATTATATCAAAAAATATAAGGTATTATTAAAAACATAGTAAAATGTCGGCGGACTGAGGACCTTGGATCCTTTTGAGCTCTTTTGATAGTCCAAGTCCATCTGCTTACAAGAGGCTTTTGGAGGTTTCTCTGCTTGGAGTTGCTGTTTGCCATCTTGGGGGTCAAAGGCCCTGGCTGGGTGTTAGCCACAAGCGATCCAGCTTGTGGTAGCTGGTAAGCGTGCACTTTATGAGGTGGAGGAAACACTTTGCATGTTGGTGTGATCTTGTCATCTGCAAGAAGAGGATTCCAAACCCTTGGTGTTCACCTATTGTGTATCAGAAATACTTATCAAAGACATTTGCTTGTGTTGCTGATTTTTGGCACTCAATAACTTATAGGGTGTTGTCACATATTGTCACAAATACATTTATGTCACTTATTAGAATTGCTCACAGTGCGCATCTCTCATATCATATTCTTGAACATAATTATTAGTCTGACTACAGAGGCTTCCAGAAAGCATGCAGTAATGCTGGGCTTTCTTCTTGGAAAGCTCAGCATGCTGTGCGATCTGAATGTCATGGTTGCACGCTATAATAGATCTTTATAGTTAAATAAAGACTTTACATTAATACTTAAAAATAAAATAAATAAACTGATTTATAAACTTGTAAACTTTCAAACAGTTGTGACAAAAATCAACAACCATTACAGATTTCCTTTAAATATCCAGTAAAATTCAGGGATAATTTAACATTTTTTATTAAAGTTAAAGTTAAATTATTTAAGTAAGCACAGGCTAGGAGGAAAATTCCATCTTTAGTAAGGTTAATTTATTTTATAGCAAGAATTTATAGAATGATAAGAAAATGGGAAGGCAAATTGCAAACAGGTTTGCACCTTGTGTATCCCCCATAATTATCCGCACTGCATTTTTACATAACTGTGCAAAAAAAATGTTAGATGATTTTTTAAATTTGTGATTAAAATAGATTGTCAGAGCTCAATACTATGTATACTGTGATGATATGATCTGCTTCAAGGGCAAAATATAAAACAGTACATTTTTAATTCCTGTAGCAACAATTTTCTTTTAAATGTTTTTTTTTTTTTTTTTAAAAGCACCATCCTAGAACTTGTTTTGTAGCTGCATAAAAACCAATCAGCTTCTAACGTCATCTTGTTACATAGCTACATAGTAGGTGAGGTTGAAAAAAGACATGTCCATCAAGTCCAACCTATGTGTATGATTATATGTCAGTATTACATTGTATATCCCTGTATGTTGCGGTCGTTCAGGTGCTTATCTAATAGTTTTTTTAAACTATCGATGCCCCCCGCTGAGACCACCGCCTGTGGAAGGAAATTCCACATCCTCCACTCTTACAGTAAAGAACCCTCTACGTAGTTTAGGGTTAAACCTCTTTTCTTCTAATTTTAATGAGTGGCCACGAGTCTTGTTAAACTCCCTTTCCGCGAAAACGTTTTATCCCTATTGTGGGGTCACCAGTACGGTATTTGTAAATTGAAATAATATCCCCTCTCAAGCGTTTCTTCTCCAGAGAGAATGTTCAATTAGGCTTTAGCAATAAAGCCTGGAAACTGATTGGTTTCTGTGTAGAACTGCACTCAATTTTTTTTACTCTCGTAGTAAATAACCCCTGGTAAGCTTGCTGCTTTGTGGCCAATTTAAGTAGCATTAAATCTTGTTTTGTACCATTTTGCAAGTTCACGTTCTTCGTTAGTACATACGCATTTAACGTTTTTGAACTGATTCCTACCCATTTCTTTGGGAATGACATAAAACTGATGACTTAAAGTGTTAATAAACCCCCTGCATTCACTGTGTCTGATCTCCCTCAGTACACAGAACATGGAAATGCAATTATTTTAGTAAATATAAACAGCTAAATACCCAGAGAGGCTGGTCCATTAGTGGTGCAGAGGTGCCACTTCCCTGCAGGCCGCCGGACTCATATGTTTATATGAGGTTTTTATTTTTATTTTGCAAGCCACATAATTAGAGCCTTGGCCTTCAGCTTAAAAAAGATTGGGCTCAGGGCGCAGAATTAATATTCACTATTGTTTTTCGGCTTCTCCTCCTGGCAAACCAGGAAAGGAGGCTGATCGAGTTGGCCGGAAAGGAGAAGCCGAGGAAGCTGTGGAAAGGCTGAATGCGGGGGATCGTCACCATGGGGGGGGGGGCGGGTGCGTGCGGGGACCTTTTGTTTGCCACCCCCTCCCCAAAAAAGTTTAGCACCAGCCACCACTGCTAAATACCCTTTCTCATCAGCAGAATATATCAGTCTTGTTGTGACTTCTATCAGTGTATGGTTAAAGCGTGTAGGAGGAGTTTTCATTCTACACCGACTGTCCTATGAGACTGCATGACCCCTGACCCTCTGTCTAGACAGTGCTGATTGGCCCTGTGCTGATCACATGTACCCTCCCAGAAAAAAAAAACGCTCTCACAAAAAAATCAATTCACTCCAAACTGAGCATGTGCAGAGTGACCCTAAGGCTCTGTGCTATCAGCAGTTGGAAGAGGAGGATCAGATAAGACAGGATCAAGCTGATTTTTTACACAATGCAGAGGATTCACCCCTTAGGTTCCACATTGAGTTTAACAAGCATGCTTTACTGCATATACAGACTGATGTGGGTTTAGTAACACTTTAAAATAAAGTGAGATATAATATTCACAAATGTAATTGTATATATTAAACTAGGCACAAAAAATGTATTTCATTTTTTGGTCTCATAAAGTATGTTGCTTGCATTATTTCGAAAAGTGAGATTTATGATAGACCACCTGTGTTTCAAAAACACAATCTGGGTTTTAGAAACAGAAGAACATTGGCACTAAAAATAAACCCCCTAGCACCTGTAAGTTTAAAAATAAATTTATATATATATGTTTGCCAAAATGTAAAATTGTATTTTGATTTTGTTCATTTTCCAAGTATACCGATTAAATATATACTTTTATATTTTAATTATTCACATATAATAGAGCATGAAACTGTATAGATTTAGGATCTTGTCTGATTTAAAGGAGAAGTTTGGGATATTAAAAAAACAAACAAACATCTATACTCACCTCTATGCTGCAGCTGTCCCCCTTCAGCTCTAAGCCCGAGAACTGAACAATCACATGACTTCTGATTGCTCAGTTCTCAGTCTTATCAGATAGGAAGGTGGTGTAAGACACTGCTTAAAAAAGCACAGAAGTAACCTCCATTTTGCTGTATAGGTGAATTTGGTAATGGTAATGTGAAGAATTCCAAATTTTTAGCCATAGCTGAAAAGAGGTGTTTTTTTTCTAACTAAATAACCCATACAAACAAATTAAGAAAAGTCTGATTAGACACTTCCTGATAGCAGCCCGATCCGTCATCGCCAGATGTTTTTTTTATGTTTAAAATATAGATTTCTTAACTTTGGGTTGGAAAAGTATGGGGGCATCTTATACATGGAAAAATATGGTACTTCTCGGATCCCATTAGGTGCATGCTCCCTCTTATGAACCTCTAGTGACCAAGTCCCCCCCCCCCCCTATTTTATATATATATATATATATATATATATATATATATATATATATATATATATACAGTATATATTTTTTTAGCATTCTAACTTTGTGCATTTTCAACAAGATTAAAATCACTTGTAATCTGAATATTATTCATGAATGTTCTTTATGATCTACATTTTTACTGGTTTCCCTGCCTTCATCATTGAAAGAGACTCTGCCCTTAGATCTTAAAGTTGCAAATTACCTGCTCCTTGTAAAGAAGAGAATTATTATTTGCCTTGCCACCCACACCAACAGTCTTCACTCTCTTGAAGATCTATGGTGGATACAGAGTCTTCAACATCCGACACTTCCAGGTGTGTGTAGGCTGCCTGGCGTCCCACCATTCTCTGTGGTTCCTCTCTACCATGCTCTATTGTGTCCTGTTGTAACATTGAGAATGGCGGATGGAAACACTGGTCACAGGGAAGGCCAGGCATCTGACACTACTGGAAGTGTTGGATTCAGCAGATCCTTCAGCCACTCGTTAAGAGAGTAAGGATTGATGGAATGAGCAGAAGGATAGGTCAGAATTAATTCTCTTTTATACAGGCAGCAGTCTTTTAACTTTTAAATTTAGTGACAGAGTTTAATTAAATTAAAAGATAATCAAATATATGTCTAATTTAGGCACTGATATATTAAAGGCTTGTGTCCCTTATGGTGGGAAGCCCAACATGTCTTAAGGTTCGAATTTTCTGGACTGTTGCATGAAGGTGGTCTCTGAAAAAGGGTGATGTGTGCCATTTAGGCCCAAAGTGGCCTATGTTGGACGTCAACCTGTTTTTAATATCAGAAATTTAAAATATGTTGACTTCCACCACCTTATCTTCTAAAGGAGGCTTCCGTAACATCATGTATCGATACAAGCACACAGCATGCATTTGTGCTGATGTTCGAATAATTCGAATTTTGCCCATCAGTAAGAAGATGCATCCTCAACAGCAACACCAGTTCACTTTTAACCACATGTAAAATATAGCGCTGCTCAAATGCCTATCTTTTGTCCTTTCATTGGTTTTCCTCCCACAGTGGGTGCCAGCCCCTCTAGGAGCATGTCTTACTCCATGAAACAAGCACAACAGGAAAATTGGGGGGGGGGGGAGGCACACCACATAGATTAACCACATCTGCTGATAAGTTACCAATGGATGTGGTTGATCTATGTGGTGTGTGCCCCCTAATTTTTCTATTGGGACTGGTTCACCCTTGTTATATTTGGGAAATATTCTTTCGTTCCAAACTCTAATTTTCTTACTTACAGTATATCTTCTGATATCTAATCTCTGGGTCATTTTCATAACCTACAACACTTTAGAAAGTTTAATTTCACAGAAGACTCTAAGCTAATGAATTAAAATTTGACATCATCCCATGATCAGTCCCAGTGTTTTAATAGGAGAACAATATGATGAGAATGTTGGTCAAGTTGGAAATGTTTTTCTGAAAATAATGTACAGAATACTCACTGTGTTGTCATGGCTTGAAGGAGACAGTAGAGTTGATATACTGAAACTGGGGAGTACAAAAATCTGGTGCAGCGCTGTATGGCAGCCAATCAGCGTTGAACTTCAGCTTGTTCAATTAAGCTTTAAAAAAAAAAATGGAAGCTGATTTGGTTCTGTACACAGCTGCGCCAGATTTTGCACTCTTCAGTTTTAGTAAATCTACCCCACTATCTAAGGTTTTGGGTACATAATTGTAACTGGCTGCAGATTAAAATTAAAAGATAATGTTTAATAGCATGACATTACCAAATGGCTTATTAGGGAATATTTACACTTATCAAGTCCACACAAATCAACACATTCAAATTTTACTAAACACACACTAATTAATTTATATTGTCCCTTCTTTTTCTGTATGTGGATGATGGCACTGTAAATATTTTAATAAAAAATACCTTTTTCCTAATTGATATACAGCTGTCACATGACCCAGCTCTCTCCCAGCCTGTTTGCAGGGAAACAGAAGCAGGAGGAGCTTCTAGTCCTCTGCTGCTGGTCACATGTTAAAAAAATAAAAAATAAAATAAAAAACAGCCTTTGGAATTCAGAGTAAAAATAAATAATGTATATCAATAAACTGTTTTAAATTATCATACAAATATATATTTTAAATCAAATATTTATTATTTTTTGGAAATAACATGGCTATGTCACGCCCCTCCAGCTTGTGTCTTAGATTAGGGGGGAGGTGAAGCCTCCATTAATCTACATGTAATATTCCACACCCATTGTGTTTAGCTGGTTAGTGAGCATGGAGGAGGAGGGAGGGAGTGGGCTGGCATTTATCCACTGTGTATACTATACATGTGTGACTCTATAGTCACATAGACAGCTCAGATGTGATATAGAGAAAATGCTTAGCATAGAAACTCACTGAAATCTGAGCATGTGCAGAGTTGCCACCACACTCAAACACCAAACAAAATCCATAGCTGAATTGGGGAACATGATCAGAAGGGGGGAGAGAGAGAGCAGCAGGATCACCCAGTTTTTTTGGAGAATACAGAAACTGAATCTGATGGTGACTGAGTATGAACAGCATGTAATACACCATGTATTCACAGTTTTTTATAATGTGGGTTTAGTGATACATATAATCTAGGGAAGTGATGGTGAACCTTGGCACTTCAGATGTTTTGGAACTACATTTCCCATGATGCTCAACTACACTGCATTATACTACATGAGCATCATGGTAAATGTAGTTCCTAAACCTCTGGGGTGCCAAGGTTCGCCATCACTGATCTAGGGTGCCGATACAGAGTATTACATTGTGGGCAGACCGGTGGTGAAATTGTGAGCAGACCGGTGGCTGCCATTTGAGGCTATAAGATCTTAGTGGGCATTCCATCTCCTTCACCATCTGGCACAGCAGGACTTTTTGGTGGCTAGACTAATTTATGTGTGGTCCCTCCCCCTATCCTCCCTAAACTCTAGGTGGGGGGGGGGGGGGTGATATTTGTGGACCTGTGAGAGATCCATCCGAGGCCCTATGCTGCACACACTTGGAGGATTTATTGGAGAGCTTCTCCCAAGGAAGTGAGTTTTTCTACCTTGCGAAACACTTCGAGAATGTCATCACTAGTCCTCATATTTGCCTACGGATATTAGCGTGGACAAATCTGGCTCATGCAATGTTTTTCCAAATTAGTATACAGTAATGTGACGTGTGTACTTTTACTGTGGATATATTATGATACTCATGTTTTGAAATGTGTAAATTATTTCTGTAAACAATAAATATGTTTTTCTGAAAAATACATTTTTTGGTGATGTGACTCACAAAGTCCCTTGGGCTATAAGTAGTTGCGGTGTATATAGTTTGCTCCGATACCCAAAACTGATACCTCGAATATCTTCGATATCTCAAATATGCAATTTGAGATATCGAAGGTATTCGAGGTGATTTGATCAGGAATTACGGTGTGATTCCTGTCCGACTCACATTCATGTTCCTGCACTGCTCCTGTATGAACCCAGGTTTGTCATAGTGACTTGACCGAAAGTATCGGGACTTGTACTCGTCGGTTAAAAAAAAAACGGTATCAGTGCAATTCTAGTATAATCCTAAATAATGGCACAAAGTCACAAAATTTCATAAAATGGATCCTTCACTACTAAATATAACTCCTCCCATAAAAACAAAAATCTTTAATATTCAAAATCTCTAAAACTACAATATTCATCTAATGTCAAAATAAAACAATAACTGTAAATTTATGAAGTCTGGATGGGGCTAAACTTATTTTTTTATTTTTTTTTATTATCAACTAGAAACAGCAATCTTGTGTATTCTTATTCCCTTCTGAGCAAGAAGGAAGGAGGAAAAAGAGGGAGAGGAGGAAATAAAATGTATTAAAAAAAACAAAAAAACATTCACAGTAATAGGACAATTCCCTTTCAAAGTTTAAAAAAGGAGGAATCCTGGTATTTATATTAAAAATGCCAAAAACCTCCCTTTGGAACTGGTGCAGCGCCTTCAGGACCATTTTCCATACCGTTGGGCTTCCCACTCTATTGATTATTTAGGTGTCAAATTGACACCGTCTTATTCTTCCCTTTTCTCGGCCAACTATTATCCCCTGTTGCGAACGGTGTCCACCCTTATGCAAGCCTGGCAATTCCACACACTCTCATGGGTAGGCAGGATCTCTGCGGCGAAGATGACCATCCTTCCTAAAGTCCTTTATTATTTTCGTACTTTGCCTGTCCGGGTACCCCCTTTTTTCTTCGACTCCTGCAGAATAGGATCCTCCAATTTATATGGGCGCGCAAACGTCCCAGGATACCTAGAGTGACCCTTTACACCCATAGGCTCCGGGGAGGTCTGGGGGTCCCTAATATCTCTAAATACTACACAGCGGCCCAGATCGCTCCGTTGACTATGCTCCATGCAACCACAGATGTTCCTCTGTGGGTGCTCCTGGAGGTGCCTGGCTGTGACCCTTGTGCACTTCAGGCACTCCTCTGGCTCCCCAGAAATCTGCGCCCTCCCTCCCTCAGCCCCATGCTCCTACATAGTCTGCAGGTGTGGGACTCAGTTCGCTTTTCCAGCAATCTGATGTCCCCCTTTCTACCCCTACTTCCCATCACCCATAACCCTCTTTTCCCCCCGGGTCTGGAGGAGCCCCAGGCATTTTCCTGGTGGTCCTCACATGGCTACCCACGAGTCCAAAATTTTCTTTCCTCGCGCTTATTCCCCTCCTGGGAGAGTATCCGGGAAACAAAAGGGGCGCCGGCTAGCGAACATTATCACTTTATCCAATTAAAGCACTGTATTGCAGCGTTGCACTGCAGGTCCACCTACCCCTTCCAAAAAACTTTTTTTGAACACTCATGCCAACACGCCCCAGGGTTCCCAGGCCTTATTTCGGCCATTTATGCCTCCCTGAATAGCCGTTCGCCATCAGCACCCCTCTCTTATATGACTCAATGGGAAAAGGACCTTCAGACCCCAGTGGACCCAGAGGACTGGAGCAGGGCCTGGAAAACAATCACCAAATGCTCGTTCAACACAAATACCCTGGAGGCTGCATATAAAGTAATGCTCCGATGGTATTGGGTACCTGCCCGCACAGCTCGAGCTTTCCCTGGGAGTACGGACAGGTGCTTCCGCAACTGTGGACAGCGAGGTGATGTTATGCATACATGGTGGGCTTGCCCAAGGCTGGTGGGGTTCTGGTCTAGGATTTTTGGTTTGCTGAAGACACTTTTCCACCTAACCATCCGAAGGGACGCTAAGCTAGCTCTCCTACATTGCCCGGTACCTGGTTTGCGGGGCCCTCAACAGAAGTTGGCTACTTATCTATTTATAGCGGCCAGGCGGACCATTGCCCAAGCCTGGAAGTCCCAACGGGTAGATTTTCAAGGTGTTAAAACCCGCATGACTGCAATGTTACTTCAGGAACGTATGTCCAGTATTGTTCATGATTCTCATGCTAAATTTCTAAAAATCTGGGAGCCGTGGATCTCCTATGAGTTCCCCGCGCTCCAAGCTGCATGCCTGGGCTTGGTCTGACTCCTCTTGGCGAGGCACCCACACCCGAACGTTCCCCCCCCCTTCCTTCCCCTTCTTGTCTCTCTATCTTTTCTTCTTTTGTTCCCTATTTTTCTTCACTTTTCTTTGTAATCTCTCCCATTGCTAACGAATTCTGCTGCCCCCCGTAGGAGGGGGTGGTGGAAGAAGGGCCTGCCCTCCGGAAACGATGAGGGAACGAGTTGCCTGGTTCTGGAACCAGTCTCGATACCATCCCCTACTCATATTCCCTCTTTTTCCTTCTGTTTATTATAAGTATAATGTGATGGCTGGCCCTTTGGTTTTACATTCATGCTTTGTAGCCCCTGCGAGGGCGCACAAGGAGCAGATTGTAGTCTCTTGTTTGTTCCTGTTTATTCAACTTTTCAATAAAAATATTGAAACAGAAAAATGCCAAAAACATCCCTCTTGCTCAGCCTGGAAAACGTATTTCCACTTCTAATAGGATTATCAAAGCATTCTACCATCTGAATTTTTAAGGAGCATAGGTTTAAATTTTGAATTTAAACAAAATCGAACAACTAAAACATTAATTTGGCTTTAAGCTTGTAAAATGTGCCGACTTATATTTTAAGCATGGCATGTTTGTATTTCAAATGTTAAAATTAATAATAAATCATAAAACCGTATAACTGACAGTAAAAATAGTTACGCTACACACATGCATATACAGGCATTCAAAAAAATCATGACAAAATATAATTTTTCCAAACAACGTTGTGCCTTTAATTTGCTTTGATAAAGATACAAACTACAAAATCAAGTAAAAAGTCACATTTAGAACAATTTACAAGTTTTCAGTCCTTCTTTCCAGCTTTGTATTTTTAACACAAATAATTGCGTCAACAAAATATGTTTGTATCAAGCACAATTCATAAAATCCTTTATCATCATTTACTGTTGGCACAGGAGCACATTTAAAATATTTATGGATTATTTTTATTTTTTTCAATATACCCATGTTTTGCTTCACACAGAAATTTACCATAAATAAAAAAATAAGGGCATAAAAATAAATAATACAACTGTATCTATTTTATATATTTTATGATTAAGTTCAAAATGCATATTGGGCTTTATTATCTGCAAAACTAATCATAAATCACAAAATAATATTCAATATAATATAGATGAAAAATTAAATTTATTATAAATATTGTTTAAATTAATTTAGAATTTTATGCCGTTAGCTGAAGCGGTTACTGCATATGCATAAAGATGAGTTCAATCGTGTACAGGCAAGCAAGACAAACGTTGCCAACCTTTGTGACATTTAAAGGGCAAAATAAGTGCTAGAATCATATACATACATACATATATATATATATATATATATATATATATATATATATATATATATACACACACATACATACATACTATATAGTGTAGAAACATAAAATCAAAATAATATTAAATACATGGTTTTCATGCAATGATACCACAGACATCATTCCAATTTCCAACTTTAAAATATATGCATAGAAGTATTTAAAATGTACCTAATGCAAATATTTTTTCCATAGCATTATTTAAAAAAAAAAATACTATACCCAGTATTTGATTGTCTATCAATGGCTATTAAGTGATATGACACTTTTAAACACATTCAATGAAATGTTTTATTTGCATAAATTATCTTTTGTTTTTAATATTAAATAGAAGCACCAACATTTTCCATGAAGGAAAATATTCCATAATATAGTTGCACATTTTAATTACAATAAAAAATAAAAGCAAGAACATTTCATTACCATCTAGAAGTATAAAACATAAAGCTGTGTTAATACACAGGTGGAAGCTTTGCTATTGCACCAGTTGATTAAAGATGTTCAAGTATGTTTCACGCTGCATTTTTCATAATTTTATCACAGCAAACAATGATTCACAGTTGTCTTAAATACTCTCAAGTGGTACAATAGGTAAGTTGACATCTGTGTAGCATAAAGTGGTACAATTCAAGTTACTATGAATACAGACAAAAACATTTCCACTGTAGACAGAATATAATGATGGCTTATCAAGGGTATTTATCATGCAGCTTTAAACATCATCCTTTTTTTTGTTTTTCTATATAGAAACATTTCTATCATGCAATACACCTGGATACAGTGAACAAGGAAAAAGAAGCAACAAAATTAATGACATGAATATTGTGTAGTGATTCAAAGCTCAGTTTTAGTTTTGCAAAAAAAAAAGTAAAAAAAAAGAAAAAGAAAAAGGGATAGAGCTTTCTTTTCGGTAGAGTTTATTAAAAAAATAGAATCGCTGGTTTGTTTCTTATGTAATGCATGTTGATGTAGAAAATCATATGCAATATGAAATGCTACAATGATTTTTTTTTTTTTCATTTTATTAACCTGTCATTTTTTTTTAATACACTATTATCCACCCTAATGAAAAAAAGTATTATTGTAAATTATAATCGTACTAATATTATGGTAATGATCATTGTGTACTTTTTAATAATTAATGCAGCTTACAAAATAATAATGCAAGAACTCAGTATGGATTGGGGGGCAGGCAGGTTCCTTATATTTTGATGAGCGGGCCACATTATTTTTTAGGAATTTAATTTATGTAACAAAACATTTAACATTAAAAAAAAAGTAAAGGTTTACAAATAATTGTTTTTTTCAGAGCTTTATGCTAAAAAGTCAGCTTTTGTCACACATTTTTTTGGCACACAACAAGGTAAGAGCACCTAAAACTAGGGGAAAGCGAGTGTTAATTATTAGGGGCTAGGGTTAAGTGAAGGGGTTTATGGTGAGAACTTAAAGGTTGAGATTTAGAATTCATGTTAAGTTCTGGTTTAAGGCTAACATGATGAAAATAGGTTAATGCCGCGTACACATGATCAGAGTTTTCGTCAGAAAAATCTTGGATAGTTTTTTGGCTTGCATACACATGGTCACACAAAACTTATCTGAACTTTGGACCGTCAAGAATGCAGTGACGTACAACACCACGACAAGCCGAGAAAATGAAGTTCAATGCTTCCGAGCATGCGTCGAATTGTTTCCGAGCATGCGTAGGAATTTTGAATGTCGGAATTGGTACAGACGATCGGAATTTCCGTTCGGAACTTTTTCTGACGGAAAAATAGAGAACATGCTCTCAATCTTTTGCTGGCGGGAGTTCCGCCGGCAAAAGTCCGATGGAGCATACACACGGTCGCAATTTCCGACCAAAACCTCACATCTGACTTTTGCTGGTGGATTTTCTGATTGTGTGTACGGACGGGGCTTTAGTGTTCAATTTTATCCTCCCTGGCGGTATTCCCGAGTCTGGCTCGGGGTAAGATTTAAATACCAGACTCGGGACCGCATCGCTGGATCCATGGAGGGGTTTACTTACCTTGTCCCCTGGATTCAGCGATGTCCCCCCGCTGTGACCTGCGAGCTGTCCTCCGCTCGATCTGTCACAGTGCCGAGCTCCGTTCCCTGCGAACGTTGCGACGCACGGGGATGGAGTTCGGAGCCAAATTCAAAAAGCAAAATACACAGTATAGATACAGTATACTGTTGTCTTACAGATTACAGTACTGTATCAAATAATTACACATCCCCTTTGTTCCTAGTGGTCTGTCCAGTGCCCTGCATACAGTTTTATATTATAAATACTGTTCTTTATGCCTGGAAACTGGAGATTGTCCATAGCAACCAAAAAATTTCCATTTACATCAAAAGTGGTTATAGACCAGCTAGAAAACAGCGATAATAAATTAGAATCACTCGCAGAATTGAGCGATAGTAATTTGTGGGGAAATTCGTCATCAAACACTAAAAGTAATGACAGCGACAATTCTGCAACTCAGCATATTTCAGTGTTGATTACATTATTGAATATTTTTTATTATTATTATATTATGATTTGTTATAATTATATATATATATATATATATATATATATATATATATATATATATTATAATTTATGATTTCATTTCAAATTTTATCATACCTGGGATGTCTATTAGACTCTGGTTTGGACAGATCTAAGTGAATTATTTCTAAGAATTACAGGCCTACAATATAAAACGCCAAATTTCCATGCAAAATAATGGTACTGCTTTCAGCACCTAAAATCTGAAATAATCATACCGCCAGGGAGGTTAAAGGCAATTTTTAGGTCAAGGGTTTAGTTTAGGCATAAAGGGAAGGTTAAATGTTAAAGATTTACTAGTGTTTGGGTTAAATTATTAAATTTAAATAACACTATGGGGTTGAATTACTAACAGCAATTAGACTGTGCACTTTGCAAAGTGCAGTTGTACTCTACAAGAGCATTTGCTCCAGAGCTTAGTAAATGAGGTAAAGATTCACTTTGCAAAGAATAACCAATCAAAAAAACAAACAAAAATAAAACAGCATTTTTGCTTACACATGATTGGATGAAGGAAGTCAGCAGAGCTCTCCTTCATTTACTAAGCTCTGGAGCAACTGCTCTTGCAGAGTGTAGCTTTGCAAAGTGCACAGTTTGTTTGCCTTTAGTAAATCAACCCCTTAGTATTACCTTTAAAAGGGTAATTCCACTTTCATTGGAAATTTTATATAATTTATAAATTCCCCCCCCCCCCCCAAAAAAAATTTAGGCAATTTTTTTTTATTTAGCCACAAGCTAAGATTCTCTAAAATGGTCACAAAATGAAAACATGAATTCCTTGTATTTATATGGTAGGGAGTACAGAACTCCTCCTCCAAAACGTAGTTCCATGCCTGATTGGCATGCTGCTGTTTTAAGCACTTTATCATGTGACTAAAACAGAAACCCCCACCCACTCAGAACTCAGAGAGTAGGAAATGCAAGGAATATTTTGTGTGCGTATGTAACTGAACAGGGGAGGGTTGTTCTCTTCTAAGTAAAAGTAAAATTACATATAAGGGGTTGATATACTAAAGGCAAATAGGCTGTAGACTTGTCAAGGTAATTTCCACATTGCAGCCCTTGAATTCAGTTTAATTTCCACACATTCAGTTGCACCCTTTGAAACCCTGAAGAAGCTCAAAATGTGAAACATGTTGGGATAGACACCTCCCAAGTTCTATATGATATATTATGTTCTGGTACTATTAGTATCCTGTTTTATTGTACTATTACACTTGGGGAAGGTGTTTTTTTGTTTTGTTTTTTGGTCGAACCTCATGATATTCATCTAATTATGTTTTATCAGACAGATGACTGCCTTAGATTCCGATAAATATAGGGCCATATGAGACACTTTACAGACTAGATAGTATGTTCTACGTTGAGGGCTATTTACCTATGAAATGTATGAAACAGAACCTCTTTACTCCAGGTTAGTTAATGTTCATTTCCAGTTGGTTTTCCTTATTAGTTTTACTTTTATTTACCAGGGAATTAAATGTAAGGTCTCACGCATGGCACATTCTTCTTTTAATATTACTGAATGGCTATGCAGTTATTGCACATTATTTTTTGTCTTGCTGATTACATCTCCTGTTTTTATGGACTGTATGCCTATTCGTTTGTACGTTGTAAGACCTTATGTTTTTGCTCAATAAAATTATTTTTGTTGATTAAAAAAATATATATATATATGTTTTTATCTTGGGTTCACTAATCCATTTTTTTTATGATTCTTACAATAAAATTCATAGTTTTTATATGCATTGTTTCCTGTGAGTGACAACAGATGCACCTTAAAAGTTTACTCAACTTTTTCTTTTTATATTTAGGGTATTACCTATCACTCTTTACATATTAATTGATTGAAACTAATAAAATGTTGCCATATTCTTCACATAGCGCAATGTAGGAGTGAATTAAAACAAAAAATAATTACACATGGCTACCTAAAAGGTACATGTTTCAAGTTTTAACCGTTTTCGATATTTCGATATTTTTATATGGAAGAACAATAGACTTGCATCCCTAAACAATACAAATTGCTAACTTTTATTTATTCTGTGTTCTACCCCTCACCTGCAACTCCTACCTTTCCTTCACAACCCCATCACTTCACTCAGCTGCCCTGTGTAAACTGGTCACTAAAGCCATAACTTACTCAGTGCTCTAGATCAGGATTCTCAAACTTACGGCCCTCCAGCTGTTGCGAAACTACAAGTCCCATCATCCCTCTGCCTGTGGGAGTCATGCTTGTAACCATCAGCCTTGCAATGCCTCGTGGAAGTTTTGCTGGAGGGCCACCAGTTGGATACTCCTGCTCTAGATGCTCCCCATGTACCCGCATTAGTACTTGGTGATTGGTCCACTTCAGTCACAAAAATTTAGTCATCCAGGAATGTTAGATATCAGCAGTGACCATAGCTCTGAGAGAGAGTGAAGATTAGCGTTTCAGCCCACTGGCCTGGTAAGTATTTGTTAGGCCGCGTACACACGCGCGGACTGTTCGCCCAACTTTGTCCGTCCAACAGTTTCGGCAAACAGTCCGCTCAAACTTAGCATGGACGGACATGGCCACACACGACGGACGAACAGTTTGCTGAAACCGTGCGCGATGACGTGAACGGCACGTACGACGGGACGAAAAATACGACGTCCTATACACTGCATTATAGCTTTCGGCGTGAAAATCCTTTCTGAGCATGCGCGCAACTTTGTTTGACGAACAAGCCTACACACGAGCGGACTGTTCGCTGAAACAAGGTTTCAGCGGACAGTTTTACGGAATTTCCGAAAAACCTTGTCCGTCCAACTGTCCGCTGAAACTGTCCGCTGAAAGCCCACACACGAGCGGACTGTCCGCCCAAACACTGTTCAGCGGACAAAGTTGGGCGAACAGTCCGCGCGTGTGTACGCGGCCTAAGCCTTCTTTACAGGCTTATTATTAAAAAAAATAATGTTTCGGTTACAGGATGCTGCTAGGTTTGTTTTTCTATCAGGGGCACATTATGAAAGTTTTTCCAATTTTAGCATTAATTATTAAAACGGAACTTCACTTAGGCTCCGTTCACACCTAGGCGTTTTCTGGCGTTTTTCTGCTCTAAGGCTCAGCTGTAAAAACGCCCCAAAAAATGCCCAATAAGACAAATCCCATTCATTTCAACAGCCTCTGTTCACATCTGAGCATTCTGTTGCCTAAACCAAACATCCCATCGCTCAAAAAAAGTACAGGAGCTTCTTTTTTGTCAGATTATAGGCATTTTAATTCTTTTCAATTGGTGACCTTTTAACCTTGAAAACACCTTTACGAAAATGCTGCAAAAACTCTTCAAAAATGGCAGGAAAAAATGGCCAAAAAACGCCCGTACAACAGCAATGCCTAGGTGTGAATGCAGCCTTACAAAAGGAGGTTCTGCTGTTCTAACCCCCACAGCCCCCCCCCCCACCTGTATCGGTTTTTTTCCCTATCTACTATCTATTTCTTGGCAGGTACCCACTCCACTCATGTGTCTTTCTCTCCTAGGTGAGCAGAGCGGATGTTTGGTCCTCTCCCAGGAGATAAGTTCACCCGTCTCAGGAGACTGCAGGACCATTCATCAAGTGCGTATGCAATGGGGAGCTGGCTGTGAAGCATTAAGAAGTCCCGCCCAGCTTCCCACAGTCAAGATGGCGGCTCCGTGGCTTGGCGTAAACCCAGCCTGAGTGAAGACACAGCACTGTATCCTATGGCAGGAAAAATGGCAGGAAAAAATGGCCAAAAAACGCCCGTACAACAGCAATGCCTAGGTGTGAATGCAGCCTTACAAAAGGAGGTTCTGCTGTTCTAACCCCCACAGCCCCCCCCCCCACCTGTATCGAGTTTTTTCCTATCTACTATCTATTTCTTGGCAGGTACCCACTCCACTCATGTGTCTTTCTCTCCTAGGTGAGCAGAGCAGATGTTTGGTCCTCTCCCAGGAGATAAGTTCACCCGTCTCAGGAGACTGCAGGACCATTTATCAAGTGCGTATGCAATGGGGAGCTGGCTGTGAAGCATTAGGAAGTCCCGCCCAGCTTCCCACAGTCAAGATGGCGGCTCCGTGGCTTGGCGTAAACCCAGCCTGAGTGAAGACACAGCACTGGATCCTAGGGATGGTAAGTGTCTGCATATTAAATGTCAGCAGCTACAGTTTTTGTTTTTGAACTTTTTTTTTTTTTTCTGAAGTTCCATTTTTAACTAGAAGCAATTGCAAAAAATAAGTGTAATCATTTTTTAACTCCTAAACTGGTTACAAATGTATCCAAATATATAAAAAGAAAAAAAAAAGAAAGAAAGAATGTATAAATTCTTTCACTTCAGTCTAGTTAGGAAATGTATTGGCTCACATTTTCTTTTTTTTTGGTAATATATATCATCCTAGAATATATCACCATATATATTAATATATATATATATATATACATTAATATACATATATATATATATACATTAATATATATATATATATATATATATATATATATATATATATATATATATATATACATTAATATATATATATATATATATATATATATATATATATATATATATATATATATATATATATATATAAATATATAATATATATATTGTTTTTTAAAATATTAGGGCCGATTTGCTGAAATATTCACTTTAATGGTTAAATGGTTAAAGGTAAAGTTAAAGAAAAGGTAAAAGAAATATATATATTTTTTTATAGAATTAAAATGTAAAAAAAAAAAAAAAAAGTTGAAAACAAAGTAAATAATCAAGTACCGTATATACTCGAGTATAGGCCGACCCGAATATAAGCCGAGGCCCCCAATTTACCCCCCAAAAAACTGGCAAACTTATTGACTCGTGTATAAGCCGAGGGTGAGACATGCCTGTCCATCCCTGTGTGTGTGTCCGTCCATCCCTGTGTGTCCGTCCATCCCTGTGTGTCCGTCCATCCCTGTGTGTCCGTCCATCCATCCCTGTGTGTGTGTGTGTCCATCCATCCATCCATCCCTGTGTGTGTGTGTCTCCATCCATCCATCCATCCATCCCTGTGTGTGTGTGTCTCCATCCATCCATCCCTGTGTGTGTGTGTCTCCATCCATCCATCCATCCCTGTGTGTGTGTGTATCCATCCATCCCTGTGTGTGTGTGTGTCTCCATCCGTGTGTGTGTGTGTGTGTGTGTGTGTGTGTGTGTGTGTCCAGCCTACCTGTGTCCCGAGCCTTTGTCCCGAGCCTCCGTCCCGTGCCTTGCCTCCTTGCCTCCGTCCCGTGTCGTGCCTTGCCTTGCCTCCGTCCCATCCCGTCCCGTGCCGTGCCTTGCCTCCGTCCCGTGCCCTCTTCGTCGGCGCCTCGGCGGCCATTGTAAAATTCAAAAGCCGCGCCTCCGCCTTCGCCTGTGATAGGCGGAACACTGAATTTCCCAGCAGCCTGTGTTCCGCCTATCACGGACATCGTATCATCCTCGTACTCGAGGATGATACGATGTCCGTGATAGGCGGAACACAGGCTGCTGGGAAATTCAGTGTTCCGCCTATCACAGGCGAAGGCGGAGCCGGAGGCGCGGCTTTTGAATTATAGAATGGCCGCTGTCTGTCTGCTCGACACGCTGATCGAGCGGGCAGACAGCGATGACTCGAGTATAAGCCGAGGGGGGCACTTTCAGCCTCAAAAAAGAGGCTGAAAATCTCGGCTTATACTCGAGTATATACGGTATACTAAAAATGATTTGAGAACATTTCTTTATGAATCATGCTAACACCACATATTTATTAAGATATCAAAGAATCATTTAAACATAAGTAAATGTCATAAAACACAATTTCACAAAGGAGAAATTTGCAGCTCGAATATACTTGCCTTCTTAGCATCACATTGTGCTTATAGAAAAACACTTCTGGTTAATATTGTAGAACAAAATAATTAAAATGCAAAGCTATTAGCTAAGTTATCGTGCTCATGTGTGTTTTTTTTTTTTTTTACAGTTTGTGTCATATTACAGTTTTACATAAATCTAAAAAAATTTAAACAGATGCCTTAAAACTTATTAGGATATTAATTATGCCTTTTTGTATAGGGAGTCTCCATAATATTCCTGATGGTATGAGTATGAGCAGCCAGGGGGTGTTTTTTTTTTATTAACTCAAAATGCAAATTGGAGAAAGACGACAAGAATGGACAACCACATCAATGGAAATTGAGGTAAAGTCAACAAAGCAATGCAAATGCATTGTGGGTGAATTTAAAATCTGCAGGCCATCCCGATTCTTCATAGCATACAACTCAACAAACATGGTTTTAGTAGAAATGGTATAGAATCCAAGATTTGGAAGTGCATGGTTACATCAAGCCCTGTCCGTTGATGAGTCTCCTTGTGGGTCTTTGATTTAAAATCTACTACCAAAAAAATAACAATGTATCACAGGAGCATGATAATTAATAGCAAAGCACATAGTAAAATACATTGAGCTTCTTAGATGATTAAAAAAACACCTTTTTTTCAGTAGCAAATTTGTGATAATTTGGGACTGTAAACTATTTCACGAGCCACTTAAGAAATTGATTGATTTAGTCAGTTAACAATTATTGATCTTCCTAAAATGTACATATATAATATACAGTATGCTACCAAAAGTATTGGGGTGTCTGCCTTTACACGCACATGAACTTTAATGGCATCCCAGTCTTAGTCTGTAGGGTTCAATATTAAGTTGGCCCAGCTTTTGCAGCTATAACAGCTTCAACTCTTCTGGGAAGGCGTTCCACAAAGTTTAGGAGTGTGTCTATGGGAATGATTGACCATTTTTCCTGAAGCGCATTTGTGAGGTCAGGCACTGTTGTTGGATGAGAAGGCCTGGCTCCCAGTCTCCTCTCTAATTCAACCCAAAGGTGTTCTATCGGGTTGAGGTCAGCATTCTGTGCAGGCCAGTTAAGTTCCTGTGTCTTTATAGACCTTGCTTTGTGCACTGGTGCGCAGTCATGTAGGAACAGGAAGGGGCCATCACCAAACTGTTCCCACAAAGTTGGGAGTATGAAATTATCCAAAATGTCTTGATATGCCGACGCTTTAGGAGTTCCCTTCACTTCAAGTAAGGAGCCAAGCCCAACCCCTAAAAAACAACCCTACACCGTAATCCCCCCTCCACCAAATGATTTAGACCAGTGCACAAAGCAAGGTCCATAAAGACATGGATGAGCACAAACTGTGAGCCAGGCCTTCTCGTACAACATCAGTGCCTGACCTCACAAATGCGCTTCTGGAAGTCTCATAGACACACTGATAAACCTTGTGGACAGCCTTCCCAGAAGAGTTAAAGTTGTTATGGCTGCAAAGGGTGGACCAACTCAATATTGAACCCTATGGGCTAAGACTGGGACTCCATTAAAGTTCATGTGCGTGTAAAGGCAGGTGTCCCAATTGGTAATATAGCGTATATCTACATTCTTTTTAATGAATAAAACCATGGGCTGAGTTAATAAAGGAACAATGTTTATGCTGGCCTGCTGAATTCAAATTCCAAATCTGGTTTAGGCTTTTTTTTTTTAAGTTTAATGCCAAAAGTTTTACTTTTAGGTTTGGATAAGGTAGAAGAGAGTCAGAACCATTGTTAGGTTTTTACTGCTGTCTGTGCTGCTCTCTTTTCATCCTGTGGCTATTGTTACTGTGACTAAAAGTGATAGCAAATCCAAAATGTCACCAAAATAGGTTTAGAGGGGAAACCCCTTCCATTGGGGGGTTCCAATAACAACTGTCCAAGAGAAGACTGCCCCTACTTTGGAGAGATTTCCTCTCACTCCCTGTTGTATTTCTGAGACAAGAAGTGAAGGAAATCTTCCCAATGGGGCACATGTGGGATCCTATGTATTTTAATGATACAATAATGAAAAATAAGTTTTGGCTTTACATAATTTTAAATTTACCTAAATCTGACTAAATGCCTGAAATAAATGCCAGACAGTGTATCTGTTTACATTAAATAGACCCACATATACTTTTGGAATGTGATTTTGAACTTGCAGTACAAAGAACATTTTTTTTTTATAACTAGGCTATATTTAATACTGCTATGGAAAAAAAAATACAAAAAAAATGTTTTTTCCTTAATTGTAGCCATTTCTTGTATCATAAGCCTGCAACAGTTGGCAAAGTGAACAATGTGCTCTACCTAAAAAAACATTATGTTACAGCTTGGAAATATTTCAATAATTTTTCTCGAGACAGCCTTGACATCACAAGGAGGAAGTTACATTTTGGGTCCAAGTTTACTATAGTGGTGCACAAAATGAAAACCGGTCTATTTTGCCCACTATCACTTCAAAGGGAAACCTGGTGGTCATTTTGTAGGAGAGCATCTACATTTAACGTATGTAAAATAGCAAGGATAGGTCAAGGCAGTGTAGTATATAATTTAGAAATTAAGTCACTCAAAAGTTAAATGAAAAGGGCAGAGTAAAATATGAAATGAGCGCGTCTCCTAATAAACATACAATATCTATTGAGCTGATTCAGGTAATAGATACAAATTATACTGTGCTTGATGTCAACCAAACAGAACATTATCCACCAGTTTCATTACCATCGAAAAGTCAAATTTCCCAATTGGTTTGCCAAGATTATTCACACAGTTATTCTGTGAACTCCAAACTCTAAAGTCCGAACTGTTGACATTAACACCAATTTGCGTTTAATTCGTAATGAAATTACCCACAGAGAAGGAACAGTTCATGTGAGTTTAAGGTAGCAGACAATCACAACAGAACTCTGATGCATGTGACACATAGCTTAGTTGGAAGTAGTGGATGAAATCCAACGTACATGCAGACGGTGGATGCTAGTTGCCCTTAAAAGATTTCCATGTTGTGCTTCACAATGATTTACCCAGTAGGCAAAACATTAAAAAACCATAAAGGATAAGGTCATCATAGCTTAAATTTAGTTCAGGCGCCTAGGCCAGATGGTTGTCAAAACATGTTGTATTTCT
This sequence comes from Lithobates pipiens, assembly GCF_037356315.1. Taxonomy (NCBI): domain Eukaryota; kingdom Metazoa; phylum Chordata; class Amphibia; order Anura; family Ranidae; genus Lithobates; species Lithobates pipiens. The sequence continues at coordinate 33,163,362 of NW_027507785.1, forward strand.
CTAAGGAAAGTCTCTTACCAAATCTATTCTTCAACTTTTTATTGGAAGCCGATGTTGGAGCCCTGCTTGTAAAACTCACATGTAAAGCCTTGATTGTTAGTGACACCTTGATGAGACTGGCAGAGGAATTTCACGTCAGGGCAAATGTAACTACAGTGCCTTGAAAAAGTATTCATGCCTCCTGAAATTTTCCACATTTTGTCATGTTACAACCAAAAACTTAAACGTATTTCATTGGGATTTTATGTGATAGACCAACACAAAGTGGCTAATTGTGAAGTGGAAGGAAAATTATAAATTATTTTCAATATTTTTTATAAATAAATATCTGAAAAGTGTGGTGTGCATTTGTATTCAGCCCCCTTTACTCTGATACCCCCTAACTAAAATCTAGTGGAACCAATTGCCTTCAGAAGTTGCCTAATTAGTAATGACTCCACCTGTGTGTAATTTAATCTCTATAAATACAGCTGTTCTGTGAAACCCTCAGAGGTTTGTTACAGGACCTTGGTGAACAAACTGCATCATGAAGGCCAAGGAACACACCGGACAGGTCAGGGATAAAGTTCAGGAGAAGTTTAACCACTTCAGCCCCATCAGTGCTGATCTTTGCAGGTTAACAGTGCCCATCAGTGGTGCCTCATCAGCACACATCAGTGAAGAAGAAAAATTTCTTGGGGGGATATGGGACATACCCTTTTCTTAACCATTTAAGGACCAGGAGTATTTTCCCCCTTAATGACCAGGCCATTTTTTGCGATACGGCACTGCGTTACTTTAACTGACAATTGCATGGTCATGCAACGTTGTACCCAAATAATTTTTTTCCCCCACAAATAGAGTTTTCTTTTGTGGTATTTGATCACCTCTGTGGTTTTTATTTTTTGCATTATAAACAAAAAATAGCGACAATTTTGAAAAAAAACAATATTTTTCACTATATATATATATATATATATATATATATATATATATATATATATATATATTTTTTTTTTTTTCAAAATTGTCGCTCTTACAGTGCAAAAAATATTCAACCCCCTTTCTATATTTTTTGTAAATTTTCGCTCTTATAGTGCAAAAAAATCCAACCAATCCAACAATATCCATATAAACATTTATTCATCAGTTTAGACCAATATGTATTATTATACATATTTTTTGGTAAAAAAAAAACCTGCAATAAGTGTCTATTGATTGGTTTGCTCAAAAGTTATAGCGTCGACAAACTATGGGATAGATTTATTGACTTTTATTTTTTTTATAGTTTTTACTGGTAATGGCGGTGATCTGTGCTTTCTAGCAGGACTGTGACATCTGACCTAAGTGAAACTTTTTGGGGACCAGTGACATTATTATAGTGATCAGTACTAAAAAATGCACTGATCAAGGAGTTAACTGTGTTCCCTGGGTGTGTTCTAACTGTGTGGGCGATTGACTCACTGATCACTAGGAACAGCACATCTGTCCCCTGTCAGAACGGATATCCACCTTGTTTACATAGACAGAACCCCATTCTGCATCTCTTTACTGTGATCGTGGGTGGCTGGTGGACATGGAGCCTGTCGGACTTTGGTTCACGCAACCGGGCCGCCCTGCCACAGTATATGCACGGTGGGCGGTTCGGAAATGGTTCAAGCAGGGTTAGGTTATAAAGAAATATCCCAAGCTTTGAAAATCTCATGGAGCACTGTTCAATCCATCATCCGAAAATGGAAGGAGTATGGCACAACTGCAAACCTACTAAGACATGGCCGTCCGCCTATATAGACAGGCCAGGCAAGGAGAGCATTAATCAGAGAAGCAGCCAAGAGGCCCATGGTAACTCTGGAGGAGCTGCAGAGATCCACAGCTCAGGTGGGAGAATCTGTCCACAGGACAACTATTAGTCGTGCTCTCCACAAATCTGGCCTTTATGGAAGAGTGATAAGAAGAAAGACATTGTTTAAAGAAAGCCATAGGAGTCCCATTTGCAGTTTGTGAGAAGCCATGTGGGGGACACAGCAAACATGTGGAAGAAGGTGCTCTGGTCAGATGACAGTAAAATTTGACTGTTTCATAAAAGCGAAATGCTATGTGAGGCAGAAAACTAACACTGCACATCACCTTGAACACACCATCCCCACTGTGAAACATGGTGGCAGTAACATCATGTTGTGGGGATGCTTTTCTTCAGCAGGGACAGGGAGGTGGTCAGAGTTGATGGGAAGATGGATGGAGCCAAATACAGGGCAATCATAGAAGAAAACCTGTTAGAGTCTGCAAAAGACTTGAGACTGGGGTGGAGGTTCACCTTTCAACAGGACAACCACCCTAAAAATACAGTCAGACCTACAATGTAATGGTTTAGATCAAAGCATATTCATATGTTAGAATGGCCCAGTCAAAGTCCAGCCCTAAATCCAATTGAGAATCTGTGACAAGACTTGAAAATTGCTGTTCACAGACGCTCTCCATCCAATCTGACAGAGCTTGAGCTATTTTGCTAAGAAGAATGGGCAAAAATGTGACTCTCTAGATGTGCAAAGCTGGTAAAAACATCCCCAAAAAAGACTTGCAGCTATAATTGCAGTGAAAGATGGTTCTACAAAGTCTCAGGGAGGCTAATTAGGTAACTCCTGAAGGAAATTGGTTCCACTAGATTTTAGTTAGGGGTATCAGAGTAAAGGGGGATGAATACAAATGCACCCCACACTTTTCACATATTTATTTGTAAAAAAAATTGAAAACAAATTATCATTTTCTTTCCACTTCACAATTATGTGCCACTTTGTGTTGGTCTATCACATAATATGCCAATAAAAAATATTTAAGTTTTTGGTAGTAACATGACAAAATGTGGAAAATTTCAATGGGTAAGAATTTTTCGAGGCACTGTAATTGTACAGTAATTTTGTACACATGGGCTATATCCATGACCCTATGTTCAATAAAAAAAATATATATTTTGGGTAGAGATTTTTTAGGTTATTTTAGGTTATTTAACATCTTTGATATTTCCTGAGCTTAACAATAGACTTGAGTTGTCTTTATTATATTAAATATTTTCATTTACAACTTTTATGGTAAATTAAATAAAAAAACTATTATTTTTTAATGACTGACAGAGGTTGAAAACTGATGCCTTCTGCCTTGTTTGGTCCTCAAGTCCTTGAGATTCAAGACGTTTGTGGACCTTTTTCATCCATCATTTGGGTGTTTTCACACAAGATTTGCTCAACTTACACCATACATTCACATTTTTTTTTCTAGTTTCAACTGGATTCAGTTGGGTAAAAGTCATGTAAACCTTGTGTGAAAACATGTATAAATAGCCCTTTTGTGTTTAAGATTGAAATTTTGTTAGGCAAAGGTAATGCACATTTTGCAAGTCTGGAGGTTGTTAATCAAACAATCCTGGTATATTGGTGTTCAGAAAAATACGGTATATACAAAGTTTTGATTGGTTGCAATTGCCAACCACGCTAATTTATAATTGAATAAGTCTCTTTATTTCTCTAAACTACATTTTGAAAGGCCCATGTGATTAGAGATTGTGAAGAAAATGGCTCCATTATCTTATGTAACCATGAAAAAAATCTGAAACATTTTTCATAGGATAGACCGAGAATATTGGGCAATTGTGAGGTCCTCTGTTACATCATTTAAATATTTGTTCCCCAAGCATCCTGCTGGTAGCAATATGTTCCGAAGACTTTTTTTTATACCTGGGTTTATCAGAGCTCATCAACTTTCTCTACTGTTTAAATCTCCAAAAAATAAATAAATAAAAGACCGTAGCCTTGGATACTAAATGACAGAATGTTCAATACATGCTATAGATTTTTGTTTAGCATAAGCCAGGGGTGGACAAATGAAAGCCAATCTCATAGGCAGACCAATCAAACCCACGAACCAGCAGATGCTTTAGAAACCAGGAAATAATCTTTAAATTGGCAAAACAAAAGGCTTAAAAAAACAAGCTGGTTCCCAGGTACAAGGTTAACTCCAGGTGAACAGCTAAAAACATATATGGGAGCTGTTTTATTTGCCAAAAAGTATATGTATTTCTCTCCATACAGTTCTTACACATGTGCCTTGAGTTCAACCAGGAGCCTTGGCTATCTAGCTTCTGTTTTTTGTCAAGCCCTGGTACAACTTATGCTAACATATTCCTTGGACCAGCCAAGACCTTGAAATGAATTGACCCATCGTTTCTTTGGAAGTAATGGAGAAAGCCAGAGTAATGTTCCTAAGTTTATTTAAGTAAGTTACAGTGCATCCCAAAAATATATAAAGCACACACAGTACTGTAAAGCTTGTAGGACATTCAGCAATTCCTCAAAGTCCACAGCAAAAAAACAAAACCAAAACATTACAATGTCAATGGCAGTCTAAGGAGGCGTCCTCCCCACACAGTGATACTGACGCTACAAGGCAGCTTGTGTTAAAAATAAAAGATATGTAAGACGTTTTCTGACCTGGTGTAGTCATCCTCCACAAGCATGTGCTTTGGGATAGGGGAATATCTTCCTGGAGAGATTGGCGTCAGAGGACTCTTGTATTCCAGTGTGCCATTGTTAGCGCTGCTGAGGATGTGACTTTCCAGAGGAGGAGAATATGCTGGTGATAAATGAAAACTGTGTTTTATCTCAGGGCTCATATTGAAAATGGATGTAGGAATAGATATTTATTTTTTAATGTTAAGTGCATGAATACTAAGTAGAATGCATTGTAGCACTTTTAGGCATTTATTACCTCTAATGTCACACGATCGGATTTTCCGATGGGAAATGTTTGATGTGAGCTTGTTGGCGGTAAGTCCGACCATGTGTATGCAAGACAAGTTGGAGCCAACACCATTCGAACAAAATCCCATGGTTTTGTTGTCAGAAAGTCTGATCGTGTGTATAGGGCTTTACAGAAATCACAGTGAGGATTTTTTTTAAAGTCATATTGTCACTGGTTATTGTGTCAGGAATTGATTCATGTTGACTGAGAGTTCCACATAAAGGCATTTACCCTACTTACCGGTAATGTCAAATTTCCAGGCCTTTCTCGGGTTGCAGGTTTACATAGGCCATTAGTGGCTATTAGTGGAAAATATGATGCAGCTTGGAAATAGACATGTACTATTTGTTTCATTCCGAATTCGTTCTTTTAACAAATTTCGTCAAATTAGTTAAATCGGAAATATCCGAATGAAGGAAAACCCGTTTAACAAATTTTTCAGAATATTCATAAATTCGATTATTCGAAAATTTGTAAATACGTGAATTCATAAATTTGTAAATTTCATTAATTTGAAAATCCAGAAACCCTAAAATTTGAAAATCTGAACTAATAATTAACTAATAATAACTTAACTATTACGTTTTTTTTTTTTTTTTTTTTTTTTTTTTGGGTCATTCATTATGATTGCAATTGCAAGAATTAGTAAATTCAAAAATCCAAAAATGAGAAAGAAAATCCATAAATTCAAAAGAACGAAAATCCGAAACTAATAATAACTAACTATTAAATTATAGGTATGGAATTTCCTTTCAAATTTGGCTGTTTGTGAACGTAATGAATACGAATTTAACTGAAGTTACAAATGATCTGAAATAAAGAATGCCGAATCTAAACGAATGGAACGTAAAGAATTAATAATAATAATAATAATAATAATACAAACTTTTTATTATTATTATTTACTAATAATTTGTTTTATTCCATTTGTTTAGATGCGGCATTTGTTATTTTGGATAATTTGTAACTTTGAATGAATTCATATTCGTTACGTTCCCTAATGCCGCGTACACACGACCGGACTTACAGTGCCTTGCGAAAGTATTCGGCCCCCTTGAACTTTTCAACCTTTTGCCACATTTCAGGTTTCAAACATAAAGATATACAATTAAAATTTTTTGTGAAGAATCACCAACAAGTGGGACACAATTGTGAAGTGGAATGAAATCTATTGGATAATTTAAACTTTTTTAGCAAATAAAAAACTGAAAAGTGGTGTGTGCAAAATTATTCGGCCCCTTTACTTTCAGTGCAGCAAACTCACTCCAGAAGTTCAGCGAGGATCTCTGAATGATCCAATGTTGTCCTAAATGACTGATGGTGATAAATAGAATCCACCTGTGTGTAATCAAGTCTCTGTATAAATGCACCTGCTCTGTGATAGTCTCAGGGTTCTGTTGAAAGCGCAGAGAGCATCATGAAGACCAAGGAACACACCAGGCAGGTCCGTAATACTGTTGTGGAGAAGTTTAAAGCCGGATTTGGATACAAAAAGATTTCCCAAGCTTTAAACATCCCAAGGAGCACTGTGCAAGCGATCATTTTGAAATGGAAGGAGTATCAGACCACTGCAAATCTACCAAGACCTGGCCGTCCCTCTAAACTTTCAGCTCAGACAAGGAGAAGACTGATCAGAGATTCAGCCAAGAGGCCCATGATTACTCTGGATGAACTGCAGAGAACTACAGCTGAGGTGGGAGAGTCTGTCCATAGGATAACAATCAGTCATACACTGCACAAATCTGGCCTTTATGGAAGAGTGTCAAGAAGAAAGCCATTTCTCAAAGATATCCATAAAAAGTCTTGTCTAAAGTCTGCCACAAGCCACCTGGGAGACACACCAAACATGTGGAAGAAGGTGCTCTGGTCAGATGAAACCAAAATCAAACTTTTTGCCCACAATGCAAATTGATATGTTTGGCGTAAAAGCAACACAGCTCACCACCCTCAACACACCATCCCCACTGTCAAACATGGTGATGGCAGCATCATGGTTTGGGCCTGCTTTTCTTCAGCAGGGACAGGGAAGATGGTTAAAATTGAGGGGAAGATGGATGCAGCCAAATACAGGACCATTCTGAATGAAAACCTGTTGGAGTCTGCAAAAGACCTGAAACTGGGACGGAGATTTATCTTCCAACAAGACAATGATCCCAAACATACAGCAAAATCTACAAAGGAATGGTTCACAAATAAACGTATCCAGGTGTTAGAATGGCCAAGTCAAAGTCCAGGCCTGAATCCAATCGAGAATCTGTGGAAAGAGCTGAAAACTGCTGTTCACAAACGCTATCCATCCAACCTCACTGAGCTCGAGCTGTTTTGCAAGGAAGAATGGGCAAGAATTTCAGTCTCTCGATGTGCAAAACTGATAGAGACATACCCCAAGCGACTTGCAGCTGTAATCACAGCAAAAGGTGGCTCTACATTTATTAACGCAAGGGGGGCGAATAATTTTGCACGCACCACTTTTCATTTTTTTATTAGTTAAAAAAGTTTCAAAAATCCAATAGATTTCGTTCCACTTCACAATTGTGTCCCACTTGTTGGTGATTCTTCACAAAAAATAAAAATGTTATATCTTTATGTTTGAAGCCTGAAATGTGGCAAAAGGTTGAAAAGTTCAAGGGGGCCGAATACTTTCGCAAGGCACTGTAGGTCTGACAGAGTTCTGACAGAGTCCTGACAGAATTCTGACGGAGTTCTGACAGAGTTCTGACGGACTTTCCGAATGAACGGACTTGGCCACACACAATCACACCAAAGTCTGACGGATTCGAACGTGATGATGTACGACTGGACTAGAATAAGGAAGTTCATAGCCAGTAGCCAATAGCTGCCCTAGCGTCGGTTTTAGTCCGTCAGACTAGCACACACACGAGCGGATTTCTCAGTAGAAGCTGGGTCCGGCAGAGTTCTGTCAGAAAAATTTGAAACATGTTCCATTTCTAAAGTCTGTCAGACTTTTGCAAATCAAAAGTCCGCTGCAGCCCACACACGTTCGAATAGTCTGCCGGAATCATTCCGTCAGACTTTTGATGTTGAAAAGTCTGGTCGTGTGTACAGGGCATTACAGTGATATTTTAAAGGAAATTCCAATACCTATAATTTAATAGTTAGTAATTATTAGTTAGTTATTATTTAGAATCTTCAGATTTTCGTTCTTTGGAATTTCCGGATTTTTTTTCTCATTTTTGGCTTTTGAATCTACAAATTTACGAATTTTAGAATTTACAAATTTTAGAATTTACGAATTGCGATCATAATGAATGACCCGAAAAAGCAAAAAAAATTGAATGAAACTAAAATGAATTGCGATCATAATGAATGATCCAAAAAGCGGAAAAAAAACAAAAACGAATGAAACTAAAACAAACACATTTTTCAGCAGTGCACGTCTACTTGGAAAGTTCATTAGTTAGTTATTATTTAGAATTTTGGGGTTTTTAGTTTGAATGTATGGATTTTCCTTGAGATTTTCCTTTTCAGATTTTCAAATTTACAAATTCAGGAATTTTCACAAATTTTCGAATTTACAAATTGACGAATTGCGATCATAACGAATGACCCAGAAAAACAAAAAAAACTAAACAAAAGGAATGAAACGAACAAACACATTTTTCTTCAGCAGTACACATGTCTACTTGGAAAGTTCATTTGGTTTAATTTTCAAATGTACATACAGTCAATTGTATTTGTCCAGCCCTTCCTGTTTTACCAATAGGTACTTACCTTTGTTTTCACTGCAGCAGAAAATACATTGATTGTGTGGATTTGACATTTAATTGTGCAGCATCCTTTCCTTGGATACTAAATCTTCAGAATGGCAGTTGAAAGACATATATTACTTTGTTTTCACAGCTCACTCCTATTTTGAACATATATATTCATATAGGTTCATAAACCTCTTACAAGCTTGCTTAGATTGGACAGACTAGAAACCTTCAGTTGCCACTGTGCTCTGCTGTGCACCTTTAAATACTTGAGCTCCAGAATGTTTTACCCCCTTCCTGACCAGAGCATATTTTGCTATTCAGCACTGTGCTATTTTACCTGTAAATTGTGCAATCATGCAACACTGTGTGCAAATTAAATTGATATAATTTTTTTTCACACAAATAGAGCTTTCTTTTGGTGGTATTTGATCACCACTGTTTTATTTTATTTTTTATTATATAAACGAAAACAAACCTAATTTTTTATTTTTTTTTAAAACATACGGTATTGTCTATTTTATGTTATAAAACATATTCAATAAAAAAAAAGTCTTCATAAATTCTTCAAAAATGTATGTCAAAATGTGTTCTGCTACGTCTACGTGTATATTAATTGGTTGGAATTGATTGGAAAGTTATATAACCCCGTACACATGGTCGGACAGTCCGACCACAAAATCCGTCTGATTTTTTTCGACGGATTGTGTCCAAAACTTGTGTTGCATACACACGGTCACACAAAGATGTTGGAAAATCCGATCATTCTGAACGAGGTGACGTACAACATGTACGTCGGGACTATAAACGGGCCAGTAGTCAATAGCTTCCATCTCTTAATTTATTCTGAGCATGCATGGCACTTTGTCCGTCGGAATTGTCTACACACAATCGCAATTTATGCGATCGGATTTTGTTGTCGGAAAATTTTAGATTCTGCTCTCAAACTTTGTGCGTCGGAAAATCCGACAGAAAAAGTCTGATAGAGCTCACACACAATCGGATTTTCCAACAAAATAATCCGATCTGACTTTTTCCAATCGGAATTTCCAACCGTGTGTACAGGGCATTAGTGTCTACATTCTATGGTAATGGCAGTGATCAGCGACTTATAATGAGACTGTCATGGGGTTGGGGATGATCTGGAACTAATGCCACGTACACGCGATCGGACTATCCGGCGGACAAACCGCCGGACTTTGCAGCGGAGGTCCGCCGGACTTTCCGAATGAGCGTGCCCACACACGACCGAACTTCGCCAGACTATGGCGGGAGTCCGCCGGACTCTTGAATTTAACGGACTTGCCCACACACGGAGAAAAGTCAGTTTATTTTGAATGCGGCTCCAGGTAGACGGAACTAGCGAAAGAGGTCAATGTCACCGCCTCCATCGGCGAGATTGACACCTCGTGAGCCCCGTCACCTGGTATGGACTTAAAGGGGAAGCCCTATGCTGAAAAAACAGTGTGGGGGTCCCCCCAAAGTCTATTAGAGACCCTTATCTGAGCATGCAGCTCGGCCGGTCAGGAAAGGGGGTGGGGTGGGGGCGAGCGAGTGCCCCCCCCTCGTGAGCCATACCAGGCCGCGTGCCCTCAACATGGGCACCTTGTCCCCATGTTGATGAGGACAAGGGCCTCTTCCCAACAACCCTGGCTGTTGGTTGTCGGGGTCTGCGGGCGGGGGGCTTATCGGAATCCGGAAGCCCCCTTTAATAAGGGGACCCCCAGATACCGGCCCCCCACCCTATGTGAATGTGTATGGGGTACATTGTACCCCTACCCATTCACCTGGTGAAAATAGTGTAAATAAAAAAACACAACACAAGTTTTTAAAATAATTTATTAGACAGCTCCGGTGGTCTTCCGCCTTGGGGGGTCTTCTCGCTGGACTCCTCTGCTATCTTCTGCTTTTTTGCTAGCTCTTTTACTAGTGGAGGAACCTGGCTTTCTTCTTCGCCGTCGCCGTCCGGGGGTCTTGTCCCACTCTTCGGGGGTCTTGTCCCCCTCTTCGGTTCTTCTGCCGGGCCTCCGCTTTCTTCTTCCAGCTCTTTTACTAGCGTTGGCCCAGTCTTCTGTCGCCTTCTTCTCTTCTCTTCTTCCTTGTGATGTTGACACGATGCTCTCTCTGGCCGCAATGGCAGGGACGCCTTGTGTGGCGACTTATATAGGGATAAGGGGCGGGGTCACTGGGTGATGCCACATGGTGACCCTGCCCCCTTATGATGTCACAGTCCCAGCATCCCCAGTCACCACAAAACGCGTCCCTGCCATTGCGGCCAGAGTGAGCGTTGTGTCAACATCACAAGGAAGAAGAGAAGAAGATGACAGTGACAGAAGACCGGGCCAATGCTAGTAAAATAGCTGGAAGAAGAAAGCGGAGGCCCAGCAGAAGAACCTAAGAGGGGGACAAGACCTCCGAAGAGCGGGACAAGACCCCCGTACGGCGGCGGCGACGACGAAGAAGAAAGCCAGGCTCCTCCGCTAGTATTTACACTTTTTTCACCAGGTGAATGGATAGGGGTACAATGTACCCCATACTCATTCACATAGGGTAGGGGGCCGGTATCTGGGGGCCCCCTTATTAAAGGGGGCTCCCGGATTCCAATAAGCCCCCTGCCCGCAGACCCCGACAACCCTGGCCGTTGGTCCTTGTCCTCATCAACATGGGAACAAGGTGCTTTGGGGTGGGGGGGCTGCAGGGCACCCCCATGTCGAGAGCACGCGGCCTGGTACCACTCAGGAGGGGAGGGCGCTTGCTCGTCCCCACCCCCTTTCCTGACTGGCCGGGCTGCATGCTCAGATAAGGGTCTGTAATGGACCTTGGGGGGACCCCAATGCCGTTTTTTCGGCGTAGGGCTTCCCCTTTAAGTCCATACCAGGTGACGGGGCTAGCGAGGTGTCAATCTCGCTGATGGAGGCGATGACATTGACCTCCTTCGCAGGTCCTGTCTACCTGGAGCCACATTCAAAATAAACAGACTTTTCTCCGTGTGTGGGCAAGTCCGTTCATTTCAAAAGTCCTAGCACACAGACGGGCGGATTGAGTCAAAACTTCTTTCTAAGCCAGAGCCCCCACACGGGCGGATTGTCCGGCAGACTCTGGCGGTATACTGACTGAAGCACTCAAGCAGAGTGCGGGACGGTCCGTCACAACTAATACAGTGACCAGTGAAAATTACTGGACACTGACATTGACTAATAACACTGGCTGGGAAAGGGGTTAACATCTAGGGGCAATCCAGGGTTTAATTGTGTGGCTAAGAAATGTGTAATGTGTGCTGCTTTTACTTTACTATCTGGATTTTTCTCCCTGCTTTTCAGGAAGAAGATAATGCTATTATGTCACTATGGACCAAAATCTCTGAGGAATGTTTCCAACACCATGTTGAATCTATGCCACTAAGAATGAAGTCAAAAGGGGGTCCAACTCGGTACTAGCAAGGTGTACCTAATAAAGTGGCTGGTGAATGTATATGTAGGAGCTGTTTTACCTGCCAAAGGATTTCTATTGCTTTCAACCCAGTCCTGATATTTACACAGCTGTTTGTTTTTTTCTGCTGCAGGTAAAGCGGAGTTCCACCCAAAAGTGGACTTCACGTTAAGGACTTCTAACCCCCTGACATGCCACATTTGGCATGTCATTCTTTTTTTGGGGGGGGGGGAGTGGGTACGCAGCTACCACTTCCACTTGGGCCGCCTAGGTGACTCCTCTTCTCCCTCTCCTTCCCTGCAATCTTTTGGAACATGTCACAGGTCCCAGAAGATTGCCCGGCCATTCAGGACAAGCAGCGCGACTCGCGCATGCACAGTGTGCACCCGCCTGTGAAGCCACAAGCTGTCACAGGCGGTTGCCCACACTTGCAATGCTGGCGCAACAGAGAGGCGAGGGAGAAAAGCCGGGCTTCGTGTGGCCGCATCGCTGGACCATGGGACAGGTGAGTGGCTGTTTATTAAAAGTCAGCAGCAACTACACTTTTTGTAGCTGCTGACATTTAATAAGCAGAAAAGCGAGTGAAAGTCCACTTTAACACTTAGCCCCTGTACACACGGTCGGAGATTTCGACAACCAAATCCGTCGGATTTTGTCCGTCGGATCTTGTCCGAAACTGTTGCATACACACGGTCGGACTAAGTTGTCGAAAAATCCGATCATTCAGAACGTGATGACGTAATTTAGTTACGATGGGACTACGTTCAGGCTAGTAGCCAATAGCTTTGATGTAGGAATTTGATCTGAGCATGCGTGGCACTTGGTCCGATCAAAATTCTCTACACATGATCGGAGTATGTCCGATCGAACCAGTTGGTCGGGAAATATTTCCAACATGTTGGAAAATTGGGTCCGACGGATATTCCGACGGAATCAGTCCGATGCATACCACACACAGTCGGATTATCCGACGACACGGTCCGATAGGACACATTCCGACGGATTCTACGACCGTGTGTACAAGGGCTAAAAGGTAAAAGTAAAGGAAAAGCAGAAGACCGATGAGCTCAATTTTCTCCTGTTCTGCTCTGTCCTCCCATCAGCCTGTTCCCTGTTTGCTCCTTGTGCTGCTTCTCCCTCACCCCATCTAAGCTCTGCTGCACAGGGGTTGGTCCCAGATCTTATTCAGGTACTTATACAGCTTGGATTTGACAAAATACATTTAGCCCCAGTTCACACTAACAGCGGGAATGAAATTGTGCGTGTTCAGCTGAATGCCCACGATTTCATTCCTGCATGTCAATCCCGACCTCGGGTGAGGGGGGGCGATTACAGAGACATCAATGCGGGTTTCTGCACAAATGTCTATTGAAATCGGACCCCGAAGTCGCCAAAAATAGTATAGAAACTACTTTTGGGAATCGGTGCGGCTCCTCAAAAATGCGGCGTCGCACCGATTCGGACAATGCCCTTGCCAGCAATAGCCGCCGATTTGGTATGCAATTTGGCATGTCAACTCGCATGCTAAATCGCTGCAATGTGAATCTTGGCTTAATGATGGATTAATGAATACATAGTGGCATGACTTTGCGTCTTAAAGCCTAAGCCCTTGTACACACGGTCGGAGAGTCCGACTACCAAATCCGTCGGGGTAATTCCGACGGATTAATTCCGGAAGAGGTCCGGAAGTGATGTTGCATACACACGGTCGGACTAAGTTGTCGGAAAATCCGATTGTACATAACGTGATGACGTTATTTCGTTAGACGGGACTACGTTCAGGCTAGTAGCCAATAGCTTTGGTCTAGGAATTTGATCTGAGCATGCGTGGCACTTTGTCCGTCGGAGTAGGCTACACATGATCGGAGTATGTCCGATAGGAGCATTTTGTCGGAAAATTTTACCGGCAAGTTGGAAAACTTGGTCCGTCGGATATTGCGACGGAAACAGTCCGATGCAGACCACACACAGTCGGAATATCCGACAAAATGGTCCGATAGGACACATTCCGTCGAAATCTCCGACCGTGTGTACAAGGGCTAACTAACAGATTTGTCTAAATATAACTTATATTATATTAATCACATTCCACAAAGTACTTACAATGAGTGATATCCGGAGGTCCATAAGGATCCGTCATATATATTGTTGTAGGTTTCCCTACTTTTATGTAAACTACGTCTGACGTGTTCTTCAGAATGGCTACAGCTTCTTCATGTGTCACTTCTTCTAAACTGTAATTATTAACCTAAAGGAAAAAAAGAGAAATACATTTGTTGGATGATTATGTCTCTGCATGTTTCTACAACAAGTTGCATCCAGCAAATTTGCATCTTGAACTGGTGCAAGACATAATTTTTAAACTCTTATGGACATTAGATGGTTTATAATGATCTTGCACTTGAAAACCATCATTTGATACAACAACGAAAAAATAACTTGAGATTGGTTGAATTTACTTTGACTTTTTTGATAGTAACAATACAGTTTTGACAACCTGTCCATTTTGTGCAATCACATTCTGAAGGAATTCTTTTATTGCACTGATTATGAAGATATTCCTTAGCTCTGTGAAAGCTTTACAGAAGGAGGAAGGTGAGTATGAATATCTGGGGATGGGGGCACTTAAGTTGGACATGAATTTAAAAATAAAATGTTGCTGTTTTACTATACGTACTATACGTGGAATATTTTTTTTTTTTAAAGTTATTTTTATTTACATTTTCAAAATGTAGGTTTCGAGCATACCCAGGCTTAGAAGTATGAAAGTACAACAGAAAAACAAAAACCATAAAGAACCTATGGTTAACTAAAACCTTACAACAGTCAAACTTGTAAGCTCAACACATCAAATACAGGAGTTTTGCCAGTTACCTGTCACTTACAGACACAATAGTAGAATGTCCTCTCTCCCAAGATCCAGGAAACTAGGGGTCACCAACCTGGTGCACTAGAGATGGTGATCCCAGCTGCATGAAAAAGAACAACACTCCCAGATTTCCCTACCTCATTCATCCTGATAGTCTGGATTGGTAGCTGGAGCTTCCACCCATATATTCCACATCTTGTGAAACTTTTTGGCACACCCTTTGGACAAGTAGGTGGCCTTATATTGCGGTAGGGCTGTATTAAACATTTCCAGAAATTATTAGATGGTACAACCAGTGATTTCCATTTCAGCACAATGGCTTTCTGTGCATAAAAGAGTAGAAGAGGGTTCTGACTACCCGGCGGTGGGCAAAGGGGTCCACCAGAACCGGAATAGTGGTGATAATTAGGATGAAGGCAATCACCTCTTTCCAGAAAGAGATTATGCATGGGCTGGAACAAAAAATATGAATAAAGTCTGCACAGGGCACAGCGCATCTCCAACAG
Organism: Lithobates pipiens; assembly: GCF_037356315.1. Taxonomy (NCBI): domain Eukaryota; kingdom Metazoa; phylum Chordata; class Amphibia; order Anura; family Ranidae; genus Lithobates; species Lithobates pipiens. The sequence continues at coordinate 33,178,649 of NW_027507785.1, forward strand.
GAAGCAGGAGTATCTGGATATATTTTATGTAGTCGTGCGGGCATAAAGTATACCCTGTGTAAAATTTTGAATTGAATTAGCCTATCTCTCGTGGAGACTAGGTGTGAGAAGGAGCACGTCCACGCTTCCTCCTAATCCATAGTCCATAGTGGGAAAATCCTTAACCCATTTGGCCCTGAGTGTTTCAAGTCCCCTATGCACGTCACCTAAACAATTTTTGTATATGGCGGACAATGGCCTACTCATAGAGTCGTCCCTAAGTAAATCTTCCAGGGACGAAGTATAGAAAGCCAGCGTTGAATTCTCAAATTGGGAGTCAAAACATGTCTAAGTTGCAGAAATCTAAACAGAAATGAATTTGGCAACTCATACAATAGTTTTAACTTGTCAAAGGTTCAGTGTTTACCTCCCGTGCATAGCTGGTCATAGCTGGTCTACATACTTAACACCCCAAGTTCGGATTAAGCCAAAGGGGGGAAGGACTTATCCCCAGATACTCTGAGGAGAAGAAGAGAACTAGGGGTGTTAATGGAGAACGGGGTGCAATATAACTGGGGTTTCCCAACGGGCTTGATAGGCAGAAAAAACGGTCGGATAGCAAGATTGAGACAGCTCGAAGACATAACAGAATTCTGTAAAAAAATTGATATTTCGACACCAAGGATGTAGACAGATGGGGGGGGGAGCGGGTGGGGGGATGTGACCCCCTCCGCTCTCCTGTCAGAGGGGAGGGGACGGGGATAGAGGGAGATTGTTGAGGGGGAGGAAGGGACGCCGGGTCAGGCCCCTCGGGGCTATTTCCCCTTCTCCCTGCCCTTCCGCCCCCCGGGTGGAGGGGCGGGTGTAGAGGGGGGGGAGGGGGAGATCCCATTTGCAGGTCGGGTAAACGTCTCGCAAGGATAAAGCGAGATGGATGGCGACGCTGTCGAACAGAATTCCACCCTAGGACCTAGGGGAAAATGGAACAAGGAGGTTCCTATTAAAGAAACTCCAGACCATGGAGGCAAAAATACATCAAGGGGGGGGAGGGGGGAGGGGAGGGAATTAAGGGAGGGAAATGCTGTTGGCCTGAACCCACTATACAAAAAGAAAGAGTATATAGGTTGGAAGAATGGTAGAGCTTAAGATAGCCACTTATAATGTGAGAGGAATGATTTCTCCCAAAAGAAGGTATAACATTTTGAAGGAGTTGGAGGAATATGCTGTGGATATTGTTTTTTTACAGGAGACCCATTCACCCCTGGATACTAATATTTGTTTAAACACAAGAAGGTTCCCAACCTGGTACTATGCTGATTCCCCGTTAAGGGGATCTAAAGGAGTAGCCATTGGAATTGCAAACAATGTTAGATGGTCCTTGGATGGCATGAAAGTAGACCCAGAGGGGAGGTTTCTGCTAATAAAAGGGAATATATTAAAAAAGAAATATACATTAGTTAACATTTTTTCCAAATAAGGCCCCAAAAAAATATTTAAATGGGATCCTGAACCTCATAGAGAGCAACAAAGAAGGGCAGGTAATAATAGCAGGTGACCTAAATTTTACAATGAACTCCGAATTAGACAGTACGTCAAATGTCCTTCCCCAAGAAATTAAACAACACAAAATATTGAAAAGAAAATTGCACACACAACAGCTGGTAGATGTCTGGAGAGTAGGTAATATGGGAGTAAAATATACGTACTACTCGACGGTACATGACATGTACGCTAGATTGGACCATATACTAGTAGACCACGAAATATTGGAAAATGTAACTAAGGCACAGATCGGAAACATCACCCTATCGGATCATGCCCCGTTGATGGTCAAAATCAGACAGAGCGAAATGGAGTATAGAAAAGGATCGTGGAGACTCAACGAGGCCCTGATTGAGGATGAGGAAATTGAGAACAGCATAAAAATAGAGATAGAACAATATTGTAAAACTAATGATACAATAGAAGTCTCTAAAGCAACCTTATGGGAAGCTCACAAAGCTTTAAATCGAGGTAAATTAATAGCTATAGGGGCCGGGGAAAAAAAAGAAAGTGAATTGAGATTTAATAACTTAAAAAAAGAACTACAGGAGCTAGAACAAAAACATAAGAGTCATCTAGATAAAAATATACATAAGGAAATTATCCATAAGCATAACCAATTAAACGAGATGATAGAACAGGAGAGAAGGAAAGTATATAAAAACATGGCGAAAGATAGATATCTATGGGGGAACAAGACTGGGAAACATCTAGCCAGGGTAGCAAGGGAAAAAAAAGCCTTAAATTATATAGAAAAGATTAAAGACGAAAATGGGGAATTGAAATTTAAAACATCAGAAATAGCTCAGGCTTTTAAAACATACTATAGTGCCCTATATGCAATCAGGTGCAGGGAAACAGTAGAACAGAAGGAAAACAGGAGAGTTAAAATACTAGACTTCCTCAGGGGAACAGACCTACCTAGAATAACGGAGGAAATGGCCAAAAACCTAGATGAGCCTATCAGCCTAGAAGAAATATATAAAGCTATAAAGGATACACCAAATGGGAAAAGTCCAGGCCCAGATGGCTTTACAATCAGATATTATAAGAAATTCCGGCACCAATTGACACCAGAGTTATGTAAATATTGGAATAACCTGGGAGAGGAAGAGAGTATGAGAAAAGAATCGCTATTGGCGAATATAACTCTCTTACCGAAACCTGGCAAAGATGGATCAAATTGTTCTAACTACCGGCCTATAGCATTGTTAAACGTGGATACAAAGCTGTATGCGAAGGTACTAGCAACAAGATTAAAAAAATTGATGCCGGAATTAATTAACGGGGATCAGGTAGGATTTGTCCCTGGGAGGGAGGGTCGAGACAATAGCCTGAGAACTGTGCTACTTATAGGAAGAGATAAGGAAAATAAGCCCCCAATGGTACTAGTATCTATCGATGCCGAGAAGGCATTCGATAGAGTAGACTGGTGCTTTATGACTGAAACTCTTCGGAAAATAGGTTTGGGTCCAAAGATGCTAAAATGGATAAATAATTTATATACATATCCATCAGCTAAAATAGGAGTAAATGGGAGCATGTCGCCCGCATTTGATATGCTAAATGGGACAAGACAGGGATGCCCGCTCTCACCCCTTTTGTATGTAATAGCTCTGGAGCCATTATTGGCAAAAATCCAAGCCAACTAAAATATAGGGGGGGTTAAGATGGGAGGAGAAAATCATAAAGTGGCGGCATATGCGGACGACATACTCCTATATATAACAAACCCACGTCTGTCTTTGCCCAGTTTGATAAAAGAAATAAAGGAATATGGTACTCTTTCAAATTTCAAAATAAATCCCATAAAAACAGTTATACTCAATATAGGTCTAGATAGTAAGGAAGAAAAGAGTCTACAGCAGGAATTTCCCTTTACATGGGAAAAAAAAGAAATAACTTACTTAGGGGTAAAAATAACGAAAACGGTCCAGGAATTATATCAGGCTAATTATATCCCATTAATTAATGAAATAAAAACAGTATTAAAAAATAAATAAAAAAGGGATCAATCTCATGGACGGGTAGAATTAATATGCTGAAAATGGTGGTTTTACCAAAAATCACCTACAAATTGCAAATGCTTCCGATTAAAGTCCCAAAGAATTTTTTTAAAATAATAAAAACACTTTTTTTAAGTTATATATGGCAAAATATGAAAGCTAGGATAAGTTATAATACATTAACTAGAAAAAAAAATGGAGGGATGGCACTTCCAGATACATATAGATATTATGAAGCAATTCGTTTGGCGAGATTGGTGGAGTGGGTAAATATTGGCACAATGAAGAAATGGGTAAAAATAGAAGAATCACTTATAGGCACACAGTTACACAAAAATATTTGGATCCCGCCAAAATTTAGAATAGGTAGTAGTAAGGCACACGAAATCACTTTAACGACACTTAAATTATGGGATGCACTTTATCGTAGAAACAAATGGGTATATAATTCCCCCTTAATTCCACTAGAGGGCACAGCTTTTTTTCTCCCAGGAAAGGACTCACAATTAGGCAAACAAATGAAAAATGCACAATTAAAAGATATTGTACGGGGAGGGACGCTATTGTCAAAACAATAAATAATAGAGAAGCAGGGCTGGCAAAATCTAAAACAATGGGAATATTTACAGATTCAGCATTTTGTTAACTCAATACCAAAACCCATAAGAGATGATAACACCCTAACACCAATGGAAAAACGATGTAACTCCAAGATAAGAGTAAAACACGGAATGTCAAGAGTATATGAAATTCTTTCGGAAATTGAAATAAAAGAAACTATTCCAGCTATAGTAAAATGGGAACACGACATGGGGATAAAAGTAGACGAGGTACAAATGATGGAGACAGTGTATAGACATATAACAGACATAACGTCAGTTGAAGTAAATTATAAATGCATGATGAGATGGCATATGACACCAAATAGAATACATAAAATAGACCCCTATAGATCCCCACAATGTTGGAGAGACTGCAAATTACTAGGAACAACTTTCCATGTATGGTGGAAATGTCCAGTTATAAAAAGTTATTGGTATAAAATATTAGAATATATAGAAAAAATAACAGGGGAAAAAATACCATACTGTCCCAGGGAATGTTTGTTTTATGGGGAAGAGGAAGAAAGTGGTAATCAAAACAGAAAACAAAAAACGGCCCAGATACGGAAAAAAAATATAAAACTGATTCCCTTTTTACTTAACGCAGCGAAAGCTATGATACCTAAAAACTGGCTATCAGCCAAAAAACCCCTAATTAGAGAGTGGATACAAAGAATAGAATTTATTAATAATATGGAATATTTAATAAAAATGGATAACAATCAAATGAATAGATACTGGGCAACATGGGAAAAGTGGAGATCATTTAAAAAGACAGAAAACTATACCCAAGCATTGGCAGAATAAGTAAAGGTGGGCGGGCCAACAGAAGGGGGGGATGGAAGGGTGGGAAGGGGATGGGGGATAAATATGTGGTAGTGGGAGGGAGATAAAAGGAAAATGGAATGTACGTGTGTAGTTAATTTGAAAACATATGTATTTTAAATGTCAGACTATTTTTTTTTATATTTATATGCCTGTACATTATAATACTTTTGTCTATTTTCCTTATGAGAAAAATTCAATAAAATTTAAATAAAAAAAAATAAAAAAAAAGCCAAAGGGGGGTATGTGGAGAGATATGTCCGGAGGGCACAGGGGGCAAGGATAAAGCCTCAGACCATGCCCTCAGGACAGATCTCTCAGCTAAAGTCAGATGAAAGGGCGCCCGAGATACACAATAAAGCAGATTCTGCAGGGCCTTATAGGAACCCAGACAAGCTGCTTCCAGCACCACTGTCGCATTCGACTCATACGTGCACTATAGGCAACATAGGCACTTTAAAAATACAAATTGTGCCTATGTTGGCCTTATGAGATTTGGAGTGAGATTGGGTGATGTCACAGCTGTGAAGCTCACAGTTCTGCTGTAGAGAAAGCTGTGCCTGAGGACCTGCAGTGAAAGCTTCTCTCTGTTTATAAGGATAGATAAATGTAGGTTAGATGACATACTTAAAGATAACTCCATTTTGATGGAAAACAATACGGCGTATACAATTGCTACACACACCATGTTGAAATTTATTGTTAAAATTTCCTTTTCCTTTTCAATTTGCAGCTGCTGTCATTTTCTATAAAGTTCAAAGCAACATGGCAACCCCGAGGTGTTCTGTACACAGTTGGTGTACGGAACGCCCACCCAGAAATGTAATTTCCTGCTTGTGTGATGTAGCTCTCTGATTTTTCCAGAAGTCTGCACTTCCCAGAAGATACAAGTCAAGTTTTAGTAAGTAAAAAGTAAAAACAAACCAGCACATAACAATGGTAGATTTTCGGTGGGTAAAAATGGTAGTTCTTTTTATAGGGTATGTGTTGTGCATGACCACTAAGGATCAATAGGTAATAGTTCAGGTAGCAGTCATCCCCAGAGTGTATCCTGAAACACTGTGTAAACAAATGAGAAGAAGGGGGAGGCGCATCTAAGTGTGGTATTAAAGACATGTTTATTGCACAAAGGTATTGCACTTACAAGAATGAAGATAGTTTGAGCATGTCTGTTGTCATTAAGATAGTCCTCGAGGGGTGCATGCTATCCGATTTTCACTCCTGGAGTCCAGATGTCTGTAGGATGTATGGCTGGGATGCTGGAGATGCTGGAGGCATCCAGGAAGTCCAGGGATACCAAGCTGTCTGGTGTGGCTATCACAGAACCACCACCCCCCCAAAAAAAGGTTGGAACTTACTATGTCCAGAGTATGTGTGGCCATAAGGGTCCGCTGGCTGATGATGTCCTGGTCTGGAGGTTGATGAGGAGCTCCTCTAGAGAGTCTTTTATGGTCAGTGACTTCTGACTCTTCCCAGCGCCGGTGACTGGACAATTTATTGGGGAAATCTCTCTCAACTCTCGGCTTCTCTTCCTCATCAGAGGAGCTCCTCATCAACCTTCAGACCAGGACACCATCAGCCAGTGGACCCTTATGGTCACACATACCCTGGACATTGCAAGGCCTACCTTTTTTCTTGGGGGTGGTGGTTCTGTGATATCCACACCAGACAGCTTGAAATCCCTGGACTTCCTGGATGCTTCCAGCATCTTCAGCGTCTACAGCACCCCAGCCTTACATCCTACAGAAATCTGGATGCTAGGAGTGAAAATCGGGCAGCAGACCCCCCTCGAGGACTACCTTAATGACAACAGACATGCTCAAACTATCTTCATTCCTGTAAGTGTAATACCTTTGTGCAATAAACGTGTCTTTAATACTACACTTAGGTGCTCCTCCCCCTTCTTCTGATTTGTCAAATTTTAAGCATGGAACATATCAGGAATATGAAGTGTTTGGGTAACAAACGCTTTAACTATACTGTTTAAAAAAATTGCTTTTAAGCCAAATTCTAGTAGTCATTGGTTCAAATTAATTCTTCATATATCCTTGTGGAGAATTTATTTGACTACTCAGAACACAAAAATACTACTTCCTATTACCTAAAAATGTGCCCCATACTTTTAATCAAAAATAACTCACTCTCTATGCTGGGATCCCTGACAGCAGTGACCGCACAGGGAGGAATTCAATTTCAAACCCTGCCCATGCCTGGTAAAAATGAAGGCATACATTTTTGGTGTAGTTGGTTATCAAGCCTCAAATTTTGAAAGAAATAAGCTTTGTGTAGCTGTCACTCTCACCATCAGCAACCTATCTCCGACTTGTAGGCGCCCATCTTTTTGTGCTGCTCCTCCTTCGATAATTTTGGTTACATAAATACTATTGTCCCCTGGAATGTGCTGGTTTCCGACTCCTCCTGCGATACTGAAACCCAAACCTGTATTGGGTTCAAACATGTAATTAGTTACAAGATATAATTATTTAGAAGACACAACATTCATATTCACAGTGCCAGATTAAACACTTGACCACCAGCAGGTTTTACCCCCTTCATGACCAGGCCATTCTTGCTATTCAGCACTATGCTACTTTAACTGGCCACTGTGCAGTCATGCAACGCTGTACCCAAATGAAAATTATAGATTTTTTTCACACAAATAGAGCTTTTTTTTGTGGTATTTGATCACCTCTGGGTTTTTATTTTTTTATTTAAACACATAAAAGACCAAATATTTTGAGAAAAAAAACTATATTTTTTACTTACTGCTATAAAACATATCCAATAAATTTTTTTTAATTAATTCGAGTTAAGCCAAAATGCTGCAGCTCAGTTTCAGGGTCTTGGCAATCTTCTTATAGCCTAGGCTATTTTTATGTAGAGCAACAATTCTTTTTTTCAGATCCTCATGGCAAACAGTTCTTTGCTATGAGGTGCCATGTTGAACTTCCAGTGACCAGTATGAGAGAGTGAGAGCGATAACACCAAATTTAACACACCTGCCCCCCATTTACACCTGAGACCTTGTAACACTAACGAGTCACATGACACAGGGGAGGGAAAATGTCTAATTTGGCCCAATTTGGACATTTTCACTTAGGGGTGTTCTCACTTTTGTGGCTGGCAGTTTAGACAATGGCTGTGTGTTGAGTTATTTTGAGGGGACAGCATTACATTGTTATACAAGCTGTACACTCACTACTTTACATTGTAGCAAAGTGTCATTTCTTCAGTGTTGTCACATGAAAAGATATAATAAAAGAGCAGAGAGAAGAAACACAGAGGTCTTTCCCACTGTACAGAGCCTTGTCTGTTAACACATAGGGCTCTGGGCTGTGATTGGGCACAGCCGATCAGCAGATCTCAGCCATGAATCATTGGCTGGAACCTGTTGGCAAAATCTTGCGGTGTCCGATCACTGCCGACGTACAGGCGATGTGCCTGTACAAACTGCACACCTGTAGTAAAATGCGGACGGGAGGCAAATGGTTAAGGGAATTATATGGTGGTTTTGCACATTGTTTTTAGCTTTATTACAGTCAGGGATAAAAAAACAAATATAAATATTTGTCATATTATGAATATTATTTAATAATAATAATAATAATACATTTTTCCTTGAAATATTAGGTTACATTTTCCAGCCTGCAACTTTATTCATTTTTTTCCATAGAAAACATTGGAGTTGATTTACCAAAACTGGAGAGTACACAATCTCGCGCAACTCAGCATAGAAACCAATTAGCTTCCAGTTTTTTTTTTTTTTTTTTTTTTTTTGTCAAAGGTATAATTAAATAAGCTGAAGTTAAAAGCGGATTGGTTTCTTTGCACAACTGCATCAGATTTTGCACTCTCCAGTTTTAGTAAATCAACCCCATTGCATTATCACTTCTCTAACTTGTCCAGTGTAGCAGGGTGACCCCGTGCTACTCGGTAAAATGGTGGTTTACCTCTTTTAGAAACGGGCACCCTAATGGCTCAGGTGTGCGCTGGCTTCATATCGGAGACAGAATTAGAGTTTAGGGCCCCACCCTTCTGAGGGAGGTCAGTGTTTGTGATGGGAGTCGTGTGAGATGCTGCGGCATCTAAGTCTAGGAGAGAAAGTCCAAGAGGGACAAAAGCAGAAAGGAAGCTGTACCGAGAGAGTCCAGTGCAGCTAGAGAGCTGCAAGGAAAGACACAGAGCTAGGGTACAGTGTCTGTGCATAAAAACTGGGATGTGTTTGATGGTGTCAGACAACTCACACTGCTAATGCTTCCTGTTCTGCTAATGCCAATGGGCATGCGCAGTGTCCCCAACGAAGTCGAGCAAAATCCAGAGCAAGCATGCGCACTGGCACACCCATACTCGCACGTGTGCGTTAGTGCACACGCCCGCACATTCGTGTCTGCCAATCCTGGCACATGGCGCCCTATAGAAACAGAAACTCTGCCTGATACCAATGCTGGATCGTCTTCAGCTCGTCCCTGTGTTCCTGATTGCTGTTCTGATTTGTTGACCTTGCTCCTGACAACCCAGCTTTCTTGACCACCCTCCTGGACTACCCTTGCCTATTTATCTGCCTCTCCTCTCAATAGAGACCTCAGCTTGGATTCAGTACCAAGGCTCTGCCTCCTATCTTGTACCACGCTGCCAGCCCGTTGCCTGTCCTTGACTACAATCCTGTCTTCTGTCTATGTACCTTGTTGCCAGCCAGTTGCCGACTTGTGCCTGTTCCTGATGCTGCAGTTGTTCCTGAGTCCATACATACCTGCCTGGCTCCTGCTGAACAAGTCTGGTGATCAGTCCCCACGCCTTCCTTCGAGAGGTTCCTGTATCTCCAAGCTCCAGCCTTCTGCCTGCAGACCCCTGCACGCTTTCGTTGTCCCAGCACTCCCTGCCCCCACTACCAGGGGTGTTGGGACTGGAACCGTGCAAGAGGCCACCCTCAGCATTTCGGACTCTGCTGTAAGGTACGTGACAGATGGTCAGGAAGACCAAAAGGTGTTTGATGGTCAGGAAGACCCTGCAGGCGTACTTGGAGCTGCTACAAGAGAGCCAGGAGGCCGAAGTTATGTTTTTGCAGTGATTTTGAAAACCCCTTGTGTGGGAAAGACCTATCTGTATGATCTTTGACTTGCTTTTAAATAAAATGGGCTGCCATGCTCTAAAATACAGTTTTGGACTGGCGCAACTGATTGCAAAGGCACCTACCACATGAGTTTAATTGCCCCAATCTCACACTAGCCATAACCAGTCTATGGCAAACATTTTGGATCAATGTATTTTGGGGATTCAGAATCCACCCCTTTACTAGGGCTACAACACAGGTACACGTTGGCTTTCTGTTTATTGAACCCCAAAACATGTGATCATGCCCTGATGAAGGGGACGTTTCTAAAACCTTGAAATGCATTGATTCTGTCAGGGGGGTCCTTGTTAAGGCACTTCTCCTGTTATAGGTTGACAGTTCTGTATCCCTGCTTTTCAGTTGTGCTTAAGCATTTTCACCAGCCTTATGAGCTTCTGAAGGAGGCTATAAGTGGCCATTTCAAACACAAGCATGCTCTGATGAAATTTGTGTGACGAATGAAATGTGTCAGCATGGCGCCACGTTCTGTGATGTGAGGACATGGCCTGTCCACCCACCAGACGAGCCTCCAGACGCTGCTTGTTCTCCCGCTGGTTACCCTGCAAATACCACAAGACCTTGCAAGGTCTCGGAGTTCAACCCGGCAGCAAAATAGTAAGCACACATGGGACTTGTGTATCTTCTGGACAGGCTAACTACTGCAGGAAGTGTCTACTCTATACCCTGCAGCCCGAACGGCAGTACCAAGATGTTTGTATTGTATGTTATGGATATATGATCCAGACAAGACGGCCTCAGTATGACGGTGGAAGTGATTGAAGCAGTGAGATGTGTCTGCTCTATTTGTAAAGTGATGAAGTGATGTAAATATCTTACACTTACCTGCAGTGGATGGAATCCACTAGTCCTTCCTGAGCTGTTACTATTTAAAAAGCGGTATAGACACTTGCTGTTATTCCCCAGGGGGAACTTTTGTCCATTAAGCGCTTTGTCTATTTGAACTCAATCTCAGGAGTATACCAGTCTCATTTGAACACTTAAGCCGCGTACACACGGGCGGACTGTATGGCCAACTTAGTCCGTCAGACAATCTGACGGACAGTCCGTCCTACTTTCGAATGAACGGACTTGACCACACACGGATGCACAAACAGTCCGTCGAAAGTTTGCACGATGACGTGTACAGCACGTACGACGGGACTAGAAATAGGAAGTCCAATACACAGCAATGCAACCTTTCGCCGTGTAAATCCTTTCTGAGCATGCGCCATACTTAGTCCGTCGAACTAGCCTACTCACGAGCGGATTGTCCGCTGAAACCAAAGTACGACGGACAATATTACGGAAATTCCGAAATACTTAGTCCGCCAGACTGCACGCTGAAAAAGTCCGCTGAAGCCCACACACGAGCGGACTGTCCGCTGAAATGTGTTTCGACGGACTAAGTTGGCCAGACAGTCCGCCCGTGTGTACGCGGCTTCAATCTATTTATATGCAACTCTGGATGAACTTACTTTGGATGAACTTTGTGCACGTTATCTTGCCAACTGGGACTTTTGATACAGCGAGCCTTCTAAACTGGAGCCTATATGCACTGATTTGGTGCATCCTGCTATTTCCAGCTCCCACTGCTTAGTGTTTTTGCAGGTGTATCTTTTCTTCCATTAATAGGATACCATCTTCATAAACCAAAGGGGAGGGATGTCTGTGAGGTCTGTATGTTTGTTTGTGGTGGGCACTTGTGTGCCTAAGGCAATTGTCTCATTTTGAATGTACATGGTGGAGGTTAGTAGTACATATTTAGCCATTAAAGTGGTTGTAAACCCTTACAAACCACTTTGACCTACAGGTAAGCCTAGATTAAGGCTTACCTGTAGGTCCAAGCAATATCTCCTAAACCTGTATGGTTTAGGAGATATTTGCCCGAAAACGGGCACCGCTGTCTACGGCGCATGCGCCGTAGACAGCGGCGTGCATGCGCACTGAGCGCGGCATTTCCAAGAATGGAGCTGCCGCGGGTGTCGACTCCCGTGCGCATGCGCGGGAGTGACGTCATCGCGGCTTCGCCGAATGACAGCGGCGGAGCTGCGAGACGCCACCAGCAAGATGGATGCGGCGGACTACAGGGGACAGCGGCGACTTCGCTGGCTCCTGTGTCAGGTAAGTGACATATAATGGGCTACTATGCGATGCATAGTAGTCCATTATGCTTTGCCTTTGCAGGGAATGAAAGAGGAAGTAAACCCATCAGGGTTTACTTCCTCTTTAATTGACTAGTGTTATGTGCATATCTCTAAATAAAGTTATATTTTATCTTCAATACAGTTTTTTCCCTTTTTGAAGAATTCTTTGGGAACTGCTTTGTGTTCCCACACCTCTTTTTTCCTGTATGCTTAATTAATGCAGAGGAATACACTGTACACCCCTACGGTTGATAACTTGTGTATCCCTGGGGTGACGGTACATGGTGCCACAGAAGGGGCTCAATTATCTGAATAGATATCCCCATGTTGGGCCCATATGGATGTAGTCATAGTGTCAATTTTAAATTGTGTTTTTAATCAAACACAAGCATGGTTCACTGTTATTACCATTGGGAAACACACTTTGAAAAATGACATGGAGCCATCATTGGAGTACACAGATAGTGGCTGCAAAGATGCTAAGACTTAGCAAAAAAGTTGGGAAACAGTATTTCATTAAGAATGGCAATTTTCCCTTCCACAGGCGGTGGTCTCAGTGGGGGGCATTGATAGTTTCAAGAAACTATTAGATAAGCACCTGAACAACCGCAACATACAGGGATATACAATGTAATACTGACATATAATCACACACATAGGTTGGACTTGATGGACTTGTGTCTTTTTTCAACCTCACCTACTATGTAACTATGTTTATGATTCGATGTCCAAACTAATGCCACGTACACATGACCGGACTTTCCGGCAGACTAGGTCCGACGGCCTTCCCGACAGATTTTCGGCGGAGTTCTGACGGACCTTTCGAACGAACGGACTTGCCCACACACGAACGGACTTAGAAAGTCCATTAGTTTTGAACGTGATGACGTACGACGGGACTAAAAAAGGAAGTTCAATAGTCAGTAGCCAATAGCTGCCCTTGCGCCGTATTTGGTCCGTCGGACCATCACACAGACGAACGGTTTTCCCGATAGGAGTTGAGTCCGTTGAACAGATTTGAAAAATGTTCTATTTCTAGGTCCGTCTGATTTTTTTAAATGAAAAATGATCAGATTAGCCCACACACGATTGGATTGTCTGACGGGCTGATTCCTGAAGTCCGGCCGTGTGTACGTGGCATAAGTCTCATTCAGTTGGCTTTACATCTACAGCATTCTGGCATTATGATAAATAGATTCTGACAATGCTTGGTCCTCAATGGGTTATTTAATTGTATACAGTATGTATTTTCAGCAACCACCAATGACTTTGTGAGGGTGGTGGTGGGAGGGGGATGAGTTGAGTGTGATTTTTTTTTCTGAGATTTGCTTTGTGTCACACAATCTACGCAAGAGAGAAATAAAATTTAAAAAATCAGCCTTCCTTCTATAAACATTGCCTTTGCGCAGATAATGTATATACTTTATAGATACAATAATACCTTTTGGTCCTTTAAAAAGTTTAATCTCTACAACAGTTTCAAGGATGGGTCTTCTTCTGCGTACATATAGACGAACAATGGAACCGGCTTCTTTTAGCGCTTCTACAGCTCTGCTGTGTGACACCTCTGAGACATCCACTTCATTCACTCGGAGAATACAGTCATTGACCCTGAAAAACACATTCAGGAAAGTTTACCGCAAATGATTCAGCAGAGAACAAAAAATAAATAAAAAAAATAATACAAGTGTCCTTTCTTTTATTTCGGCACAATGCTCTGTCACATAACTTTAATAGCATACGAAAGCAAAGCAAGAGTTCAATGTGGATGGCATGCTGTGAGCCGTACAGAGATGACAATATATAACATCGCTGAGCATTGCCAGAGAAAAACATAATTTTTCTTTAAACATAAAAACAAATCAGTCACTATATTTAAAGGGAGTCGGCTAGTAAAGGATTTTCAGATATACGGGTGAATGGGACCCTGTCGCTATTTTAACCAAATCTAAATAGAGACATGTTGAATACTTATCTGTTTGGTGGGCAGTTAGTCCATTCCTCACTGTCTTAAGGAAGTTCAAATATACAAGTACCAGGGCTATCCATCATTTCCAGGCAAAGCTGTACCAGGACTGTCCAACACTTCCACGCAAGGCCATACCGGGGTTATCCAACATTTTTAGGCAACGCCATACCAGGGCTATCCAATGCTTCCAGAGAAGGCTGGGGCTATCCAACATTTCCAGGCAAGGCCTTACCAGGGTTACCAAACACTTCCAGGCTAGGCCATACCGGGGCTATCCAACATTTCCAGGCTAGACCATACCAGGGCTATCCAACGCTTTCAGACAAGGCCATACTGGGGCTATCCATCATTTCCAGGCAACGCCATACCAGGGCTATCCAACGATTCCAGAGAAGGCCATACTGGGGCTATCAAACATTTCCAGGCAAGGCCTTACCAGGGTTACCAAACACTTCCAGGCTAGGCCATACCGGGGCTATCCAACATTTCCAGCCAAGGTCATACCAATCATACACCTAAGCTTGACACATCAAAGCCGAGGAGGAGTTTAGGAGAGTTTTCCTCAGCTCTGTGCCACCTTTGTATATACAGTGCATAATACTGCAAACACTTGTAAAGAGACGTCCATACGCATATGATTGCTGAAAAACTTGAAATGATAGAACAAAAAATATAATAATAATCCTTCCTCTGTGAACATAGGCGATAAAAAATTATATATAAAGTGAAGTGAAGAAAAATTGTAGACGAAAAAGTCACCACCACCTCAGTGTGAATTTTCTGCTCACCTTCCGGAAATAAAACCCTCTTGGGCCAGATATCACTTTAAAACAGGGATCCTCAGTAGGATCAGTTTATATGTTTTCTGCGTCTAGATAGTGATTCAGGGATTTGTTTGTGGTTCTCCAACGATGATAGGCTCTTCTGAATTAAATTCCATCTCAACAAAGATAAAACAACATAATCGTGCAAGATTGCTGTATATTCATTCATTTCTACTTAGTATAGAATATTCACTCGCATTTTACTTGATAAAAAAAGCACATTGAACAATCAGTATTGCAAGCAGCTCTCCTCCTCACTGCATGTCCAGTATAACAAAACACCGGACGGGGCATCACCAGCTCCTCCGACGTGTTGCGTCACAGGTCACGTGACTTTCTCAAGGGAAATTAAGCCATGTGTCGAGTGTGATGGGGTTATAAGCCGCAGTTTCCCTATCGGTTGCCTTGGTGATGTAGGAATAATTGGATAATCATGCCGTCAATCACGTTTAGACATAGTTCCTTTGATTAACAGCTTATTATATGATATATATATAGTACATAACAAACCTTATAATCATTTAATAAATTTTGCTGCATAGTACAATTTGCAACTGCTTAAAACTACAAAAGACCAACATATAACCCCCTCTTTTTAATAGTTTAAAGATTATTTTAAAATACAATCGGGAGAATAGCGAGTACAAAAATCTGAAATAAGACAATTTAGATCAAAATTGATGTTCAACCCCAGTGGCGAGAGAGTACCAAGCTCAAAATTTCATCTTGATTCACATTTACGTAATTCTCTAATGGGGCTCATACTTATCAATTGCCCAGAACTTGAGGCCTGTTGGATTTTTATTGTGACATTGTGCAAAATGTCTAGAGATACTATGTTTTAGAAAACTATTCCTGATATTCTGTATGTTTTCTTGTATTCTTTTCCACATGGGTTGTTTTGTTCTTCCTATATATTGCAATGAACATGGACATTGCAACATGGACACTACCCCTTCTGTCCTACATGAGATGAAAGACAAGTGTGTCTTGCCTATAGTCCAGCATGGTGGTGGGAGTGTCATGGTCTGGGGCTGCATGGGTGCTGCCGGCACTGGGGAGCTACAGTTCACTGAGGGAACCATGAATGCCAACATGTACTGTGACATACAGAAGCAGAGCATGATCCTCTCCCTTCAGAGACTGGGCCGCAGGGCAGTATTCATACATTATAATGACCCCAAACACACCTCCAAGATGACCACTGCCTTGCTAAAGAAGCTGAGGGTAAAGGTGATGGACTGGCCAAGCATGTCTCCAGACCTACTGAGCATTTGTGGGACATCCTCAAATGGAATTTGGAAGAGCCCAAGGTCTCTAACATCCACCAGTTTCGTGATGTCATCATGGAGGAGTGGAAGAGGACTCCAATGGCAACCTGTGAAGCTCTGGTGAACTCCATGCCCAAGAGGGTTAAGGCAGTGCTGGAAAATAATGGTGGTCACACAAAAATATTGACACTTTGGGTCCAATTTGGACATTTTCACTTAGGTGTGTACTCACTTTTGTTGCTGTACACTCACTACTTTACATTGTAGCAAAGTGTAATTTCTCTAGTGTTGTCACATGAAAAGATATAATAAACTATTTACAAAAATGTGAGGGGTGTACTCAGTTTTTTGAGATACTGTACTGAAAGTATATATATACTTTCCCAAACAATGGTTTCCCAAATAGTAACTAGTAAATAATTCCTGCCATACACTATATTGTCAAAACTCTTCTGGGAAGGCTGTCTACAAGGTTTAGGAGTGTGTCTATGGGAATGTTTGACCATTCTACCAGATGCGCATTTGTAAGGTCAAGCACTGATGTTGGACAATAAGGCCTGGCTCGCAGTCTCCGCTCTAATTCATCCCAAAAGTGCTCAATCGGGTTGAGGTCAGGACTCTGTGCAAGCCAGTCATGTTTCTCCACCCCAAAGTTGCTCATCCATGTCTTTATGGACCTTGCTTTGTGCATTGGTCCAAATCATTAGGTGGAGGAGGGATTATGGTGTGGGGTTGTTATTCAGGGGTTGGGCTTGGCCCCTTAGTTCTAGTGAACTCTTAATTGCCTAGACTAATTTGATATTATCAGTCTACTGCAGGCAGGAGGAACCATTTCTTCAGTCTCTTCATTCTCTTCTCCATAAACCCCCCCTCCCCCCCCCCCCCCACTGATCAGAATGCAACTCTGTATTAAGTCACAAGGTTCGAGGTTGTAGATGATGACCCTGGATTATGCCTAAACAAAGATGGAGCTATATTTCTGGAGACATTTATTTTTTTTCTCTAAAACTGGAGAGTGCAAAATCTGGTGCAGCTCTGCAATTTAGCCAATCAGCTTCTAACTTCAGCTTGTTTAATTAAAAAAACTTAAAAGCTGATTGGTTTCTATGCAGAGCTGCACCATTTTGCACTCTACGGTTTTAGTAAATCAGCCCCTGTGATCATTTATCATGCAGTCACTTGCATTTGATAGGAGTTTCTCTTTAGGGAAACAAATCGTATAAAAGTGTAACTGTTTGCGGCTGCTATAATTGCATTTTACTGAAGCTGAACTTTCTTTTGAAGGGTATCCATGATGGGCACTGGTACATGTCCTTGTTTTTCTCTTTAGAACAATTATAAATTGAAGGACAAACCATGGACATATTACGTAGTAAAATATGTGATCTGTGCAATATAGAGAAGTGGCCTGTGTCAAGACGTTTTATCTTTGCAAGTCCCAAGCAGCAAACAGACTCAATGAACTCAGAACAGATTGCTTGTTTTATGAAGCTGGGATTCAATGCCAGGAAAACTCCACATAAAACAGAACATAAAAAGCTGTATAACGATCAGAACGGTCAACACATGGTACAATGTTGGTTTGTCATCTCTCTGTCTGTTGTGAAGCCAGCGCTTGTATTTGCAAGGGTGCACATCAACTGAACCTAGGGTAAGCAACTGACCGGAATGGTGATTGGTGCCCCTGTGCTATAGTAAAAAAAAAGGAAGAAGGGGCAGGCGGGACTTTTAAGGTACCAAGGAGTAGAATAATCAATCCATTTAGAAAAATATACATTTTATTTAAACAATTCTTTAAAATCGCAATAAACATTTTCAAGAGTCACGCATTATTTATTTTGCCATGTACAGCCACTTCTTACTCTACATCAGCCTTTCTCATCCTTTTCAACACAGAGGAACCCTTGAAATAGTTCTCCGGTCTCGAGGAACCACTGCTAAAAATTAGAAATCTACAACTCATGATACATTAGTGTGATGGTCAGTGGGAAGAATGGTCCTTACACTTGTGGTCATTGGGAAGAATTTACGTCCTTACACATAGCTAAAAAGATCAATGGTGTTGGTGGGAACTTATCCGAGAGGCAGAAACGGCCCAATGCTAAAGGAACCCCTAGCAACTTCTGGAGGAACCCTAGTTGGGAATCACTGCTCTACATGTTTCGCTCAGAAGAGCTTCTTCGGGAGTTTTTTGGAAGTGTCGCATGGAGTAATATATACTATAAGAGAAACAACAATTGCAAATGATTATGCTTGAAAATTGCCATGAATAAAACTGCATGGCATGTCAAAAAAAACATACCTGTATCTGTACCATCGCATGGCAATTTTCAAGCATAATCATTTACAATTGTTGTTTCTCTTATAGTATATATTATTCCATGTGGCACTTCCAAAAAACTCCTGAAGAAGCTCTTCTGAGCGAAATATGTAGGAATGGTGTTATCTGGAGGGTGAGCTGTATTGCGACTTCGCTTAACAGATGTCTATGCAAGTCGCAATGAAATCGGGAAAAAAGTCGTTCAGGAACTGTTTTCAAAGTTTCTGCGTCATGAGTCACGACAATTTATTGCTGGCAATGTGGTGCGACTTGTCATGCTATTTGGATCAAATCACATGACAAATCACACCGGTGTGAATGAGGGCTTAGCTGGAGTTTAGCTTTATTAGTCAAGTCCAACTAAATCTGCTGGTATAGCTAACACTACCCTCTACCCACACTGACAATGCCTCTGACCAAAGATGTCTCTGATACTCCTCCATCCATAGTGGAGACACCTAAGACAGTAAGCGTGCTTCTCACCAGGTGAAAAATGAAGGGAAAAAAGCCCCCTAAATGAATGCGGCCAATCACATTGAAGAACTGATACGCTGCAATATATTACATTTTTTGTTTTGAGTTTAATACCATTTTAACATTTGAATATACAGTAGGTCTACTTTAACCTCAGCCACCCAGAAACAAGCTTAAACCAAGGCATCACTGTACAGAGAGATCATTGTTATCAAAAACATGCCTTGTGCCATCTACCCAGAATAGTCCAAAGTGAACTTCATTACAGTAAATAGAGTATTAAATGGGGCATCCAAAATATTTTAAAACAGAGAGCCTGCTTGATTTTCTCCACTAGGGGTTACTAAACAGTCTCCATGTTTGTGAAGTATAGACAGTGACCAGCACCGCAATTTGAGTCATTCGGATGAAACAAGGAGAGAAGTCTGTGCGTTGCTCCGGGCACTGTGTGACGCTAATTTGGGATGAACACATGTGACTATCAAAGTCCAGACGCAGCTGAGCTTCACCCAAACACGCTCTGTTCCCTTTCTTATTTCACATGAAACATCTGCTTACTCCTCTGATCTTTTGCAATATGTGTTTGTCCTTATCATGCATTCTCAAAGGACATTGCAACCTTTTTCCGACAAGAGCTTGCCAGCAAATCTGTTTGAGAAGCTAAAGTCCTGTGCCCCTGTAGTGTCACATTTTGCTGCCTATCACAGGATGCTGCGGAAGTGACGTTGCCGCCAGAAATTGCGTACTGCGCATGCGCGATGCGTTCCAAACACTCGCGCCGTGCGTTCCAACATAGTTTCGGCAATACAGTTCAGCGAAACCATCACATAATGTTACGGAAGTGATGTTACACACAACACAAACACTGGGCCGTTTCGTTACAACACTAATACTTCTCTTGTTACCTAGTAGGTTTTGCATTGCTGGGACTTGTAGTGCCTATCCTGAGCTACATGCTTCAATGTTCAGTGTCCTCATCCCTATCCCCATGCTTCAATGTTCAGTGTCCTCATCCTTATCCCCGAGCTTCAATGTCCAGTGTCCTCATCCCTATCCGCGAGCTTTAATGTTCAGTGTCCTCATCCCTATCCGCGAGCGTCAATGTTCAGTGTCCTCATCCCTATCCCCCTGCTTCAATGTTCAGTGTCCTCATCCTTATCCCTGTGCTTCAATGTTCAGTGTCCTCATCCCTATCCCCATGCTTCAATGTTCAGTGTCCTCATCCCTATCCCCGAGCTTCAATGTTCAGTGTCCTCATCCTTATCCCCATGCTTCAATGTTCAGTGTCCTCATCGAAGCAGGGGGATAAGGATGAGGACACTGAACATTGAAGCACAGAGATAAGGATGAGGACACTGAACATTGAAGCAGGGGGATAGGGATGAGGACACTGAACATTGAAGCTTGGGGATAAGGATGAGGACACTGAACATTGAAGCTCGGGGATAAGGATGGGGACACTGAACATTGAAGCAGGGGGATAGGGATGAGGACACTGAACATTGAAGCTCGGGGATAGGGATGAGGACACTGAACATTGAAGCTCGGGGATAGGGATGAGGACACTGAACATTGAAGCTCGGGGATAGGGATGAGGACACTGAACATTGAAGCTCAGGGATAATAATAGGGATGAGGACACTGAACATTGAAGCTCAGGGATAATAATGGGGATGAGAACACTGAACATTGAAGCACAGGGATAAGGATGGACACTGAACATTGAAGCATGGGGATAGGGATGAGGAGACTGAACATTGAAGCATGGGGATAGGGATGAGGACACTGAACATTGAAGCACAGGGATAAGGATGGACACTGAACATTGAAGCAGGGGGATAGGGATGAGGACACTGAACATTGAAGCTCGCGGATAGGGATGAGGACACTGAACATTGAAGCTCGGGGATAGGGATGAGGACACTGAACATTGAAGCTCGGGGATAAGGATAGGGATGAGGACACTGAACATTGAAGCACAGGGATAAGGATGGACACTGAACATTGAAGCATGGGGATAGGGATGAGGAGACTGAACATTGAAGCACATGGATAAGGATGGACACTGAACATTGAAGCAGGGGGATAGGGATGAGGACACTGAACATTGAAGCTCGCGGATAGGGATGAGGACACTGAACATTGAAGCTCGGGGATAGGGATGAGGACACTGAACATTGAAGCTTGGGGATAAGGATGAGGACACTGAACATTGAAGCTCAGGGATAATAATAGGGATGAGGACACTGAACATTGAAGCTCAGGGATAATAATAGGGATGAGGACACTGAACATTGAAGCACAGGGATAAGGATGGACACTGAACATTGAAGCATGGGGATAGGGATGAGGAGACTGAACATTGAAGCATGGGGATAGGGATGAGGACACTGAACATTGAAGCACAGGGATAAGGATGGACACTGAACATTGAAGCAGGGGGATAGGGATGAGGACACTGAACATTGAAGCTCGCGGATAGGGATGAGGACACTGAACATTGAAGCTCGGGGATAGGGATGAGGACACTGAACATTGAAGCTCGGGGATAAGGATAGGGATGAGGACACTGAACATTGAAGCACAGGGATAAGGATGGACACTGAACATTGAAGCATGGGGATAGGGATGAGGAGACTGAACATTGAAGCACAGGGATAAGGATGGACACTGAACATTGAAGCAGGGGGATAGGGATGAGGACACTGAACATTGAAGCTCGCGGATAGGGATGAGGACACTGAACATTGAAGCTCGGGGATAGGGATGAGGACACTGAACATTGAAGCTTGGGGATAAGGATGAGGACACTGAACATTGAAGCTTGGGGATAAGGATGAGGACACTGAACATTGAAGCAGGGGGATAGGGATGAGGACACTGAACATTGAAGCTCGGAGATAGGGATGAGGACACTGAACATTGAAGCTCGGGGATAGGGATGAGGACACTGAACATTGAAGCATGTAGCTCAGGATAGGCACTACAAGTCCCAGCAATGCAAAACCTACTAGGTAACAAGAGAAGTATTAGTGTTGTAACGCACGGCCCAGTGTTAGTGTTGTGTGTAACATCACTTCCGTAACATTATGTGATGGTTTCGCTGAACTGTATTGCTAAAACTATGTTGGAACGCACGGCGCGAGTGTTTGGAACGCATCGCGCATGCGCAGTACGCAATTTCTGGCGGCAACGTCACTTCCGCAGCATCCTGTGATAGGCAGCAAAATGTGACACTACACCCCCACCCCATGAAAAAAAAAAAAAGATCCACAAATTGCGCACAGCTGTAACATTTAAAATTTTAAACGCATCTTGATGGATCCATCAAGGAAAGCAAGATCAGAGATGGACCCTTCAGAACCGGGCACCAGAAGGAGCTGCATCCCTGGCTAACCCTATCTCTATGCCACTGCCATGGGGCTTGAAGACACTTAAAACAAATCTAAGGTTTTGCTTACCTCCTTGTAAAAAGAAATTAGATTTGTTTGACAACTTCTGTCTTTCATGAATCCATGCTCTCTATTGCTTAATATATATATATATATATATATATATATATATATATATATATATATATATATATATATATACAGTATTTTTTTTCTAGCAAGAACTCATCTACAGGTATGTGGTCTATTATTAAGCTCTCCAGTTTCTTCCCAACTATAAAAGTTAAACAAACAGATCTATAGTTCATTGGTAAAGACTTTGACTCCTTTTTAAAAATAGGCACCACATTGGTCCTACGCCAATCCAGTGGTACTCTTCCAATCATTAAAAAATCCTCCAAAAATTAGACACAATGGGTTTGAAATAACCAAGCTCAATTCTTTTAGGATCTATGAGTGGATGCCATCTGGTCCAGGTGCTTTATTCCCCTTTATTTTGTCTAAATATTTCTGGATATTTAGAGCTATTGTGGATCATTTGGGGCTGTGTCAATACCCTCCCTATGGACATGAGCTGTAAGGTTGCCAACAGCCAGTAAATTTACTGACAGTTTGTAAAAATCTGTGATTTTTTAACAACTGGCAGTAAATATCGGGGGCTGTTAATTTCATGGTGTGTTGACTTTAAGTGTAAATCAAGCAAATGACTTTGTTATAGGTATTGTCAGTGTTTCCATATCCTGTTTATACTGTGTTAGTTTTCAACAGGAGTGCCTAAATTTTTCAGGTTGCCAGTAAAAACATGTGTAAAATGGATCCTCGCGCCACTATGTGCTAGACGTGAAATAAATCTACGTGCAAAACAAAGTATAATGTAACAATCTGTGGAATAACAAAAGTGCAAGTGCTACTAAATGAAACAAAAAATGCAGCGGGACAAAATAGTAAACACAAACTATCACTTGAAATAATTAAAAAAGAGTCCTGCGCAAATAATACCACAAAAAATGAATAATGTATAAAAATGTGAAAAAAATGTGAAAAAAACAAGAGTCACTGTAAATATTTCAAAATAAACACACCAATAGTGTAAGTGTGTAGTGAAAAAGCACTGGAGAAAGGACAGGACCAAATGTTCCAAAAGATCAGGCTCCCAGAACTCTCACCTCAGAGATGGAATAATAAGGCAAAAGAAAGTAATTCCAATGGACTTCTCCTTCACTTCTCTGTGCACAATCATCAAATGGTATAAACTTCTACCACTAGAGGGCCGATTCAATCTCTTATGAGTAATGCTGCAGCATATGTATCCTCGTGGTATGAAACTTAAAGAAAACACAGAGGGGAAGGGGGAAGGGAGAGAGAAAGGGGACTCCAATAGTGTAGTGGTTTCCAAAACTGAATAAATTTATTTAAGAGAAAGCAAATGGACTCTCACATTTAAAAAGAAAATATCAAACAGAAAGAGATCTGGCGTGTACAGCCAGTCTTACGCTTGTTCCGGTATTCCTACGGCCACTCCCTACGCGTTACGTCACCACGTGACTTCTTCATGGGGATGACGCTAGACCGTTCGTAACATACTTATATACGAGAAAACCGGAAACGATCGGACCGGAAACGTCCGAACGACCATTTTGAAAGAGGTAAAAAGCGTCCGAACGACCATTTTGAAAGAGGTAAAAACAAACATGTTGGCCGGATGTAGAAACTCCGCCATCTTGCTCCTCCAAAATGATAAAAGGGAAGTGTATGTACACCACCATTTTAGACCGGAAATAATTCTTCGGCCATTTTAGTACAATATGGTGTACAGAAAAATATGCATTCTCCCTTTAAAGAGCAAAAAAGATCCGAACAAAATATAGAATCCGAACGAAATATGAATACTACAAAATATAAAGCCTAAAAATTGAAAAATAATAGAATGAAAAATGATAAAAAAATAATAATATATATCCAGTAATTTATATTAAGATCATCAAAAATTATATATAATAAAAACCGCAATAGACATAAATGTATAAATAACATAATATACAAAATAGGAATATATACACAATGTGGATAAGGAATAAAATATCCTAGGGATTTAAAATATTCCGTCACTGTATAGAAAATGTATATATAATGTAAATAGCGGCAATAGATAAAATATTTAAAAATATTTAAAAAATATAAAAAAATATATGTAAAAATAGTAGATATAGTCAAATATGACTCAGACTGTTCACCAATTAAAGTGCCAAAAAATAATAATAATAATGGCATACCGGAAATAGAGCAAGACTTTACATGAAATATCCTATCATAATAAAAATGTATACAGTATAATGCATAAAACATATTTAAAAATTGTTTAAAAAACAGTTAAGATCAAAATCAACATTTAAACCATCAGGATAAAAAGATCTCATAGTAAAAATCCACCTAGATTCCTTCTGACTGATGGTTCTGATTTTATGGCTACCCCTCCATGAAGGATTAAATCTTTCAATACCCCAGAATTCTAAATGGGAAGGGTCCCTGTTGTGAACTAGATCGAAATGTCTGGAGACACTGTGTTGTGGAAAGCCCTTTATGATATTCTGTATATGTTCTTTTAGTCTTACTTTAAGAGCTCTTTTTGTTCTTCCAATGTATTGTAATTTACAACTACATTGTAAACAATATACCACGCCTTCTGTATGGCATCCAATAAAATCACGTATCGTATGTGTTTCTCCGGTAATAGTACTAGTAAAATCAGATCTTTTATTTTGAAATTTTTTGGCATGTCGACATGTGAAGCAATTCTTACAAGGATAAAAGCCTTTTCCAGTAAAAAAAGTAAAATCTCTTTTAGGGGGTGGATCAACCACGGATTTGGCTATAATATCTCTCAAAGTGGGAGCCCTTTTAAAAATAATATTAGGTTTTTGCGGCAAGACATTGCCCAGATCTTTATCTTTCTTCAATATGTGCCAATGTCGACTTAACAAACGGGAGATTTCTTTGTGTTGTACATTATAATCCAATATAATCGAAGGTACTTCTGGATTACTTTTATTTTTGTTCTTACTGTTGTTTTCAAGCATCTTGAACCTATCCATACTTTTAACATGTTCAATTTCTTTTCTTATAAAGGCGTCATCATATCCTTTTTCTTTGAATCTGGTAGCAATTAAATCAGCTTGTTCTAGAAAATCATCAATTTTATCCTTGTAAGAATTGCTTCACATGTCGACATGCCAAAAAATTTCAAAATAAAAGATCTGATTTTACTAGTACTATTACCGGAGAAACACATACGATACGTGATTTTATTGGATGCCATACAGAAGGCGTGGTATATTGTTTACAATGTAGTTGTAAATTACAATACATTGGAAGAACAAAAAGAGCTCTTAAAGTAAGACTAAAAGAACATATACAGAATATCATAAAGGGCTTTCCACAACACAGTGTCTCCAGACATTTCGATCTAGTTCACAACAGGGACCCTTCCCATTTAGAATTCTGGGGTATTGAAAGATTTAATCCTTCATGGAGGGGTAGCCATAAAATCAGAACCATCAGTCAGAAGGAATCTAGGTGGATTTTTACTATGAGATCTTTTTATCCTGATGGTTTAAATGTTGATTTTGATCTTAACTGTTTTTTAAACAATTTTTAAATATGTTTTATGCATTATACTGTATACATTTTTATTATGATAGGATATTTCATGTAAAGTCTTGATCTATTTCCGGTATGCCATTATTATTATTATTTTTTGGCACTTTAATTGGTGAACAGTCTGAGTCATATTTGACTATATCTACTATTTTTACATATATTTTTATATTTTTTAAATATTTTTAAATATTTTATCTATTGCCGCTATTTACATTATATATACATTTTCTATACAGTGACGGAATATTTTAAATCCCTAGGATATTTTATTCCTTATCCACATTGTGTATATATTCCTATTTTGTATATTATGTTATTTATACATTTATGTCTATTGCGGTTTTTATTATATATAATTTTTGATGATCTTAATATAAATTACTGGATATATATTATTATTTTTTTATCATTTTTCATTCTATTATTTTTCAATTTTTAGGCTTTATATTTTGTAGTATTCATATTTCGTTCGGATTCTATATTTTGTTCGGATCTTTTTTGCTCTTTAAAGGGAGAATGCATATTTTTCTGTACACCATATTGTACTAAAATGGCCGAAGAATTATTTCCGGTCTAAAATGGTGGTGTACATACACTTCCCTTTTATCATTTTGGAGGAGCAAGATGGCGGAGTTTCTACATCCGGCCAACATGTTTGTTTTTACCTCTTTCAAAATGGTCGTTCGGACGCTTTTTACCTCTTTCAAAATGGTCGTTCGGACGTTTCCGGTCCGATCGTTTCCGGTTTTCTCGTATATAAGTATGTTACGAACGGTCTAGCGTCATCCCCATGAAGAAGTCACGTGGTGACGTAACGCGTAGGGAGTGGCCGTAGGAATACCGGAACAAGCGTAAGACTGGCTGTACACGCCAGATCTCTTTCTGTTTGATATTTTCTTTTTAAATGTGAGAGTCCATTTGCTTTCTCTTAAATAAATTTATTCAGTTTTGGAAACCACTACACTATTGGAGTCCCCTTTCTCTCTCCCTTCCCCCTTCCCCTCTGTGTTTTCTTTAAGTTTCATACCACGAGGATACATATGCTGCAGCATTACTCATAAGAGATTGAATCGGCCCTCTAGTGGTAGAAGTTTATACCATTTGATGATTGTGCACAGAGAAGTGAAGGAGAAGTCCATTGGAATTACTTTCTTTTGCCTTATTATTCCATCTCTGAGGTGAGAGTTCTGGGAGCCTGATCTTTTGGAACATTTGGTCCTGTCCTTTCTCCAGTGCTTTTTCACTACACACTTACACTATTGGTGTGTTTATTTTGAAATATTTACAGTGACTCTTGTTTTTTTCACATTTTTTTCACATTTTTATACATTATTCATTTTTTGTGGTATTATTTGCGCAGGACTCTTTTTTAATTATAGTAAAAACATGTGCTCCGCCTATACATTTTCCATGTTTTGTCAGTAAAAAATTCTGCGGGAGTTTGGCAACCCTGGTGAGCTCCCCCGTGTTCCTTTGTATACACAGAGCTGAAGAAAGTATTTAATAAATTAGCTTTCTCTTTGTTCCCAGTCAAGCTCTCCAGATATTAATATATTTGAATCATTTTTCGGGATTTGTCTTACTTTTTTTTGCAAGCTGTCGGCTGTTTTGAATTTTTGCAACCTCGATTTCCTTTTTACAAATTCTGTTATATTCTTTCTAACATTTAAATGATGATAGTGTTCCTTTTGTTTTCTTTAAATATTTTTTAAAGCTCTTTTCTTATTATTTATAGCTGTTTTAAGAGGAAAAAATGGCGATTTCTTCAGAATAACAAAAGGTAGGAATCTGCAACAAAGTTTGGTAAAATCCTTGAAATGTACATAGATCACCCAGAGGGGAGCATTTTTTTCTCAACAAAAGTGGAGTTACGCTTTAAAAAGAAGTAAAATAAAGTTTTCCATGTATAGCCAAAACTTTTTTGGGGGGGGATAGAGCAAAGATAGGTTAAACCCATTAGCAGGTTACTTTTTGCTGACTGCCCTGATGAGGACATTTTCCTTCAAATCCTGGGTTGGAGAAGCAACAAGAAGTTTACAGAAATCTTCCAAATGTGAGGGGAATTCCCATTTTAGTTGTCATAGAGAAGGTGTCCCAATAAAAAGATTTCCCTTTCCCTTTTCCTCCCATAACAGCCCTAAAATTTAAGATACCTTCTGATTTTCTCCCTGTGGATTTCCTCCACACACTCTGTTTCCATTTTACACTCCAAAGACATGCTAGTCAGTTAAAGGGCTTCTGTTGAAATTGGCCTTAGGGTTCTTTCACAAGAGCAGTCCGATCGTGTCTGCCTGTCCGTTTTCCAGGTGGACCCAATCAAGTCCTCCATACATTTCTATGGTGTGGTGGATGTAAATGGACTTGTGTCTGTTTACACCCACCTAGCTACAATACGATCTTCCAAAATACAAATGGAAGGGGATCCGTTCTCCTGCATCTGGGCGGATTGGTCCGGGAAGGCAGTTGGGTGTAAACGGCCAGCTGGTCCTTTTACGTTTGACTGCCCATAGAGCAGAGCAGGCATTGATCAGTGTATACACATAAATGGACAGATGGTCCACAAGAATTTGTCAATGAGGAACAGCCAGTATTCCAAAAATACAAAAAGCTTTATCGAAAATAACAAATGTTCATTAATAGATGGACTACACCTCCACCATATATTCAATTAAAATATGACAACGTTGTCAAAGGACACAGGTAGCTACCACAGACACTCATAAATCCACTTGCATACTAATGTATCTGTGTATGGGCAGCAAAAAGACCACAATAAAGAAGTTAGTTGCAGATCCAGAGTAACAAAAATTGCTCCGTAAGGGGATCAATTTGGTATTCCACGGGTCAAATAGTACAGTTCAGGTAATAAAGATATGCATGGGTGGATCAATCCTATTGCAGTCCCAGGGTGTTTGCATAAATCACATGTATGCCGGTAGCCATACTATGCAGGTTTGGAGTATATTGGTGAAGCAATTTCCAGAGATAGGGATGGACCGCTGGGACTGGGGGCTCGTATGTGTCATAGAGGTGTGCTTGGTGGGATAGTATCAATGGGGGCAATGGCAGGGAGGAGATATCTCTCTCCCTGCACACCAAGCACCACACATTGCAAGCTCAGTGTACACAGTCCTATAGTTTCCATGGCTTGTAAGTAGCGTGGGTTGGTAGGTGGGCTAGTGCCAGCAGGAGGGTGGATATGTAGATTTTTACAGTGTATCTCACCACTCCCCAGCACTTCCAGACCACGCCATCTGGCGTCAAACTGTTCTCCTGTCTTCACAGACACCAAGCACCACACGCTACAGCCCCTATGTGTAACATCCTGCTAATTCTGAGTCTCATTCCCAGGGGAAGACAGAGTGTCCCTAGAGACCAATCTATGTCCGGACATCACCAACGTGATGACGTCATACTGATGCATTTCACTTGTCAGACAAGCTTCTTCGGAGGGAGCAGGGGCTTAGGGTGGGTGTCCTTTATGTTCTTTTTACACCTATCGTGTTAATTATCCCACACATTTAAAATTCATGCACATCCATCTCTACAGACTTTCATCACATAAGAAGTAATAACTGAGTCCGAGTGCAGCATTCTAGTGCCTTCTTGGTTGCAACCCTATGGAATGAAATTCAATCTATTCCCCTAGTCTGCTGTTATAAACCCAAAAATAAGTCAGGGGTGTATTATAGGTAGGCATAGGGGACATAGGCAAAACATAGACATTGACCAGTGATCCACCCATTCTCCTTTGCTCAGTGGGGGATCAGTGGGTAGATCCCCCACTAAAAAAGCAAATCGCAGGCAGAGTCGTCCCCGTGTGAGAGGGGCGTTAGTATGTTTGTACAGTATATGCATGTGAGATAGCGACTTTAGATTGTTGTCCACCAATCACATTATGACCCTTGCACCAGTTTACTGATGTCAAAACCTGGAATAGACTGATGATCCACCATATATCCCCATAGACCTCGAGGTAACCCATACTTGTGTACAGGTACGCCCAGGGTTCACATACCTCAGGTTAGGAACTGATTTTCTACATTTAAGCAAATTAAAAAACTGATTCACTCATCCATAAAACAATTGTAATTTGTGAAATGTTTCAGATTTTAAGTCAAATAAGGATTCTCGATCTCTGCTCACTCGGGTTTGTAAAGTGCAATGTTTATTTTAATAATTTTTATCATTAAAATCATTAATCATTATCATTATATATTTGCATCATTAATCATAAGGCATCAAAAATACTGGATTCATTTTTTTTATCTGCCATTTTTTTTCCCCAAGAACAAAATTATATTTCTGAGCACGTAAAGCAGAAAAATGAAAGAACAAAATAAATACGAGCAGGTGTTAATGCCGATCATTTTCTGAAGGCTAAAATATGTCTAAGAGATGTCTTTAAATTAGGGGATGTTGAAATAGTCATATCACAATAAATAATTACAAAGTTAAACTTCCCCATGGAATATAGTGTAATTATTTACCTTGAATTCATATTTGTGGCAGGGTAAGTGCGCATTAGCGTGTTTCAGAAAACATTAGCATTATTTAGATTTTCCAATCAGCCATTAGGTATCATCAGTTTATTTAGTCACCTGCATTAGTTATCAGGATGAATAAATAAACAGGTTTAATACCATTTAACGAAGAGTAGAACACATTTCATTAGTGACCTTTAGAAACCAGATGAAGAAAACTGGTCAAGCGGGTCCCAAATTAGTGAAGATAAAAGGAATGAATGATGTGAATTCCAATCTCCCCAGCATCTGAAGGATATGATGTACCCTACAGGTTCATACAAATCATATAATTGCTAAAAACACAGCAGCATCAAGTGCCCTGGTGCCCAGCTTGTGGGCAATATATATTTGTTACTAGCTGTTCAGCCCCCGGACTCCAGCAGTCAGTAGTTGGCGTGGGAGCATTGATTTGTGAAAGGGTAACAACATTGATCTCTACTAGCCTGATGTCCCCATTCTCCTGACAATGTCCAGGTGACGAAACGCATTGGGTGCGTGCTATGTACATCAAAATAATTATGCACCTCCCTCCCCCCACAGCCCTCCAGTGCTTCTCTGGGCTTGCCCATGCAATTGGGGAGCCAGTGGATGAATCCGCCGATGGCTGCTGTTTACCATAGAGCTGGCCGTGGGCCAGATGGTCCACGGCCAGCTCTATGACTCTCAGAGACCGGAAGTGACTTCTGGCACTGGCAGATGTAAACTCTGCAGTTTTTTTAGCTGGAATGCCTAATATCGATTTTTATTTTTATTTTTTTATATCAGGCTTTCTAGCATAGAGGAGAGATGTGGGGACTTATAGACCCCAGATCTCTCCGTAACGAGGACCTGTCATGCCTTATTCCTATTACAGGGAATTCTTATTACAAGGCATGTTTACATGCCTTGTAATAAGAATAAAAGTGATCAAAAATACAAAATTAAAGGGGAAGTGTAAAAATAAAATTAACAATATAAAAGGTCATAACTATGTAAACGGCGTTCAGACCACACATGTAAGGTATCGCCACAAACATTAGAGTGAGAGCAATAATTCTAGCACAAGATTTCCTCTATAAGTCTAAACTGGTAACCTGTAAAATTTTAAAAGCGTAGCCTATGGTCATTTTTAAGTACCGAAGTTTGGCGCCAATCCATGCCATGTGTGTGTGCGCAATTTTAAACCGTGACATGTTAGGTATCTATTTGCTCAGTGTAACATCATTTTTCACATTATACAAAACAATTGGGGTAAATGTTGTGTTTTATCTTTTTTAATTCATAATTCACGTTTGAAAAATTGCTGCGCAAATACCGCGTGACATAAAAAAAAATCCAAAAATTGCCATTTTATTTCCTAGGTTCTCTGCTAAAAGAGTTTATATATAATGTTTGGGGGTTGTAAGTAATTTTCTAGCAAAAAAAAAAAAGATGATTTTTACACACAGGAAAGGAAGGCCAGAACAGGCCTGGGTGAGAACTGGCTAAGATTCCGATCTAGTCATAACTTTACCTGTACTCCAGACTTTGCTATTTTAATCTGTATACCGTATTTATCGGCGTATAACACGCACTTTTTCCCCTTAAAATCAGGGGGAAATCGCGGGTGCATGTTATACGCTGATCCTCCACCATTTTGAGCCTCTGGGCGGCTTTCAGCCGCCTTCGGCTCTTCTCGGCGGCTTTCGGCCTCCTTCAGCCCTTCTCAGCGGCTTTAGGCCACCTTCGGCCCTTCTCGTCGGCTTTCAGCCGCCTTTGGCCGTTCTCGGCAGCCGAAAGCCGCCGAGAGCGCGCAAAAGCTGGCGAGAATGGCCGAAGGCCGCCAAAAGCTCGCGAGAATGGCTGAAGGCGGCCATGAACTACCGAGCACCGAGATACACAGGATATCCGGCTCTGTATCTCGGCGGCGCCATTTAAAAAAAAAAAAACTGCAAATAAAATTTAGAAGATGTGGCCCTGTTCGAAAGCCTTCCTGTATCCTTGAGTCATATGTCATAATGTAAAGTATAATATTTCCTATCATTTGAGCCCAGTCTTGCCACAAAGAGTTAATCCACCTCTGAGCAATCATCTTTTATTGTTCAGTCAGATAAATCTTGACAGAGAAAAACGTTGTCAAATATTCCCCCTTGCTGTGAGTGACAGGTGATTTACATATCTCGTGCACTAGCTTAATGCCGCGTACACACGATCAAACTATCTGGCGGACCAGAGTCCGCCGGACAATCCGCCCATGTGTGGTCTCTGGTGGACTTTTTTTTCCCAAAAGTCCGGCGGACTTAGAAAGTAGTTTTGACTCAAAAATTGTCCGCCGGACTCGGAGTCCAGCGGACAATCCGGCCGTCTGTGTGCTAGTCCGCCGGACTTTTGAAATTAACGGACTTTACCGCACACGGAGAAAAGTCAGTTCATTTTGAATGCGGCTCCAGGTAGCTGGGACTAGTGAAGGAAGTCAGACCTTTGGCGGCGAGATTGACACGTCGCTAGTCCCGTCCCCTGGTATGGACTTAAAGGGGAAGCCCTACGCCGAAAAAACGGCGTGGGGGTCCGCCCCAAGGTCCATATAAGAAAAAGAAGTCGGAAGAAGACCACCGGGCGGCGACGAAGAAGAAAGCCGGGCTCCTCCGCTAGTAAAAGAGCTAGCAGAAGATAGCGGAGGAGTCCGACGAGAAGACCCCCCAAGGCGGAAAAAGGCCCCCCGGAGCTGTGCAATAAATTATTTTAAACCCTTGTGTGGTGTTTTTTTTACATTTTTTTTCACAGGTGAATGGGTAGAGGTACATTGTACCCCATACTCATTCACATAGGGTGGGGGGCCGGTATCTGCGGGCCCCCTTATTAAAGGTGGCTCCCAGATTCCGATAAGCCCCCCGCCCGCAGACCCCGACAACCAACGGCCAGGGTTGTCGGGAAGAGGCCCTTGTCCTCGTCAACATGGGGATAAGGTGCTTTGGGGTGGGGTGGACGCATGGCCCACCTTCCCCAAAGCACCCCCCCATGTTGAGGGCACGCGGCCTGGTATGGCTCAGGAGGGGGGGTGCTCGCTCGTCCCCACCCCCTTTCCTGACCGGCTGGGCTGCGTGCTCAGATAAGGGTCTTATATGGACCTTGGGGGGGACCCCCACTCTGTTTTTTCGGCGTAGGGCTTCCCCTTTAAGTCCATACCAGATGACGGGACCAGCGACGTGTCAATCTCGCTGCCGAAGGCGGCGACATTAACCTCCTTCGCTAGTCCCGGCTACCTGGAGCCGCATTCAAAATGAACGGACTTTCCTCTGTGTGTGGGCAAGTCCGTTCATTTTCAAAAGTACGGCGGACTCGCGCCAAAAGTCCAGCGGACCTAGTCAGCCGGAAAAGTCCGGGTTGTGTGTGGGCAGGTCCGCTCGTTCAGAAAGTCCGGCAGACCAACGGCCAGGGTTGTCGGGAAGAGGCCCTTGTCCTCGTCAACATGGGGATAAGGTGCTTTGGGGTGGGGTGGACGCATGGCCCACCTTCCCCAAAGCACCCCCCCATGTTGAGGGCACGCGGCCTGGTATGGCTCAGGAGGGGGGGTGCTCGCTCGTCCCCACCCCCTTTCCTGACCGGCTGGGCTGCGTGCTCAGATAAGGGTCTTATATGGACCTTGGGGGGGACCCCCACTCTGTTTTTTCGGCGTAGGGCTTCCCCTTTAAGTCCATACCAGATGACGGGACCAGCGACGTGTCAATCTCGCTGCCGAAGGCGGCGACATTAACCTCCTTCGCTAGTCCCGGCTACCTGGAGCCGCATTCAAAATGAACGGACTTTCCTCTGTGTGTGGGCAAGTCCGTTCATTTTCAAAAGTACGGCGGACTCGCGCCAAAAGTCCAGCGGACCTAGTCAGCCGGAAAAGTCCGGGTTGTGTGTGGGCAGGTCCGCTCGTTCAGAAAGTCCGGCAGACCTCCGCTTTAAAGTCCGATGGTTTGTTCGCCGGACTAAGTCTGATCGTGTGTACGCGGCATTAGAGACATGCATTATTTTTTTAATTCCCTCCCACTCCTTTCTTCTGCTGCTCTGCCAGAATTGGATGGTCCCCACCTCAGCATGAGTTGGCATGCTGAAGTCATGTGGTTACTTTCCTGTCTTTTCACTGGATGTTAGAGATCATAGCAGAAGTTCAGTGTAAGTTCACAGGAGAATATGCATATTGACAAGGGGAGTGTAGAGGTTGGCGGGGAGTCTACTGACATCACGACTCCACCCACCGAGCTCCAGACAACAGACCCACCCACAGAATATGCAGTTTTTCGGGTCTCATAGCAGACAGAGGGGAGGCATTTGACAGGTAAATATACATGCAGGAGGCATGTATATCCTTATAGATAACCCCTATGGCAGTAATTTAGAAAGGATGATATTGGGTTTACATCCACTTTAAATTATCAAATGTTGCAGCCCTATCTATCAACACGAAAATCCCTCTTCTGGTACACAAAAGTCGCAATTTTCTTTTTTCATTTGCCCATGTATAATTCTTTCATAATCTGCCAAATATCGACAGTAACACCCAACACCTCCCTAAAGTTTATTGAAGCCATTGTCACTGCCCTGATCTAAAAAAAAAAGTATCTCTCCAGAAAGCTTTTGCTCCGATTGTGTCAGCAGACTACACAAGCGCCATTTTCCTGACCATATTCCACCATCAGTATCTGGAAGACGACGCCCAAAAAAATGTCAGGTGTGCACCAAAAGAGAAGTTAGGAAAGACACCAGTTTCCATTGTCCCCAATGTCCCTCCCAACCTGCCCTTTGCAACGGAGCATGCCTCAAACACTCTTGTAAACTATTAGCCCATACTTCAAATAGACTGCCATTTTCCCCGTTTTTGATTTATGTCCTGAATATTTCCTTGGTGACTCAACCAACCATATCATTGTCTTCCATGTGAACTGGCCCTGGCCTGTTTCTCCACTATGCCTCTGCCTGCCATCTGCATTGTTTATCTGCCATTATTCTGCCTTTCACGTGAACTGACCCTGAACTGTATCGACTATGCCTCTACCTACCGTCTATTTCTGCCTTTTACGTGCACTGCCCTCGGCCTGTTGACCATGTTTTTGCATACCCCTTAGACTGATCTTTCATCCTGCTCCACAGGGGTCTCACATAGGGCTCCAGAATAGTGTTCTGAGTTGAGAAAAACTGTTTCTGGTTTTCTGTGTTCCCAGAACAGGGTCTGGTTGTCCGGAGGCTTCAAAGCGATTTGGGTGGGAGAAGCCTCTACCCCTGTCTCCATTCTTTCCTGACCGATGCCCTAAGCTTGATGGTCCTGCTTGCTCCCTGGACACATACTTTGGCTGTACTGAACATAAATCTGCTTACTGAAGTAAATATGGACAGTATTCCTGCCTGCTGCATGGATGAGCCTTTTGCTGCTGCTGACCACATCCCTGCTTGCTATCTGGACCAATACTTTGGCTGTGCTGATGTGACGGACTGGGGTTTATATGGTCACAAAACAGACACCCCAAAGCAAAGTACATATTCATTTTTTTTTTATATTTCTAAACATGTCCCTTCTATTCTATTAATAACCAGTAGATGGCAGAGAAGGTACACAAACAGAGTCTATATAAGGCCACACACCATGTGACTGGAAATTAAACTACTTCCAGCCATAAAGTCAGTGGTCATATCTCATGCTGTTTGTGTGATTCTTTGCAGGTATGTACTCTAAATTGTTCCTAATCTGTATTAACCTGTGATAGAAAGATTCCTAAACATCTTGAGCAGATGCAGAAAAAGTCTCAGCAGATTTTATGCTATAGTTTTGCTGTAATTAGAAGTTTAGAACAGCATGTGTCAGAAACAAGTGAAAAGTGCATAAGAACATGAAAATACTGCATTAGTCAGAACAAATGTCTATGATAAACACTAAACCTTTCTAAATAGGTATATTTAAACCTGATTTATTGGAAATTGCATAGATTTATAGAAGCACATGTTTTCTGTTATTTAATATAGAGAAAAACCTATTGTATGTAAAGCTTATGTATTGCATCATACAGACATGCAATGTGCACCATCTAGTGGTTAAAAAAGAGTACTACCATGAAAATATTTGTATTAAAGCAATGCATTGCCAGTATGATTATTGCACACTTAAAATGTACCAGAGAGATAAAGATAATTATCTATAACACTGAATAACAGGGATATATATGTTATTAAATTTAGTAATGTTCATTGTTGTAACTACGTTTTAAAATACTTTAGTTAAACTCTGTATTATATATATTGTTAATGGTTATAAACATGTGACTATAAAAATGTAAAAGATGTATTGTTATGTAAAAATTAAACTACTTCCAGCCATAAAGTCAGTGGTCATATCTCATGCTGTTTGTGTGATTCTTTGCAGTCCACGCCAAGCTGATCACCTTATCTCATCGTGTCTACAATCATCGGCTCTCTTAATTCACATTTTGAGGCCGGTAACATTTTGGGGGCCCGTGTGCCAGGATTCGTTGTGTTACCAGTGAGAAGGAAGCAAGAGACAAGCGTGAGCCTGCTACAGAGCTACAAGGAGAGTCGTGAGTGTCATCTGCCTCGTGAGTGCAAGTCTTCAGATTGAAACAGGGATGACGTCTCCTCGTCGTGCGCTGATGTGGGATATCCAGAAACAAATTCATCTGCTTAATGAAGAACAGCTGCATAGCCTCGCTATTATGCTGGAAGATGAAAGAGACGTGGACGTTCCATCAGTGACTGGTACCAACGAAATGGAACTTGTTGAATTTATTAAAGACTACTTGAGAAGTGATCAGCTGGAAAAGTTGGAAGATCAAGGTATGTCTTACCTACTCATTATCCAAGACAAGATCAATGAACTAAAACTTAACAAGGAAAGTACACCAACTGTGGACATTGCAACTGCTGCAAAAAAAATAAGTAGTGGGACTGCAAGGACTGAACAGGTATCGGAGGTGGTGAGATTAACTGATGTTGTTGCTTTATTGCCACGTAGAGAATTTAAAATGCATGGTGGTGTAATTTCAGATCATGGTTCGGACATGAGTTACAGTAGCGTGTGCAGACAAATTGACCAGGGTCTAACAGAAAAATTCCCTGAATCTGAAATTATACACACAGTGTTGAGAATAATCAAACCTGGTAATTTTAAAGATATGTTGACTGACAAAGATGATCTTACTGTTGCTGAATTGAAAAGGTTTTTGAAGTCACATATGAGAGAACGAAGTGGTAATGAGTTATTTCAGGACCTTAGCAATGCTACCCAGCAAGAAAGAGAAACAGCACAACAATTTGTTTACAGGCTAGTGGGGTTAAAACAAAAAGTTCTGTCTACATCACAACATGATAGGCGAGAGCTTAACTATGACAAAAAACTGGTGCAAGGCATATTCCTTCATACACTGTATCAGGGACTAAATGAGAAAAATTCTAATGTTAGACGAGATATCAAGCCTTATGTGTCTGATTTGACAGTAACGGATGACTTTATCATAGAGCAGGTCACCAGATCAGTTGATGAGGAAACAAAAAGGCAGAGACGCTTAAACAGTGCACCTAAACATAAACCTCTTACTGTTCATTCATCACAGACACCAGGGAATAGTGAAAAAGACACCTTCCAAAAGGGAGTTGAGGGAGATGTTAGGGCAAATCACACTGCATTAATGGAACTAACAACACAGGTCTCTGCTCTCACAAAGAACCTGGAAAAGATGATGAAGCTAACTCCTATTGTTGGAAACCAAATGACTAAGCCACTAACCAATGTTCAAGTTCCAGATACAACTCATTGCAAGCCCAGGTGTGATGATTGCATTAAACGAGAGAGTCAGAACTGCTACCATTGTTTCTACTGTGGTTGGACAGGACACAGAGCGGTTGATTGCGTGAAGAAAAGAAGGCAGTCGGGAAACGACAGACGGTCACTGGGAAAGGGACAACCAGTGACCACCTCAAATGATCTGTCCCATGCTAAGGTAAACAGGGTATTCACCCACTGGTCAACTAGAACACTCCCAAAAGAGAATGGATTCTCCAAACAACACGTAGCACAATTAATTGGAGGAAAATGCCTACTGTCATGTCGGATGAATGGTGTACCGGTTGACATGTTGATGGATACAGGAGCTCAGGTCAGCATTGTCGGGAAGGCATGGTTAGAAAAGTTTCTACCCAGTGTCTCCATTAGGCACATACAAGATTTACTTTGTGATGACAACTTATCCATTACAGCTGCAAATAGTTCTCTCATTCCATTCATCGGATGGATTGAAGTCTGCCTGGAATTCAAAAGTAGTGGACATGGAAACTTAGCCATTTATGTGCCAATGCTGGTGAGTGACTGCTGTAATGACAATCCAATTCTTGGGTTTAATGTTATCGAAGAATTGATCAGAGAAAACCGTGACCGACCAAACAGCACCCAAAACCTGACTATCTTGCTGAGTGAAGCTATGAAAGTAAGACGGAGTGTAGCGAATAACATTGTCAATGCTGTCAGTCAAGCAACTGACCCAGGAGAAATATTCGATAGTCGTATGGTCAAAGTGGGGAAGAAGGGACTCCAGATTAAAGGAGGCGAGCTCTGTGAAGTCAAATGTAGAATTAGAGCGTGGCCAAAAGGAGGAATCATGCCATTTGAACCACTTCCCGAATATCCAGTTGAGGAAGGACTTGAACTATTTCCTTCAGTGGTAGATGTGCCAGATGGGTTCTCTAAACTGGTGAAGATACCTATACTGAACCGTGCTCAACATGACATCTACCTTCCACCCAGAACAGTATTGGGTACCATTTCTCCAGCAGCTGAGATTCTACCATTGTCTCCAAACAAAGACGATGGAAAGGGAATTGACCAGAAGAAAAGGGTGTTTCATGTAAACCAGTTGAATCAAGTGGACACTGGAAATCAGCTACCCACTAACAAATCTGTTAAGTGGCACCCACCTGTCAATTTGGAAGATCTCTCAGAAGAAGAACAGGAGATAGCGAGACAAATGTTATATGATGAATCGGATGTCTTTGCTCGAGATGAGGGAGACATAGGATGCATCCCTAACCTGAAACTGAGGATAAATCTGAAAGATGAAACTCCTGTCCAGAAACGCTACAATTCGATACCGAAAACCCCTATACAAAGAAGTGAAAGAATATATCCAAAACCTTCTTGACCGAGGTTGGGTAACAAAATCTTCTTCCGCATACTCATCACCAGTTGTTTGTGTTCGAAAGAAGGACAGTAGCCTACGACTATGTGTTGACTTTAGGGAGTTAAACCGAAAGACTATCCCAGATAGACATCCACTACCCAGAATACAAGATCTGCTGGATAGCTTAGGAGGATTTACGTGGTTCTCAATCCTGGACCAGGGTAGTGCGTATCATCAA
Source organism: Lithobates pipiens (assembly GCF_037356315.1). NCBI lineage: Eukaryota > Metazoa > Chordata > Amphibia > Anura > Ranidae > Lithobates > Lithobates pipiens. The sequence continues at coordinate 33,218,650 of NW_027507785.1, forward strand.
GGCTTTGTGCATGAAGACTCCAGACATCTGACGGCTTTCAGCACCCCCTGGGGACTCCTGGAGTGGAACCGTATTCCATTTGGATTAACGAATGCCCCAGCAGCTTTTCAGAGATGCATGGAGAATGTATTAGAGGGCATCAGAGACAAATGTTGTTCTCCATACTTGGATGACGTACTTTGCTACTCCAAAACTTTTCAGGAGCATGTCAATGATATTAGGCAAGTGCTTAGTCGAATGCGTGAGCATGGTATCAAACTTAGACCGAAGAAGTGTGAACTCTTTAAACGACAGATTCGATACCTTGGACGAATGGTGTCAGAAGAAGGCATAAAAATTGACTCAAAAGATCTTGAAGCGGTATTACATTTGAAAAGGAAAGAACCAAAAACAGTGGGAGGAGTCAGATCTTTGTTAGGATTCCTGAGCTACTACAGGTCCTTCATTCAAGATTTCTCTCGACTTGCTAAACCACTGTATGAACTTTTGCAGAACACTGAGAAAGAATCTGCTACATCCATCCCCAAAAACAATCGGATGGAATCTATGAAGAAAAACGGGAACAAAGCACAAGTGCCATCTAAAACACTGATTCAATGGACACCCAAACATCAAGCTGTAGTATCCAGACTGGTGGACATGCTAACCAATCCACCAATTCTAGCATACCCTGATTTTGATTTACCCTTCGTCTTACACACTGATGCTTCCAATGAAGGCCTAGGTGCTGTACTATACCAACGACAAGGAGAAAAACTTTGTGTTATTGGGTTTGGCTCCAGAACATTGACTCCAGCAGAGCGCAATTACCATCTTCACTCTGGTAAACTTGAGTTTTTAGCTCTCAAGTGGGCAGTCTGTGACAAATTCAGAGATTACTTGTACTACGCTCCAACATTCACCGTTTACACAGACAACAACCCATTGACATATGTATTGAGTACTGCCAGACTGAATGCTGTGGGTCATCGCTGGGTTGGCGAGTTGGCTGATTTCCACTTCGATATCAAGTACAGGCCAGGTAAACAGAATGCAGACGCAGATACACTGTCACGATTTCCGGTGGAACTCACGAAGAATCTGAGTGAGTACACAGAGCTTGTACCATCTGAGGTTGTGTCAGCTATGTGGCAAGGGAGCAAAGCTGTTGACGAAGAAGAGGCATTATGGGTGGCTTCATTGACTCTTCACTCAGAAAGTGATGTGGCCGAAGAATTGCTGAAAGGACAGACAATATGCCCAATGACTCAGGAGAATATCAGAGCATTACAACAAGACGATACCAACATTAAAGAAGTGGTCTGGCTTAAGGAGAACGACTGGATTCCAAACCACAAAGAAAAGGAGAGTATGACCAGCAAAACAAGACGTTTGATACATGAATGGAATAAACTCAGAGTCGATGAAGGAATCCTCTACCGACACTCTGGAACCCGAAAACAGCTAGTTCTACCAGAAAAGTTAAAACCATTGGTCTTAAGAAATCTTCATGATGACATGGGTCACATTGGTACTGAGAAGGTAACCCACCTAGCACGTGAACGATTTTACTGGCCATTTATGCAAAGAGACATTGATGAATATGTGCTGAAGAAGTGCAGCTGCATCAAACAAAAGCGTCCAAATATCACCGAAAGAGCACCTATGGGTTCAATTACTACCAGTTCACCTTTGGAGTTAGTATCCATTGATTATCTTCACTTGGAGAAAAGCAAAGGAGGATATGAGTATATACTTGTAATAGTTGACCATTTCACACGCTTTGCACAAGCGTATCCAACTAAGAACAAATCTGGAAAAACGGCGGCAGAAAAGATCTTTCAAGATTTCATACCACGTTTTGGCTATCCAGAGAAACTCCACCATGACCAGGGAAGAGAATTTGAAAACAACTTATTTCAGACATTGCAACGATTGGCAGGGATTTCTCATTCAAGAACTACTCCATACCATCCACAGGGTAACCCAGTGGAGAGACTGAACCGTACTTTGTTACAGATGCTTCGCACCTTAGAGGAAGAGAAAAAGTCAGATTGGAAAGAACATCTTCCACATATGGTTCATGCATATAATTGCACCAGGCATGAAGCCACAGGATACTCGCCATTCTTTCTATTGTATGGAAGATCTCCTCGTTTGCCAATTGACCTAATGCTCAACCTAAATTTGGAAAAGGAATCAGAAAGTCAACCAACATTTACTCAGAAATGGGCATCTAGAATGCAAGAAGCTTACAAAATCGCATCCGAGAATAGCAAAAAATCATCTGCTAAAGGGAAGAAGTACTATGACAAAAAGATAAAAGGAGCACCTCTTCAACCGGGTGATCGGGTCTTAGTACGAAATCTCTCTGAAAGAGGAGGACCTGGTAAACTTCGTTCATACTGGGAAGAATCAGTACACAAAGTGGTAGAAAGAATCAAAGATGGGCCTGTGTACAAAATTCAGCCTGAAAGTGGTAAAAAGACTATTCGAGTACTGCACAGAAATCTTTTACTACCAGTAAATGACCTACCAATTGAAGGACACATTCCAAGAGTACAGATGAAACAAAGACAATCAAGTAACAGAACGGATACCAGAATGGATCTGGACCAGGAGGAGGAATGTTCAGATGAAGAAAGATGGTATTATCCTTATATACCAGAGACTACAGAAAGTCATGATTGTATTGTGTCTCAACCAAACTCTCAAAACGTACAGAAAATCCCATTAAGAGTTTCTGCTGAAGAGTTCTATCCTACAACTACCACACCCAATCTTGAACAAGAACAAAATGATGGAACAGTAGTTGGCGACCAAATCTGGGCTACAGACATGGTGGGACTAGACACTGCAGAATTACCCTCATTAAGTCAAGACTTACCTGTGAACCAAGATATGCAAATGGAGAATGATGTTGATGGAGAAGACTCAACTCCTGTCAGAAGATCTACCAGACAAGCTAAGCCTAAAGACATCTTTACATATGACACACTAGGTCAGCCAAGATACATACCAAGTCAGATTCACACCATACAAACTCCTACAATGCTAGCTACTCCCAGGACATGCCAGGTAGTTAACGTAGCTCCTTGGTGGCAACAAGTACCTATTTGGGTTACTTAAATCACTAAATAGTGTTCAGATACCAATTGAGTTTAATGTCGGGAGCCATTAACTGAAGGAGGGGAGAGTGTGACGGACTGGGGTTTATATGGTCACAAAACAGACACCCCAAAGCAAAGTACATATTCATTTTTTTTTTATATTTCTAAACATGTCCCTTCTATTCTATTAATAACCAGTAGATGGCAGAGAAGGTACACAAACAGAGTCTATATAAGGCCACACACCATGTGACTGGAAATTAAACTACTTCCAGCCATAAAGTCAGTGGTCATATCTCATGCTGTTTGTGTGATTCTTTGCAGGTATGTACTCTAAATTGTTCCTAATCTGTATTAACCTGTGATAGAAAGATTCCTAAACATCTTGAGCAGATGCAGAAAAAGTCTCAGCAGATTTTATGCTATAGTTTTGCTGTAATTAGAAGTTTAGAACAGCATGTGTCAGAAACAAGTGAAAAGTGCATAAGAACATGAAAATACTGCATTAGTCAGAACAAATGTCTATGATAAACACTAAACCTTTCTAAATAGGTATATTTAAACCTGATTTATTGGAAATTGCATAGATTTATAGAAGCACATGTTTTCTGTTATTTAATATAGAGAAAAACCTATTGTATGTAAAGCTTATGTATTGCATCATACAGACATGCAATGTGCACCATCTAGTGGTTAAAAAAGAGTACTACCATGAAAATATTTGTATTAAAGCAATGCATTGCCAGTATGATTATTGCACACTTAAAATGTACCAGAGAGATAAAGATAATTATCTATAACACTGAATAACAGGGATATATATGTTATTAAATTTAGTAATGTTCATTGTTGTAACTACGTTTTAAAATACTTTAGTTAAAATCTGTATTATATATATTGTTAATGGTTATAAACATGTGACTATAAAAATGTAAAAGATGTATTGTTATGTAAAAATTAAACTACTTCCAGCCATAAAGTCAGTGGTCATATCTCATGCTGTTTGTGTGATTCTTTGCAGTCCACGCCAAGCTGATCACCTTATCTCATCGCGTCTACAATCATCGGCTCTCTTAATTCACATTTTGAGGCCGGTAACACTGACAACATCTCTACCTGTACTGACTGATCCTGCCTGCTGCCTGTTTTGCTGTTGCTGTCCATGTTCCTGCCTGCTGCCTGGAACGATGCTCTCCTCTGTGGACCACTGCACTACTAAAACCGCAAGTAATCTTTCCTTTAACCTTTGCTTAGCAGAATGTATTTTGGTTTTTAATTGGTATGGACAGTACATGCTATTTGTTAGAAATATGAAGGGCCTTCAACAATGTGATAGGTTGGCAGAAATGTATGTGTGTAATTTATGCTCCTAGAACACCCGACGATGCTACTGCAATGTTGGGCCTCTGTATGTGGCCAGGCTGTGTAAAAGTCTCACACGTGTGGTATCACCATACTCATGAGGATTAGTAGACTGTATTTTGGGGTGTCATTTTTGCTATGTACATGCTGTGTGTTGTAAACATCTCATAAATGGACAACTTTGTGTAAAAAAATGCATTTCATTTTTTTTCCACATTTTCCAAAAACTTCTGGAAAAAAAAATGAACCATTCAAAAGACTCATTATGCCTCATAGATATTATATGTTGGGGCGTTAGCTTTCCAAAATGGGGTCATTTTATGGGAGTTTCCATTGTCATGGTGCTCCAGCGTCTTCAAAATTGTAATAGGTGGTTGAGAAATTAGATGTGTAATTTATGCTTGTAGAACGCCTGAAGGTGCTACTTCAATATTGGGCCTCTGTATGTGGCCAGGCTGTGTACATGCTGTGTGTTGGAAACATCTCATAAATGGCCAACTTTGTGTAAGAAAATGCTTTTTCATTTTTTTTCCACATTTTCCAAAAACTTCTGGAAAAAAATGAACCGTTCAAAAGACTCATTATGCCTCACAGATTATACGTTGAGGTATTAGCTTTCCAAAATGGGGTCATTTTCTGGGCGTTTACATTGACCTGGTGCTTCAGTGCCTTCAAAAGTGTGATAGGTTGTCATCAAATGACATGTGCAATTTATGCTCGTAGAATGCCTGGAGGTGCTACTTGGATGTTGGACCTCTGTATATGGCCAGGCTGTGTAAAAGTCTCACACATGTGGTATCGCTACGTTCAGGAGGAGTAGCAGAATGTATTTTGGGGTGTCATTGCAAGTATGCACGTGCTGTGTGAGAGAAATAACTTGTTATCATGTGCTCTGCAGTGTAGTTGAGCATCATGGGAAATGTAGTTCCAATATATCTGGGGTGCCAAGGTTCGCCATCACTGGTCTAGTGGCTGAATTGGGGATTTGTATCTGTAGGGACTGGAGCACATGGAGGCAGGGATGATGTTCAAAAACCAAAAAGGATGGTGTTCTTTGGGTGATGTGATGTGTTGGATTTGTACCAGACATAGCGTTTTCTTTGATGGCCAAAAAGTTACATTTTAGTCTCATCAGACCAGAGCACCTTCCTCTTAGACACGTGCGGTTCGTTTTGTACGAATTTTCGATTTCTGAAAATTCGTACATTCAGAAGCATCCGAAATATGAATTTCCATGCTTCCAAATTGTATACGAAATACGAAATTTCGTTGAGGAATTTCGGATCCAAATTCCGTTACAACGGAAACGTGACTGGTGTTTTCTTGACCAATCAGAGGTTTTCTTCTGCTGCTGAGTGAGGGTTGGGAAAATTACCTTTTTTTAATATGGGAGTGGGAGGCTGGTACTGGTAGTCGATGGGAGATTCAGAATCGGACAAAATAAGAATGTTCATTAATATTGTTTTATTATTGTCATAATAATTACGATTATTCGTTATGATGAAGTTAAAAACCCAGGAAGTCAGCACAGCACAGGGATGGTGGGAGCCCCTCATAATGAGCACAGCAGGGGTACAGCTCCAGGAGGAAGTCAGCATAGCACAGAGATGGTGGGAGCCCCTCATAATGAACATAATGAGTCGACGACAGCCAAATTGAGAAAGGCATTTTTTTGTTTTTTAAATTCATCATAACGAACGTTCATAATTGTTACGAAAAGTTAACAAACCTTACAAAAATGTGTATTTCGTACGAATCCAAATTGAATTTCTGACACGAATTACGGATTAATGGCTAATACGAAATGTACATAACGAAACAAAACAAATTTATTGATGGCGCACATGTCTACTTACTCCATACATTTTGGGAGTCTTCCACATGCCTTTTCGCAAACTCAAAACGTGCCATTTTTGTTTTTTGCTGAAAGTAATGGCTTTCTTCTGGCCACATAAAGCCCAACTCTATGGAGCGTATGGCTTATTGCCGTCCTATGTACAGATACTCCAGTCTCTGCTGTGGAACTCTGCAGCTCCTCCAGGGTTACCTTAGGTCTCTGTGCTGCCTCTCTGATTAATGCCCTCATAATATATATATTTTTTTTTCAGAACAGAGCAGTGACTTTGCTATGGATGTGATAGATTTATAAAAAAAAAAGAAAAAGAAGTCTCATTCTTTCAGTGGAAGCACACATCAAATGACAGCCTTATCTCATCTCACCTGAGTCTGCCATCTTCTGCTGCTGCCCCTCCTGGGATGATCTTGGTAATAAAAATGCCCGGGTCGTCTCCTACGTGAGGATTATCAATACCTCCGGCAATGCTAAATCCAAGGCCAGAATTTCCCTAAAACAAGAAAAAGGAAAACTTAGAACACATATAGAAATGTATTTATAGAATACAAATGGAACAGAATAATGCATTACTAAATCCTGTATCATTTATACACCTATCATCTCATTTTCTTAATTGGATACTAAGAGAAGATGGGATCAAGAATAAACAAAACTGGCGGAGCTATACCCATCGGAGCAGGACCAGTGGAGAGTCTCCATGTTAGTGTTTGCTTTTCTTCACTTCCTGTCCCAGAGATACAACAGGAAGTCAGTGGAAATCTCTCCAATGTGAGAGGAAGTCCCCCCTTAGGGGTTGATTTACTAAAGGCAAATAGAATGTGCACCTTGTAAAGTGCAGTTGTTCCAGAGCTTAGTAAATGAGCAAAAGCGCTGCTGAGTTCCATCATCCAATCATATGCAAGCAAAAATGCATTTTTTTAAATTTTCCTTGCATGTTATTGGGTATTCTTGAAAAGTGAAGTTTCACCTCATTTACTAAGCTCTTGAGCGACTGCACTTACAGAGCCTATTTGGCTTTAGTAAATCAACCTCTAAGCCCTTGTACACACGGTCGGACATTCCGACGGAAAATGTCCGATCGGACCATATTGTCGGATAATCCAACCGTGTGTGGGCTCCATCGGACTGTTTCCGTCGGAATATCCGACTGACAAAGTTTTAGAACTGGGCTATAACATTTTCTGACAACATGATCCGATCGGACTTTGTCCGATCGTTTGTAGAGAATTCCGATCGGACAAAGTGCCACGCATGCTCAGATCAAATTCCTAGACCAAAGCTATTGGCTATTAGCCTGAACATAGCCCCGTCGTAACTAAATAACTTCATCACGTTACGAACGATCAGATTTTCCAACAACTTTGTCCGACCGTGTGTATGCAACACCAGTTTCGGACAAAATCCGTTGAACAAAATCCGATGGATTTTGTTGTCGGAATGTCCTACTGTGTGTACAAGGGCTAAGAGTCACCATTACAATCTGACTACAGAATCATCTTTAAGGCCTGTACACACGGTCGGACTTGTACAAACTTTTCCGTGGACTTTTGTACAAAGGGCGTGGTCCACAAGTTTGTATTGCATACACACGGTCTGACTTTTTGACAACAAACACGAACGTGGTGACGTCACAACGTACGGACGCCACTTCAAAAGAGGACGTTCAATGACTCCAGCGCCACCTTTGGTCAACTTCTGTATTGTAGTCTGATCGTTTGCATAGGTTCTGAGCATGCGTGTTTGTACCTTGTACAAAAGTCCGATGCTTTTGCGTACACACGGTCGGACTTTGCTCCATCAGACTTTTGTTGCCAGAAAGTTTGTCCGTTCGCACAGCCAACAAAAGTCCGATGAAAACAGAAAAAGTTTGTCCGATGGAGCGTACACACAGTCGGATGTTGCTCCAAAACAGCTAATTTGCATGTTTGTTGTCAAAAAGTCCGACCGTGTGTACGGGCCTTTAGACGTACTGTAACAGGAGAACCTTCCTAATCTGTTTAATCAATTTGGAACCAGCCAGGCAGGCCTTGCACTATATACGTGTTGGAAGAACTAAAGGTGATTGTACGATCAAATTGCAATGTGTGTGGTGAACCTTAGGCTAGGGGAGGTAAACTTTCAGAGGTTGAGATCTACCTGGGCAGGGGGTGGGGTGGGTGCACTCCCTTTAAAAAAACAAAAAAGTACTATTAACCCCCCAATAAAAAGATGGCATGAAGAATTGAAGAACACACTGGGGTTGATTTACTAACGTCAAATAGGCTGTGCACTTTTGAAAGTGTCGTTGCATTCTGTAAGTGCAGTTGCGCCAGAACTTGGTAAATGAGGAGAAGCTCTGCTGACTTCCACTATCCAATCATGTGCAAGCAAAAAATATTTATTTTTATTTTGCTTGCACGTGATTGGTTGTTCTTTGCAAAGTGAACCTTTACCTAACTTACTAAGTTCTGGAGCAATTCCAGAGTGCACAGTCTATTTGCCTTTAGTAAATTTATTTCAGTGTGCCACAGTAGTGTCCTCTGCCCCCCCCCCCACAGTAGTGTCCTCTACCCCTCCCACCACAATAGTGTCTAACACTAACCTATCTAAGCTTGTAAAGAACAAATCGCTATACATACCTTTTTCAAAGCCGGTCCGACCCAATCCCACACTGAGCTGTCAGCAGCTACTTCAGTGTGGAGATGGGTGCAGAAGAGGCAGCCGACAATAGACATATGCACAAAAATGTGTATGTTTTATTTGTTTATTTTGTTTTTTGTTTTTTTCGGGGTCATTTGTCATGACTGAAATTGGTAAATTCGAAAATACATAAATTCGTAAATCAGAAAAATCGGAAATTCAAAAATTCAGAAATTAGAAAACCAGAAAACAAGAAAGAAAATCCGAAAATTCTAAAGAACGAAAATCCAAACATTCAAAATAATAACTAACTGACTAACTAATAATAACTATTAAATTATAGTTATTGGAATTTCCTTTCAAATTTGGCTGTTAGTGAACTTAACGAATACAAATTTATCTGTAGTTACGAATAATCCGAAATAACGAATGCCGCATCTAAACAAATGGAACGGAATGAATTAATAATATTAATAATAATAAAAAGTTTTTATTATCATTGTTATTTATATTTTTAATTTGTTACATTCCATTAATTTAGCTACGCCATTCGTTATTTCGGATAATTCATAACTTCGATACATTTCTATTAGTTATGTTCACTAACAGCCAATTTGAAAGGAAATTATTATAATTTATTAGTTAGTAATAGTTAAGTTATTTTATAGTTAGTTATTATTTCAGTTTTTCAAATTTTCGGGTTTTTGAATGTTCAATGTTTTTGTTCTTATTTTTCGGATTTTCGCTCTTTTGAATCTTCATTCTTATTTTGGAATTTTTGGATTTCCGAATTTCAAACATTTCGGATTTTCAAAATTAGAATTTCCGAATTTTTCGAATTTCTGAATTTACGGATTTTTGAATATTCTGATTTACGAATTATTCAGAAAAATGTGTTAAACAGGTTTCCGTTTATTCGGATATTTCCGAATTAACACATTTGTTGAAATTTGTTAAAAAAAAGCAGTCGAGCCAACAACAGAAGCCCCATAGTATGTCTATGGGTGACGTAACTCCCCATTCATTTCACAGCTGTTGTCGGCTATGTCCTCTGCAGAGCTTCCGCCGCTGGAGATTGGATCAGCTTAAAAAAAAGTATGTATACTGATTTCTTCCTTATAGGGCTAGATCCTGTAGGTTAGTGTTAGATTGTGGATGTCGGTAGATGTAGGGATTTTAGTGTTAGAGTGGACTTGCACCCTAACATTTTAAGTTAACCAGCAGGCGATTGGTTGCTAGGACTGCCCAACATCCTTGCAACCAATCCCCTGATAGTTAATAGGTTAAAGGTTAACTGAGGCGGCTCCCGCCCTCTGTCCAGTACTGTGCTGTCTCCCACTCTCCGCTCTGCAGTGAAGATGGGAACGGTGGAGGCAGCAGAAGGGAAGGATTGGCAAAGCAGGCAGTGGTGCCTGCGATTGGTGGGTAGATTGCGATGTATTGGTTGCCGACCCCACCTTAGACAGTTGTCACCAGATCAGGTAGCAGTGTCGATGTGTTGTAATGACATATCCCACAAATTGCCTTGTCTCTATGGTGGAACTGCATAAGACAAGGCTGCCAAGTGCAGCCTTCTGTATTTGGTGTGAATTAGCCCTTGTATATACTTGACTGAGGGACCTGCAGAGTACAGAGACTCTGATTATCAATAAAACATTGACCAATTCCCCTTTCCAAAATGACCAGACGACACATTTTATTTGGCGTTGAATGGCCATAGTAGCCTTTTAATACAAACCATTAAATACAATACAACAGACACAAAAAAACAAGTTCAATGCATATAATACAGTCAACGCATAACAAATAAACCAACCTTAGCTTATGCCTGTTCTAAGGTTTTTGAAGGCTTATATACTCACGATTAACCTGTTGTATCTGCCACCCAATCAAAGGCCCCCAGCCGCAACCACACCGACTCAGGGACAATAATCCACTTACGTACTACCAGATACAGCCTAATTAATACCCCAATGTTACCATTTTATTGTTAGGAAGGGACACCCATACCTCAGATGGGCCCAAATCACAATTTTCCACAATTATTTACTTAGCACCACCTTCAAAGACCCAACAGATCCCCTTGCCTGCTGCTATGACAAGAAAAAAAGGTCTAAGGCAGGGGTGCCCAACCAGTGGCCCGGGGGCTACACGTGGCCCGTGGAGCTCTCTGATGTGGCCCGCGACCTACTGCTCTGGGATGGCAGATTGGCAAGCCCAGATTGCAGGTTGTCTACCTGCCATGCCAGAGCATCAGTGTTGTGAATGAAGCCAGCGGTAGAGGAAGCAAGCAGCTGCAGAGCAGAGCCGCATAAGCCAATGCTTATTGTATAGCACCGGATCCTGTCATAGGTGGAGAGATACCAAATGCACTCTGCCTGGGACAGCAAGTTTATTACTAAAATCACAGTGTATACATGGACATATCTGTTCTGCAGTGGTTACTGGGCTGCTTTTAAACGGATCTGCAGGTGTAGCGCAGTGTACCTGTGGCTTACCTGCACTGAGCCATAGACTTCTGGTTTTACCTGTGGGTTTGGTGCACTTTCAGAAAGTGTACCACACCTGCAGAATATGATAGAATTCTATGGCAAAGTACAGCTAACCTGCAGGAAAGCCACAGGTGCGGGTAGACCGCAGACCATCAGTGTAAAAGTAGCCTTAGGCCCCTTTAACATGATCTGTCTGACCCAATCGGACCCTCCATTCACCTCTATGGAGCGGCAGATGTAAACAGACTTGTGTTCATTTACACCTGCCTCCTTACAATCCGATCTGCTTTAAAAAACAGAGAATGGCTCCATCCTCCTCCATTTGATCCATTTGTGCCTATGTCCGCTTTTCATACGCAGAATGGACACAGAACTGTCATCTACTCATTGTGGCCCACAACTTGTTACTAAGTCACTTAAGTGGCCCTCACTCTTCAAAAGGTTGGGCACGCCTGGTCTAAGGTCTTTGAAAGCTTATATATTCACGATTAACCGATTGTATCTGCCACCCAATTAAATGCCCCCAGCCTCAACTATACCAGCTCAGGGACAATTAGCCACTTATGTACTTTCATATACAACCTAATTAATACCCTGTTGTTACCACCGTCTTGCTAGGAAGGGACTCCCATACTTCAGATGGGCCCAACCGACAATTTTCCACAGTTAAGAAAGGAAACCCATACCTCAGATGGACCCAACTGACAATTTTCCACAGTTAAGAAGGGACACCCATACCTCAGATGGACCGAACCCACAACTTTTCCACAGTTAGGAAGGCACACCCATACCTCAGATGGACCCAACCCACAATTTTACACAATTATTTACTTAGCACCGCCTTCAAAGACCCAATAGACCCCCTTGCCTTTTTGTACAATTCTCCTTTAAGGGGGCGTGGGCGTTTCCTATGCCTACATACTTTTGCTAATAGGTGTCTCTCATTCCTATCTCAGAAAGTTGGGAGGTATGGCATTAGCACAATGCATTTTTTTTAACCTAAGGGCTAATGACCACTAATTGCCTATTTTCAAATGGCCCGATTGTAAGTTGCTCACACAGCCAACTTGTTTATTGCCTCAGATGTTTGGCGCATTCTTCTAGTTAATGATAATTCCGTGTGTATTTGTGTGAGACACAGCATGTTGACAAGACAGGTAATTCAACTAGTTAACTTTTTCGGCATTAACAACATTTTTAAAACTTTGCAAAAAAAAACCCACATAAACAAAACCCAGATGCAGCTATATATGGATGCTCTTTTAAAGGTAAACTCTGGTATAAGTAAATACAAGAATCATGTGTATTCTTCCTTGAATCTTGGAATTTTTTGTGTATTTCTTTCAAATCTGTGCAGTAATCCAGTGTGAAACTGCCTCTGTGCATACTGCTGCTCTCTCTCCTTGTGTAGGGAGGACAAATGGTTCAGGCCGAGCATAAGTTCGGGCCAAGCTTTCGTTGTTCAGTCGTTCGGTGAATAGCCGAACAAACGGGTCGTTCCACCATTTGTTCTGCCCCCGGAACCAGCCACAATGCATTGCGGCGCTTAATATTGCCTTGCAAGCCCTGGTTGGCTGAAGCAGTGAAAGTTTTAGCCAATCAGGGCACAGAGCACTGTCAGAGTCATGATTGAACACTGTCATCATGACTTTATCCAATCATGGCTCATTCTCACCCCATAGTATAAAAGTATTCTGTCAATGGCAGACATTTTCAGTGTGATTTTTGGCATGGAGAGAGATAGAACAGGGCTCTGTTCAGTGCTATTAGTTATTTAGTGTGCTGTTCTGTGCTATTTTGCTTCAATTATCAGTGTAGAATATTAGTTTAGTGTCAGTTTAGAGATAGTGTAAGTGTAGTGAGGGGGACCATTATTCAGGTTTGCATAGTGTGCAGCTAGAGTAAAGACTGCTCAGATAGTTTTACTGTAGTATAGTGAGGCTGTGTCATTCATACATACATTAGTGTAGAGTAGGGACATATATAGTTTCAGTGTAGTGTAGTGAGACCATGTCAGTAATCTTGACATTAGTGTATAGCTAGAGTAGGGGCAGTTCAGATAGCATCAGTGTAGTGACAGTTTGATTGCCTCACTGCCAGTTTAACGTCATTTACTTCTGTGTGCGTTACTGCCAGTTTAACGCCATTTACTTTTGTGTGTGTTACTGCCAGTTTAGCGCCATATCATTTTGTGTGCGTTACTGCCAGTTTAACGCTATATAGTTTGCGGGCATTACTGCTAGTTTAATGCCATAGAATTCTGTGTGCATTACTGCCAGTTTAATGCCATATTGTTTTGTGTGTGTTACTGCCAGTTTAACGCCATATAGTTTTGCATGTGTTACTGCCAGTTTAATGCTATATAGTTCTGTGTGTGTTACTGCCAGTTTAATGCCATATCGTTTTGTGTATTACTGCCTGTTTAACACCATTTACTTCTGTGTGCATTACTGCCAGTTTAACGCCATATTGTTTTGCGTGTGTTACTGCCAGTTTAACGCCATATAGTTTTGTGTGCGTTACTGCCAGTTTAACGCCATATCGTTTTTTGTGTGCATTACTGCCAGTATAAGGCCATATAGTTTTGCATGCGTTACTGCCAGTTTAACACCATATAGTTCTGTGTGCATTACTGACAGTTTAACGCCATATAATATTGTACTTTACTGCCAGTTTAACGCCATTTACTTCTGTGTATATTACTGTCAGTTTAACTCCATATAGTTCTGTGCGTCACTGTACTTTTGGAGCATTATAGTGCAGAATATTATAGTGTATCCATGGAGTGTGTCTGTGTAGTGTGAGTACTCAAATTAAAGTGCACCAACACCTTGCATTGATTAAAGTGCATATACATACAGATTTCAACTTCTTCTTTACATTTGCATATAAGCAGTGCTCCCTCCATCCCAATAATGTCTGGGAGGGCAACAAGGAGAGGCAGACGTTCCCTTGGCACTGTAAAGGGGCCAGCAACAAATGTGTCCACAGGCAAAGGTGGACATGGTGGTCAGTTCTCAGGCAGGGCATAATTTCCTCTGTTTAGTGTGTTTGCCCATGCTATCCCACCACAGCAAGTAGAGGAGGTGGTGGACTGGCTTACTAATCCTTCCTCATCCTTCTCATCCTCTGTCACGCAAGCAGAGACAAGTGTGCAGTCCCCTGCAGTTGCCAGAGGGGATAAACCTGCCTCCTTGTCCACATATGTTCCTGCCATAGCCCCAACATCAGCCATTGAAGAGTCAGCTGTCAGTTATTTGACCACAGTGTCAGCCATTTGCTCCTTGATGATGCCCAGCCATTACTGGATTCAGATGTTGGTTCTGAGGTTGAGAATGACAGGAACATGAGCCTAGAGAGAGGGAGAAACTGGTAGACAAATTGGCATTCACGTTCCCCAAGCCGCAGCGTATTGCCAAGCTGTCTCCAGTGGTAATGATGAAAATGGAGCAGATGGAGATGATGATGAGGTCACTGATGCAACTTTGGTGCTAAATAGAACAGAGGAGGAAACTGAAGGTGAGGCGGCACAACCCCAAGAAGGCCGAAATCAAGAAAGAGTAGAGAGCAGCCACCCTATTCCATCACGTTCTGCAGCTGTTATCGCCTGACCCACTCCCCAAACCTCAGCTGTTTGGGCCTTTTTCAGCACATCTGCAGCTGATCACACTGTTCCTATCTTCAAACTGTGTCTCAGGCACATCAAACGTGGCAAAAACACCAACCATTTGGGTGCCACATGCTTAACAAGGCATTTAATGCCCAACCACTCAGCCTGTTGGCAAGAGCACCTAAACTGCACCCAAAAGGGGCACAAATCTGTCCCTCCACCTCCTCTTTGCCCACTTCAGGCTGCCCCTGTGATACTGAGTCATTACCTTTCATCAGCCTCCACTGACAGGGATGATGGTATAGCACAGGGTGTCCCAGGTCCTAGCAGCAAATCTGGCAGCAGCACACCACCATCTGTAGACTGTAGCCGGCAAGTTTCTCAAGCCGGCAAGGCAGTCAGCCGTAAAATCCACCTTACTGCTACACATGGTCCAGCAAGCATGGGCAGGGATGATATATTTCATTCACAGTACACGGGGTAACACTGCTTGCAACTCGAAAGGGCAGGGCTCGGTGCTGCAGTTTGTTGTGCCCTCCTCCATACAGCTGGTGGTGATGATGCCAGACCTGTGAGCTCTACCCCCTCCCCCTCCTCCGCTACATCCATGCCCTCCTCTGCAGAATTGTCCTATGAACATCAGGTACCCACTAAGCATTCAATGGCCTATTCCCAGAGTCAGGCTAAAAGGTGCCATGCAGTGCTTCAGCTGGTGAGTTTAGGGGACAGGAACCACACCAAAGCAAAGATTCTTTCATCTCTGCAGGGACAGGCCCAGAGGTGGTTCACACCATGCCAGCTGAATCCAGGAATGGTGGTGTCCGATAATGGCTAAAAAAACCTCCTGTCCGCCCTTAGACAGGGAAATTTGACACATATGCCATGCCTGGCATATGTCCTCAATTTGGCGGTGCAGCATTTCCTAAGTACGTACCCAGGCTTGCAAGATGTACTAAAAAAAATCAGGCCAGAAGAGTCTGTAGTCATTTCAGGTGATCATACACAGCCAGTGCTCGGTTAGCTGAATGTGATTTGTGACATGCCCACCAGGTGGAACTCAACTTTGGGAATGCTGCAGTGGCTATACATGCAGCAGAGGGCCGTTAACGAGTACCTGTGCCAGTATTGCACAACGACAGACTCAAGCCGCCTCTGCTTTTTTCCCCATGCCAATGGCTGATCATTAAGGATGCATGCACTGTATTTTCACCATTTGAGGAGGCCACAAGGATTGTAAGCAGTGACAGTGCATGCATCAGTGACACAATCCGTGTTGTGTTCCTGCTGGAGCAGCCTCTGCATGAAATTATGGACAGGGCACTGGAGACAAAGCAGTAGGAAGGAGAAGAGGACTTCCTTTCCTCTAAAGGCCCACTTTATTTAGACACCATCATTCCTATGTCACAGAAGACATATGAGGAGAGAGGGGAGAAAGATGTGGAGGAGGATTCTGGCATTTTCATAGGCTTCGAAGAAGAGGAAGACGAGGGTCAATCTGTAAGCGATGGCTTTCCAAACCCAGGACCCCTGGGAGTAGTATGTGGCTGGGAGGAGGAAGTTCCAGATGCTGTCATCCTGAGTGTCCCTGAGGAGTCTGCTTCTCTAAATTGGATTTAGGTCCAGACTTTGACTGGGCCATTCTAACACATGAATATGCTTTGATCTAAACCATTCCATTGTAGCTCTGGCTGTATGTTTTGGGTCGTTGTCCTGCTGGAAGGTGAACCTCCACCCCAGTCTCAGGTCTTTTGCAGACTAACAGGTTTTCTTCTAAGATGGATGGAGCCCTGTATTTGGCTCCATCTGTTTTCTCATCAACTCTGACCAGCTTCCCTGTCCACGCTGAAGAAAAACATCCCCACAACATGATGCTGCCACCACCATGTTTCACAGGTGTGTGCAGTGTTCGTTTTTCACCACACATAGCATTTTGCTTTTAGGCCAAAAAGTTCAATTTTGGTCTCATCTGACCAGAGCACCTTCTTCCATATGTTTCTGTGTCCCCCAAATGGTGTCTCGCAAACTGCAAACAGGACTTCTTATGGCTTTCTTTCAACAATGTCTTTCTTCTCGCCACTCTTCCATAAAGGCCAAATTTGTTGCGTGCACAACTAATAGTTGTCCTGTGGACAGATTCTCCGACCTGAGCTGTGGATCTCTGCAGCTCCTCCAGAGTTGCCATGGACCTCTTGGCTGCTTCTCTGATTAATGCTCTCCTTGCCCGGCCTGTCAGTTTAGGTGGATGGCCATGTCTTGGTAGTTTTGCATTTGTGCCATACTCCTTTCATTTTAGGATGATGGATTGAACAGTGCTTCGTGAAATGTTCAAAGCTTGGGATTTTTTTATAACCTAATGGCACGTACACGCGACCAGAATTTTGGTCGGAAAGAGCTCTGATGGTTTTCCCAACGGGATTTCCCTCAATCTGTCTTGCATACACACGGTCACAACAAATTCCCTCCGTCAAGAACGAGGTGACGTACAACACGTACGACAGGACTAGAAAAAGGAAGTTCAATAGCCAGTAGCCAATAGCTTCCGTCTTGAATCTGAGCATGCATGAGTTTTTGCGCGTTGGAATTGCATACACACAAACGCATTTTCCGATAGGAACTTTACCGACCGAAAAATTGAGAACATGCTTTCAAACTTTTGCTGGCTGAAATTTGGCCAGCAAAAGTACAATGAAGCATACACACAATCACATTTTCCGACCAAAATCTCTCATCGGCCTTTTTCCAAACGTGTGTGTACGCGGCGTAACCCTGCTTTAAACTTCTCCTGATTTTAATTCTGACCTGTATGGTGTGTTCCTTGGCCTTTATGATGCTGCTTGTTCACTAAGGTTCTGTAATAAACCTCTGAGGGCTTCAGAGAACAGCTGTATTTATACTGAGATTAAATTACACACAGGTGAACTATATTTACTAATTAGATGACTTCTGAAGGCAATTAGTTCCACTACATTTTACATAGGGTTATCAGATTAAAGGGGGTTGAATACAAATGCATCCCCACTTTTCAGATATTTATTTGTAAAAAAAAAATGTGAAAAACATTTATCATTTTCCTTCCTCTTTACAACTATGTGCCGCTTTGTGTTGGTCTATGAAACATTTCAGTTTTTGGTTGCAACATGACAAAATGTGGAAAATTTTGAGGGGTATGAATACTTTTTCAAGGCACTGTATATTTCTTGGAAAACAGATCAAAACAAAATCCTAAGTGTGAAGCACTGTTAATTTAAACAGGAAATTATCATAAAATAACTAACCATCTGTTATTATCTGTATTTAAAGCTCAGTGATTTTACAAGTAAAATGAATATACCAGTCTCCTGGGTGCCACCTTTGCCATACCATCTGTGAATACAGTACATTACATATTTTCCTAAATCCATTTTTAGGCAAGTTTTAAGTGTATATACAGCTCAATATTGCGGAGAAATCTGATGAATCAAATGATTCCTCTCCAATCATGGGCAAATTGTTAGCTTTTGAAGGATGTCAGAGGTCATTTGTCACATAATAGTATCTAAACCAATTTTATTTTTACATTTTGGATAAAATAGTAAAGGGTTAGAATTGCTATCAGGCTGTTATTGCTGTTTGTGTCTCTACTGGGTAGATTCACCCTCTCCAGTGGTGTATCTGGCACAGGGCAATGGGTGTTTTTGGCAATGGGTATAGCCAGTTGTGGGCGAGGATTTTCCACCTAATGGTGCCTGTATAGTTCTGACAATCTGAGTAAGTGGCTACAATACCCTGTCATCCTGGACTCCACCCCTTACAACCAGCAGGAGCCATATATTTAAAGCGCATATATGGACAACCCTTTTTTTAATGTTTGGGCTAGAGAATGAAAGGATTAAAATCCGGACAGTTCATATTTGCTGTCCAAGTACGATTGGGAAAATTTCCTATCACTTCCTGTCCCAGAGGCACAACAGAAAATTAGAGGATATCTTCCAAACTGAGCGGCTTTCCCATCTTAGAGAGTTGTCCATGAAACAGGTGTCCTCATTGGACGGTTTGCCCTTACCTTTGTTCAGGGGACAACTATAACATTAATGCTGCGTACACACGACCGGACTTTTCGAGGGACTAGGTCCGACGGACTTTCTGCGGAGTTCTGACGGAGTTCTGATGGACTTTCTGAATGAACGGACTTGGCCACACACAATCACACCAAAGTACGATGGATTCGAACGTGATGATGTACGACCGGACTAGAATAAGGAAGTTCATAGCCAGTAGCCAATAGCTGCCCTCGCGTCGGTTTTTGTCCGTCGGACTAGCATACACACGAGCGGATTTCTCGGTAGGAACTGGGTCCGGCGGCGTTTCGGTGGAAAAATTTGAAACATGTTCCATTTCTAAAGTCTGTCAGATTTTTGAAAATCAAAAGTCCGCTGCACCCCACACACGATCGAATGGTCTGCCGGAATCGTTCCGTCGGACCTTTGATGTCGAAAAAATTCCTGTCGTGTGTACGCGGCATTAGAGTCTTCCCTTAGTTTCTCTCAAGATTACAATGGTCACCAGAAAAAAAAAAGAGTGCATTTCTATAGCTCCTTAGTTTGTATGTTAAATAGACATGTGCACTGCCCAAAAATTTGTTGGTTTTCATAAAAAAAAAATTTTTTCGGAAATTTGTAATTTCATACATTTGAAAATTCATAAATTAGAAAATTCGAAAAGTCACGCGTTTTTCTCTTTTTTTTTAAATAGCCGTGTTCCCGGCAATTGCAACCTCAATTCAATATAAATGTGATTTGACTAGTTTTTTTTTCTTTAGAAATTTCATTTTTGCTGCAGCATGTTCTATATATGCCACCGATGCATCACTTTACAGACAAACTAAGGGGACCCCCCCCCCACACTATATTTAAAGGAATTTTTGAGTTTTTATTGTTTCACTTTAAGCATCATAAAAATCACTGCTCCTATAAAAACGATTGTTTTAAAAAAAAAAAATTGCATTGATACGTTTCCCAAAAGCCAGTACCCGGACCCCCATGCCCTTTTTATGGCCAATTACTTGCATATAAGCCTTCAAAATAGGCGTTTTTGATTTCTCATGTTCCGCTCCTATAGACTTCAATGGAGTTCGTGGATCAGGGTAGATCATTTCCACTGTTCGGGAACCGAACCCCCTGTTTGACCCATCTCTATTTCTAACATAAAGCACACCAAGATTTAAGGAAGAACGCACATGAATCTTGTATTTAGACAATATTTGTTTATCCAGGAGTTCAGTTTTAAAAACAGATAATTGTCCAGACACTCACCCACTTAAATTTAAACTTAAAGTGGAGTTCCCTCTTGGGGTAAATAAATTAAAGTCAGCAGTTACAAATACTGTTGCTGCTGACTTTTACTATATGGACACTTACCTGTCCAGGGAGCAAGCAATGTCGGCACCCCAGCCGATCTTCAGATCAACTGTCAGGTGTAGCCACCGCCATTCCGGGTAAGGGAACCTGGCAGTGAAGCCTTCCGGGCTTCACGCTTGGTTTCCTGACTGCGCATGCGCACTGCGCTTTCTTATTGGCCCAGCGGTTTTGGAAGGAGGAGGGGCCGAACTTCCAGGAGATCGGGCTGCCAACCGGTCTCCTGGAAGTGGGGAAGGGGACCTGTCAAAAACAGGTCCCCGTTCCCCCCTGAAAGGTGCCAAATGTGACACCGCAGGGGGGGGGGGGGGAAGCAATTAAGTGGAAGTTCCACTTTTGGGTGGAACTCCGAATTAAATTAAAATTCCAGATCTTGCTTGTAACTTCTCAAAAAAACGTGACTTACATTGGGGATTTAATTAAATTGCATTCTGTTTATTATTTCAGGATTTAAAATTTTGTAACAGCTCAACTCTAATCAGAAAACTTTTTTTTTTTTTTTGTCGGCAGCACTGATGAGAAATCTGACAGGCTGGTTGTACATAACTCAATCGATAGATCAACTTGTGTACAACCCGCCTGCTTGTACATACACTGAAATTGTCCGGTCCCTGCTGAACTTCAATCCATGTATGGCCGGCTCTAGAGATACACTTTAACCATGTGCTGACCGCCGTACGTATATGTACAACCTGTCAACAAATGATTACATCAAAATGATGGCAGCTGCAGCCATGATCTTGATGTCAATTTTTACTACTGACAAGTAGGGATGAGCTTGGTCTTCGAGTCGAACATCGGCTTTTCTCCCGTTCGGCGAAGCCAGAACTCTGTGGGCCGTTTGCGCCAAATTCGTGTGGCGCTCACCGCCCACAATGCACTGCGCCATCGCAGTGCATTGCTGGCTCATGATTGGCCAAGAATGCACTGTGACCCTGCATTCTTGGCCAATCACAGCGCCGGCAGCGAGGAGAGCCATGATTGGCCACAGGCATCATAGCTCAGGCTGTGTGGTACACGCCCCACACTATATAAGGCCACCAGCGCAGCGGCCTTGTGTAGTGTTACGGCATCTGCAGGAGTTATGGGGTGTTGTCTGTGTACCTTCAGCGCAGTATACACCTGTATCTACATATATTGCTATATTGCTCTTCTCTAATTGAGCCATCAGCCATCTGCAGAAGTTTGTGGGTGTAGTTTGTGTGCCTTGAGTGCAGTATACACCTGTATCTACCTATATAGCTATATTGCTCTTCTGTAATTGTGCCATCAGCCATCTGCAAGAGTTTGTGGGTGTTGTCTGTGTGCCTTCTGACAAGCTTTTACAGTTCTGAGAAGGGACGAGCACCCCCAGAGCTGTCATTCTCTGGCTGTCATACGCAGCAAATCAAGCATGATCTGTGCTGGATTAGGTGCTTTGGAGAGCAGAGGAGGCCTTGGGGGTTTAATAGAAACCAATGATGTCTCCATAAAGAGGACTTTTCATCTACCGAAAGCTTGTTAGCCCCTTGTGATAGCTATAACGTAAAGTAAAAAAAATAAAAATGCCATCTATCCCCTATTTTGTAGACGCTATAACTTTTGAGAAAACCAATCAATATACACTTATTGCGATTTTATTACCAAAAATATGCAGAAAAATACATATCGGCTTAAACAGAGAAAAAAATTAGCTTTTTAAAAAAAAAAATGGGGATATTTATTATAGCAAAAGTACAAAAATATTGTGTTTTGTTCAAAATTGACGCTATTTTTTTGTTTATAGCGCAAAAAATAAAAACCGCAGAGATGATCAAATACCACCAAAAGAAGCTCTATTTGTGAGAAAAAAAAAAAGACGTCAATTTTGTTTGGGTGTAACGTCGCACGGCCGCGCAATTGTCAGTTAAAGCGGCGCAGTGCCGAATCGCAAAAATATTGCTTTTTTTTCAATATTATCGCTCTATTTTTGTTTATAGCGCAAAAAATAAAACTCGCAGAGATGATCAAATACCACCAAAAGAAAGCTCTGTTTGTGGGGAAAAAAGACGTCAATTTTATTTGGGTGCAACGTTGCACAACCGTGCAATTGTCAGTTAAAGCGGCGCAGTGCCGAATCGCAAAAATATTGCTTTTTTTTCAATATTGTCGCTCTTTTTTTGGTTATAGCACAAAAAATAAAACTCGCAGACATGATCAAATGCAACCAAAAGAAAGCTCTATTTGTGGGGAAAATTACGTCAATTTTGTTTGGGTGCAACGTCGCACGACCGCGCAATTGTCAGTTAAAGCGGCGCAGTGCCGAATCACAAAAAGTGCTCTGGTCAGGAAGGGGGTAAATCCTTTCCTGGGCTGAAGTGGTTAATAATAATGTACTGCCTGACAGTTCTAAGTCAACTTACAGCAAACAATGCTGATTTTAACAGGTGTGTGAAAAATTGAAAAATCGCCCCAGGCAACAAGCGGTTAAACTGAGTTTTCAAGAGCGTCTGGCAAACGTTAGAATTGCCAGGTTGCCGGCCGCCTCTGTGCACCTAATCTTGCTGATTTGGGCAACTCATATCAACCGACCAGAGGTGCCTTATCATGCGCAGTTCAGCCAACCGCGTGAAGTCATTTTCCGTGCGCTTCTCTCCAAGGCGCAGATTATAAATTCAAGAGGGAACAGTTATAACTTCTGACAGGTCTCCTCACAAACTGTATGATTAAACTTTCTCCCGCAGTCGCCTTTACATGCTAATTAGGTCATTAACAACATGCCAGGAGAAAACGTTAAGATAAGTTGCAATGAAACATATTCATCCTGAAAGGGCAGCGGCGAATGTTGAAAATACGCGAGTAAAAAAAAAAAAATGAAATTGCATAAATTATGAGGAATCGGCTCGGCATGAAAAATGCAGCAGGATTAGGGACGGTTTTTCTATGTGGGAGTTTAAACTGCCGTCAGCTCCGGGGCTTGTTTCATTACGGTGATGCACAACATGTCCCCGAGCCCTTACGCAACCCCCTTGTGAATTGGCTACATTTGATTTAGTGCCACATGAGCGGTTAATGAGTCTTGTGCTGGGAAAATAACTCTTTATATGCGTTGGTAGTACATTCTTTACGTGTTTATCTACCAAATCATTTTGCCATCTACCTGGTGAATCCCTGCAACATTACCGGGTGATACTTTTTTTCATTGCAAAGAGAACCAATCAGGGTGGAGATTTTGAATTTATTATAGATATTTATATAGTACAAACAATTTACATATACAGTATCTCACAAAAGTGAGTACACCCCTCACATTTTTGTAAATATTGTATTCTGTCTTTTCATGTGACAACACTGAAGAAATGACACTTGTCTACAATGTAAAGTAGTGAGTGTACAGCTTGTATAACAGTATAAATTTGCTGTCCACTCAAAATAACTCAACACACAGCCATTAATGTCTAAACCGCTGGCAACAAAAGTGAGTACACCCCTAAGCCCTTGTACACACGGTTGGACATTCTGACAACCAAATCCGTTGGATTTTGTCCGACGGATTTTGTCCGAAACTGTTGCATACACACGGTCGGACAAAGTTGTCGGAAAATCCGATTGTACATAACGTGATGACGTTATTTTGTTACGACAGGACTACGTTCAGGCTAGTAGCCAATAGCTTTGGTCTAGGAATTTGATCTGAGCATGCGTGGCACTTTGTCCGTCGGAGTAGGCTACACATGATCGGAGTATGTCCGATCGGAGCATGTTGTCAGAAAATTTTATAGACAAGTTGGAAAACTTGGTCCGTCGGATATTCCGACGGAAACAGTCCGATGGAGACCACACACAGTCGGATTATCCGACAATACGGTCCGATCGGACACATTCCGTCGGAATCTCCGACCGTGTGTACAAGGGCTAAGTGAAAATGTCCAAATTGGGCCCAATTAGCCATTTTCCCTCCCCGGTGTCATGTGACTCATTAGTGTTACAAGGTCTCAGGTGTGAATGGGGAGCAGGTGTGTTACATTTGGTGTTATCGCTCTCACTCTCTCATACTAGTCACTGGAAGTTCAACATGGCACCTCATGGAAAAGAACTCCCTGAGGATCTGAAAAAAAGAATTGTTGCTCTATATAAAGATGGCCTAGGCCAGCCATTCTCAACCAGGGTTCCGTGGAACCCTGGGGTTCCTCCAGAGGTTGCCAGGGGTTCCTTGAGCTGTGGCTGATGAACCACATTTTTGATGGTGCCTATCTTTAAGGGTGGTAATCTGAGCATCACTTTAAGGGGGACATTATTCCTATTGGCCACCAGAATCTGGGGCATTGTTCCTATTGACCCCTGATAAATTGGTTTTAGTAAGGGTTCCTCGAGACCTGAAAATAATTTTTGGGGTTCCTCTAGGGTGAAAAGGTTGAGAAAGCCTTGCCTAGGCTATAAAAAGATTGCCAAGACCCAACGATGGGGCACTATTCCTCCCACTGACACCAATTATGGGTACTATTCCTTCCACTGAGACACTAAATCTCCCACTGACACCAACGATGGGGCACTATTCCTCCCACTGATACCAATTATGAGTACTATTCCTTCCACCGACGCCAAGGATGGGACACTAATTCTCCCACTGACACCAACGATGCAGCACTATACCTTCTACTGACACCAATGATGGGACACTAATCCTCCCACTGACACCAAAGAAGGGACATTATTTACTTCCACTGACACCAGAACATTTTCTACTCTCACTGGCCACAGTCTGGCACCCCTAAAGTCTGAAGGAGAGTTAACTGGAGCCTTTGTTTATAAAGTTAGGGGGCCCCTGGTCTAGGGGTAGAGGGATAGGAAAAAAATACTTACCTTATTCCTTACTCTCCCTGCAGTTGGCACGCTCAAACACTCTCCTCCTTTTTGGGCCCTCTATATACTCATATACAATGCAAAACCACTGGTTCTGAATTGTACTTGATCACATCAGAGAAGCTGAGACTAGATGAGCAGCGAAGAGGGGTAACTTCAGGTGATGGTAACACAGGGAGGAGGCCTGTGGAGGGAGGGATAAAGTGCATACATTTCAATATTCCTTACCCCTTAGACCAGTGGTCAGGCCCTCTAACAGGCCAGGTTTTATGTATTACCTTGGGGAGATGCAGACTAGAATACCGCAATCACTGAGCAGCAAATAATATCACCTGTGATACCTATACCTTTTGTACAACCCTCAGGGCTCCTACAGACAGTAGTCTGTTTTACCTTGTCTAGGTACTTGCTCAGGCTGGAAAATAAGAAAAATATTCTTTAGACTTCTAGTAGTTAAATGGTTTGGTTTATTTATATCTCACTTTTTTGTGTGCTGCCCATTCATTTCCTCTATGTTTTTTCCCTCTGATCTTTTATAATGTATCTCCCTGTGAAAAATATTAAATGTGCCATAAGACACATTTTAAGAGGGCTGTTGGGAGCACTAATGTGGAAGCATTGATTTTTAAAGGGGCTGTAATAGTAGTTAACTCTGACAGCATCATATGTTGTGTCTTTAGTTTGACTCCCTCATCTCCAACAATTCCTTTGGCATGTTTGCAGTCTTAGGCCATCTCCTAGCCATCTCTAGCCATCTCCTAAAGCATGCCTGAAGTCTTTGGCCATCTCCTGTTGCATGTCTGCAATATCTAACAACCTTTTGTAGAATTATGTTCATTTCATGTTATGTGTGGCTGCCTTGTGGTGTTAATGGCCATACTTGAGGGCCTCCAATATAAAGGAAGTTGAGCACTTCAAGGGGGCAGCAGCTGAATGGCCGAGATTGAATGGTTTTTATAGTTCAGACTTTAAAATAAATGGGATGTCTTAATGCAATAGGCATGACCACAATGCACAGATGAAAGAAGAGACTTTAAAGCGTGTGCTCAATGAACATTTGTGAAAGGGGCTCTGCTGAGATCCTTGCATTAATATGCAAGGTCTGCTTATTTTATACGGCCTCCTCCCCTCATGTAAAATTGATAAATTGTTGTAGTAAAGTGATTCTAAAGATAAAAATTGTTATTTAAAAAAAAAAAAAAAAAACATGTCATATTTACCTGCTCTGTGTAATGGTATTGCACAGAGCAGCTCCGATCCTCCTCTTCTCAGATTTCCCTCTGGCGCTCCTGGTTCCTCCCTCTGCAAAGTGCCCCCACAACAAGCTTCTTGCTATGGGGGCATCATGAGCTAATGAGCCCCCCCCACTCCCTCCTCACTGGCTGTGATTGACAACAGCAAGAGCCAATAGCTCCCGCTGCTGCCTCACTGTCCAATGAGGAAAGAACGAGCAGGGAGAGCCACCTGTGAGCAAGTTGAAATGCTGGTTAGTGAGATAGCTGCTGCCCCAGGCAGGAGGGAAACAGTTAACCTGTTTCACGCACTTTGCTGTGTTCTGCCTCACTACATGTGCTGATAATAAAAGGGAGGAGGGCTCTACCCAGATAAAGAGTTTGCTGTATGGAAAGAAGACACAGACAAGCCATAAAATGAAATCTCCAGCGGTTTACAGAGAAGAGAGAAGGAGGGCAGTTCCAAATCAGACAGCAAGCCTGCCTGCTCTCACATCCACTATGTAAGAGGATTGCTAGGATCTGCAGTCTGTCCTGAAAATACCAGCTCTGGATACCGCCTCCATGGACTTTGCTATAGATGGACTATAGATGACCTGTGCTTGTATGTTAGAGATTAAGAACATTAGGAAAAGACTGTGCACTTTGTTCTGTTATGCTAAGAGTTTTCAGTAAAGCTTTTGAAACTTTGTCCTTGGCTTGTCTGAATTTACTAAAGGAGTTATGCAAGTAACTGGTACACATAGTCTACAGCGTGGGTTAGTAAAGCACATTGGGGTATGAAGACAGAACTGCAAGAGTAATGTGGTGAGGAGTAAAGCAAGTGGTTACCCACTTGGTTTACCAAGGTTTACCAAGCAGACTGTCATAAAGCATGTGCCTGTGACAAGTGGGACAGCCTCTTGCAGTGAGGGAGTTGTTGGCGTGCTCTCTGGGAGAGCAATAGGAGCAGATCAGCGCCACAGAGGTTCTCGGCCTGTGCAAAGGTACAGAAGAGAAATACTGTTTTATCGGCGTATAACACACGTATACGCCAATCCCTGGAACGGATCGAGCGCCGCCGAAATACACATAGCTGAGAGTACTCAGCTAGGCTCAGCTCCTCTCGGCTCCGCTCACAGTCGGATGTCCTGTGTATCTTGGCTCCTCTCGCAGTCCCGCCCAGTTCCGCCCTACAATGGATATAACACAGGGACTAGGTGAGACTGTGAGAGGAGCTGAGCATAGCTGAGTACTCTCGGCTATGTGTACATCGGCGGCACTCGGCTCCACTCACAGTCATGCCCAGTCCCACCATCGGATCTGTGTTATGTCCATCATAGGGCAGGACTGGGCGGGACTGCGAGAGGAGCCGAGATACACAGGACATCCGGCTCTGTGTATCTCGGCGGCGCCATATTTAAACAATGACAAGGCTGCAATGACAATGACAAGGCTGCAATGGCACTGGGACAAGGCTGCAAAGACAATGACAAGGCTGCAATGACACTGGGGCAAGGCTGTAAAGACAATGACAAGGCTGCAATGACACTGGGGCAAGGCTGTAAAGACAATGACAAGGCTGCAATGACACTGGGGCAAGGCTATAAAGACAATGACAAGGCTGCAATGACACTGACAAGGCTGCAAATTACACTGGACAAGGCTGCAATGACACTGGACAAGGCTGCAGATGGACACTGATAAGGCTGCATTGATGGACATTTAAATGTAAGTTTGTTTTTCTTAAACTTCCCTCCTAAAAGGTTTTTTCCTTAAAATTCCCTCCTAAACTTGGGGTGAGTGTTATACGCCGGCACGTGTTATGAGGCGATAAATATGGTAATTAATGCAGAGCACCATTACTGGGAATGAGGTAGCGGAGATACCGCTGTACAGGTGGAAAGCACACAGGCTCAGCATGTCCCTCTTAAAAAACAAGTGATAGTAATGGTGTACATCAATATGAAAAGAGTTAACAAAAGTTTGGTCATCTTTTCCAGTTGGTGAGCATGGCTCAAGTAAAGCTACCCCATGTGTAAGGCAGAAACCAGATATACCTGTGCTAAAATCCCATGTGTAAGGCAGTGACCCCATCCAAGGTTCCTAGGTTAGCCCAAAAGAATCCACCCCATGGCCGCCTATGTGACCCACGTTTGATGTACAATGAGGGAGAGGGGGACATGCCACCCATTAGCCCCAGTACACCTGGTCTCACTTGCAACTGGGCTCTGGCATTTTGCCACCGTGGGAGGACCCTAAGAAGACAGGAAGGTGGTCTACTGCAGGACCTTATTAAAAGGTCCCACAATGGGTGTAAAGGGCCCCAGGACCAGTGGGAAAGGCCCCGGTTGCATACATTTCTTGCACAAGGGCCCTGAAGGTTCTAGTTACACCTGGAGACGTGTAATATCATCACCATTCTTCTGGTGAGATCCTGAGAATTCTGAGCGTCCCAAATGTTGCACTTTGCTGGAGCATGTTCTTGTGACATTTGGGACCCATTAACGTTCCCAGGATCTTGCCAAAAGGATGGTCACATCAAATGTCTCCATTACAAAACTCGGGGATAAGGAAAGAATATTTTCATCCTTTTTAAATCTAAGTTTTTTCCTTACAGATGGTGAGAGGGGGCAGCATGTAATAGAAGAACCTCATTATTTAGTGAAAAGTGTACTTTAACCACTTGCCTAGTGGCCACATTTACCCCCTTCCTGCCTAAGCCAGTTTTCAGCTTTCAGCAGTGTCACATTTGGAATGACAATTGCACGATCATGCAACACTGTACGCAAACAACATTTTTATCATTTTTTTCACACAAATAGAGCTTTCTTTTGGTGGTATTTAGTCACTGCTGTTTTTTTTAAAGACATTTTTTGCTAAATAAATGAATAAAGACCAATATTTAGAAAAAAAATAAAAACATTTTCATAATTTGTTCTAAAATTTTGCAAACGGGTAATTTTTCTCCTTCATTGATGTACGCTGATGAGGTTGCACTGATAGGCACTGATAGGCTGCACTGATGGCCACTAATGAGGCAGCACTGTTGGGCACTAAAGAGGAAGTACTGATGAGGCAGCACTGATAGGTGGCACTGATGGGCACTGATAGGCAGCACTGATGGGCACTGATAGTTGATACTGATAGGCACTGGTGGGCAGCATTGATGGGCACTGATATGCAGCACTGATGGGCACTGATATGCAGCACTCATAGGTGAAACTGTAGAGAAGGCACTGGTGGGCACTGACTGGCAGCACTGGTGGGCACATATTGGGAGCACTGGTGGTCACTGTTGGGACTGCAATGAGAATCAGTGCCCTGATTATCAGTGCAGATGTCCCTCTGTCTTCTCCTCTCCTCATGATCCTGATTGGCATCATATGACAGTGTCCCAGAACTAGACAACCGTGCTGTAGCTGTCAATCAGCTATAGCGCGGTCCGCAAGTGGTTAAAGAACTAATAATAATAAAAAAGTGATCTATTCTTTAATTATTATTATTTAATTATGTAAATACAATGGTATTTTGAATTTAATTCTTTAATTATTATTTTTTGATTACTTTATTTAATTACTATTATTTTTTTATTCTATCACTATTACTTTTTTCATTTGTAATTTTTTTTATTATTATTTTCAAGCAGGCACTGGTTTTGTGTATGACTTTCATCAATCAATATCATTGCAGAAGAACATTTCAGAGATATAAGGGACTATACATTTTAAACTCATTAGTCGCTTTCTGAAACCTTGCTTTGATAATTCCATTAAGCCGAAAGGATCATTGCCATAATTATTATTGTCTCAAGAGAGAGATCAAAAGTTTCACTCCAGGCAAGATAGCTTTAACACAAAGGACTACATATAGATTTTCTGTCACTCCACAATGCACTGGAGAATAATTTGACTTTCTAAGAAGACCCAAAACTCCCTGTCACAGGGCTAGTATTTCATTCACAGGAAACTTTTTGTGTTACCGTCCAGAAGACATTTTTAAGGAGTCCATGTGCTCAACATGTAAATTCTGGTTCCGGGCCAATGTTGGCAGAGACTCGGCGCTCCATCTACCAAGTCTCATTGTGTTATCATGTTGCAGAAATGTATATATTGGAGCCATTTTACCTACTAACAAATCTGTATTTTTGCCATTCCATTGCTGAGATTTTGGCCTATTCTAGTGACCTGATCTTTCGCTACTGCAGTTATAGCAGACTCCAGCCAAAACAAATGAGATAAAAATGAACAACCGAATAAATTATATAACAACAAGCCAATGTTTGCTGCAATATTCAGCTTAAATCCTGACGTTTCCCCTGTAGTACTTTTTCTTCCTCTAAATGTCCTCAGTCTAATTGCTAGGTTCACTTAACAGCTGTTCCTCTGAGTCCAGGTCACCACGAATTCACTCTAGTCTGTGAATGCACAGTGAAAGGAGAAGTAGCACAGTGATGTGCTCATCTTGCTGCTAGTCAACACATGAACTGCTTCTTCCTCTTACACTCCAGCAGTGGCGTCACTAGGTGGTGGCTTCTGGGTTACAGCCAAATCTGGGGCCCATAGCCCAGAGTCGCTTACTGGGTGACCCTGTGTCCCGGATACCTTAATTCTGGGACAATACTGTGTCCCGAAATGAAATTGACGAAGTGAGCAAGCCCTGCCATAGCGCTGGTGCTCACTCCGCCTCCACCTGACACTCTATCTACTGGCCGCTGGTTGCTGGAACTATCTGGCATCTAGTAACTAGAGCAGGGATATGCAATTAGCGGACCTCCAGCTGTTACAAAACTATAAGTCCCATCATGCCTCTGCCTCTGGGTGTCATGCTTGTGGCTGTCAACGTCTTGCTATGCCTCATGGGAGTTGTAGTTCTGCAACAGCTGGAGGTCCGTTAATTGCATATCCCTGAACTAGTGACACCATGGCTGCGACTCTTTGCTCAACATTCAAAGTCTGCGCTTAGTCCTCTCCACTACAGACATCCACCCACCTCTATCTTCTGGCAAGTGACACTGCATCTGGGCCAGGTGAGTAGAGGGCCCCACTCCCTGCATCCCAAAGAACCAGGCTGGAATCTGCTACTTCACCTCCAAGGGGATCTCTAATTGGTGCCCCTGGAAGATGTCACTTTTGACGAAACGGCGTAGGGAGGAGCAGCGGGCTGATGTCACCACAAATCCACGCTAGTCCAGGAAGCGACGAGCAGCGATATTGTAGCCGGCCGGCTTGAATATTTTAATTTGTACGGTTTTTATACGAGAGACATGTCAGTGCAATGTGGTTGTTTGTCGTTAAATTTTCAGTATTACGCTATGGTAGTTCCTTTTTCTTATATATGGGAAATGAGCTCATAATCCATATGGTGTGTGCAGTGGAGAATATCTATTGCTATTACAAACGGAGCAGTGGATAAAACGGTGCTTGCCATTCTGACACAGAGATCCTGGCTAGGGGATAAGCCACAGGCAATATTAGATCTCGCAAAAGGGAGCAGCATTTTTATTGGTGGAGGATCCCTTTACTTTATTATGGCACTTCTTCTTGGGTGTTGTGTGTAACATCACTTTGGAGGTCCTAAGAAACACTGTTGGATTTGAAGAGTGGACTAATTAACCCCTCATTTACAGAGTGTGATTTTTAGTGACATTTGGACATTTTTTGATATACAATAATTATTATTTGTTTTTGATATAACTTATATTTTAACAGTTTTTGCACTATTATTTATTTATTTTTACACTATATGGGTTAATGCTATATGGTTCTTCAGATATTGTAGCGCAGCTTTTCTTTTTAGTTTACGGTATTGTTGTGTGTATCTCTCATTGAGTTGCAGCTATTACTTTATTCACGCTCCACTCTTTTAGTATTTTAGTGCTTATATTGTTTGGAGCAATATTTCTTCAGTCAAGTTTTATTTAATTTTTTTTCTATTGGTAGAATTTAATAGACAGCGCTGTATTGCCACTTTTTCCGATCTCTAATGGGCACCTGACCCTTCACAGTATGGAGCAGCTGGCACCAGCGATATCCTGATCACACAGTAAGGCTCTGTTCACACCTAGGCATTTTTGGGCGTTTTTCTTCTGTAAGCCTCATCACTAAAAACGCCCAACAAGACAAATCCCTTTTCCCATCTGAGTGTTTTGTCACCTGATTCAAATCCCCTGAAGCTCAAAAAAGTACTTTTTTGGCAGATTACAGGCGTTTTCTGCTTTTTGCATTGTTGACCTTTTGACCTGTACAAAATCGCAGCAAAAATTTGTGACAAAAATCGTGTAACTTTCTGCCTGAAAAGAAAAAACGCCTAGGTGCGAACAGGGCCTAAGTAAGGCCCCTTTCACACTTGTACGACTTGTCCTGCAACTTGGGACTGCAAAGTCGCACGGCAAGTCGTACCCCATGATTTCCAATGAGTATCATTCATATCTGTGCGTCTTCAAGTCGAACCAACTTTAAAGTAGTCCCTGTACTACTTTGGTCCAACTTTGATGAGAGCTGAGGTCCATAGATCTCAAGTTTACCCAGGCATTCCCTGAAATTGCGGCAAAATCGCACGACTTTCAAGTCGCGGTGGTATGAAAGGGGCGTAAGCGTTATTCTAGTAGGTTGGGGAAGCCCCCAGTCTCTGCCCTCTACATAACCAGAACTGCCAGAAAAACATTGGATTGTCAGAGACTCAGAGGGAGTTCTATAGAGCTGTCTGATGGATAGATGAGCCTTGAGCCTGTGCGTCATTCTCGGTCACTTTCTTCATCTCCCCCCTCCCTAACCTGCCAATGCTCTGTGGCCGCGCTGGAAGAGTCATAAATCATTGTGAGGGGAAGGAACCATGAACGAGTGCTTGGGAGGGAGGGGGGGGAATGTACAACTGTCAGTGTGTCTGTGTACATGTCTACTGCCTGTGTGTGTGCTACACTGAGACATGGGACAACGCTGGCTGTATGCTGAAGGACTGCTCACCCACTGTATACCCAGCATGTCACTGTACACAGGGTCCCTGGTAGAGAGACAGTCCCTGACCTGGAGACCAGTCCCTCTCCTTAGGGTTGCCACCTGTCCAGAATTCACCGGGACAGTCTGGGTTTTGGACCACGTGTCCCAGTTTCAGACTGCATGAAACCCAGACACATTTATTCACACTGAACTGTGGCTAACTGTCCCAGGCAGGAGGAACACTCTACTACCCCCTCGCCCCCACAGAGTCGGGCTATCTGTTGATTCGCCACACAGAGCACTAATCAGAAATGGCCAAATTATTTTTTAATTATTGTTCTGAGGTTTATACATGTCTGTGAGAGAATAACTTACGTGGCTCAGCATTGTAAGCATATTTTATGGGTACAAGAATGTTCAGGATTGGCTTGCAGAAAAGGTGGCAACCCTACCTCTCCTTCACCCACTACTGTGTATGGCATCTCCCTGATTAATGGGAGCAGTCCTTGTCTTATAAACAAACCCCTCTGTCCTTCTTTTATTGTCTTCCATTCCTCTACCAAGTGTGAATATCAGTTCTAATTCCTGTTTGGTAAGGACAGTCCCTGATGTATAGAGAATATCAAGGTAATAGACAGTCCATTATAGAGACAACCCTGGTTAAGCACTTCGGCTCCGAAAGATTTACCCCCCCCCCCCTTCGCGACCAGGCCATTTTTTACAGGCACTGCATTACTTTAACTGACAATTGCGTGTTTGTGCGACACTGTAGCCAAGAAAAATGGATGTCCTTTTTTTCCCCACAAATAGAAATTTATTTTGGTGGTATTTGATCAGCTCTGCGACTTTTCTTTTTTGTGTGCTATAAACAAAAAAGACGGTCAATTTCGAAAAAAAACAAAAAACAATATTTTTTACTTTCTGCTATAAAACATACCCAATAAAAAAAATCCCACCAAGTGTATATTGCTTGGTTTGAGCAAAAGTTATAGCATCTACAAACTATGGGATAGATTTATGGATTTTTGTTTTTCTGCTAGCCAGTAATAACGGCGATCAACGACTTATAGCGGGACTGCGACATTGCAGTGAACAAACTGGACACGCTGCATTTGGTGGCAGGTGACGGTTGTCCTGTACCATGTCCCCAGCCATTAGTAGAAATCAAAAAATTTGAAGTGAAATATATTGTGTAACTATTGTTTAATTGTGTGTGTGTGTGTATATATATATATATATATATATATATATATATATATATATATATATATATATATATATATATATATATATATATATATATATATATATATATATATATATATATATATATATATATATATATATATTAGAACTTTGCCATCTCTCAACCACAGCCTGTGATTGGACAATGAAGGAGCAGCTGCAGACTAATGAGCTCATCCCTTTGCTAACTTCTCCTACCAGCATGCTCTATACCAGCAACTGGGCACTACAACATACCAGCGGGAGGAGGAGCAGTGATCTTTAGCCTTGGTCTGCTCATGGTTTACCAGGCTGGGAGTTAGGGTGGGAAATTCAAATTACTGTCCTGAATATTTAGTATGCCCTGGCCAATCCCTGGGCAGATGTTTTCAGTAAGTGGTCTAGGAAGTGATAAATAGCTTGATGCCTTAAGGAGATGATCTTTTCCTCAACAGGGATGGATCTGTGAGCTTCAGAGTGCTGCTTGCCCCTGAAGCACCTCTGGACTGGATGTTGGATTTTTCTATCAAGGGATTGAGTCTGAGGATGAACCTGCTCTAGAACTCGTGAATAGAGACCCTGACTGACTCGCTACAAGACTGAAATCCAAGAAGCCTGCCTCATGGTCCCCAGCTGTAAAACTTTAATTATTCTGGAGCTATCTCATGGTCCCCAGCTATGACAACTGTGGTGGAAAGATCGCCGGAAAGATTTGAAACATATTTTAAATCTAAAGTCCGTCTGATTTTTAGACAGCAAAGGTCCGATGAAGCCAACACATGATCGAATTGTCCAGTGGATTCGTTCCGTAGGACCTAGTCCGTTGAAAAGTCCGGTCCTGTGTACGCGGCATTAAGCAGTACAGCAATGACATACTTCAAATCTTTAAAGGAAATCTGTACTGAAAGAATATGTAGGCTACCTTTGCTAACCTCTAAAATATTATCTAGATCACACAACCTGGGCTTGCTCATCACTACGTAGACTACCACAGTGGACAATAAATAGTGATATTTAAATCCGGGGCTCAGTCAAATGCAAGCCAATTTCCCAGACTTTGCGGATTGACGGCAGTGGATCGGTCAGTTATTTTAATAGAAATGACAGGCCTTCAGTTGCTTTACATGTTCTTTAAATGTATTTTTTACATACAACCAGTACAAATAATTGAATTTGACCTGCTATCAGACTTTTATATTCTCCTGTACTGAAGAGCTCAGACTGGGAAAGAGAGAAGCAGCACAAGCAGCCAGTCACTTGTGGTGCTGTCATGTGCTAATAAGGAGCATGCTGGCAGGAGGAGAGGTCAGTCAGCTGCTTCTCCTTTCAGGCTGGGGGGTAGATGACCTGTAATGCCGCGTACACACTATCGAATTGTCCAGCGGCCTCGGTCCGCTGGACCACAGTACGCCGGATCGTGTGTGGGCTCCAGCGGACTTTTTCATCGTAAAGTCCGGCAGACTTAGCAAGTAGTTTTGACACGAAATCGCCGGACTTTCGGAGCGTCCGTGTGTCGCCAAGTCCATTTGTTATAAAGTCCAGCGGATTGTTTGCCGGACCAATTCCACCGGACAATTCAATCGTGTGTACGCGGCATGAGTGTTACTTAGCTGGGCGTGAAAATCATTAGGCCTTTTGCCATACTGTCAAAAGTTTGTAGCACTCCTGCTCCATTATAGCTGCTGGTTCCATTATCCTTGTTTTGGCTATGATGCATTTTCCCTGTCTGTCTTTCCACCTGCAAGGTGATTGATGTAGCAAGTCTCTGGGTGGAAAGCAAACCTGTTTTAAGCTAGCCAAGCCTGCAGTCTCATGCTTTTGATATTGCGTTTTGGCTGCTCAATGACCAGGCCATTTTTTGAGATTCGACACTGCGTCGCTTTAACTGACAATTGTGAGATCGTGCGACATTGTATCCAAACAAAATTGGGTCTTTTTTTCCCACAAATAGAGATTTATTTTGGTGGTATTTGATCATCTCTGCGATTTTTATTTTTTGCAGTATAAACAAAAAAAGAGCGACAATTTTTGCAGTAATAAATATCCCCCAAAAATATATTTAAAAAAAAAAATTCCTTAGTTTAAGCCGATATGTATTCTTCTACATATTTTTGGTTAAAAAAAAAAATCGCAATAAGTGTATATTGATTGGTTTGCACAAAATTTATAGCGTCTACAAAATAGGGGATAGTTTTATGGCATTTTTATTATTTTTTTTTTTTATTAGTACTATCGGCGTTCTGCGATTTTTATCCTTGACTGCGACATTATGACAGACACATCGGACATTTTTGACACTATTTTGGGACCATTGTCATTTATACAGCAATTTATTTAAAGTGCAAAATAACGGCAATTTAGTCTGGCCGCAGCGGTATTACAAGGAATTGGCAGTCATAAAAGAACTTTCAGCTTCACAGTCCACCGCTTTAAAGATTCATTCCTAATTAAATGCGTACATTGAAATGGTAAGAAACCGAAGCGACGCAGTCACTAATAATTTTAATATCTCCATTAGTATTCGGGAGGCGACAGTGGCAGACACTACTGAGAAAGATAATTAGGTGAAAATCATTCCTTTAACACTGATTGTAAAATGACTTCAGAAATATATAGCTAAAATTTAAGCAAGCTGTTCCTCGTATGTTTGTATAATGGAGCCACAAATGAATGTGTTAGGAGTTTGTATCCCTTGGCTGGCAGATGTTGCTGTGAGCTATAAAAATAAAATCTCAAATAAAAATAAAGGAAGCCTTTAATGCACCATACATGATAAAACACAAGTTATACTTTATATATACAGCCAAACTTTTTTTTTTTTCGTTTAGTGTTTTTCCTGTTGCAGCCAGGGATGGACCTAGCCTATCTGATCTGGGGGTGCGGTAAAAAAGTCAGGGGTCATAAAGTCCACAGTGTGTCACAGTGAGTCATTGCAGTCTATCACACAGTGCCTCGACCAGTGAAACACTATTAAACAGAACCTGCACCCCCCTACATCAGATGTCGCTATCAGAGTCCCCCTTTACATCATGACTACTCATCAAAGCGACCTCCTTACATCAGGTGCCCCCATCAAGAGTGCCCCCTTACATCAGGTGTTCCCATCAAAGATTCCCCCTTACATCAGGTGTTCCCATCAAGTGTTTCCCCTTACATCTGGTGTCCTCATCAAGAGTGCCCCCTTACATCTTGTGTCCCCTTACATCTGGTGTCCTCATCAAGAGTGCTCCCTTACACCTGGAGTCCCCATAAAGAGTGCCCCATACATCAGATGTTCCCAGTAGAGTCCCCCTTACATTAATTTTCCCCATCAGAGTATTCTCTACATGGATTGTCCTCAGAGTGTCACCTTACATCAACTGTATGCATCAGACTGGCCCATGGATCAATGGATGCACCCTCAGACACCTGGGGGGGTACAACTAAAATCTGGGCAGGCACAGCCCACCCTAGCACCCCTTTAGATAACGGGCCCTGGTTGCAGTTCTGATGGGGAGATTTCCCTTCAAACCTAGTCTTGAAGACGCAACTGGAAATTTCTACAAAATGAGAAGAATTCTCTTCTTAGGCAGTTGTCCATGGAACTGGTTCCCCAATTAGAAGATTAACCCTCACCACTTGTTCTACTGGCAACACCAAAATTTGTATTTACTTTCTATCTCAATAGACACTATGAATAAGCTTGGGTTTGGTCAAAACCAAAAGTTAGCTGTGGGCAGGAGATTCTCTACAAGGGGTTTGAGATGCTAATGATGTCATTGACCTAATATGGCCATATGCACATATTATGATGTCACAAGCATCCCTGCTGCCAGGGCTGGACTGGGACAAAAATTTGGCCCTGGACTTCATCATGGCCGGCCCACTTTAATTTTGAGTGTCTCCATCAGCACTTCCCCTTACATCAGAGTGTCCTCCCTCTCCTCCCCCTCCCACCTGTACTCACAGTTTTGAAGGCAGCTTCTCGTTCCTCTCTCCAGTCATGTGATAAGTGATAAGAGGAGAGAGGATAGAACGTCTGCCAGCTGTCTATCTCCCTCTGCAGGCTGGAGGGAGCAGAAAGTCTAATGCTTTCTCCAGCAAGTGACGGCAGCTGCTCCTCCTAACAGGAGTGAAATCGCCATCACTCACTGTCAGAAAGGAGCGGCTCCAGGACTGCACCTGACCGGCCCACTGAGCCATCGGCCCACCGGGAAACTCCCTGTAGTCCCAATGGCCAGTACATGCCTGCCTGCCGCTTTGGGCCCTGCTTACAGACTTCCACATGTGATGCTGACTCTCCATGTTTAAAAGAACTGGAATCCAAAAAAGGAGCGGTTAGGCCGGGGACGAAAAGGCTCCTCCAGGTAGGAAATGAGGCGGGCTCTATTTGGACAAAGCTCACAGTGTGCAGTGAAATCAGAGTAAGCAATTTCAGTACAGGAAGCAGAAAATATAGGGACACAGTCTGCAAATTTTGGCACCACATCCTAATTCAAAAAGTGAAACCAAAGTTGGGGTAAAATGTGGACTTTACGGTGCCAATCATAACACCAGGAAAAACTAAAAAATAAACAAGTACGTATTAAAAGCACAAAATTGTATTATATATCATCATGCTAAAGGGTTATATATCTATAAAAAAACGCAATATACTGTACAATCGCATAAAAAAACGAGTTTCCCCAACAGAACACTAGTCACGTCTGGCCCAAATATTCCACATAAATAGAAGACATGGTTATATAGATAACTGCGAAGTATCCGATGGGAATACAGTTCGGCTTTTGGATCAGCATTTTCTTACTTTTTGGCCACATTTTCAGTGTGGGTATTCCCCTGGTGAGTTTACTCAGGAAGGTGGCCTTGTCTTTGGTTTAGAATTGCCATTCCCATACTGTGGATTTAGTGCGTGACCAAGGCAGTTTAACAAGAAGCCTCCATTGTGCCACCACAACCTCTGTACCCCTTCTTCTTTTCCCTTTATCCCCCAGGGCTGCTCTGGGTGCTTTCCTATTGGATGTTGCACTTTTTATACACATGGTTCATACGTGTTTTCATATGTGTTTTCATATGGTCTCCTGAGGAAGCAATCAAGCTGTAAAACTCATTGAGAACATTGAACCTCCTTTTGCATTTCTGGCATTGTACTATTATATCACAATGTGTCTTCTATTTTTTGTTAAATATATTTGGGCCAGCCATGACTAGAGGGAAACACTCTTTTTAGCGATTGTATATCAAATTTGTTTTATATATAACCTTTTAGCATGACGATGTATAATAAAATGTTGTGCTTTTAATACGTGTTTATCTTTTTTTCCTGGTGTTATGATTGGCACCGTAAAGTCCACATTTTTCTCCAACTTTGGTTTCAATTTCAGTACAGGAGAGGGCCCTGTTCATGACTGAAGGCTGGAGGTAAGATTTAAGAGCTATTCAATGGTATAAATGTAAACTAAAAACTCACACGGTCGGACTTTCCGACGGGAAATGTTCGATGTGAGCTTGTTGTCTGAAAGTCCGACCGTGTGTATGCTCCATCAAACATTTGCTGTTGGAATTTCTGCACACAAATTTTGAGTTGAGAGCAGGTTCTCAAATTTTCCACAAACAAAAATTGTTGTCGGAATTTCCGATCGTGTGTACAAAAGTCCGTCACACAAAAGTTCACGCATGCTCAAAATCAGGCAGAAGGAGCCGCACTGGCTATTGAACTTCCTTTTTCTCGGCTCATTGTATGTGTTTTGTACGTTATCGCGTTCCCATGTTCTGAATTTTTGGCCAACATTTGTGTGACCGTGTGTATGCAAGACAAGTTTGAGCCAACATCCTTCGGAAACAAATCACGTTTTTGTTGTCGGAAAGTCTGATCGTGTGTACAAGGCATTAGACTTCTGCTACTCAATAGAATTGATTTGGTAAGGTGTACAGGTTTTTCATCTAGCAA
Source organism: Lithobates pipiens (assembly GCF_037356315.1). Taxonomy (NCBI): domain Eukaryota; kingdom Metazoa; phylum Chordata; class Amphibia; order Anura; family Ranidae; genus Lithobates; species Lithobates pipiens. The sequence continues at coordinate 33,259,193 of NW_027507785.1, forward strand.
GGCGAATGATAGTTCACTTTGAATACTCAATCATCTGCTATCAAAATAGTGTTTTTTTTATATCCTTCCAATTCAATTCAGTAATCAAAATCAAACAGTTTCACCTTATTAACTAACTTTTTAATGAACAGCAGCCACTATTTTAGCAAATAAACCCTAATGCCTAACCTGACCAACAGCAAAACCCACCATGAAAATTTCATGTAGTAACAATGAAAAAGTTCCCATGTGGTAAGTTTTTGAGCAATTACTATGAAAATAGGAGCCTCATGTACAGTGTTATGGGAATTATTGAATGACAAGAAGTGTGTTGGCAGAAAAATAATTGTGCTTTGGATGATATAGCAAAAATAGTACACATGAGCAAATTTGGTGTGCCAACATTATCCTTTCTAACTTTTTAAAGATACATCTTCAAATATGTTTTTCATAAAATGTATATCTCCCATTTCAATAGCAAAAAGCCTACAGTGTGGGCTGGGGTATCTGAACAGGAAACACACTCTGTTTTTAGGAAAATAATTTTTTCTTGATGAGATTAGTATCACAATTATTTACAGGTCTAATAAGCTCTTTATATATTATCAATTATCTTGAAAGGGTATAATTAGGCAAAACCTTTTTTGTTATTTTTTTATATTGGATGAAGTCTTGAAGTTTTAAAGCCAGTCAGTTAATTTTTTGTGGCCTGTGCCCTGGTAGAGGGATTTCCCTTCTCTTCCCGTCTTGGAGACATAACAGAAAGTAAGGGGAAATCTTAAAGTAGAACAAAACTTTTTCAACCAACATTAAATATTTTTAATGCTTATACTGCTATATAAAACACTCAAAAAAGTCTCGCTCTACCAAAATCAATAATAATGACCTGGAGGAGTCACCGGTATTAAATCAGAACAAAAAAAATTACCAAAAATTACCTTAAAATCCTGTTTTAGACTCAACTCTATTCACATTGTTGTCCAGGTTGTCCATTGACTCAACTTAAAATTATAGATTTCTTTTTTTTAAAGTAGAACTATAGGCACATTTTTTTTCCATTTTGGATAGAGCAAGGGAGGGTTATATGCTACCCCTATCAGATTTTTTTTTAACTAGTGTCCCCATTGGACGATTTCCCCTCTAAGCCCTTGTACACACGGTCGGAGATTCCGACAACCAAATCCGTCGGAGTAATTCCGACGGATTAATTCCGGAAGAGGTCAGGAAAGTGATGTTGCATACACACGGTCGGACTAAGTTGTCGGAAAATATGATTGTACATAACGTGATGACGTTATTTCGTTAGGACGGGACTACGTTCAGGCTAGTAGCCAATAGCTTTGGTCTAGGAATTTGATCTGAGCATGCGTGGCACCTTGTCCGTCAGAGTAGGCTACACATGATCAGAGTATGTCCCATCGGAGCATTTTGTCAGAAAATTTTACCGTCAAGTTGGAAAAATTGGTCCGTCGGAATATCCGACGGACCAATTTTTCCAACGTGGAGACCACACACAGTCGGAATATCCGACAAAACGGTCCGATAGGAAACATTCCGACGGAATCTCCGACCGTGTGTACAAGGGCTAAAACATTTCTGGGGACAACCCAAAATTTGGGATTTTCTTTTACTTTCACTTTCAATGATAATGGTAAACAGGACAAATAGAGAGGGTGAAGTCAGCAATAAAAATTTACAACTGGTCTAATTCCCCTCCACTCCGTCCAAAAAATCTCAAACTAGCAAGAAAAATATGACTCAGCAACTTTTAAAGAAAAACAAAACAAAAAAAAGGTAACGCCAAAAAACAGAAAATGAATTAGTCAGTAAAAAATAGACATACAAATATTTATATACATTTTAATTACTGTGCATAGAAGAAAATGTACTAATGTAATTAGACCTACCCGCTCCAATGTAATTTCTTCAAATTCATATTCAATTTCCGACCCGTTAATCTAGAAAAAAAGAAAAAAGAGCAATAAATTGTTTGCACATATTATAATCAAACAATTTACATCTAAATATGTTGTCATACAAGCCATTCCTATTATATTATATTTGAAAACTCTCAGGCCGCGTACACACGGGCGGACTGTTCGCCCAACCTTGTCCGCTGAACAGTGTTTGGGCGGACAGTCCGCTCGTGTGTGGGCTTTCAGCGGACAGTTTCAGCGGACAGTTGGACGGACAAAGTCTTTCGGAAATTCCGAAAAACTGTCCGCTGAAACTGTGTTTGAGCGAACAGTCCGCCCGTGTGTGGGCCTGTCCGCTGTACTTTCGAAATGAGCGGACTGTTGCCGCTCGGAAAGTCCGCCCATTTCGAGCGCGTGTACAGGTAGGCGGGGCCCGCGAAGGAGACGTCGCGGGCTCCGCCGCCTGGAATGGGCTTAAAGGGGAACCCCAACGCCGAAAAAAATCGGCGTGGGGGTTCCCCCAAAGTCCACACCAGACCCTTGTCCGAGCACGCTACCCGGCCGGCCAGGAAAGGGGGGCGAGCGAGCGCGCCCCCCCTCCTGAGCCGTACCAGGCCGCGTGCCCTCAACATGGGGGGTGCCTTGGGGAAGGGGGGGCCGCGCGGCCCCCCCACCCCAAAGCACCTTGTCCCCATGTTGATGAGGACAAGGGCCTCTTCCCGACAACCCTGGCCGTTGGTTGTCGGGGTCTGCGGGCGGGGGGCTTATGGGAATCCGGGAGCCCCCTTTAAGAAGGGGGCCCCCGGATACCGGCCCCCCACCCTATGTGAATGAGTATGGGGTACAATGTACCCCTACCCATTCACCTGTGAAATAAAGTACAAAAAAAAACACAACACAGAGGAAAAAATATTTTATTGCACAGCTCCGGGGGTCTTCCGTCTTCGGGGGTCTTCTCGCCGGACTCCTCCGCTATGTGTGTGTAGCTCTTTTACTAGCGGAGGAGTCCGGCTTTCTTCCTCCCCGCCGCCGGCCTCTTCTCCCGACTTCGGGGGTCTTGTCCCCCTCTTCGGTTCTTCTGCCGGGCCACCGCGCCTTCTTGTAGCTCTTTTACAGGCGGTGGCCCGGTCTTCTGTCGCCGCTGCCTTCCGTTCTTCTGTCGCCGCCTTCGGTTCTTCTGCCGGGCCACCGCGCCTTCTTGCAGCTCTTTTACAGGCGGTGGCCCGGTCTTCTGTCGCCGCTGTCCTCGCCGCCGCCGCCGCCGCCGCCTTCCGTTCTTGTTCTTCTTCTTGTTCTTCTGCTTCTTCTCCTGGAGATGTTGACTCGACGAGCTCTCCGGCCGGAATGCCAGAGCCGCGCTGTGCGGTCACTTATATAGTGACAATGGGGCGGTGTCACATGGTATATGTCACATGGGTTGGTCACATGGGTTGATGTCACATGGGGACTATGACATCGTAAGGGGGCGGGGTCACCATGTGACCAACCCATGTGACATATACCATGTGACACCGCCCCATTGTCACTATATAAGTGACCGCACAGCGCGGCTCTGGCATTCCGGCCGGAGAGCTCGTCGAGTCAACATCTCCAGGAGAAGAAGCAGAAGAACAAGAAGAAGAACAAGAACGGAAGGCGGCGGCGGCGGCGACGACAGCGGCGACAGAAGACCGGGCCACCGCCTGTAAAAGAGCTGCAAGAAGGCGCGGTGGCCCGGCAGAAGAACCGAAGGCGGCGACAGAAGAACGGAAGGCAGCGGCGACAGAAGACCGGGCCACCGCCTGTAAAAGAGCTACAAGAAGGCGCGGTGGCCCGGCAGAAGAACCGAAGAGGGGGACAAGACCCCCGAAGTCGGGAGAAGAGGCCGGCGGCGGGGAGGAAGAAAGCCGGACTCCTCCGCTAGTAAAAGAGCTACACACACATAGCGGAGGAGTCCGGCGAGAAGACCCCCGAAGACGGAAGACCCCCGGAGCTGTGCAATAAAATATTTTTTCCCCTGTGTTGTGTTTTTTTTTGTACTTTATTTCACAGGTGAATGGGTAGGGGTACATTGTACCCCATACTCATTCACATAGGGTGGGGGGCCGGTATCCGGGGGCCCCCTTCTTAAAGGGGGCTCCCGGATTCCCATAAGCCCCCCGCCCGCAGACCCCGACAACCAACGGCCAGGGTTGTCGGGAAGAGGCCCTTGTCCTCATCAACATGGGGACAAGGTGCTTTGGGGTGGGGGGGCCGCGCGGCCCCCCCTTCCCCAAGGCACCCCCCCATGTTGAGGGCACGCGGCCTGGTACGGCTCAGGAGGGGGGGCGCGCTCGCTCGCCCCCCTTTCCTGGCCGGCCGGGTAGCGTGCTCGGACAAGGGTCTGGTGTGGACTTTGGGGGAACCCCCACGCCGATTTTTTTCGGCGTTGGGGTTCCCCTTTAAGCCCATTCCAGGCGGCGGAGCCCGCGACGTCTCCTTCGCGGGCCCCGCCTACCTGTACACGCGCTCGAAATGGGCGGATTTGCCTCCGCCTTACGTGGGCGAGTCCGTTCATTTCAAAAGTTGAGCGGACTGTTTGGCAAACAGTTCGTTGAAACAGTCCGCTCGTGTGTGGGCAAGTCCGCTCATGCAAATTTTGAGCGGACTGTTTGCCGAAACTGTTTGACGAACAAGGTTGGGCAAACAGTCCGCGCGTGTGTACGCGGCCTCAGTCTGTTTAGTGATCATTAAGCAAATATCAGGTTGTAATTGACTGGGTATCCGAATTAGTAGCCAGCCATATCGAAGGTGGAATATCATTTACTTAGTGATGCTGAAAGGCGTAGTTCCTGATTGGTGGGATTATTGAGTGGTTTAGGTGCTTTCTGCCTTTTAGCAAAGTCTTGGCTCTACATTGATTAGTAAATCGAAACTTGTAATGATCCCATTCAAATCAATAAAATCCCCGCTTCCAGCACAAGTATGAATGCTCGTTTTTGATTTCTACATGTATTTGACTTGGCCTGCCCAGCCTGATGGGCAATGTGTCCCCCTTCAAAGACATTAAGGGTATTAACATTTGTATGGGAGCTTTACATTTTTTTTTCTTTTTACATGATCCCTAATGGGTCTGTCTATTTTGTCCCGAGTTCTATTCCCTAGTGGGTGCAAACAGCCAGGCACATGGTAGACTCAAAGTCTTCCCTAACAAGAACCATTCAGAAAGTGTCTTTTTTATATTTATTGCTTAATAAATTTGGGTAGGGTGCAGGGTGAGCCTTGGAATACCCAGGAATTAGTGCAATAGGTATTGGAGGATGCTCTTTAACTGTACTGTCTCTTCAGAGTGCAGCCACCCTCTTGAAGCTGGTGATTAATGAACTACAGCTCAGGGGACTGCATTGTGAAAGTAAAACCTGAGCCAGCAAATTTGAAGCAGCTTTCCCAAAAGTTGGCAAGGACATTCTCTTGGATCTTTTCAGGCTTGCACTCACTGTGTCCTGGGTACTTGCATGCTTTCCTTCAGTACCAAAAAGCTTCCGATTGTGTGCCTCCAGGTAAGATACCCTGTGGACAGTCTGCAACTACGCTCAAAATTTTTTAATCTGTGTCCCCTAGCTCCAACTGGAGCTGAGACTCAGATGGCCTCTTCTAAACTTCAATTATGTGCCCCTAGAAGGTCACAAGCCCTCAGGCTGGGTCTTCTCCCACAGGACAAGGACCCTGCTGTTGCAGACCGTAGCCTACTTATACCCACCTCATCCTCCTACTGGCCATTCTTCCTGCCAGGGACTGGTTGAAGCCCCATGAATATGCAAGTAAATGTCCACCTCTTCCTCCCACTAAATTCTGAAACCTACCAGAAAGCAGGGGAAAGCAGTTGAGCCTGCAACCAGCAGAACCTAGAACAGCCATAATCAATCAGATTTCACTCCACTGGCTACATGGGAACAAAATCTTAATTTGTCTCAAACTGTTAGTAACCTGGCTAGGGAGGTGCTACACTAATAACAGTCATCAGTCTGAAGCCCATCTCCTGGCAAATGTTTACCAAATTAAACCTATCCCTATCAGCAGGTTTGAAAAATGAAAACGCGGCTTATTTTAAAATACTTATATTCAAATCAAAATTTTTCCCTGCAGTACTTTTTTTTTGTCACAACATGCCTGCAGTCTTCCAGGTTTAATGATGCCCAGCATCAGTCAACACAGAAGACTGTGGGGATACTGATACCATGATCTCTGCTGTGCTGGACTTATAGTTACGAGTTCTTAATGTGAACTTTCAAATACTCCCCTTATCTTCACTATATGACAGAATATGCATTACTGGCAGGATCATAGGTCAAAATATAAGAAAAAACACAAAACACAAAAAAAAAAAAAAAAAAAAACTATCGCAGCCACCTAGTCTTAGGACTTTTTTTGACTTTTGTGTTCTTGGGTTTAGAGACACTTTAATGTTTTTGTGTCTAAGCACAAAGGTAGGGATTAGCTTTAGGTTGGGTCCAGACACAATTTATTTTTTTTATCCTTCCTCCCGTGTTTATTTTTTTTTTCATGTAGTTTTTAAATTTATTTTTTTACCCTTGCTTACCAGATTGCCCTCTCTGCACAGTTCAGATACTCACCCACCCGTAGGATCCAGTGCTGCCCTGCTGAGATCTTCTTTTCTTACATTGATCAGGTCCTCCGCCAACATCTTCGTGGTGTCATTAAGAGGCTGCCGACTCTTCCAGGTTCAGCAAACGGGCCTCCCGATGATGCGCCGCTAGGCCCTACCCCCTTCCCCCCTTTGTGAATGGAAGACAATACCCCCTGGGATATGTGGTGTGCATATACCAGGAGGCACAGGGAGCACAGTGCAAGTAATTCGCCTAGACCAGTGGTCTCCAAACTGGGGCCCTACTTGCTGTGATGCAGCCCTTGGGGCACTATTTTATCCATTGATTCCAACAATGGGGCACAGTTCCCTTCAATTACACCAATAATGGGGCATGATTCCTCCCAATGGAACCAAAAATAAGGCACAGTTCCACCCAATGATGCCAGCAATGGGGAACAATTCCTCTCATTGACACCAAAGACAGAGCATTGTTTTTCCCCTGACATTGGGATCTTTTCTACTCCCATTGGCCAGTGAATGACAGTAAACTGGCCCTTTGTTTAGAAAGTTTGGAGACTCCTGGCCTAGACAAATTACATGCTTGGGGGGAGGGCACAAGACTGACCATTTGAATTGAAAAAAAGATAAATAAACAAAAAAATACATACAAAATATAGAGAGGGTGTTGTTTAGCAGAGGAGGAGTAGAGAGGAGGGATTTTTCTATTGAGGGTGAAGATCCGCTGTAACTCATGCAGATATACTGCAGCAAAATGTCTCTCTTGAGTGAAATCCTGTATATATACGGATTTGCCCACGCGCACCTACTGCACAGCGGGGGTCACGATGCACGTGGCCACCGAGCGTGATCGGTGCTGGCCACGTGCGATCGCGTGCACGAGAGCCAACAAGGGGATTTGTGTGCGTAAACACGCAAATCCCTGTGCTGTCAGAGGAGACAGATCTGACAGTAGGAACAGCGATCTGTCATCTCTCCTAGTTAGTCCCATCCCCACACAGTTAGAACACAGTGAGGGAACACACAGTTAACCCCTTGATCACCCCCTAGTGTTAACCCCTTCCCTACCTGTGACATTGAACAGTAATCAGTGCATATTTATAGCACTGAGCGCTCTATAAATGTCAATGGTCCCAAAAATTTGTCAAAATTGTCCGATCTGTCCACTGCAATGTCGCAATACCGCTAAAAATGTCAATGGTCCCAAAAATTTGTCAAAATTGTCCGATCTGTCCACTGCAATGTCGCAATACCGCTAAAAATTATTGCTATTACTAGTAAAAAAAAAAATTATAAAAACGCTGTAAAAATGGCATAAATCTTTTTACATATTTGGTTTTCTCCCCAGTGTGGGTAATGGTTTCTAAACCTCTGCTGGCCACACCAGCGTGTTTCACCTTATAGGTTTGCTGGTAGGGTACGTTATGTGAAGTTTTGTATAGATGTATTGCAAAACTTAACCTAGTAGTAATTGAATGGTCAGGTAGAAGGGGCGATGGTAAGGGTGATAGAAGTGATGGAGTTCTTATGCGTCTTGGTTGGCTTCTACTTGTTTTTCCTCTGCTGAGGGTGGAGGTGTTATTTGGGGGTTGTTAGCCATCATAGAGTCTCTATAATGAATCCAGCAAGCCCAGGTGTTTCTGGGATTTTCTTTAGCTTGGTGAATGAGCCTTTACATGTCTGACGTTTTTTTCTACTCGGCCAAGCCATTCAGCAATTGTGGGGGGGTTAACACTTCTCCAGTGAACAGGTACACATTGGGTGGCTGCATTAATGAGTAGTGATGGCCGAACGGTTCGCCCGGCGGTCGTTTCGCGGCGAATTTCCGACTTTCGCCGTCCGCGGGTTCGAACGCCTTTTTCCGTCGTTCGCCCCGGCGGACTTACGTGTTTAATGTATACAAGAACTTTAACCTTTCGTGACACGTTTATCATGTGTTACAGGACAACCAATTGAGACATGACAGCTCATGGACACTTGGACATTCCCCCTAACCTATAAATACACCCGATCCGGTGGCCATTTTACATTCTTTCTTCTGTCACTGTAGGGAAAGGATCCTGTGTGGAGTAGGGACAGAGAAAACGCTAGCTATTTGGTACACAAAAGTTCTTTTCAGGACTGGTATAGGTGTTAGGTCAGCAGCCTGAGTTTCTTTTGTCAGTTTAGATAAAGGGACAGAGCGCTGTATGCTGCTATTTTAGGGACAGCTCAGCCAGATTAGTCTTTCTTCATCATCATCATCATCATCATCATTAGCTGTTACTATCAGGTCCACAAAAGAGCTGTTCCAGCTAATCGTTCCAGCCTACTCTTTTTTGCCAATTTGTATAGGGACAGGCAGGAAGCAGTGTGTCAGGCAGTGAGGATAATTTTAAAGACTTGCTGTTACTATTAGTTCCACAAAGGTTCTTTTCAGGACTGGTATCAGTGGTACGGTAATAGGCTTGTACACGTATAATATTCTTTCTTCCAAATATAGAAAGAATATTATACTTGACTGCTGCCCTTCTGCTGCAGTCTGCTAATCATTCACAACTCACTTGTTCCACAAAGCTCTTTATCAGGACTGGTAACTTGGTCTGTCTAGGGTGCTACGGTACATAGGCTTGGGTGCGGTACAGTCTGCTGTTCTGTAAGGACCGCTATCGGTCCACAATACATAGGGTTGCCGTGCACTACTGCTGACCGCTGCCCTATACTGCAGCAGTCCTTCAGCGGTATAGGGACTGACGCACAGTCTGCTAAACACTAATACACAACCTGCTTGGTCCACAAAAGTTCTTATAAGGACTGGTAACTTGGTATAGGGTGCTACGGTACATAGGCCTGAGTGCAGTACAGTCTGCTGTTCTGTAAGGACCGCTATCGGTCCACAATACATAGGGTTGCCGTGCACTACTGCTGACCGCTGCCCTATACTGCAGCAGTCCTTCATTGGTATAGGGACTGACGTACAGTCTGCTAATCACTAACACACAACCTGCTTGGTCCACAAAAGTTCTTATAAGGACTGGTAACTTGGTATAGGGTGCTACGGTACATAGGCCTGAGTGCAGTACAGTCTGCTGTTCTGTAAGGACCGCTATCGGTCCACAATACATAGGGTTGCCGTGCACTACTGCTGACCGCTGCCCTATACTGCAGCAGTCCTTCATTGGTATAGGGACTGACGTACAGTCTGCTAATCACTAACACACAACCTGCTTGGTCCACAAAAGTTCTTATAAGGACTGGTAACTTGGTATAGGGTGCTACGGTACATAGGCCTGAGTGCGTTACAGTCTGCTGTTCTGTAAGGACCGCTATCGGTCCACAATACATAGGGTTGCCGTGCACTACTGCTGACCGCTGCCCTATACTGCAGCAGTCCTTCAGCGGTATAGGGACTGACGCACAGTCTGCTAAACACTAACACACAACCTGCTTGGTCCACAAAAGTTTTTATAAGGACTGGTAACTTGGTATAGGGTGCTACGGTACATAGGCCTGAGTGCAGTACAGTCTGCTGTTCTGTAAGGACCGCTATCGGTCCACAATACATAGGGTTGCCGTGCACTACTGCTGACCGCTGCCCTATACTGCAGCAGTCCTTCATTGGTATAGGGACTGACGTACAGTCTGCTAATCACTAACACACAACCTGCTTGGTCCACAAAAGTTCTTATAAGGACTGGTAACTTGGTATAGGGTGCTACGGTACATAGGCCTGAGTGCGTTACAGTCTGCTGTTCTGTAAGGACCGCTATCGGTCCACAATACATAGGGTTGCCGTGCACTACTGCTGACCGCTGCCCTATACTGCAGCAGTCCTTCATTGGTATAGGGACTGACGTACAGTCTGCTAATCACTAACACACAACCTGCTTGTTCCACAAAAGTTCTTATAAGGACTGGTAACTTGGTATAGGGTGCTACGGTACATAGGCTTGAGTGCGGTACAGTCTGCTGTTCTGTAAGGACCGCTATCGGTCCACAATAGATAGGGTTGACGTGCACCACTGCTGACCGCTGCCCTATACTGCAGCAGTCCTTCAGCGGTATAGGGACTGACGTACAGTCTGCTAAACACTAATACACAACCTGCTTGGTCCACAAAAGTTCTTATAAGGACTGGTAACTTGGTATAGGGTGCTACGGTACATAGGCTTGAGTGCGGTACAGTCTGCTGTTCTGTAAGGACCGCTATCGGTCCACAATAGATAGGGTTGACGTGCACCACTGCTGACCGCTGCCCTATACTGCAGCAGTCCTTCAGCGGTATAGGGACTGACGTACAGTCTGCTAAACACTAATACACAACCTGCTTGGTCCACAAAAGTTCTTATAAGGACTGGTAACTTGGTATAGGGTGCTACGGTACATAGGCTTGAGTGCGGTACAGTCTGCTGTTCTGTAAGGACCGCTATCGGTCCACAATAGATAGGGTTGACGTGCACCACTGCTGACCGCTGCCCTATACTGCAGCAGTCCTTCAGCGGTATAGGGACTGACGTACAGTCTGCTAAACACTAATACACAACCTGCTTGGTCCACAAAAGTTCTTATAAGGACTGGTAACTTGGTATAGGGTGCTACGGTACATAGGCTTGAGTGCGGTACAGTCTGCTGTTCTGTAAGGACCGCTATCGGTCCACAATAGATAGGGTTGACGTGCACCACTGCTGACCGCTGCCCTATACTGCAGCAGTCCTTCAGCGGTATAGGGACTGACGTACAGTCTGCTAAACACTAATACACAACCTGCTTGGTCCACAAAAGTTCTTATAAGGACTGGTAACTTGGTATAGGGTGCTACGGTACATAGGCTTGAGTGCGGTACAGTCTGCTGTTCTGTAAGGACCGCTATCGGTCCACAATAGATAGGGTTGACGTGCACCACTGCTGACCGCTCACCTATACTGCAGCAGTCCTTCAGCGGTATAGGGACTGACGTACAGTCTGCTAATCACTAACACACAACCTGCTTGTTCCACAAAAGTTCTTATAAGGACTGGTAACTTGGTATAGGGTGCTACGGTACATAGGCTTGAGTGCGGTACAGTCTGCTGTTCTGTAAGGACCGCTATCGGTCCACAATAGATAGGGTTGACGTGCACCACTGCTGACCGCTGCCCTATACTGCAGCAGTCCTTCAGCGGTATAGGGACTGACGTACAGTCTGCTAAACACTAATACACAACCTGCTTGGTCCACAAAAGTTCTTATAAGGACTGGTAACTTGGTATAGGGTGCTACGGTACATAGGCTTGAGTGCGGTACAGTCTGCTGTTCTGTAAGGACCGCTATCGGTCCACAATAGATAGGGTTGACGTGCACCACTGCTGACCGCTGCCCTATACTGCAGCAGTCCTTCAGCGGTATAGGGACTGACGTACAGTCTGCTAAACACTAATACACAACCTGCTTGGTCCACAAAAGTTCTTATAAGGACTGGTAACTTGGTATAGGGTGCTACGGTACATAGGCTTGAGTGCGGTACAGTCTGCTGTTCTGTAAGGACCGCTATCGGTCCACAATAGATAGGGTTGACGTGCACCACTGCTGACCGCTCACCTATACTGCAGCAGTCCTTCAGCGGTATAGGGACTAAGAGTTTTGTCACAGGGTCATTTAAAAAATGACATGCAGAGGAAGAGGCAGGCCCTTCCGCAGGGGTGGTAGGGGTAGGGCAGGAGCAACAGGCTTGAGCCAAAGTGGGAAGTTGCAGAAGGTGCGTTCAATTACTTTAAAGGATGCACCAGACTTGGTTGAGTGGCTCGCTCAGCCTTACTCTTCTGCACCCTCCTCATCCTCTCGATCTGCACCCTCTTCTTCACTCTCTGCTATGTGCACCCCCAAAGACACTACCACCAACAACACGACCACCACCACCACCACCACATACCTTCCGCTTGAGTCACTGGAATTATTTTCCGATCCATATCAAGAGGACATTTCTGATGCGCAGCCACTCTTGGTATTGGATCAGGAAGAGGAGGTAGCAACAAGCGCTACTCAGCAGTCTGACGCCAGTACCCAGATCAGCCCAAGGAGGAGGTTGGTCCCCGGTGTTGCTGCCTACTCTACTTATAGCGGTGGGGAAGGTGACGTTGATGATGACGTGTCTAGTGATGTCACGTGGGTGCCCACAAGAGAGGAAGAGGAGGGGAGTTCAGAGGGAGATATGGACCAGCAGATAGGGAGGAGAAGCAGCAATGACTTACATTGCACAGCAGGGACAAAGCAGACTGCAAATGTATCAGGAGCGAGTCATCGACCATGTACGGTCACATCTGGCGCTCCCAGGACACCGGCACATGGCTCCGCAGTGTGGGCTTTTTTTAACGTGTCCGCTGCTGACAATAGCGTTGCCATCTGCAATCTTTGCAGTCAACGCGTTAGTCGCGGTAAGCCCAATACTCACCTAGGGACGACCGCCTTAAGAAGGCACATGAGCAGCCATCACCGAGCCCAGTGGGAGCAACGGAACACACAAAGCCACACTGCAGGCTCTCACCGTCCAGCCTCGTCTTCTACTTCTCCTTCTCCTCTCTCCTCACAATTGTCCTCCACTCCACCTTCCATCACGCCAAGCTCACATTTTTCTGCAAAAAGGCAGGCTTCCGTGGGCCTAATGTTTGAGCGTAAAAAAATGATGACGCCGGATAACCCTCTTGCCCAACGGTTGGCGGCTGGCTTGTCAGAACTCATAGCCCGCCAACTACTGCCATATAAACTGGTGGACTCGGAGGCCTTTCGCAAATTTGTGGCCATTGGAACACCACAATGGAAGGTCCCAGGAAGGAAGTATTTCTCAGAGAAGGGCATCCCAGAGCTATATGGCCATGTTCAGCGGCAAGTGAATGTATCTCTGGCACACAGTGTCGGTGCCAAGATACATCTGACCACAGACACGTGGTCTAGCAAACACGGGCAGGGAAGGTATATCAGTTTTACTGCCCACTGGGTGAACCTTCTGACGGCCGTCAAGCATGTAACCCGTGGCACCCGTGTAGATTTGGTTTTACCGCCACGGATTGCATGCAGGCCTGACTCTTCTTCTCCTCCTCCTACTCCATCCTCCTCCCTCTCCTCCTCAGCTGCCTCCTCCTTTTCCGCTGCTAGCGTCTCTTCCACTGCACCGCCCAAGCTCCCCAGAACCTATTCCACATGCCAGGTGAGACGTTGCCATGCCGTGCTGCGTCTGTTGTGCCTGGAAGCAAAGAGCCACACTGGCCCGGCACTCCTTTCAGCTTTGCGTTCACAGGCAGATGAGTGGCTAACACCGCTCAATTTGACAGTTGGTAAAGTGGTGTGTGACAACGGTGCCAATCTGCTTAGCGCATTGAAACAGGGCAAAATCACGCACGTGCCGTGCATGGCACACGTCTTAAACTTGGTCGTGCAGCGATTCCTTGTCAAATACCCTGGGGTCCAGGACATCTTGCGGCAGGCAAGGAAAATCTCGGCCCATTTCAGAAGATCTTACACGGCCATGGCTCGCCTTGCTGACATTCAGCGGCGACACCATCTGCCGGTCAGACGTCTTATTTGCGATTGCCCGACGCGATGGAACTCAACCTTCTATATGCTTGATAGGCTGCTCCAGCAGAAACGTGCAGTTAACGTCTACCTGTATGAACTCTGCGAAAGAAACGGTTCTGGGGAGCTGGGTTTTTTTTCACCGCGCCAGTGGCTGCTCATGCGCGACACATGCAGACTTCTGCGGCCATTTGAGGAGATCACCAAACTGGTCAGTCGCAGCCATGGCGCCATCAGTGACATGGTACCTTATGCCTTCTTTCTGGAGCGTGCATTGCGTCGTGTCATTGATCAGGCTGTGGAGGAGCAGGAGCGGGAAGATGAGGAAGTCGCAATGCTGGATGAATTCCCAGGGGGGGCTACTCTATCTGAGACAAGTCAACAACAGGAGTCTGATGAGGAGTCAGAGGAGGATGGTGCCGGGGCGGATGAGCAGGAGCAAGAAGAGCATGCTTTAAACCTTTCTGGGATCCCTGTTGTGCGAGGATGGGGAGAGGAGAATGAAGAGGACGACATTATCCTGGATGATGAGCAGGAGCCAGGCCACCACACCGCTTCCACTTTAGTGCAAATGGGGGCCTTCATGCTCCAGTGTTTTAATAGGGACCCCCGTATAAAAAGCATGAGGGTCAAGGACCAGTACTGGGTGGCAACGTACTTAGACCCCCGGTACAAACACAAAATGGCGGAAATGTTACCGCCGTCGCAGAGGGCTGTCAGAATGCAGCACTTCCAGGCCTTGCTTCGAGAAATGCTGCATTCTGCTTTTGCGTGCGCTGGCAGAGGAGCAATTCCCACTCCCAGAGAAGGATTTGCGGGTACCAATCCAACAGCGCCTGCAAGAAGAGGCCGGTTTGAAGATGTGTTGGTGACTTCGGATATGAGGTCATTCTTTCAGCCGACCCATCGACAGGTGTCATCCGGATCCAGCATCAGGGAACGCCTAGACCGTCAGGTGTCCGACTACATTGGGTTAACGGCCGATGTGGACGCTCTGAGGAGTGATGAACCCCTAGACTACTGGGTGGGCAGGCTTGACCTCTGGCCAGAGCTTGCCCAATTTGCAATCGAACTGTTGGCTTGCCCCTCATCCAGTGTCCTGTCCGAAAGGACGTTCAGCGCAGCAGGGGGGATTGTGACCGATAAGCGTACTCGCCTAGCTCACCACAGTGTTAACTACCTCACATTTCTAAAAATGAATGAGGCATGGATCTCGGAGGAATTCAACACATGTGATCAGTAGACCATGTATATGTCTATAAACAATTTTTGGAATCAAGCACACAGACCTTCTTAATTCATTTGGCTCACTTCCCTGACCCAAAAAAGCACACCGTACTATATGCCCCTACCCTCCTCTTTGAAGAGGTTGAGCGGTGTCATATTTCTACTGGGGCTGCTTATTATGAGGGGTTCCCACCATCCCTGTGCTGTGCTGACTTCCTCCTGGGTGTTCTTATTATGAGGGGCTCCCACCATCCCTGTGCTGTGCTGACTTCCTCCTGGGGGTTCTTATTATGAGGGGATCACACCATCCCTGTGCTGTGCTGACTTCCTCCTGGGGCTGCTTACGGTGCTGCTGTCAGCGCTGTATGTCACGGAGCTGCTGTCAGCGCTGTATGTCACGGAGCTGCTGTCAGCGCTGTATGTCACGGAGCTGCTGTCAGCGCTGTATGTCACGGAGCTGCTGTCAGCGCTGTATGTCACGGAGCTGCTGTCAGCGCTGTATGTCACGGAGCTGCTGTCAGCGCTGTATGTCACGGAGCTGCTGTCAGCGCTGTATGTCACGGAGCTGCTGTCAGCGCTGTATGTCACGGAGCTGCTGTCAGCGCTGTATGTCACGGAGCTGCTGTCAGCGCTGTATGTCACGGTGCTGCTGTCAGCGCTGTATGTCACGGAGCTGCTGTCAGCGCTGTATGTCACGGAGCTGCTGTCAGTGCTGTATGTCACGGAGCTGCTGTCAGCGCTGTATGTCACGGAGCTGCTGTCAGCGCTGTATGTCACGGAGCTGCTGTCAGCGCTGTATGTCACGGTGCTGCTGTCAGCGCTGTATGTCACGGAGCTGCTGTCAGCGCTGTATGTCACGGAGCTGCTGTCAGCGCTGTATGTCACGGAGCTGCTGTCAGCGCTGTATGTCACGGAGCTGCTGTCAGCGCTGTATGTCACGGAGCTGCTGTCAGCGCTGTATGTCACGGTGCTGATGTCAGTGCTCTGTATTACGGTGCTGCTGTCAGTGCTCTGTATCTCCTGCACCCTCTTGTTTGCCTACCCTGGTCCCTGACCTTCCCTCTCCTCCATTGCCTTCATTAGCTCCATAGTCCTGAATTGTCAGAACAATTTCCCAAATAAAAAAAAAATGCTTGTAGTTATCGATCCCAAATTCACCTCATACATGTATTATGCTATTGTCCAGGTGGTGGGACTACGTGCTACCCCCTAATAATTACCCCGTGGCCGCAAATTCGACCTAAAGGTTTGCGAAATTCGCCTCCCATTGAAGTCAATGGAGCCCGCGGCGAACGGTCGTTTTCGCGAACGTTTGTGTCCGTTCGCGTTTCGCGTTCGCGAAACGTCCCGTCGGAAGTTCGTCCATCACTATTAATGAGGTGTAAGGTGAGGGATTTTCGGTATGTTGACATGGGTAAGGACTTATGGTGGAGTAGGTATTGTGCTGGGGTGAAATATGGGATGCATGAAGTGATTTGAACGATTAAGTCATGAACTTCTTTCCAGAATCATTGTATTAGTGGGCAGTCCTACCATATATGGATTAGAGAGCCTAAAGCGGAGTTGCATCTCCAGCACAGTGGGGAGTTAGTTAGATAAAGTTAGTATCTATTCTCTTGCGCAGAGATGCTGATGGATCCCTTATGAGTGTGCTCATATATGCATTCCCAGTCTTCCTTGGACAGGTCTGCTGATAGTTCTGTTTCCCAAAGTCAGTTCGTCTTATTGTTGGCGGTGTTTTCTGAGAGTAAAAGAGCGTAGATCGCTGAGATCAGATGACTTTGGGGTTCCAAACTGTTAGAAATGTATTCGAAGGCGGCTAAGTCCCTGTACCAGTGGGAACATGGTTGGGTACTTTGAATAATGTCTGATTTGAAGAAATTTAAAAAAGGTTATGTTGAGTTCTGTAAATTTGGAAGACATGGCTAAGTGTGAGAGGAGTGTCTCACCACTGAAGAATTGTTGTGCTCTGATCGGGGGGTCAGTGGGATATTTAGTTAGGTTGCATGCAGGGAGGCTTGGTGAGAGGTCAGGATTTTGGGTTAGTGGAGTCATGGGAAAAGGGGTCAGGTTGAGAGTTTTACATGATAATCTAAAGTTCAGGAGTGTGGGGCCTATTAGTGGGTGGGTGAAATATTCTTTGGGGACCGATAGTTGGTTGATCCAGGGAAGATGAGAGATTGGTACCTGTGTAAAGACGTTTTCCACCTGGATCCAATCTTTGTTATTTTTGTGGACGTGCCAATCCACAATTCTCGAGTTGGCAAGCCCTATAGTATGTATGAATATCCGGTAGCCCTATTCCCCCTTTCTGCTTAAGTAGTGTCAACTTGTTCCAGCTTAATATGGGGGGGCGGTGGAAGGACCATATGAGGTTTCTGCACATTCTTTTATATGAAGCAAAGAAAGAGGGGAGAAGTCTGATTGGGATTGCTTGCAGGAGATATAGCAGTCTGGGGAGAACATTCATCTTTAAGACTGCTGCTCTGCTGAACCATGAAAAGGGGCCTTTATGCCAAATGTTTAAGTCTCCCTGTATTTTCCGAAGCGTGGGCATAGTAGGGGGTTTTAACTTTAACTTACTTTACTGTCTACAAAACTAAAATGTTTTGACATTAGACATACTTTTTCTATCCTTGACATGCTGTGTCAAAATAAAATTGCACAAGAACATCAATTATCATAACCCCCCCCCCCTCCCCCCCGCCTTAAAAAAAAAAACACCCTCTAAATAAAGGTAATAAATAGAGTTTATCTATTTTTTTCAAGCAAAAATTGACGGGGTGGGTCATTGAGCTAAACTGAATGTTCCTGTTTCAGCACTATTTTGCCAACAAGGAAATAGGTAATTTTGCTGCAAAATCAATGTTGCCAAATCTTTCTACTCGTTCCTAGCCAGTCTACCCCACAGGAACCCACTTGAGGGCACACCTACAAGTTGTCCTCAATGTTTGCCGTTGTAAGCTAGTACGAAAAAAAAGTGAAACATCAAAACTGACTTTCAATGTCACAATAATAACTCATAACGAATCTTTAATATATGATAACCGCTACCTAATAGAGTCTCAGACCATCATCAAATTTTACATAAAATGTTTGGCATTAGAAATAATGGATAAAGAATTTGGCAGCAAAAACAAAAGAGCTCTAATTCTTAAAGCGTTACTGTTCCTCAGAGTGATGTAATTGTAAATGTTATTTGCATCTCTTCAGACGATTACTGCAGATTAATCAAATTTTTAATCTAATCTGCAAACCCGCAACTCTGTGACAATGATGCTATGTCGTTATTAAATAACTGATAGCGCTGCAAGATTCTTGGCAGAAGTTTTCCCAAACAGTAAAGTTAGAACATTATTTATTATCCAGCAGCATTGAAAGTGCGGTTTCACACAAGTGCCTTCAGTCTAAGCTATACTGATTAATATATTATTATGTGTCAATGCAGATCCTTTGTCTTGTGGGAAACTTTGACCTTGGAGGCCTTGGAGGCAACTCAATCAATTAGCCATTTCCTGGTAGAAACAGCTTTCTGTGAGCCAGAGATTGTGCACTGTGAATCTAATACACCAGAAATAGGATCCAAAATCCCAAATTTTTGAAAAAGCAAATTATTGAGTCCAATGACTTATGCCGCGTACACACGACCGGACTTTTTGAGGGGCTAGGTCCGACGGACTTTCCGAATGAACAGACTTGGCCACACACAATCACACCAAAGTCCGTCGGATTCGAACGACCGGACTAGAATAAGGAAGTTCATAGCCAGTAGCCAATAGCTGCCCTCGCGTCGGTTTTTGTCCGTCGGACTAGCATACACACAAGCGGATTTCTCGGTAGGAACTGGGTCCGGCGGAGTTCCGATGGAAAAATTTAAAACATGTTCTATTTCTAAAGTCCGCCAGATTTTTGGCAAGCAAAGGTCTGATGGAGCCCACACAAGATCGAATTGTCCGACGGACTCATTCCGTCGGACCTTTGCTGTCAAAAAGTCCGGTCGTGTGTACGTGGCATAAGGTGCACTTGGCTGAAAATAACGATCCTCATCCTTGTGCAAAGCTTCATGAGTTGAGCCTAAAGTCTTCCATGGTGCCTCACTGATTGCTAGGTATGCTGAAAGGCAGTGGTTTATCGATCCTCATCGTCGGGGGTTAAGCTTTCTTTATGGCTCTTGACATTTGGTCACATGACATCTCTAAACTAAAAGGAAGATTTCTCACATGCCCACAACTGCAATTTCAATTCTGAACAGGTGTTAAGGAATCCAATGTACATAATGATAATCAGAAAATGTCTATTTGCTTATGTGTATACATGTTCCCATGCTCCTTACTTATTATGTAGCATACAGATTGACCCTGTTCTGCGGAGCCAAGATGGCGTCTATACCCTACATCCCCCGCATTAAAAGAATGCATTCGAGATAACAGAACCAGCTTCAACCAAACTTCAAGCATCAAGTTTCTTCATTTCTCTTGTATTGTAACCAATAAGATGTACCAATTAGACTGACATAGTAATGACGTATCTTTCTGTATAAAATATTAACACCGCCCACGAATAAATCAGTATTTAGAAGTAGCCTGAGCTGAACATATCTCAGAGAGTGTTTACTTCTAATGTGCATGCACATTTATACTTTTTAATTAGGAATAGCAGCAGATAACCAAGAACTAATTTATAGTTCTAATCCATCACAACTGGCGCCCGTGTGTGGGGCTTCAGGCCACAATCGAAGGGAGACCGCATTCCAGGACTGATTGGCTGGCCAGATCAGAGAAGGGGGTTAAGCGCACAGCCCTAACAGTACGGTAAGCATATTTATCCTTACCATTTGTACGACCTCTCTGATTTGGCTGGTTGATTTGGTCTTGTTGGCTCCTTTCGATTGTTCAAAGAGGCAGGTAACTTATTTCTCGCCTGAAGCCGTTTTAACGAACCTGCTAATGGTTTTCTGCTGACTATTATCTGTTCAGTGTCTGTCATTCTCTAGGATTGCAAATTTAGCAGACTGAAAGTGCAGCTGCAGGCGTGTGTCCATCCTCACCCCTAGATTCTACCTCTAGTGGTGGGGTGGAATTCTGCAGGCATTTATAGACGGGGTTACTCGAGGTTGGCTGTGTAGGACCTCTGAGGGTTAATCTCAAGCTGTGAATTAGGGCAGTTTGAAAGAAGGCTTGCGGAAGTGGCAGCCTTGCAAAACGTCTATGAATGTTCTGCTCGGGAAAGCTTTCCTGAGGGTTTATCTCAAACTGTGAATTAGGGCAGTTTGAAAGAAGGCTAGCTGGAATTTGGCAGTCTTGTGACTCAGGTGAGCTTTTCCCGAGAGCTATCTTTGCAGTTCAAAGAGTGTCAGGTGTCATGTCCTGTACTGAGTGTATTTGTCCATTACTGTTTGATATACACGAAGAGGGTGACAGTGAGAGAAAGTGGCTACCTGAAGGATCAGTTGGGCCATAAGCCACTGCTCCACACCACCTCTGACGTGCTAGTTTTGACCCTCGAAGAGATAGAACAGTCAGGAGTGTGCTAGGAGACAGATCTCTCGCAGGGATGCGAGCCCCCACCCTAGGAATTCTTTGATAAGACAACAGTCAGAGGAGTATTAACCACTTTGTTGCCTGTATTCTCCTCTTAAGCCGTCCGCTGAAAAAGAGAGAGAGAGAGAGAGAGAGAGAGAGAGAGAGAGAGAGAGAGAAGGGAATGCTAGAATGTGATATTAGAAGAGGAGAGAAGATGTTGCAAGAAGCAGAGGAATGGCATGTGCTGATAAGAAGACAAAGTAGAGTCTGTGTGATAACGGCTTATTGGATGTGGCAGAAGCATGGTACAGGACGGCAAGGTCATTGCACAAAGAAGGTTGGATAGAAGAGGAAATCACAGAGTTGATAATGTGGCTGTACCGCCCCCATATACAAAAAACTGGAACGAAGGAGGAGAGGGACAACCCTGCTATCCGCCCACTCCCTTCTCACCACCCCAACTCGAGCACAACCCACTGTGACCACTCCCAGGCGGCCATCTTGGTACACCCAAGCCCTCACTTCAGGCACAGCCCAGTGCACTTCCTGCTGGCGGCCATTTTGGTACACCCAATAGGCCCAGCCATGGCATATAACCAGTTCTTCCCGTTTTAAACCAGGATGGTTCCTACCACACACCTGTCTTCCCTAATATGGAAGCACTACCTTCACAGGCCGGATATGTTAATGATGAAGAAGCGTCCGAGTGGGAAGACCAACAACAGGCAGCAAGGCCACCTGCTGATTTAACCTCTAATCCGGCTCCGGACTCACAGTTCCGAGAGGATCTCAAACATATGCTGACAACCATGAGAAACAGTGTCCATTCTCAGCCCCCCCCGCCTCAACACCAGTCTCGGTTACCAGAAGGGGCACTGGTGATGTATGTCGCTTTTACCCCATCACAAGCAGCAACCTTAGTGACAAGTCTGCCTGACCCAGAGAAACAGCCAATGCTCTTCTACCGCAGGATAGTGCAGATACAAGAAGCTTACTCAGCTGCCTGGAGAGACTTGATCAGCCTATGCCAAATTAAAGCAGGACATGTCTTTTGGCCAGTCATGCAGACAGGATATCAGAAAAAGCCTGATGGTGGCCCGCCCTGAATATCGCTCAATGAAAATGTCAGATTTACTGTTGGTGGCCAGAGGGATAGAAAACCAAAAAGGAAAAAAAAACAACGCCCCTCATGGTAACACAAGGCGAAGATCCTGCCTACACTCGTCCACCACCACTGCCCAATACCAGGGAAAAGATCATCTGTTACAACTGTGGGAAGCGGGGTCACATCAGAAGAGTACGCAGAGCCCCAAGACATCTGAGACAAGACAGGGATCCCCGCGAAGTGCAACGTGGACATGAACCTCCACCACCACGCCCCAACTCATGCTAGGAAATGAGAAAACCCGTGTCACCCCTTATGACAGTGTCCTCAAATTAGACTGGGGGACCCCTAGCAAAGGTCACGTTACTTATACAAGGAAAACCTACCACTTGTCTCATTGACATGAGTGCAGCCAGGAGTGTGTTGAGGGCTGAGGACCTGCCTGATAATTCTTTCCTTTCCACTATTGATGTTTCCTGCGTGGGAGTGGATGGGGTGCCCCGCTCCAGTCCACTCACTGAGCCTCTCCAAGTGAGGACATTTCCTGATTTGCTTGCCAGATTTGTGGTGTCCTCTACATGTCCCTTGAATCTACTAGGAGCTGATGTGCTGTCCAGACTACAGGCGTCAATCATCTTCACACCTGAAGGGGGGGTGAAGTTACATACTCCCCTATCCTTGGAAGACTCATCTGCTTTGTATTCTCTGCCTCTCCTGATGACACTTCATTAAGCAATGACTCCAAGTTCAATACCAAAAGAAGTACTTGACGGAATTCCTACCTGTCTATGGTCCACAGGCCCGGAAGACATTGGTCACTTAAAAGTGCCACCAGTTTCAGTCAAGCTCAAAGAGGGCACATCATTGCCCCGGAAACCACAATAACCCCCCTAAAGTTAGCTCAATCTGCAGCTATTTTGAAGCATGTCAAGGCCCTCGTGTCAGATGGAGCCCTGATACCCTGCGCATCTCCATGCAACACACCTCTGTTCTCTAGGAAGAAGAGAACCCCTAAAAGAGAACAAGCTGGTTGCGGGGGTGTCCCTGACTGCAAAGTACCTCACAGTGGTGGACCATGCAAACGCTCTCTTCAGTGTCCACCTTCACCCCTCATGCTGGTACCTTTTGCATTCACCCACGAAAAGACAGCAACGTACCCAGACAGTTATGCCAAAAAGGGGCACAGAACTCTCCAAGCTAGTTTGCAAACGCTATGGCTATCATCCTTGACACATAACAAGAGGATCACCTGGAAGTGACTCTCCTCCAATATGTTGATGACCTTCTCCACTGTGCAGCTGACTTACCCACTGTTGAAGTCACCTCAGAAAGCCAGTTTGGCTATCTTGCCACACAGGGTTGCGAAGCCTCAAAGCCCAAATTGCAGTGGTGCTCAACATCTGTAATTGTTCTTGGACACTGTCTTGTCCCATGGGACAATACACCTCACTGAAGACAGGGTGTAAGCAATCTCTGACATCCCACTGCCACAAGGCCAGAAGCCCCTTCATTCCTTCCTTGGACTAATTTCCTATTGCAGAGCATGGATTCCAGAAGGCTCCCTACTGATGCAAGCTTTGTATGATGCCCTGAAATCAGACCCCTTCCAGATGTCTCCTGAAACAATATCCAACTTTGAGGCCTTCAAGCACACCATCTCTGGCGCTAGGGCTCCCAGACTACGACAAAACGTTCAAGCCCTTTGTATCCGAACATCTGGGACATGCTACAGGTGTACTCGCCCAATCACACGGCATCTGCCTACGCCCTATAGGATATTATTCCTGTCGGCTGGATGCGATAACACAGGAGGCCCATCGTGTCTGCGAGCTGTCTTTGCTGCACAAGCCTTGTTTGACAAAACTTTGGACTTGGCTCTCGGACTCTGCCTTGTTCTGCTTGCTCCCCATGACATTGCCCCCATACTCCACCAAGATCCAGCCGAAACATCTGTCCATTGCCAGACACTTGAGACTCCTGTGTTTCTACCTTCTAGACAGCATTACTCTATTACGTTGTCAAACACCGAAACCTACCACCCTTCTTCCACTTCTCGAGGGGGGTAAGGAGGAGGAGTCGAGTCTTGACTTGTCACCCCATGACTGCATCGAACTAATGCGGCTGGAAACCACGCATCTCCCCACCGTGAGTGAAGTACCCCTGCAGGATCCAGGTCACCACTGAAAACTCGGTTCTCCAAACTGAAACCTTACCGCCGGTGATGTCTGCACAGGTGGCAGAACTGCAAGCACTTACTACAGCATGTGAATTGGCAGAGGAAAAAAGAGCCAACATTCATACGGACTCAAGATATGCTTTCAGCGTTGCCCATGATTTTGGTGTTATCTGGAAGGACAGAGGGTTCCTGACGGCTGCAGGAACACCTGTGAAACAGCTCAGCCATCAAGGACTTGGACGCCCTGCTTCTCCCAACCCAAGTGACTATTCTAAAAGTAAAAGCACACAACAAACTCAACTCGAAGGAAGCTCGAGGCAATCTAGACGATTCAGCTGCCAAACAGACAGCCAGTGGTCCACGGGAAGTGGACAGCAGGGTGGTAGAAGAAGACCACTCCATGCTTACCCTACAGACTCTCCCAGTGGACAGAGTTTATCTGAAATAATTACAGGAAGCAGCAAGTCCGGATGAGAAGGAAAGCTGGAAAACGGAGAGGAGGAACTCTCAGAGATGGACTATTCGAGTGCAGCAAGAAGCCTTGTCTACCCAGGAGTATGTACCCAGCCATGGTGCAATGGGCAAATGGAGCTGCCTACTTGACAAAGACTCTTATGAACTTATGAGTTACTTCATTGACCAACAACTTCTGCAGATCATGCACTATCTGCAACAAATGTAACCCAGAATGTACAGAAAAGGCACAGAAGAAGCACCTGGCAAAAGCTCTATACCCCTTCCAGAGGATACAAATTGATCACTCCCAAATGTCAAAGGAGTGACAGGTTGGAATACGCCCCCTAGTGGAGGTGGACATGACTGCCAGGACCACAGCTAAGGAACTACTGAGTGAGATAGTATGTAGATTTGAGGTCCCAGAGGTGATAGAGAGCGATAAGGCCCAGCCTTCACATCAACCCTTACAAAAGATTAGGGCAGCACTGGGGGTTCAGTTGGCTCTACACACCCCTTACCACCCTCAAAGTAGCGGGAAGGTAGAAAGGATGAAAGGGACACTAGAAAAACAGGATGTTAAAGATGGCCCAAAAGACTAACATGAGTCGGCCAGACAGTTTGCCCATTGCCCTGTTCAGTGTCAGACACACACCCCGGGGGTAACATGCCCTATCCCCCTTATAAAATTTAGTTTGGTTCAGCCCCCAGATTTGGCTGTCACTTTCCACAACAGTTACAGTTGCAATCTGATGTGTTGACTAATTATGTGACCTCATTATCAGGAGAATTAACCCAAATGCATGTCCAGGTGTTTTCTTCCATTCCAGATCCTGAATTAGATACAGGAACACACCAACTACTACCTGGAGATTGGGGGCTGGTAAAGAAATTTGTGAGAAAACATTCTCTTGAACCCAGATATGATGGTCCATTCCAAGTTTTGCTGACCACAGCCACCTCAGTGGAATTGGCCGGGAAGAATACCTGAATACACGCCTCCCACTGCAAGAAAGCTCCACCCCCGAGGACAAGATCCCGCCCACTTCATGACGACCATGCTGCATATCCTTTTTCTGTTTGGTCTAGGGGGGAGGCTCAGGAGGTGGTCATCACAAAAAAAAAAAAAAAAAATGATAACATAATTACATTTTGGTACAACTCTTCAGGGACACATGTGACCACCTTTACCTTTGATTACTGTGACATAGTACCTTGTCCGTTTGACTCTTTCATGGCAATGCCATTGGTACAGTGACATCCCTGTTGGTAAGGTGAGACATCCCTGATGGTAATATGTGTGTTTTACAGACAGTTACTGTGGCCAGAATTGTGGTTCCTGGGAGGGACAGTGGGTTGAAACATAGGACCAGATTAGAGGGTATCTGGACCGGTGAATGTGCCCTGAAAAGGTGATTACGCCCCTCCATATCCTAGCAGAAGATACCCCTGATACATACACTGACCCAGCACACAGTCAGAGGAGGAAGAGAGCAGCTCTCTCCGGAAGCTTTGACCCTCATGTGTACATAGATGCTATAGGGGTCCCAAGGGGGGTCCCTGATGAATTCAAAGCCAGGGAATTGCTGGCCAGTTACCCCCCACTTCCTACATGACATTCCAGAACCGGATGGCCTTAGACATGCTGTTAGCTGAGAAAGGAAGTGTCTGTAAAAATAGAAAAAACGGGAACCTGTTGCACCTACATTCCTGATAATACCGGCCCAAATGGTAAAGTAACTTTAGCTATAAAGAAATTAGAAGATTTGTCATTGGAGTTGAAGAAGAACTCCGGTATTACAGACCCATGGGATCAATATTTTAGCTGGATGAGTGGGTGTCAGAAGGTGCTCGCCCAGATAGGGGTAACGGTACTAATAATCCTGGTTCTCTTACCCCCCGATTGTATGCTGTATTCTACCTTTCGTAAAGAAGTTAATGAGCAAGGCTGTAGACAACAGCCCACCTACATTTCTCCACTAAGAAGAAGAGGACCCTCTTATGATGGAGGGTGACAAACTCTTCACTCCTCTACAGTCACTCCCTGTCCAAAATCTCACAATCCTCTAGGGTTATAGGGGTAGATAGCACCTGATTGCCCTTTTCCAGCTGTATCGAGGGGGGTAGTGAACTAGTTGCTGCCCAACTCTATATACAGCTTAAAAAGAGTTGCTGAGGAGAATGGGCCAGGTGAGTAGGACCTTTTAGATGAGGGACAGAAGAAAATAGCCATTTTAGGGGGGACTGTTAAGGAATCCAATGTACATAATGATAATCAGAAAATGTCTATTTGCTTATGTGTATACATGTTCCCATGCTCCTTACTTATTATGTAGCATACAGATTGACCCTGTTCTGCGGAGCCAAGATGGCGTCTATACCCTACATCCCCCTCATTAAAAGAATGCATTCGAGATAACAGAACCAGCTTCAACCAAACTTCAAGCATCAAGTTTCTTCATTTCTCTTGTATTGTAACCAATAAGATGTACCAATTAGACTGACATAGTAATGACGTATCTTTCTGTATAAAATATTAACACCGCCCACGAATAAATCAGTATTTAGAAGTAGCCTGAGCTGAACATATCTCAGAGAGTGTTTACTTCTAATGTGCATGCACATTTATACTTTTTAATTAGGAATAGCAGCAGATAACCAAGAACTAATTTATAGTTCTAATCCATCACACAGGGAACACATAGATAAATAATGGCCAGTACGTGTTACTCCAAATCCCACTCTACGGGATGTTTGAATAGTGATGTATCTCTACTTATGGCCAGCAGTCCAACATATCTTCCTAATATTAGTCCTGGTGGCAAATACCCTCCTGCCCCCCAGTTCTCCACTGGAGGCCTATATGAAAGGGTAGACTAGATGTAGCACCTGTCTTAGGTTTACCCAATTTTGAGATTCACTTGTAACTATTAAGATATTTTTGAACTTCTAATGTGTTACTATGCCTATTTTAATGTTTTTTATAGCATAAATATATGGATTGATGCATTTTGTTTACCATGTATTGTTTTTAGAAGCTATGCATCCACTATTCATATGCTAATGAATTGTTTGAATGGTTGATGGAGCTCAAGCAACAGGAAGTGATGTTGGCAAGAAGTAAGGGGAGATAACAAAGGACTTGAGCTCAGCTATGTGCTGAAAACAAAGATAAGTCGTTTTGGAGGACTCCGAGAAGTAAGGAGCTGTTTGGAAGAGATCTTGGATAGAAGGAATTAGACTCCATATCACCAGGAAAAAGTCCCTGTTTAGTGTATCCCTATTTCTATTGCATACATTGTCCATGCTCATTTGATAGGAAAAGATAGATCGCTTGTGCATGGGTATATTGTATGCATATATTTTGATACTCTGTATGTTGAGTATTCTTTTCCTAAAATTGTAAGTAGTTTGTATGTACATCATTTTTGTTTAGTAAAGCACATTGATACACTACAGAAGCTTTTTTCATGCTTCCTTGTTTTACAGACAAAGACAAAGCAAAACATAATCAAGTGGGCTTTTTATCGAACAGAAAGGTTTTCAGTTTGTTGGGAGAGCCTTATAGTAGGTAGGTGGGTTGCCAGTTCTATGCAGCAATAGAAAGTCCAGAATCACGAATCTGTTGTTGTTACCACTTGGAGATGATTATGGTGGGTTTATGATACCCATGTAAGTTAGAGGAGAGGCAGAGCTTATCTATCCTAGTTCTTTGGAAACATCTACCTGTGGCCATCCCTGCAGATAATAAGGTGTTTGAAATGCCATGGCCTGAATCCCCCAGCCACGTGAGTGCACCTTGCTGCAGGGAAAATCACTGTATTAGGGGAGTCCAAATAGGCTGCACAATATTTAGTTAGGTAGCCTTTGAAAAAAAATACCGTATATACTCGAGTATAAGCCGAGATTTTCAGCCTCTTTTTTGAGGCTGAAAGTGCCCCCCTCGGCTTATACTCGAGTCATCGCTGTCTGCCCGCTCGATCAGCGTGTCGAGCAGACAGACAGCGGCCATTCTATTCAAAAGCCGCGCCTCCGGCTCCGCCTTCGCCTGTGATAGGCGGAACACTGAATTTCCCAGCAGCCTGTGTTCCGCCTATCACGGACGTCGTATCATCCTCGTACTACGGACGAGGATGATACGACGTCTGTGATAGGCGGAACACAGGCTGCTGGGAAATTCAGTGTTCCGCCTATCACAGGCGAAGGCGGCGGCGCAGCTTTTGAACTTTACAATGGCCGCCGACGAAGAGGGCACGGGACGGCACGGCACGGGACGGGACGGGACGGGGGCAAGGCAAGGCACGACACGGGACGGATGCAAGGAGGCAAGGCACGGCACGGGACGGAGGCAAGGAGGCAAGGCACGGGACGGAGGCTCGGGACAAAGGTAGGCTGGACACACACACACACACACACACACACACACACACACACACACACACACACACACACACACACACACACACACATGGATGGAGACACACACAGGGATGGATGGATGGATGGATGGAGACACACACACACAGGGATGGATGGATGGATGGATGGATGGAGACACACACACACAGGGATGGATGGATGGATGGATGGAGACACACACACACAGGGATGGATGGATGGATGGACACACACACACACAGGGATGGATGGACGGACACACAGGGATGGACGGACACACAGGGATGGACGGACACACAGGGATGGACGGACACACAGGGATGGACGGACACACACACAGGGATGGACAGGCATGTCTCACCCTCGGCTTATACACGAGTCAATAAGTTTGCCAGTTTTTTTGGGGGTAAATTGGGGGCCTCGGCTTATATTCGGGTCGGCCTATACTCGAGTATATACGGTATATATATATATTAATTGAGTAGGGGACTATTTACAAGAACATTTCTAGGATTTTAAAGAGAGTTGGCAATTTAGGTTCCAGAAAACAAACTTTCCTCTCGAAAATTAACTTCCCTCCCAAGGTACATCATATGACATCATGGACTTTGAGCGGGGATATCTGAATGATGCCTGATTCTGTGCACCGTAAAAACAAACATAGTGGCAGTTCAGCTGCTTAATCATTCGTACAATTACGTCCCCTCCCGCCACCCTCTGGTGCTTCTGCAGGCTCGCCTGTGCAATCAGCGAGCCAGAAAATGAATCGGTCGCTACAGAAGTTTACCATAGAGATTTCTGGTGACCATATGGTCCCCAGTCATCTCTATGACCCTCGGAGGTCGGCAGAAGTAAATAATGCCGAGGATGCGGCTGGAAAGGCCAAGAGATTTTTTTTTTAATCTCAACCTTTCCAGACTGAAGGAGAGATGTGGGGTCTTATTAACCCCACATCTCTCCATAAAGAGGACCTGTCATGCAGTATTCCTATTACAAAGGATGTTTACATTCCTTGTAATAGGAATAAAAATGATCAAATTTCTATGTCCGCCAGGTGCACGCGATTGTGTCACGGAGCTGCAGAATGGGGAGATGCTGATGTACCCATGCTGATGTACCCATGCTGATGTACCCATGCTGATGATGAAGGGTGGCACAGTGGTGTAGTGGGTAGCACTCTCGCCTAGCAGTAAATAGGGTCGCTGGTTCGAATCCCAACCACGACATGACCTGCCTGGAGTTTGCATGTTCTCCCTGTGCTTGCGTGGGCTTCCTGCACTCCAAAGACATGCAGGTAGGTTAATTGGCTTCTGTCCAAAATGTGTGCAATGTACAGGGATAGGGACAATTGTAGACACTCCCTCAGGAGGGACTGGTGTCTTTATTCAACCTTATTAACTATTTAACTATGTAAACACAGCATCTCCCCATTCTGCCCAGTGACAGGACACTGATCGTCTGCTCCCTTTCTTCGGTGTCATGTCACTGCTAGCCCACCCCCCCACAGTTAGAATCACTCCCCAGGACAAACTTAACCCCTCCCCCACCCCCTAGTGGTTAACCCCTTCACTGCCAGTGACATTTTTACAGTACTCAATGCAATTTTATAGCACCGATCGCTGTATTAATGCCAATGGTCTCAAAAATGTGTCAAAATTGTCCGATGTGTCCACCATAATGTCGCAGTCACGATAAAAAGTATTAATAAAAATGCCATAAACCTATCCCCTATTTTGTAGACCCTATAACTTTTGCGCAAACCAATCAATAAGCGCTTATTGAGATTTTTTTTTACCAAAAATATGTCGAAGAATACGTATCGGCCTAAACTGAGGAAAAAAAATGTTTTATATCTTTTTGAGGAATATTTATTATAGCAAAAGGTACGAATGCGTTTTTTTCAAAATTGTTTTTTTTTTTATTTATAGCGCAAAAAATAAAAACCGCAGAGGTGATCAAATACCAACAAAAGAAAGCTCTACTTGTGGGAAAAAAGGATGTCAATTTTGTTTGGGAGCCATGCCGCATGACCGCGCAATTGTCAGTAAAAGTGATGCAGTGCCGAATTGCAAAAAATGCTCTGGTCTTTGGCCAGCAAAATGGTCCGGGGCTTAAGTGGTTAAAGGCGCAATTTTTGCACAGGAAGTTCAGTCCTATCTCCATTTAGAGAAAGTCAAGAGCATACATTACTTTCCAGGGAGCATTGCCCAAAGTCTGCCTGTGATGTGAAACTTTCCTGAAACACCAACCCTGTCGACTGATTGTGTACTGTCCATAACTATTATTATTATTATACAGGATTTTTATACCACCAACAGGGAGACAGTAGTTACAATACAATAAAATACAAGAGGGTTAAAGGGCCCTGCTCATAAGAGCTTACAATCAAATACAGGTAAGTACAAGTTCGGCAAAGACCTTGTAATCTTCCAAAAATTCAAACAGGTTGGGTGTTCATTTCCAGGCTTCAATGTATTTACTCAAAAGTCTTTCTTAATTGAAAACGGGCTTAGGGAAGCATTGTCTGATGGTTTCGTACTGTACTTTGTACTCCAGCAAAGTCAATTGCATTGTATTCAACAAGTCCTATTAGATGAAACAGTACTGTTGCCAAGTAAGTGTTTTAATTCAGAAAAAAAATTATGTTTTGCTTTAACCACTTCAGCCCCAGAAGGATTTACCCCCTTCATGACCAGGTCATATTTTGCAATACGGCACTGCGTTACTTTAAATGACAACTGCACGACGTTGTACCCAAACAAAATCGGCGTCCTTTTTTTCCCACAAATAGAGCTTTCTTTTGGTGGTATTTGATCACCTCTGCGTTTTTTTATTTTTTGTGCTATAAGCAAAAAAATTTTTTTTTTTTTTAAAAAGGCAACAAAAGAAAATACTTTTTGTTTTCTGCTATAAAACATATCCAATAAAAACATGTAAAAAAATCTAATTTCTTCATCAATTTAGGCCAATACGTATTCTGCTACTTATTCTTGGTAAAAAAAAATCCCAATTAGCATATATTGATTGGACTGCACAACAGTTATCGCATCTACCAACTATGGGATAGATTTAGGGATTTTTTTATTTTTTTATTTTTTTACTAGTAATGGCAGCGATCAGCAATTTTTTGCGGGACTGCGACATTGGGGTGGACAAATCTGACACTAAGTGACACATTTTGGGGATCAGTGACACTAATACAGTGATCAGTGCTAAAAAAAAAATGCACTGTTATTGTATAAATGACACTGGCAGGGAAGGGGTTAACATCAGGGGCCATGAAAGGGTTAAATGTGTTCCCTGTGAGTGCTTTCTAACTGTGTGGGGGATGGATGCACTTGACAAATAGAGAGATCTGTGTTCCTGATTAGTAGGGACACAAGATCTCTCTCTTTGTCTGTAACAGAACGACGGTCTGCCTTGTTTACAAACGCAGACTGCCGTTCTGTCATTACCCTGAATGATAGCATGTGGTCGGCGGCCACCGTGGCTGCCGGGCTAACTGATTAGCTCCCATTGCGTCCAATCACAGCGGGAGAGGGTCGCCGGTGGCGCACATGCCCCTGACTAGGGAGTGTGGACAACGTACAGGTACATTGTTTCGCACAGCCGCAGTATATGTGCAGTGGGAGGTCCAGAACTGGTTAAAGACCAGCTCTAACCAAAACTGTTTTTTGGAGGGGGGGGGGGGTGTGGAAAAGGGAAGGGTTAGAACACTTGTCAGTCTTTTATTGCCATCTGTGTCTTATTGAATAGATTTCCCCTCATTTCCTCTTAGGACAGGAAGTGATGAGAATAATCCCCAAAAGAGACACAAACATTTTTTTTAAATGATTCTGCCTTCTCTATTTCCCCTCATGGTGTTAACAAGCCCTTAAAGTGGATATAAACCCGATTCATGAAATTTGAGCTTCCAAAGCATTAGAGGGATCTCATTGTTAAAAGGTATCAGTCAGGAGAAGGGTACAGAAGAATTTCCAAGGCATTAGATATACCATGGAACAGAGTGAAGACAGTCCTCATTAAGTGGAGAAAATATGGCACAACAGTGACATTACCAAGAACTGGACGTCCCTCCAAAATTGATGAAAAGACAAGAAGAAAACTGGTCAGGGAGGCTGCCAGGAGACCTACAGCAACATTAAAGGAGCTGTAGGAATATCTGGCAAGTTTGGTACATGTGACAACAATCTCCCGTATTTTTCATATAATTGGGCTATGGGGTAGAGTGGCAAGACGGAAGACTTTTCTTATGAAGAAAAACATCCAAACCCGGCTAAATTTAGCAAAAACACATCTGAAGTCTCCCAAAAGCATGTGGGGAAATGTGTTATGGTCTGTTGAAACCAAGGTTGAACTTTTTGGCCATAATTCCAAAAGATATGTTTGGCGCAAAAACAACACTGCACCATCACCAAAATAACACCATACCCACCGTGAAGCCTGGGGGTGGCAGCATCATGATTTGGGGTGGTTTTTATTCAGCTGGAACAGGGTACTTAGTCAAGGTAATCAAGGTAGAGGGGATTTTGAAGTTCCAAATACCAGTCAATATTGGCACAAAACCTTCAGACTTATGCTAGAAAGCTGAACATGAAGAGTGACTTCATCTTTCAGCATGACAACGACCCAAGGCATACATCCAAATAAACAAAGGAATGGCTTCACCGGAAGATTAAAGTTCTGGAATGGCCCAGCCAAGACCTGAATCTTATTGAAAATCTGTGTGGTGACCTGAAGAGGGCTTTGCACAGCAGATACCCTCACAATCTGACAGATTTGGAGTGTTTTTGCAAAGAAGAGTGGGCAAATATTGCAAAGTCAAGATGTGCCATGATGTGCCATGCTGATAGACTCATACCCAAAAATACTGAGTGCTGTAATAAAATCAAAAGGTGCTTCAACAAAGTATTAGTCCAAGGGTGTGCACACTTATGCAACCACATTATTTGAGTTTTTTATTTATACTCCCCCCCCCCCCCCCCACTAAAAGACTTCAGTTTGTTGTTCAACTGAGTTGTACAGTTTATAGGTCACATTAAAGAAAAAGTTCTGAAATTATTTATCTTTGTCCCTTTTTTTTATACACCACAGAAACCTGACATTTTAACAGGGGTGTGTAGATGTTTTATATCCGCTGTATATCTGAAATGTTTCCTTATCTCTCTTCAAAGCACTGGGTTCCGTGCCTTTCACCTGCTTCATTCTTCTGTTATCAACATGATAACTTCTGACAAGTTCTCTGTCAACTGTGATAAAAACAGCCTACATTTTATGTCGAGGAAGGTTGATATAAATAGATTTTCAGAGAGCTGAGCTATTCACAGAACAGCTCTGCAAGTCTCTACCTATGTGGAGAGGGGGTGTGTGCCCTTTTTCCAACCAGCTGCCTTGGCTGTATGCCCAGACTTCACTTCTAGTGCTGAGCAGGAAGAGAAAATCTATAACAGGATGTGAACTATCTAAAGGATATATAAAGATGAAGACAGCAGATATACTTGTAAAAATGGGATTTTTATATACAGCTTACCTGTAAAATCCTTTTCTTGAGAGTACATCACGGGACACAGGAGCTTCATTACATAGTGGGTTATATAGGCACCTCTGGTGATTGGACACTGGTTGACCCCAATTAAGGAGAATTCCTCCCCTATATAACCCCTCCCATCTGGGAGGCACCTCAGTTTTGTAGCAAAGCAATAAGAAACCACGTAAAAACCCAAGAGGGGCGGGAGCCCTGTGTCCCGTGATGTACTCTCAAGAAAAGGATTTTACAGGTAAGCTGTATATAAAAATCCAATTTTCTTGATCATACATCACGGGACACAGGAGCTTCATTACATAGTGGGATGTCCCATAGCAATGCTCAGATTGAGGGGAGGGAGACACAGATCATAAATATAGACCGCCAGGGACCGGAGGACCTAAACTGCAGCCTGCAGTACACTGCGCCCGAAGGCGATATCCTCTTGCCCTCTGACATCCACCTGATAGAATCTGGTGAATGTATGGACTGATGACCAAGTCGCAGCCTTACAGATCTGAGCCAGGGAGGCCTGGTGATGCACTGCCCAAGAAGCACTAACAGCCCTAGTAGAGTGCGCTTTCACCCGAAAAGGAGGAATCTTCCCCTTTAAACCATAAGCCTGAGAAATAACTTGTCTGATCCACCTTGAGAGAGTGGATTTTGACGCCGCCTGGCCCTTTCTAGGGCCTTCCGGCAGAATAAATAAACAATCAGTTTTCCTTATCTGAGAAGTTGCTTGAAGATAAATACTGATTGCTCTAACCACATCCAAAGTGTGTAAAGATTCTTCCTCTGTGGACTGTGGGTCCGGAAAAAAGGATGGTAGGATTACATCCTGATTCAAATGGAAACCCGAAACCACCTTAGGTAGAAAGGACCTGTTGGGACGCATGACCACCTGGTCCTTATGGATAATTAAATACGGCTCCTTACTGGAAAGAGCTGCCAACTCTGATACTCTTCTAGCCGCAGATATGGCTACTAAGAAGACCAGCTTTTTAGTCAGGAGAACTAAAGAAGCCAGATGCAAAGGTTCAAATGGTTGCCCCTGTAAGGCCGAGAGAACCAAATTCAGATCCCATGGGCATACCGGAGGTTTAACTGGCGGTTTTGTCCGCATAGCCCCCTGGATAAAAGCCCGTACTAGGGAATGTGATGCAAGCGGCTTTTTAAAAAAATACTGACAGGGCCGAAATCTGCACTTTGATAGTGCTTATGGCCAAATTCATTTCTAGGCCTGACTGGAGAAAAGCCAAGATTCTGTTAATGAAATACTTTCTAGGATGCCATTTCCTGAGTTCACACCAGGAAACATATGTCCTCCAGATCTTGTAATAAATAAGCCTGGAGGCCGGCTTTCTGGCATTG
Source organism: Lithobates pipiens (assembly GCF_037356315.1). Classification (NCBI taxonomy): domain Eukaryota; kingdom Metazoa; phylum Chordata; class Amphibia; order Anura; family Ranidae; genus Lithobates; species Lithobates pipiens. The sequence continues at coordinate 33,294,973 of NW_027507785.1, forward strand.
ACCAGAGTAGAAAGGACTGGCCCCGAAAGGCCACGGTCTCTCAGAATGTGGGTCTCAGCAGCCAAACCGTCAAATTCAGACTGCGTAAAGCAGGATGGTAGATTGGACCCTGTGAGAGCAGATCTGGCCGGAGAGGGAGGGTCCATGGCCTGCCTACTGCCAACTTCATGATTTCTGTGTACCATGGTCGCCTGGGCCAAGCCGAGGCCACCAAAAGGAACAACTTCGTCTCCCTCTTGACTCTTCCCAGGAACCGCGACAGAAGCGGGCTCGGGGGGGAAGGCATAGATCAGGTTGTACTGATCCCAGGGAACTGTCAGAGCATCTGACCCCTGAGCAAGTGCATCTCTTGTCCTTGATACAAACTTGTCCAGCTTCCTGTTGAACCTGGATGCAAACAGATCTACGTCTGGAGTACCCCACTTGTGACATATGTTCTGAAACACGTCGGGGTGCAGAGCCCATTCTTCTGGGCACAACTGCTGGCGGCTGAGAAAATCCGTCTGCCAATTCTCCACTCCTGGGATGAAGACTGCAGAAAGACACGGAACATGCTTTTCTGCCCAGACAAGTATGCGATTCACCTCTTTTTGGGCCACCAGACTTCTGGTACCGCCCTGGTGATTGATATAAGCCACTGTGGTGGCATTGTCGGACTGAACCCGAACCGGGAAACCTCGCAGTCTGTAAGACCACTCTATGAGTGCCATGTAAACTGCCCGGATCTCCAAGATATTTATGGGCAGTAGACTCTCGGTCGCAGACCATTTCCCCTGCGAGCACGTCTCCTCCAATACAGCTCCCCAGCCTGTCAGGCTGGCATCTGTTGAGATAATCTTCCATGGGAGAGGAAGAAAAGTTTTGCCCTTCAGCAAATTCTTGGTTTGTAACCACCAGACAAGACTCTCTTTCCTGGGGATAGACGCATAGGAAGATCCAGAGATTGGGGCTTCCTGTTCCAAGCCGCAAGGATGCATCCTTGCAGAGGCCTTGAGTGGAACTGGGCGAATGGGACGGCCTCGAAAGAGGCGACCATCTTCCCTAACAGTCTCATGCACAACTGAATGGAGGAAGATCTTCTGCCCAGAATCAGGCGCACCAGATCCCCAATGGCCAAGGCTTTAGCCTTGGAAGAAACACCCTGCCCTGAGCGGTGTCGATGATCATACCTAGGTATTCCAACCTGGTAGTCGGTTGTAGGGACGACTTTTCTAGGTTTATGATCCAACCTAGGCGTTCTAGGTGTTCTAGCGTTTTGGTGACGCTGTGACTTAGGAACGATGCAGTTTTCTCCATGAGAAGCAAGTCGTCTAGATAAGCCATGACGGCTATGCCCTGAGCTCTTAAGATTGCTAAGAGAGGGTCCAGAATCTTCGTGAAGACTTGAGGGGCTGTAGCAAGCCCGAACGGCAAGGCCACAATTTGAAAATGGCGCCGCTCTACCGCGAACCTTAGAAATTTTTGGAGTGCGGGAAAAATTGGCACATGGAGATATGCATCCTTGATATCTATTGATGCCATGAATTCTCCCCCTTGCAGGGAGGAGACCACAGTGTGGATTGACTGCATTCGGAAGGACCGGATGTGTAAAAACCGGTTCAGATCCTTCAGATCCAGGATAGGTCTGACACTTCCATTTGGTTTTGGAACGGTGAAGAGATTTGAGTAAAACCCCGAACCCTGATCTTTCGGGTTCACTTCTACTATCACACCCTGGGACAGTAACTGATCTAAGGCCAGAAATAGCGGTTTTTGCTTTACTGGACCCCTGGGGATCCTTGACCTTAGGAAACGAGAAGGTGGAATCTCCTGAAACTCTAGCCTGTAGCCCAGAGATATCGAAGGGATTACCCACTTGTCCTGGATCTCTTTCCGCCAGGCTCCTGCAAACTGCAGGAGCCTTCCCCCCACTCTGCCGAGCGGGGGCGCCCCTTCACAAGGAAGATCTTGGGCTTTGCTTGGAAGGCTTTCGCCCCCAAGTCTTTTCCTGCCCCTGGGCTCTGCCTTGAGCCTTTCTAGTAGAGGAGGGCTGAGAAGGCCGTCGCCACTGCTTAGAGCTTGATGCTTCGGGAGAGAGAGCACGCCTGAATGACGGACGTTGGCTCTTTTTGATTGGAAGGAGAGTAGATTTTACCCCCTGAAATATTTTGGACGAATTTATCCAATTTTTCTCCAAACAAACTTTCCCCTTTAAACGGGAACCCAATCAAATGCTTCTTGCATGACAGCTCAGCTGCCCAATTCTTTAGCCATAGGGCCCTTCGCATGTGTACCAACATGAGGGACAAACGTGATGCTTGTTGGACCGAATCCAAAATCGCATCAATCATAAAGCACAGAATATGAGGCAGTTCTGCATAATTTTCTACTTCCTCACTGGGAAGGATCCCAAGCATCTTCTTAACCCAGTGATGGCGAACCTTGGCACCCCAGATGTTTTGGAACTACATTTCCCATAATGCTCATGCACTCTGCAGTGTAGTGGAGCATCATGGGAAATGTAGTTCCAAAACATCTGGGGTGCCAAGGTTCGCCATCACTGGCTTAACCTGTTCCTTGAGGAACTGACACAACCCCACGGCTGCGACTGTAGGTTGCACCACAGCGCCAGTCATGGAAAAGGAGGCTTTTTAATAAGGTTTCCAGCTTCTTATCAGTTGGATCCTTTAAATACCTGCGCAATATCCAAAGGACAAGTCAGGTTTCATTCACGCAAGAAACAGCCGCATCAACAGATGGGACCCCCCACTTCTTGGTGAAACTTTCCTCCAGAGGATAATGAAAAGAAAACCTTTTTAGGAGGAGCAAACAGTTTATTGGGATGTCCCCAATCCTTATACAACAATTCATCCATTCAGGGATGGATTGGAAAGGAATAGGCAGTCTGTGGGGCTTTCCTGACTCCCAGGGAAGAAACAGAGGATGTAGCGACTTCAGCAGCAGGCATTCTGAATGTGGTACGCACCAATTCAGTATAATACTGCACCTGCTTTCTGAGTGCCTGGGAGGAGGGGACTATCTCCTCTTCCTCTGATTCATCCGACTGCTCATGATCCCCATCCTAAGATAGGGATCCCTCCTCATTTTCAGAAAAATCATCTGAGAGAGGAATTTCAGCAGAGGGAGGGGATCTACCCCTTTCCTTGCTATATTTCAGGGAAGCAGAAATAAAAACTCATTATTTTCTCTTCAAAACCCTCCAATGTAGCCCTAAGGGAGTATCTCAGTGACATAAACCGGGGCTGACACATTAGGAGAGGCTGCAAACCTGACAGGTGCACTGACTCGTCTTGAGAGGCTGGCTCCAGTCTTGCAGGGGGGGATGGTAACTTACAGGCACTCTTTTAGAACCCCTGGACCTAGGCGGTGATTTACCAGTGCCTTTGCTACCTCCCCCTGAAACCCTCATACGAGGAGACATAGTCCTAAGCTATAAAGCAGAGGTACTAGTACAAGTGCAATCACTGTTGTGCTTAAAGTCTCACAATATATATATATATGCTTAAACTGCACAACCTGATGCTGAGTAGGTGTCTAGGTTTGCCTGGATCCAATTCCATGTCTGCTTACTGCCCACAGCTCCTGTGTCTCCACTTACAGCCCCCTGACGCTCTGGACTTTTTACAAACTGCCGCCTGGCGCCTGTGCATTACAGCGCTGTGCACACTAACGTGCATGGCTCACAACCACACTCCCCCCTCCTCCATTAGGCCGGGAACATGCCCGGTGCATGTGCACACGCCCGCGCACGTGCACGAGGACTGCGGGATCCAGGGGGGGAAGGAGAACCCCAAACAGGGCTGCGTGGGACCCCCAAACTACATGGGACCTCTGTTTACCTTGATGTGGCAGGGACTGTAATGGAGACGTGAGTCACCTGGAGAACCAGGCTTCACTGAGCATGTGTATTGAAAGGCATGTAAGTATGCATCAGGCTGCTCTTGCTCCCTCTAGTGGTGGAAACCAGGTAAGACATACAACTACTCACAATGAAGAAATCCATTCATATATTTAAATATACAGGATGACTTCCTTTACCTGTCCTCGCCGCAGGAATTGCTGAACCAGACAAATTCCAGCCTTCACCCATCACGGCGGGTATTGTTAGCCAACCTTCAGGTTTATTTGGGGCTCCTTCTCGGAAGAACCTCCCACCTGGGCCATGTAGAAAGCTCTGCCAGAAACTTTCGTGCGCTCTGTATAAACAGTACACCAAGTCTGGTTCTCCCAGAGCCCAGTCTTCCAATGGAGAGGGCTTACAGGCAAAACCTCGCTTCTTCGGCTGACGAGGCCCGGGTACCATACCATCTTGGGAGTCAAATATCAGCCCGAGGTATGGATCCGGTTTGTTGTAGCACTTCGGCCCTCGCAGGGACCTGCATAGAGCTAACGTTTTTACGTGACCATCACCATAGACACTGGTGAAAGGTGCCTCCCAGATGGGAGGGGTTATATAGGGGAGGAATTCTCCTTAATTGGGGTCAACCAGTGTCCAATCACCAGAGGTGCCTATATAACCCACTATGTAATGAAGCTCCTGTGTCCCGTGATGTATGATCAAGAAAAGTATGTAGGGAGATTTGTTTAATCTCTGTGTATCATCTGAGGCTGTTCACTTCACTGGGTATATGTGAGGGTTTACATCCACTTTAAGTATATGTATACGCAGTGGCGGCTGGTGCTCAAAATTTTTGGGGAGGCACAAACAAATTGAAAAATTCCAAAAAAAAACATCAATTGCAACCTCACTGTGCCATCAAACACAGCCACTGTGCCATCAAACACAGCCACTGTGCCTATCAATTGGAGCCACTGTAAATGTGCCCATCAAACAGTGCCACTGTGCCATCAAATGCAGCCATTGTGCCATCAAATGCAGCCACTGTGCCATCAAATGCTGCCACTGTGCCATCAAATGCTCCCAATGTGCCATCAAATGTTCCCAATGTGCCATCAAATGTTCCCACTGTGCCATCCAATGCTGCCACTGTGTCATCAAATGCTCCCACTGTTCCATCCAATGCTGCCACTGTGCCATACAATGCTGCTACTGTGATCCCCCCATCCCTGCCCGCTCGCCATCTGCCTGGCACTTACCCTGCCTCGGTGGGGCAGTGGGTGTTGGCGAGCGGTGTCTTCCATGCATCTTCTCCCCTCCATGTGTCTTCTCCTATCCTCCTCTCCTATAGTCGTCCAATAACAGCGCCTCACATTTCAGCCAATCAGGTGACCGGTAAAAGACCCGGCAACCGGATTGGCTGAGAGGCGGGTCATTGTTAGCAAAGCAAATTCCTTCGGCTTTGCTGGCAAGGAACACACAGCGTTGCACCAGCTTCTCACTTTTTTGGAAGCCTATTAGAGCTTACGGCTCTAATCAGGTGCTTCCAAAAAACACCCCCCGCCACTGTAATTCAGGTGACCGAAAAGGGGCTGGACACTTGAATAGGGGGTGTCAGCAGCAACCATAGATAGATTCATGCAATGCATGAATCTATCTATGGGGATTAGAGAGTGACAGGAGAGGTGGGGTGGCGCTCCTGTGCCCTTTTGGACGCACCACCACTGTGTATACTCAAAATGTGTATTGTTTTGTATAAAGAAGGAAAGGGTAGAACCCCTTACATGTGTAGCACTGACCCCAGAAGGAGCAGCTGATTATTTTTGGGCTTACCGTTACCTTCTTCACCTCGTGTGCGTCTAGGGGTTTCCCAAGGTAGATGGCCCAATGAACTGCAGAGACTGACACTTGATCCACTTTAGGGACTTTTATTTGCAAAAAAAAACGTTGAACAGAACAGTCTCTCAGTAGGGAATAGAGGCTATGGGTAGAAAAGCTCACGTACTCTTGGAACTGCTGACACTTGAATTTCTCTCTCTATGCAATCCGAGGAATAACCATTCGCAACTGGATATTACAGCTATCGGATAAATACCCTTTTCTGTGAATTTAGCAAATGACAGGTGATACGGATAAAACACAGACTTGGTTGTAGAACTTAGAATGAAAAGTCTCTCTTACAGACTTGGTTGTAACTGAAGGATAAAATTAGAGAACTCTCGTACGGTACCAGTATCTTCCAGCCGGTCCGGCGATACCGTACAAGTGTGGATTCACCTGGAGTCCTTTCCAGCTTAGCTTCCAGGCTCTACCTGACCTGCCAGCCTTGTGCATGGCCCTCTTCTGAAGAGTCTTGCCCTGGTTGCGTTTTCAGTTGCTGGGCCTCTCCAAAACTGAGACGGCACCGGACAACCTTGGAACCCTCCTTCCAGTTACTGCGCCTCGGGCTAGCCAGCCCCCGAGACTCGGAAACGGATGGATCCGCACCCCAGGCCATGGGGGCTGGTCAGAAGGACCAGGACCATGGAGTCAGAACATACTTCTGGACTGGAACCTCGAACCACGTGACATCCATGTCTTAAGTACCCTCTCCCAGAAGACAGCAAGAGTGACACTCCCACTGGGCGGGCTCCAAGAGAAAGTAACCTTAAAGCATCCAACCAGACTGTGTTTCCATGCCTACCAAAAGAGACAGCGCCCCCTATGGCCAGGCCGAACACCCCATAGTCCAGTCAGACTGATGCTGAGGTCAAAATTTGGAATAATAATACCCGAACCAAACTGCAGTTTAGGTGTAACTTTAAATTTGAAAAACACATAGCGCGTGCTCTTCAGGAGCCAGCACTACACATGGGATAAAAGAATGAAAATATGTAGCAGCAATAGAGTCAAAAAAGTGACATGAAAATGTCTTCAAGTTAAATCTAACAATAATACTGTATGTATAAAATATGTGGTCAGTAAACATATGCTATACCTTCACTTCAGTGCTAAATTCCAGGGAGATGCCAAAGAGACAAATGCATGCAGCTCTGTAATCATTAATATAGCATCAAAAATCTTTTTTTTTTTCAAATACTGTACATGCAAGATAAATATCTGAATTGGATTTGGTATCAGCAACTTGCAGTCCCTGTACACTACAACCCAGACTGGAAAAGGAAGAAGCCGCATAAAGCACGAGTCATTTGGGCTGCAGTACTCATGTGCTAACGGAGAACATGCTGATAGGAGAAGAGAGCTCCTTTCACTGTCCAGTCACAGGCTAGGGGAGGGACAAGACCTGTAAGTATTATTTAAAGAAGAGCCCCAGGCTCCTTCCAAAAAATGTAGCTGCTATAGCGGCTGACTTTTAATATAATATATATATATATATATATATATATATATATATATATATATATATATATATATATATATATAAGGACATTTACCATCCATCGATGTCCTCACGCGGACCGATTCTTCAATCTTCTTCAGGTGCAGGTACCGGCATAGTAAGGGATACAGGAAGTGAAGCCTTGCGGCTTCACAACCGGTTTCCTACTGAGCATGTGCAAGCCGCACTGTGCCTTGTGAGTGGTCCTGCAGTCTTCTGGGACCTGTGATACGTCCCAGAAGACTGCAGGGGAAGGAGGGGGGAGGCGAAATTCCAGCTCAGATCGCCATAGTGATCTAAGCCAGAAATGAGAGCAAGTGGCAATAGTGGTAGTGTGGGGGGGGGGGGGGTGCAAACAAGAGGAACTGCCCCTTTTGGATGGAGCTCCGCTTTAACGGCATCAGAGAAAAATCTGGTATCCTGCCCTCCCAGACAGGGCTGTACTGTGTGTCTGGGCTGTGTAAATCACAGACAAAAACACAAATCCTTTGGCAGATAAAACTGTTAGCCTATAGTAATTTATTTGTGTATTAAAGTGGTTTTAAACCCTTACAACACACTTTGACCTACAGGTAAGCCTAGATTAAGGCTTACCTGTAGGTCCAAGAAATATCTCCTAAACCTACACGGTTTAGGAGATATTTACCGAAAGACAGGCACCGCTGTCTACGGCGCATGCGCTGTAGACAGCGGCGCGCAGGCGTACTGAGCGTGCCACCGTCAACGCCGATATGCCGCGCGTGGCGGCTCCTGTGCGCATGCGCGGGAGTGACGTCATCGCGGCTTCACCGAATGACAGCGGCGGAGCGACGAGACCCACCGAGAAGATGGATGCTCCGGACTACAGGGGACAGCGGCGACATCGCTGGCTCCTGTGTCAGGTAAGTGACACATAATGGACTACTATGCGATGCATAGTAGTCCATTATGCTTTACCTTTGCAGGAAATGAAAGAGGAAGTAAACTCATCAGGGTTTACTTCCTCTTTAACTAGTTTGCCTGCAGTTCAGTTTTATCCACTACAGAAAGATGGATCAATGTGTATTATACATTATATTTTGCCTTACCGTGTTTTCATGGAATGGAGTATAGCTAACATAGGGGATGGTGTCCAAGGTGTCTGTGTTGACAATTATCGGAGCGGGGCTGGCCTAAAAGTAAAGACAAAATACAGTATGAATTTAATAATCCAAAACAATGCCTTTGAATAATTATTTACACTTTTACAGTACTTAAAGCCAATAAAATATAATATTTGTAAGATAGGAAAAAAGAAGAAAATGATAATACCAAGTTTATTTACACTTTTAATAGGCAGAATAATTCAGCTCAGTGATAAAGAGAAATAAATAATTATATTTTGATTAAGTTAAACATTTTTGGGGCTTATAAGATATTGCTAGGTTATATATATAGGTTTAGAATATTGGCATGCATTAAAAAGGGGATTAATTCCAGAGATAAAATGATAATTCTCCCGCTCTACAAGACTCTGGTCCGGCCGCACCTGGAGTATGCTGTCCAGTTCTGGGCACCAGTCCTCAGGAAGGATGTACTGGAAATGGAGCGAGCACAAAGAAGGGCAACAAAGCTAATAAAGGGTCTGGAGGATATTAGTTATGAGGAAAGGTTGTGAGCACTGAACTTATTCTCTCTGGAGAAGAGACGCTTGAGAGGGGATAGGATTTCAATATACAAATACCGTACTGGTGACCCCACAATAGGGAGAAAACTTTTTCATGGAAGGGAGTTTAACAAAACACGTGGCCACTCATTAAAATTAAAAGAAAAGAGGTTTAACCTTAAACTACGTTGAGGGTTCTTTACTGTAAGAGCGGCAAGGATGTGGAATTCCCTTCCACAGGCGGTGGTCTCAGCGGGGAGCATTGGTAGTTTCAAGAAACTATTAGATAAGCACCTGAACGACCGCAACATACAGGGATATACAATGTAATACATATAATCACACACATAGGTTGGACATGATGGACTTGTGTCTTTTTTCGACCTCCCCTACTATGTAACTATATATAATGATTTGCTTGTTAAAAAGACAGAAATATGTTGTTCAAACATACTCCTTAGAATGTCTTGTGCAATTTGCAGAGATGGTTAGTCTCCACATTAAGCAGCAAGAGTCTGGGTCACAGTTAAAGTGGTTCTAAAGGCAGAATTTTTTTTTTATCCTAATGCATTCTATGCAATAAGCTAGACAACCTTCTGTGTGCAGCAGCCCCCTCTAATACTTACCTAAGCCCCATCTCCATCCAGCAATGTTGCACGAGAGCCTCGGCTGTCCAGGACTCTCCCTCCTCATTGTCTGAGACAGCAGCGGGCGCCATTGGCTCCAGCTGCTGTCAAAGTCAGTGAGCCAATGAGGAGAGAGAGGGGGAGGGGCCGAGTCACAGCTCCATGTCTGAATGGCGGCGAGGGACCAGGGAAGAGGAGGATATGGTCTGCTCTGTGCAAAATCACAGCACAGAGCAGGTAAGTATAACATGTTTGTTATTTTTAAACCCCCAAAAAAAGACTTTAATATCACTTTAAGCAGATAACGTGTTCCAAAACAACAGAAATTAATGTCTCTTGTAGTTGCTTGTGCAAAATCTAAACTAGTTCATATTGAGTTTTTATATTTGGTCCAATCTAGCAACTGTCCAGGATTGTCTCCCGTTTTGACAAAGAAATCAGGTGCATAGTAATGTCTGAGGACCGTCACGTATGTGTTAGTCTCTCTACTTTCTAATCTTTCCTTTTACTTTGTAACTCTTCTCTTTTAAACTTTCAAAATCATTCATTGTGAGCAGAGGTTGTTGTTTTCCTTAATGCCAGACAGCTTCATACCATTGTGTTCAACTGTGCAGATTGATGTGTGTGTCCCAGTGCATCTTCTATATTACACAACACATTAGAGAGATCAATGATCCATACACAGCAGTCCCTGATCTCGAAGGAACTTACAATCTAATTTCCCTACCACACAAGCCACCATGCATATGCACACTTGAGGACTACTTTAGACACACACCAATTAAAGTAGATGTAAACCCTAACTGTTTGGCACTTTGTTTGCTAAAGCGCTGCATATCATAACCAAAAGTCTTTTTTTTTATATAATACTTATTATAAGTATTATATTTTGTATTAGTTGTTTTATCTTAGACCTACTGATCGCTTTTCAGCCACTTCCTGTCTACATTTACATAAAGCAAGACTAAACTCCCTTAATCATCAGTAACTATGTTTTATCTGGATGCTTCTAGCCTTAGTAAATAGATAGGAAGGTATATTATACCGTGCCTTGAAAAAGTATTCATACCTCTTCAATATTTTCCACATTTTGTCATGTTACAAACCAACATGAAAACTAACACTGCACATCACCCTGAACACACCATCCCCACTGTGAAACATGGTGGTGGCAGTATTAATGTTATGGGGATGCTTTTCTTCAGCAGAGACAGGGGCAGGGGTGGCTCGTCCATACGGGGGCCCTGATCCATGCGTCCGGCCCCGTAATCTACATGCGAGACGCTGGACGCATGGACCCCAATGGGGCTTTTTTTTGTTTTTTAGAAGCACGTCATTGGAGCCAAAGGCTCTAATAGGCTTCAAAAAAGTTGTGTGACAATAGCGAATTAATATTCGATATTGTCTTCCTGATTCTCCTCCCGTTCAGTCAGGAAGCTGGTCCTGAGACCCGTCACCCGATTGGCCGAGGAAGAGAAGCGATCCTGTTGGTTGTCGAGGAGGTGGAGGGAGGAGATGCAGGGGAAGCCACCGTGAAGCACCCGGAGGAAGGGCTGACCGTGACCTAGATGGGGTGAGTGTGGGGCTGGTGACCAAACAATCGGGAGGGGGTGCCGGGTGGATTGTTTACCACCCCACAAAAAATATACCACCAGCCGCCACTGGACTGGGGCGGAGGTTCACCTTCCAGCAGGACAACAACCCTAAACATACAGCCAGAGCTACAATGGAATGGTTTAGATCAATGCATATTCATGTGTTAGAATGGCCCAGTCAAAGTCCAGACCTAAATCCAATTGAGAATCTGTGGCAAGACTTGAAAATTGCTGTTCACAGACGCTCTCCATCCAATCTGACAGAGCTTGAGATGTTTTGCAAAAAAGAATGGGCAAAAATGTCCCTCTCTAGATGTGCAAAGCTGGTAGAGACATCCCCAAAAAGACTTGCAGCTGTAATTGCAGTGAAAGGCGGTTCTACAAAGTATTGACTCCGGGGGGCGCCATACAAATGTACCCCTCACACTTTTCACATATTTATTTCTAAAAAAAATGAAAATCATTTAACATTTTCCTTCTGCTTCACAATTATGAGCCACTTTGTGTTGGTCTATCACATAAAATCCCAATAAAATACATTTACATTTTTGGTTGTAACATGTGAAAAATTTCAAGGGGTGTGAATACTTTTTCAAGGCACTGTATTTACTTAGTTTACAGAAAGCTGGTGTGATGCTGCAACCCATAAAAACCACAAAGCATGTAGAAGAAAGAAAACTATCAAAGAAGACCCAAACAAATAAGTCAGCATCATCTTCTTTAGTACAATCCACCAGCAGTTACGTGATCCCACACAAAACCTACCCGGGCTGAAATGCGTCAACACTTTCTCTGTGTGGATCACGTAACTCCCGTTGGATTGTAATAAATACGATTTTAAAAGCTACAACACTGACTTTTTATTTAGACAGTATATATTTATTTTATCTTTTTTATTTTTTTATTTCTTCAGTTGCTTTCTGGTTGCTTTCTGGACTCTAATGCCGCGTACACACGCCCGGTTTTTACGTCAGAATAAACTCTGGCGGCTTTTCCGATGGAGTTACGCTGAAACAGGGCTTGCCTACACACGATCACACCAAAGTCCGATTGTTTAGAACACGGTGACGTACAACACGTATGACGCGACTAGAAAAAGGAAGTTCAATAGCCAGTAGCCAATAGCTGCCCTTGCGTCATTTTTGGTCCGTCGGAACAGCATACAGACAAGTGGTTTCCTGATAGGAATTGATTCCGTCGAAAAGATTTAAAACATGTTCTATTTCTAGCGGTTTTCCCGATAGGAATTGATTCCGTCGGAAAGATTTAAAACATGTTCTATTTCTAGGTCCGTCAGAGTTTTCGAAAAAAAAAAAGTCAGCTGAAGCCCACACACGATCGTAATATCCAATGAAATGATTCTGTCTGACTTTTTTTTTTGCTGGAAAGTCCGACCGTGTGTACAAGGCATAACAGTCTTCACAGCATAAAAGTCTTCACAGCCATTTTTTGGAGGGGGCTTTTCTTAGAAAATCAAACCATCCAGCCTGCATGCCTGAGCTAAGGGCAGATGGATTCCTGGAAGTAAATGCTACATGAATGATCGGCCCTTACTCAAGATGGCCTCAGGCAGAAATGTTATTAGGGTGTTTTTCAAAGGGTTTTTTCTCAACAAAATAAAGCATGAAGACATGGATGAATAGGCGAGTTTGCTTTGAATAAAAAAAAAAATTAATTAAATCACATTTTAAGTTTGGGGTGAGCAAATATAGTTTAGTTCGGCTTTAAATAATGGCTGCATGGCATTTCTCAGAGCGGGTCTCCTGAAAGTCACAACATTGGACCATGCCAGTGCAATGTGTGTTGAAATACCCATTTGTAGACCCCATCTGAAGCCTTATGACAGGGTAGCAATATGGAAAAGCACTTGGGAGACAGGGACAGAGTGTTGTCATTCTATACCGGGAAGTGCCTAAGCAATGATCTTCATAGCAGGATCACCAGGGATTATTTTATGAAAGCTGCAGAGTTAAAAAATATTGATAAGCAAGACTTTATTTCTCATAGAATATGTGCAGGAACTCCTCCTTTCTGAGTCAATTCTGGTCTCCACCCTGTACCCACCTCAGAGTACCATTTATTGATTTCACCGCCAACCCACCTCTCACCCACCCCTTTTAGAGAATACAGATTCCAAGTCCTAAAAAGGTTGGACTTCATGGATTTGTGTATTTTTTCAACCTCACCTACCCTGTTTCCCCGAAAATAAGATGTAGCATGATTGTCAGTGATGACTGCAATATAAGCCCTACCCCCCCAAATAAGCCCTAGTTAAAGTTCTTGTTGGTCTTATTTTCGGGGAAACAGGGTAGGGCTTATTTGGGGGGTCGGGCTTATATTGCAGCCATCACCAACAATCACTCTAGGTCTAATTTTCGGGTAAACAGGGTACTATGTAACTTTGTAACATTTTGTAGTGCTAAGTAATTTGTATGGGACTTGGTAATGTTAAAAAAGAAAAGCAGTAAAATAGATCCCCTGCAGCCAACAGCAATAGACCCTCCCCAGCAGCAATAGATTTCCCCCATCAAGAATGGACGACAGAACAAAAAATACCACCCCAGCAACAATAGACCTTGAACAGCAACAGCAGATCTCCCAGCAGCCAGAATCCAACAGCAGATCCATTCCAGCAACAATTGAACCGCCCCCAGCAACATAAGCCCCCCCCCCCCCCCCGAAACAATGGAACCTCCCCAGGAACAATAGACCACCATGCAAAAAATACATCCCCTCCAGCAACAATGATCCCCCCCAGCAGCCGGCATCAATAGACCCTCCAGCACACCCCAGCGCCCCCTTGCCAATACATAGAGTAGATTCAGTACTGGAGGTGCCGGAATTGCGTTCCCCGTGTTCCCGCTAAAAAAGAAGCCCTGTGGATAAGTGACTATTGAAATGAAATTAAATGTTAACCTCTTAGTGATTGAGAGTACATATACCTAAAAAAGTGCTTTTGGGTTGTGGAAGGAAAGAACAGTTGAGAGCAAATTTACACAAACCTAGGGAGAATCTACAAACTCCATGAAAGCAGTTTCCTTGGAGCTAAACTCAGCACCTGACTTTGCATTGCAAGATTGCTCGGAAATGTTCATGATTTGGTGCAATGAATAATTTGCTAATTGAAGATAGCATAGGAATTGACAGATACTGTCTGATTTTAGAGAAAGTGGACCTTCAGTAATTTTCTCATCTTTCCATCTCTAAATACCAACCTTCTCGTTCTCTTCATTCCTCTGAAGACCTCCTTCTCTCTAGCTCCCGCATCACCTCCTCCCATGCTCGCCTCCGGGACTTTTCCAAAGCCTCTCCAATCCTATGGAACTCCCTACCCCAATCTGTCCGCCTATCTCCTACTTTATTAGCTTTCAGACGATCCCGAAAACCCTACTCTTTAGAGAAGCCTACCCTACCCACACCTAACAACTGTATTTTCATGTTCTCCATCAGCTCATCCCCCCACAGTAATTACCTTTTGTTTCCACTTGACTCTCCCCTCTAGATTGTAAGCTCTAACGTGCAAGGCCCTCTGATCCCTCCTGTATTGATTTGTATTGTAAGTGTACTGCCTGCCCTCATGTTGTAAAGCGCAGCGCAAACTGTTGGCACTATATAAATCCTGTATAATAATAATAATAATCTATTAAATCTTCTGCCCTTCTTGTTTTAACTTTGGATAGTAAAACATTTCTTTCTGCCAGTAAATACTAAGGATGAGCTGAACACCCCCCGGTTCAGTTCGCACCAAAACCTGCGAACAGACTTAAACTTCGTGTGAACTTTAGAACCCTATTAAAGTCTATGGGACTCGAACGTTCAAAATCTAAAGTGCTAATTTTATTAGCACTTTAGATTTTTCCCATAGACTTGTACAGGTCGAATTTTCTGCGAACACCCCAAATTGTTCACTGTTCGCCGAACAATCGAACAGGCAATGTTCGAATCGAACATGAGTTTGACTCGAACTCGAAGCTCATCCCTAGTAAATACCCTTTACAGCCCAATTCCTGTTTCTTGTCTGGTAAAATGCCTAGGCATAAGAGGGCCAATTAGGGCTGCAGAGCTGGAGGTGTGGCTCTGTGTGTCTGTGTAAATCCAGGAAGTGAAAAGGCAGCAGCTTCAGCTGCCCACAGTTAAAATGGCTGCAGCCAGACTCAGTGTTGGGAGATTTCTGCAGCATATTTGGCAAGTACAGAATCACAATATATATAAAATAATATGCAAAGTGGTTGGAGGGAAGATTCAGAATGGCAAAGATGTTTTTAATACAAATTATGTGAGCAGTAGTGATGGCCGAACGGTTCGCCCGGCGGTCGTTTCGCGGCGAATTTCCGACTTTCGCCGTCCGCGGGTTCGAACGCCTTTTTCCGTCGTTCGCCCCGGCGGACTTACGTGTTTAATGTATACAAGAACTTTAACCTTTCGTGACACGTTTATCATGTGTTACAGGACAACCAATTGAGACATGACAGCTCATGGACACTTGGACATTCCCCCTAACCTATAAATACACCCGATCCGGTGGCCATTTTACATTCTTTCTTCTGTCACTGTAGGGAAAGGATCCTGTGTGGAGTAGGGACAGAGAAAACGCTAGCTATTTGGTACACAAAAGTTCTTTTCAGGACTGGTATAGGTGTTAGGTCAGCAGCCTGAGTTTCTTTTGTCAGTTTAGATAAAGGGACAGAGCGCTGTATGCTGCTATTTTAGGGACAGCTCAGCCAGATTAGTCTTTCTTCATCATCATCATCATCATCATCATTAGCTGTTACTATCAGGTCCACAAAAGAGCTGTTCCAGCTAATCGTTCCAGCCTACTCTTTTTTGCCAATTTGTATAGGGACAGGCAGGAAGCAGTGTGTCAGGCAGTGAGGATAATTTTAAAGACTTGCTGTTACTATTAGTTCCACAAAGGTTCTTTTCAGGACTGGTATCAGTGGTACGGTAATAGGCTTGTACACGTATAATATTCTTTCTTCCAAATATAGAAAGAATATTATACTTGACTGCTGCCCTTCTGCTGCAGTCTGCTAATCATTCACAACTCACTTGTTCCACAAAGCTCTTTATCAGGACTGGTAACTTGGTCTGTCTAGGGTGCTACGGTACATAGGCTTGGGTGCGGTACAGTCTGCTGTTCTGTAAGGACCGCTATCGGTCCACAATACATAGGGTTGCCGTGCACTACTGCTGACCGCTGCCCTATACTGCAGCAGTCCTTCATTGGTATAGGGACTGACGTACAGTCTGCTAATCACTAACACACAACCTGCTTGGTCCACAAAAGTTCTTATAAGGACTGGTAACTTGGTATAGGGTGCTACGGTACATAGGCCTGAGTGCGTTACAGTCTGCTGTTCTGTAAGGACCGCTATCGGTCCACAATACATAGGGTTGCCGTGCACTACTGCTGACCGCTGCCCTATACTGCAGCAGTCCTTCAGCGGTATAGGGACTGACGCACAGTCTGCTAAACACTAACACACAACCTGCTTGGTCCACAAAAGTTTTTATAAGGACTGGTAACTTGGTATAGGGTGCTACGGTACATAGGCCTGAGTGCAGTACAGTCTGCTGTTCTGTAAGGACCGCTATCGGTCCACAATACATAGGGTTGCCGTGCACTACTGCTGACCGCTGCCCTATACTGCAGCAGTCCTTCATTGGTATAGGGACTGACGTACAGTCTGCTAATCACTAACACACAACCTGCTTGGTCCACAAAAGTTCTTATAAGGACTGGTAACTTGGTATAGGGTGCTACGGTACATAGGCCTGAGTGCGTTACAGTCTGCTGTTCTGTAAGGACCGCTATCGGTCCACAATACATAGGGTTGCCGTGCACTACTGCTGACCGCTGCCCTATACTGCAGCAGTCCTTCATTGGTATAGGGACTGACGTACAGTCTGCTAATCACTAACACACAACCTGCTTGTTCCACAAAAGTTCTTATAAGGACTGGTAACTTGGTATAGGGTGCTACGGTACATAGGCTTGAGTGCGGTACAGTCTGCTGTTCTGTAAGGACCGCTATCGGTCCACAATAGATAGGGTTGACGTGCACCACTGCTGACCGCTGCCCTATACTGCAGCAGTCCTTCAGCGGTATAGGGACTGACGTACAGTCTGCTAAACACTAATACACAACCTGCTTGGTCCACAAAAGTTCTTATAAGGACTGGTAACTTGGTATAGGGTGCTACGGTACATAGGCTTGAGTGCGGTACAGTCTGCTGTTCTGTAAGGACCGCTATCGGTCCACAATAGATAGGGTTGACGTGCACCACTGCTGACCGCTGCCCTATACTGCAGCAGTCCTTCAGCGGTATAGGGACTGACGCACAGTCTGCTAAACACTAACACACAACCTGCTTGGTCCACAAAAGTTTTTATAAGGACTGGTAACTTGGTATAGGGTGCTACGGTACATAGGCCTGAGTGCGTTACAGTCTGCTGTTCTGTAAGGACCGCTATCGGTCCACAATACATAGGGTTGCCGTGCACTACTGCTGACCGCTGCCCTATACTGCAGCAGTCCTTCATTGGTATAGGGACTGACGTACAGTCTGCTAATCACTAACACACAACCTGCTTGGTCCACAAAAGTTCTTATAAGGACTGGTAACTTGGTATAGGGTGCTACGGTACATAGGCCTGAGTGCGTTACAGTCTGCTGTTCTGTAAGGACCGCTATCGGTCCACAATACATAGGGTTGCCGTGCACTACTGCTGACCGCTGCCCTATACTGCAGCAGTCCTTCAGCGGTATAGGGACTGACGCACAGTCTGCTAAACACTAACACACAACCTGCTTGGTCCACAAAAGTTCTTATAAGGACTGGTAACTTGGTATAGGGTGCTACGGTACATAGGCCTGAGTGCAGTACAGTCTGCTGTTCTGTAAGGACCGCTATCGGTCCACAATACATAGGGTTGCCGTGCACTACTGCTGACCGCTGCCCTATACTGCAGCAGTCCTTCATTGGTATAGGGACTGACGTACAGTCTGCTAATCACTAACACACAACCTGCTTGTTCCACAAAAGTTCTTATAAGGACTGGTAACTTGGTATAGGGTGCTACGGTACATAGGCTTGAGTGCGGTACAGTCTGCTGTTCTGTAAGGACCGCTATCGGTCCACAATAGATAGGGTTGACGTGCACCACTGCTGACCGCTGCCCTATACTGCAGCAGTCCTTCAGCGGTATAGGGACTGACGTACAGTCTGCTAAACACTAATACACAACCTGCTTGGTCCACAAAAGTTCTTATAAGGACTGGTAACTTGGTATAGGGTGCTACGGTACATAGGCTTGAGTGCGGTACAGTCTGCTGTTCTGTAAGGACCGCTATCGGTCCACAATAGATAGGGTTGACGTGCACCACTGCTGACCGCTGCCCTATACTGCAGCAGTCCTTCAGCGGTATAGGGACTGACGCACAGTCTGCTAAACACTAACACACAACCTGCTTGGTCCACAAAAGTTTTTATAAGGACTGGTAACTTGGTATAGGGTGCTACGGTACATAGGCCTGAGTGCGTTACAGTCTGCTGTTCTGTAAGGACCGCTATCGGTCCACAATACATAGGGTTGCCGTGCACTACTGCTGACCGCTGCCCTATACTGCAGCAGTCCTTCATTGGTATAGGGACTGACGTACAGTCTGCTAATCACTAACACACAACCTGCTTGGTCCACAAAAGTTCTTATAAGGACTGGTAACTTGGTATAGGGTGCTACGGTACATAGGCCTGAGTGCGTTACAGTCTGCTGTTCTGTAAGGACCGCTATCGGTCCACAATACATAGGGTTGCCGTGCACTACTGCTGACCGCTGCCCTATACTGCAGCAGTCCTTCAGCGGTATAGGGACTGACGCACAGTCTGCTAAACACTAACACACAACCTGCTTGGTCCACAAAAGTTCTTATAAGGACTGGTAACTTGGTATAGGGTGCTACGGTACATAGGCTTGAGTGCGGTACAGTCTGCTGTTCTGTAAGGACCGCTATCGGTCCACAATAGATAGGGTTGACGTGCACCACTGCTGACCGCTGCCCTATACTGCAGCAGTCCTTCAGCGGTATAGGGACTGACGTACAGTCTGCTAAACACTAATACACAACCTGCTTGGTCCACAAAAGTTCTTATAAGGACTGGTAACTTGGTATAGGGTGCTACGGTACATAGGCTTGAGTGCGGTACAGTCTGCTGTTCTGTAAGGACCGCTATAGGTCCACAATAGATAGGGTTGACGTGCACCACTGCTGACCGCTCACCTATACTGCAGCAGTCCTTCAGCGGTATAGGGACTAAGAGTTTTGTCACAGGGTCATTTAAAAAATGACATGCAGAGGAAGAGGCAGGCCCTTCCGCAGGGGTGGTAGGGGTAGGGCAGGAGCAACAGGCTTGAGCCAAAGTGGGAAGTTGCAGAAGGTGCGTTCAATTACTTTAAAGGATGCACCAGACTTGGTTGAGTGGCTCGCTCAGCCTTACTCTTCTGCACCCTCCTCATCCTCTCGATCTGCACCCTCTTCTTCACTCTCTGCTATGTGCACCCCCAAAGACACTACCACCAACAACACGACCACCACCACCACCACCACATACCTTCCGCTTGAGTCACTGGAATTATTTTCCGATCCATATCAAGAGGACATTTCTGATGCGCAGCCACTCTTGGTATTGGATCAGGAAGAGGAGGTAGCAACAAGCGCTACTCAGCAGTCTGACGCCAGTACCCAGATCAGCCCAAGGAGGAGGTTGGTCCCCGGTGTTGCTGCCTACTCTACTTATAGCGGTGGGGAAGGTGACGTTGATGATGACGTGTCTAGTGATGTCACGTGGGTGCCCACAAGAGAGGAAGAGGAGGGGAGTTCAGAGGGAGATATGGACCAGCAGATAGGGAGGAGAAGCAGCAATGACTTACATTGCACAGCAGGGACAAAGCAGACTGCAAATGTATCAGGAGCGAGTCATCGACCATGTACGGTCACATCTGGCGCTCCCAGGACACCGGCACATGGCTCCGCAGTGTGGGCTTTTTTTAACGTGTCCGCTGCTGACAATAGCGTTGCCATCTGCAATCTTTGCAGTCAACGCGTTAGTCGCGGTAAGCCCAATACTCACCTAGGGACGACCGCCTTAAGAAGGCACATGAGCAGCCATCACCGAGCCCAGTGGGAGCAACGGAACACACAAAGCCACACTGCAGGCTCTCACCGTCCAGCCTCGTCTTCTACTTCTCCTTCTCCTCTCTCCTCACAATTGTCCTCCACTCCACCTTCCATCACGCCAAGCTCACATTTTTCTGCAAAAAGGCAGGCTTCCGTGGGCCTAATGTTTGAGCGTAAAAAAATGATGACGCCGGATAACCCTCTTGCCCAACGGTTGGCGGCTGGCTTGTCAGAACTCATAGCCCGCCAACTACTGCCATATAAACTGGTGGACTCGGAGGCCTTTCGCAAATTTGTGGCCATTGGAACACCACAATGGAAGGTCCCAGGAAGGAAGTATTTCTCAGAGAAGGGCATCCCAGAGCTATATGGCCATGTTCAGCGGCAAGTGAATGTATCTCTGGCACACAGTGTCGGTGCCAAGATACATCTGACCACAGACACGTGGTCTAGCAAACACGGGCAGGGAAGGTATATCAGTTTTACTGCCCACTGGGTGAACCTTCTGACGGCCGTCAAGCATGTAACCCGTGGCACCCGTGTAGATTTGGTTTTACCGCCACGGATTGCATGCAGGCCTGACTCTTCTTCTCCTCCTCCTACTCCATCCTCCTCCCTCTCCTCCTCAGCTGCCTCCTCCTTTTCCGCTGCTAGCGTCTCTTCCACTGCACCGCCCAAGCTCCCCAGAACCTATTCCACATGCCAGGTGAGACGTTGCCATGCCGTGCTGCGTCTGTTGTGCCTGGAAGCAAAGAGCCACACTGGCCCGGCACTCCTTTCAGCTTTGCGTTCACAGGCAGATGAGTGGCTAACACCGCTCAATTTGACAGTTGGTAAAGTGGTGTGTGACAACGGTGCCAATCTGCTTAGCGCATTGAAACAGGGCAAAATCACGCACGTGCCGTGCATGGCACACGTCTTAAACTTGGTCGTGCAGCGATTCCTTGTCAAATACCCTGGGGTCCAGGACATCTTGCGGCAGGCAAGGAAAATCTCGGCCCATTTCAGAAGATCTTACACGGCCATGGCTCGCCTTGCTGACATTCAGCGGCGACACCATCTGCCGGTCAGACGTCTTATTTGCGATTGCCCGACGCGATGGAACTCAACCTTCTATATGCTTGATAGGCTGCTCCAGCAGAAACGTGCAGTTAACGTCTACCTGTATGAACTCTGCGAAAGAAACGGTTCTGGGGAGCTGGGTTTTTTTTCACCGCGCCAGTGGCTGCTCATGCGCGACACATGCAGACTTCTGCGGCCATTTGAGGAGATCACCAAACTGGTCAGTCGCAGCCATGGCGCCATCAGTGACATGGTACCTTATGCCTTCTTTCTGGAGCGTGCATTGCGTCGTGTCATTGATCAGGCTGTGGAGGAGCAGGAGCGGGAAGATGAGGAAGTCGCAATGCTGGATGAATTCCCAGGGGGGGCTACTCTATCTGAGACAAGTCAACAACAGGAGTCTGATGAGGAGTCAGAGGAGGATGGTGCCGGGGCGGATGAGCAGGAGCAAGAAGAGCATGCTTTAAACCTTTCTGGGATCCCTGTTGTGCGAGGATGGGGAGAGGAGAATGAAGAGGACGACATTATCCTGGATGATGAGCAGGAGCCAGGCCACCACACCGCTTCCACTTTAGTGCAAATGGGGGCCTTCATGCTCCAGTGTTTTAATAGGGACCCCCGTATAAAAAGCATGAGGGTCAAGGACCAGTACTGGGTGGCAACGTACTTAGACCCCCGGTACAAACACAAAATGGCGGAAATGTTACCGCCGTCGCAGAGGGCTGTCAGAATGCAGCACTTCCAGGCCTTGCTTCGAGAAATGCTGCATTCTGCTTTTGCGTGCGCTGGCAGAGGAGCAATTCCCACTCCCAGAGAAGGATTTGCGGGTACCAATCCAACAGCGCCTGCAAGAAGAGGCCGGTTTGAAGATGTGTTGGTGACTTCGGATATGAGGTCATTCTTTCAGCCGACCCATCGACAGGTGTCATCCGGATCCAGCATCAGGGAACGCCTAGACCGTCAGGTGTCCGACTACATTGGGTTAACGGCCGATGTGGACGCTCTGAGGAGTGATGAACCCCTAGACTACTGGGTGGGCAGGCTTGACCTCTGGCCAGAGCTTGCCCAATTTGCAATCGAACTGTTGGCTTGCCCCTCATCCAGTGTCCTGTCCGAAAGGACGTTCAGCGCAGCAGGGGGGATTGTGACCGATAAGCGTACTCGCCTAGCTCACCACAGTGTTAACTACCTCACATTTCTAAAAATGAATGAGGCATGGATCTCGGAGGAATTCAACACATGTGATCAGTAGACCATGTATATGTCTATAAACAATTTTTGGAATCAAGCACACAGACCTTCTTAATTCATTTGGCTCACTTCCCTGACCCAAAAAAGCACACCGTACTATATGCCCCTACCCTCCTCTTTGAAGAGGTTGAGCGGTGTCATATTTCTACTGGGGCTGCTTATTATGAGGGGTTCCCACCATCCCTGTGCTGTGCTGACTTCCTCCTGGGTGTTCTTATTATGAGGGGCTCCCACCATCCCTGTGCTGTGCTGACTTCCTCCTGGGGGTTCTTATTATGAGGGGATCACACCATCCCTGTGCTGTGCTGACTTCCTCCTGGGGCTGCTTACGGTGCTGCTGTCAGCGCTGTATGTCACGGAGCTGCTGTCAGCGCTGTATGTCACGGAGCTGCTGTCAGCGCTGTATGTCACGGAGCTGCTGTCAGCGCTGTATGTCACGGAGCTGCTGTCAGCGCTGTATGTCACGGAGCTGCTGTCAGCGCTGTATGTCACGGAGCTGCTGTCAGCGCTGTATGTCACGGAGCTGCTGTCAGCGCTGTATGTCACGGAGCTGCTGTCAGCGCTGTATGTCACGGAGCTGCTGTCAGCGCTGTATGTCACGGAGCTGCTGTCAGCGCTGTATGTCACGGTGCTGCTGTCAGCGCTGTATGTCACGGAGCTGCTGTCAGCGCTGTATGTCACGGAGCTGCTGTCAGTGCTGTATGTCACGGAGCTGCTGTCAGCGCTGTATGTCACGGAGCTGCTGTCAGCGCTGTATGTCACGGAGCTGCTGTCAGCGCTGTATGTCACGGTGCTGCTGTCAGCGCTGTATGTCACGGAGCTGCTGTCAGCGCTGTATGTCACGGAGCTGCTGTCAGCGCTGTATGTCACGGAGCTGCTGTCAGCGCTGTATGTCACGGAGCTGCTGTCAGCGCTGTATGTCACGGAGCTGCTGTCAGCGCTGTATGTCACGGAGCTGCTGTCAGCGCTGTATGTCACGGAGCTGCTGTCAGCGCTGTATGTCACGGAGCTGCTGTCAGCGCTGTATGTCACGGAGCTGCTGTCAGCGCTGTATGTCACGGAGCTGCTGTCAGCGCTGTATGTCACGGAGCTGCTGTCAGCGCTGTATGTCACGGAGCTGCTGTCAGCGCTGTATGTCACGGTGCTGCTGTCAGCGCTGTATGTCACGGAGCTGCTGTCAGCGCTGTATGTCACGGAGCTGCTGTCAGTGCTGTATGTCACGGAGCTGCTGTCAGCGCTGTATGTCACGGAGCTGCTGTCAGCGCTGTATGTCACGGAGCTGCTGTCAGCGCTGTATGTCACGGTGCTGCTGTCAGCGCTGTATGTCACGGAGCTGCTGTCAGCGCTGTATGTCACGGAGCTGCTGTCAGCGCTGTATGTCACGGAGCTGCTGTCAGCGCTGTATGTCACGGAGCTGCTGTCAGCGCTGTATGTCACGGAGCTGCTGTCAGCGCTGTATGTCACGGTGCTGATGTCAGTGCTCTGTATTACGGTGCTGCTGTCAGTGCTCTGTATCTCCTGCACCCTCTTGTTTGCCTACCCTGGTCCCTGACCTTCCCTCTCCTCCATTGCCTTCATTAGCTCCATAGTCCTGAATTGTCAGAACAATTTCCCAAATAAAAAAAAAATGCTTGTAGTTATCGATCCCAAATTCACCTCATACATGTATTATGCTATTGTCCAGGTGGTGGGACTACGTGCTACCCCCTAATAATTACCCCGTGGCCGCAAATTCGACCTAAAGGTTTGCGAAATTCGCCTCCCATTGAAGTCAATGGAGCCCGCGGCGAACGGTCGTTTTCGCGAACGTTTGTGTCCGTTCGCGTTTCGCGTTCGCGAAACGTCCCGTCGGAAGTTCGTCCATCACTAGTGAGCAGACTGCAGTTCTTCTTTAATGAAGTGTTAGCCAGATAAAAAAAATGTGGATTTGTATGGAATAAATGAGCTAGAGATAATAAATTAACTTTCCACAATGCGATAATTCAGTGCTGTCAAAACAAGTTACCTGTCCATGTCAGAATGTCATCAATAATTATCACAACACCTAGAACATGACAATAATGCCAAGAAAAATGTTATATTTAGGAACTAGGAGAAGCGGGGGTTGGGGCATCTGCTGATATAAATTGCTTTAGATATATTTATCAAGTTTAAGTGAATGCTACTGCAAACATTTTTTTTTTCTATGTATCTGTTTTTTTCATTTTTTTTTCTTTTTTTTTTATAAATAACAGTCTATATTATTTTCATGTACTTCTTCCATCTGAAGGGACTGGTTGATCATGGCAGTCACTGTTCATGCAAACCAATTAATATACACTTACAGTATTTTTTTTATTTATTTTTTTACCAAAGACATATAACAGAGTACATTTTGGCTAAAACCTATGAAGAAATTTGTTTAGTTTTTTTGTTTTTTATTGGCTATTTTTTTTTTTAGCAGAATGTAAAAAAAATTGTTCTTTTTTTTCAATTTTATTTTTTTTATTTTATTTATATCACTAAAAATAAAAACCCAGGGGCCCAGGGGTGATCAAATACCACCAAAAGAAAGCTCTATTTGTCTGAAATAAATTAAATATATCTTGTTTGGGTACAGTCTTGCATGACTGCGCAGTGCCAACAAGCATAAGCATGGCTTTTTCATGAAGGGGGCAAAATCTGTTTTCTCTTAGCCATAGCTCCCAACTGTCCCTGATTTGGAGCAATGTCCCTCTGTCCCTCATTCCTTCTCATTTGTCCCTCATATTCGACTGATCTACATAGTTGTATATAAAATGCACTTTTTATCTATCAAAAAGTGTTTTCCAGCGCTAAACCTTTCATCTGATTTCTAAATTGCTGCATTGTAAATTCCAAAAGCCAATATAAAGGAATAGTAGTGGTAAAAAAAATCTTGTTTTTGTGCAATTCTCCTTTAAGGGGGCGTAGCAAGGGGTGTGTCCTATGCCTGCATACTTTTGCCGATAGGTGTCCCTCATTCCCATTTCAAAAAGTCAATTAAGGCCTATTGCATTGCAGAATTATATGGTTCTGCCCACAGTAACCAATGAGCAGCAACCTTTTTTACTACAGTGCCTTTAAAAAAGTATTCATACCCTTTGAAATTTTCCACATTTTGTCAGGTTACAACCAACATGTAGCCAAAAAAGAGATTATCTTTAGACATTTACAGTGTCTTGAAAGATGTATTAATACCGCTTGAAATGTTTTTACATTTTGTCACGTTACAATCAAAAGCGTAAATGTATTTTAGTTGGATTTTATGTGATAGACCAACAGAAAGTGCCACATAATTGTGAAGTGGAAGGAAAATGATAAATGGGTTTCAACATTTTTTTACAAATAAATATGTGAAAAGTGTGGTGTGCATTTGTATGGCGCCCCCCGGAGTCAATACTTTGTAGAACTGCCTTTTGCTGCAATTACAGCTACAAATTTTTTGCCAAAATAGCTCAAGCTCTGTCAGATTGGATGAAGAACATCTGTAAACAGCAATTTCCAAGTCTTGCCACAGATTTTCAATTGGATTTATGTCTGGACCATGACAGGGCCATTCCAACGTATAAATATGCTTTGATGTAAACCATTCCATTGTAGCTCTGGCTGTATGTTTGAGGTCGTTTTCCTGCTGGAAGGGGAAACTCCGCCCCAGTCTCAAGTGTTTTGCAGACTCTAACAGGTTTTCAGATAGCCCTGTATTTGGTTCCATCTTCCCATCAACTCTGACCAGCCTCCCTGTCCCTGCTGAAGAAAAGCATCCCCACAACATGATGCTGCCACCACCATGTTTCACGGTGGGGATGGTGTGTTCAGGGTGATGTGCAGTGTTAGTTTTCCGCCACACATAGCGTTTTGCTTTTTTGGACAAAAAGTTAAATTTTGGTAACATCTGAAAAGAGCACCTTCCACATGTTTGTTGTGTCCCTCACATGGCTTTTTGCAAACTGCAAACAGGACTTCTTATGACTTTCTTTCAACAATGGTTTTCTTCTTGTCACTCTTCCATAGAGGCCAGATTTGTGGAGAGCACGACTAATAGTTGTCCTGTGGACAGATTCTCCCACCTGAGCTGTGGATCTCTGCAGCTCCTCCAGAGTTACCATGGACCTCTTTGCTTCGCTTCTCTGATGAATGCTCTCCTTGCCCGGCCAGTCAGTTTAGGTGGATGGCCATGTCTTGGTAGGTTTGCAGTTGTGCCAAACTCCTTTCCATTTTCGGATGATGGATTGAACAGTGCTCCGTGAGATGTTCAAAGCTTGGGGTATTTTTTTATAACCTAACCCTGCTTTAAACTTCTCCAAAACGTTATCCCTGACCTGTCTGGTGTGTTCCTTGGCATTCATGATGCTGTTTATTCACTAAGGTTCTCTAACAAACCTTTGAGGGATTCACAGAACAGCTTTATTTATACTGTGATTAAATTACACACTGTAAATGTCTATGTATTAATTAGGAGAGTTTTGAAGACAATTGGTTCCACTCAGGGGCGGACTGACAACTCATGAGGCCCCCAGGCAATAGGAGATTATGGGGCCCCTGGGCAATAGGAGATTATGGGGCCCCCAGGCAATAGATTATGGGGCCACACAGTATACACACACACACATACAGTATACACACACAGACACACAATATACACATACACACACTGAAAAGGTACTGGAGAGGCGGGGCAGCTATAATCTTGGGATTTTTAAAAAAAACACCGATTTTTACATACTGTCCCTGGTTTTATTGATGCTGGCAACCCTGATGGGGCCCCTTAGTGGCATGGGGCCCTCGGGCAGTGCCCGAGTGCCCGAATGGTCAGTCCGCCCCTGGTTCCACTAGATTTTAGTTAGGGGTATCAGAGTAAAGTGGGCCGAATACAAATGCACACCACACTTTTCAGATATTTATTTGTAAAAAAAATTGAAAACCATTTATCATTTTCCTTCACAATGATGTGCCACTTTGTGTTGATCTATCACATAAAATCCCAATAAAATACGTTTTTGGTTGTAACATGACAGAATGTGGCAAGGGGTATGAATACTTTTTCAAGGCACTGTAAATGTCTAAAGGATATTTAAAGGGCTTCTGTGGACGACACCACTATATTTTCTGCCCTATATTAGATATTAAGCCTTTGGTTCTTATTTGTAATAAAGACACAGTACTGAGGCATTCCCTGCTTTAAATATAGATCTAAAAAGACAACCAATTGAAGCTGCAGCTAGCAACAGGGCTTTTATTCAACGTACACCCTGGAATTTCACAGTCAACATTTAGAATTTTTTTTTTTTTTTTTTTACGAATAATCTTTTTTTTTAAGAATAAAGGTCACAATCCATCAGAAGAAGCGTAGCCTAGAAGACTGGACACAATTTCTTTTGAAATGAAAAATCAAAAAGGAAAGATACATGCGATAAATAGATACATATACAGTACACATGCATATAAACATATTGTCCCTATATACACCTCTGAAGTGGCATAGATACTAGGGGTCAGCAAAATTGGGAGTTTTTATTTTGTTGAAAAAATTGGTGGACATTTCAGAACAATTTTTCTGCACTGGCATTAACAGGGAAATGAGAAAAAAAAGGAGGGGCAGGCAGGACTTTTAAGATACTAAACCTTCTTTCTTCCCCGCTGTTTGGGGTAAACGATCGTATTGGTTCCATTAATAATACACACCTTTCACTCCTAATTGAGGTTTCTTCATCCCTTTTTAAATCCTGGCTTTAATTTATGTATCGTAAATTAATGTTTTATGAATTCAAGCATCCATATACGTAATTCATGCGACACTTCTCAAAAAGTCCCGAAGAAGCTCTTGTGAGGGAAACATGTAGAGTAAAAAGTGTTTGTATATGCTCTAAGAAACAATATGTGAATCTTGTAAATGTTTACTGCGATTTTTAAAAAAATGTTTAAATAAAATGTATACTTTTTCGATTTGTTTGCTTTTGGTACCTTAAAAGTCGCACCTGCCCCTCCTTCTTTTTCCTCTTTCATACTAAAGGGATGTGGTACCGTAATCTAATTTCTTGTCACCCAGTACCATAATATTAACAGGGAAATGCCAATTAAAGCAGCATTAAATCCAAAAGCAAACATTTGTTATATTGCAGTTTAGGGCTGCTGTTACAGATTGCGGGGCCTCATACAGCCGACCTGACCAGTAAATGTAAAAATTTTGAATTTTTTAAATTATTTTTTCAAATGTTTAAAAAAGTTTTTTTTTTTTTTTTTTTTACAATTAAAGCCTCAATTGCACTGAAGATGAATGGACAGGAGGCAGAGGCTCCTGTTCATTTATAAATGGAAGCATGGTAAACACAGTCAAATTCAGAAAAAGAAGAAATTACATATTTACTGGCCCCTTCCCCCACCCTCTATTGTTATTGTTATTATTCTCGATTTATATAGCGCCAACAGTTTACGCAGCGCTTTACAATGTAGAGAGGGGACAGCACAATTACAGTACAGTTTAATACAAAAGGTACAGGAGGGCCCTGCTCGTAGAGCTTACATTCTAAAGGGAGGAGGTGGTACAAAAGGTAATAGATGCAGGGAATGATTTGATGGGGTTGTTAGGTGGGTGTGGGATATCTACCCACCTCTATCTACCTCTGTGCCTGCACTAGGCAATGGGAGAAGGAAACCAGTGGCACTGCGGAGGGCGAGGGGAGTGGCACATTGGGAGGGGGATCAGTGCGGTGGGATGAGAGGACAATTACAGAAAAATGTGTCTGTGTCTCTCCCTCCAGCAGCAAAAAGCTGGCAGGAGGGAGAGGGGGGTAAACCAGCTTTCAGCTGCTGGAGGGAGAGATACAGGCAAAGTGCATTGTTCTGTGATTGTCCTCCAGCCCAGCTGCACCGATCTCCCTGCTGTCCGGGCCCCCTGCAGGAGGCCCTTGGGTAACCCCCCCCCCCCCCATCGGTGATCTTGTAACAAATTACCAACTCCTGAAAGTGATGGCTGCATTAGGGTCAGTTTTATTTATGTAAACCTCTGCTGTCTGGGCCCCCTACAGGAGACCTGGTGGTACACCCCCCCCCCCCCCCCCCCCATCGGCGGCCTGTTGAAGCTTACCAATTCTTAAATGTTATAGTTGTATTACCTTTTTTAGGCTTTCAATGGTCAGTTTTATTCATTTATGTAAAGCCATTATCCCCACCCCTCCAAAAAAAAAAAATGGTTGCTGTAACTGCCTATAAAACATTAGCTGGAGTTTGGCTTTCATTGGTAAGTGCAAAGAGTAACCCTGGAGAAAGAAAACTGGAGGTCAGATCACAGCAGCAAATGTAAAGGAATTTAAAGATTTTGAGGAAGCTTAGAGCAATAGAAGGTACATTAGTGCAGGTAAGAATACACACTATACTTGAATAGAACTTTTTTTATTTTTAACCACTTAAGGACTGGAAGATTTTCCCCCTTAATGACCAGATGTTTTGATGTCCTTTTTTTTCCCCCCACAAATAGAGCTTTATTTTGGTGGTATTTGATCGCCTCTGTGGTTTTTATTTTTTGTGCTATAAACAAAAAAAGAGCGACGATTTAAAAAAACATATAATAAATATCCCCAAAAATTTTTCAAAATGTCTTCATCAGTTTAGGCCAACATGTATTCTTCTACATATTTTTAGCAGGACTGCGACATTGCAGCGGACAGATCAGACACTTTTCACACTTTTTTTGGGACCAGTGACATTTACACAACGATCAGTGCTATAAAAATGCACTGATTACTGTTTAAATGACACTGTCAGGGAATGGGTTAACACCAGGGGCGATCAAAGGGTTAAATGTCCCCTAGGGAGGTGCTTTCTCACTGTGGGGGGAGGGGACTGACAGGGAGTATAGAGAGTTTGCTGTTCCTAATCACTAGGAACAGACAATCTCACTCCCCTGTCTGAACGGGGATCTGTTTGTTTACATTGGCAGATCCCCGTTCTGCCTCTCTGTGGAGTGACCACTGGTGGCCAGCAGACATCCAGTCCGCCGGACCCCCTGATTGGCTACCCCCGCTAGCGAATGGGCATGCGCGAGCACCTCCAGTGGCATGCTCCAGTGCCCACAGATTGTCATGTATGTGCCCGACGTACAATGATAGCGATTCACACAGGGCAGCTGGTCGTTAAGTAGTTAAACCAGAGTTTAGTGTCACTTTAGCTCCTGTAGTGCAGAGGGTTACCTATCACAAGGGTAAAGTTTTTCCTTCCCAGGAGTTCAGCTTTAATGGTGTGATAGGATTTAAATGGCACCTTAAGGACTAGGAAAGCTCCCTTAAACTATCCTGGACTGATTATTTTTGCTGAAACCAATCAATATACGCTCATTGGGATTTTTTGAACCAAAAACATGTAGCAGAATACATATTGGCCTAAATTGATGAAGAAATTTGACTTTTTTATTGGATATGTTTTATGGCATAAATTTAAAAAAAAATATATTTTTTTTTCCAAAACTGTGGGTCTTACTTTGTTTATAGCGCAAAAAAACAAAACAAAATAAAACGTAGAGGTGATCAAATATCACCAAAAGAAATCTCTATTTGTGGAAAAAAAAGGACATCGATTTTATTTGGGTACAGCATCGCACGACCGTACCGTACCGTATCGTAAAAAATGGCCTGGTCATGAAGGGGGTAAAACCTTCCAGGGCTGAAGGGGTTAAAGAATAAAAAAGTACATGTTATACTCACAAACCAAAGTTGAGTCCAGAGGTCCGCTCTCCCACTGCATTGAATGGTGCGGATAATGAGAGAGGACATGTTTCGGGGGACTGACCCTCTTCTTTAGAGCGAGCACTACAGTCCCCCCGAAACGCATCAGCTGTTGTAATCTGCACCATTCCATGCAAATGGAGAGCGGACTTCTGGACTTTTGACATGCCACGTATCCATTTTGGTTTGTGAGTATAACTTGTACTTTTTTATTCATTAATAAAGTGCTGGAGGTAAAACCTTTTCCATTTTTGTTGTTTATTTTACAGTGGGTCATAAGGGACACAATTTCTTCAGGAATACAAAGCAAAAATGTAATCAATTATTGCCAGCTATAAAACAAAAGCAGCAATATGATAAATACACACCTTATATATAGATATAAATCTTTTGATAAAGGCATACTATAGTTCAGTTGGAATATTTGCTAAGGGCCGATGGCAGAACCATTGGATAATCTCTAAAGAATTTAAATGCGTGGACTATGCATTCCAAAGAAGGGGAAATAAACAGCTTGGCAGCCATATTTTTATTATTTGACAGTAGACTATAAGAGTTTCTGTTCTTATGGGAACAAAATTGTAAAAGAAAAAAAAGAAAAATTGAGACGTAAACAATTACGGCACACACATTAAAGTTCCCCAAACACGGCTCATGTGTAAGGTAAAGTCTACAGGCTTGGAAAAAACTGTTCATAAATGGATAGAAAACTGGCTAAAAGGCCAAATTCAGAGAGTAGTGGTTAATGATTCTTACTCTGAATGGTCTAAGGTTATCAGTGGTGTACCCCAAGGTTCAGTGCTGGGACCCTTACTGTTTAATATCTTTATAAATGATATTGGGTCTGGGATTAAAAGTAACATTTCCGCCTTTGCAGATGACACCAAGCTATGCAGTGGAATAACGTCCTTACAGGATGTCTCCAATTTACAAGCCAACCTCAATACACTGTCTAATTGGGTGACTATGTGGCAGATGAGGTTTAATGTTGAGAAATGTAAAGTTATGCACTTGGGGGCTAAGAATATGCATGCATCATACATACTAGGGGGAGTACAACTGGGGGGGGGGGGGGGGGACAATAGTGGAGAAGGATCTGGGGGTTTTGATAGATTATAAGCTCAATAATAGCATGCAATGCCAAGCTGATTACTTGGTGTTGCGTTATTCACTTTAAGGTCAACGCAGAGGACAAGGGGTCACTCTTTACGCCTGGAGGAAAAGAGAATTCATCTGCAAATACGGAAAAGTTTCCTCACAGTAAGAGCTGTGAAAATGTGGAATTGACACCCTGGTTCAAGAGCTCAGAAGATTGTTTAAAAAAAGGCCTGGATACTAATGCCGCATACACACGGTCGGATTTTCCGATGGGAAATGATGGATGTGAGCTTGTTGCCGGAAAGTCCAACCGTGTGTATTCTCCATCAAACAGTTGCTGTTGGACTTTCCACCAACAAATGTTTGATAGAAGGTTCTCAAATTTTCCGCCAACAAAACTTTGTTGTTAGAAAGCCCTATAGTGTGTACACAAGTCCGTCGCACAAAAGTTCACGCATGCTCGGAATCAAGCAGAAGGAGCCGCACTGGCTATTGAACTTCCTTTTTCTTGGCTTGTCGTACCTCTTGTACATCACCACGTTCCCACGTTTGTAATTGTTGACCAAAATTTGTATGACTGTGTGTATGCAAGAGAAGTTTGAGCCAACAACCTTCAAACAAAAATCCACGGTTTTGTTGGCGGAAAGTCCGATCATGTGTATGCAGCATAATTTTTATAAGTAAAATTGATACAGGGAATATCCAACTGCCTCAGGAAGGAATCCCCCCCATGAAGCAAATTGGATGGGTTTTTTTTTTGCCTCCCTCTGGATAAATGGTGAATAGGATTGTGTAGATGGAGGTTTTCGATTTGTGTGTGTTTTCTTTTATTTTTTTATTGTGGGTTGAACTGGATGGACTTATAATTCAATATTTTTATTGAGATTTCTCAATAAGGAAACATGAGCACAAATTATGTATACAATCATATAGTTGTCATGAAGTTGTTGAAACGAGTATCATAGTGAAGCATATGTGACCGATTGTTGAATCAGAAGTGCAGAGTTTGTAGTAATAATCTTATCATCTGAATCTTGTCTCCCTCAGCCAGACACCCCAACTGGGAGCATACTGTGTCGAGGGGAGGGAGGCATTACTACCGAAGATTAAAGTGATTGTACACACGACCTGACTTTTCGACGGACTAGGTCTGACGGTCTTCCAGACGGACTTACTGAACGAACGGACTCAAACTGATTCAAACGTGATGAGGTACGACCGGACTAGAATAAGGGAGTTCATAGCCAGTAGCCAACAGCTGCCCTAGCGTCGGTTTTCATCCGTCAGACTAGCATACAGACGAACTGATTTTTCGACTGGACTCGAGTCCGTCGGAAAGATTTGAAACATGTTTTATTTCTAGGTCCGTCAGACTTTTGGGGAAAAAAAGTCCGCTGGAGCCCATACACGATCATAATATCCGATTCATTCCGTCGGACCTAATCCGTCGGAAAGTCCGGTCGTGTGCACGCGGTATAAGGGTTTGTTTTTTGTTTGTTTTCTAAACAACAAACATATCATACTTACCTCCACTGAGCAGCTCGTTTTGCACAGAGTGGCCCCGAACCTGCTCTTCTGGGGTCCCCCAGCGGTGCTCGCGGCTCCCCCTTGCATTAGATAACCCCCCTAGGAGAAGCGCTCTCCTTAGGGGGTTACCTTGCGGGCGCGCTCCCGAGTCCAGGATTCAGTGTCCATAGCTGCTGAATGTATGACTCGGCCCCACCCCCCCCCAGTGCCAGTGTCATTGGATTTGATTGACAGCGGCGGGAGCCAATGGCTGCGCTGCTATCAATCTATCCAATCAAGAGCCGAGAACCCCAGACAGAGATACAGCACATGCCCGTTGGGTCAAGTTCCAGGGCTCAGGTAGGTAAGGTAAGTAAAATTGGGGGGGGGGGGGCGGTCACTGCCAGGTGTTTTTTCACCTTAATGCATAGGATGCATCAAGGTGAAAAAACATGCACGTTTACAATCCCTTTAAGGTATTTTCATTAAAAAAATATATATATTGCGCAATATATGGTACATAAACAAACCCCGTATTGAGGAACATCTCGGTGAGAAACTAAGTGCAAAAATAAAAAGGAAAAGAGGGTGTTTGTTATCATTTAACATAACATCTTTGTGCGTTGGCCTTAAAACCCAAGGTCAAAATTATGCCTGAGCTAGGCTTGCTGTAGTGTCTGTAACAAAAAGTCCCCTAGTATTCATATACCAGATAATGTTAAAGGAGTACCAGGGTATACAGAGAAGATTAAAAGAGGAAGAAGGAGAAAGGAAAGAGCGAATATGAAAACATATGTAAGGCATCAGAGAGCTACATAGAACTAGGTTTGTTATAATAGGCTATAAGGCAGTGATGGCGAACCTCGGCACCCCAGATGTTTTGGAACTACATTTCCCATGATGCTCTGGCACTCTGCAGTGTAATGGAGCATCATGGGAAATGTAGTTCCAAAACATCTGGGGTGCCGAGGTTCGCCATCACTGCTATAAGGGCTGTGAGGGTTGTCGCATATAGGTATTCCATGGTTCCCAGACCATGTCGTATTTTTCTGTAGTGGACTGGAGGATACTAACCATCTTTTCCTGAACCCTTATCCAGAATATTTTCCGTTTTGCAACAGCAAAGGACATTGTAGATTGTTTCCAGGCTTGGGCTAACGTGATTTTAGTGCCCAGCAGTATGAAATGAATGAAAATTCTGAGAGATTTGGAAGATCCTATCGGGTTACTGTTCAGAAAGGCTATCTCAGGTGTTTTTGGCACAGCCATACCAGCCACTTTGCGCAACAAAGAGAAGATCCTATTCCAGAAGCCCCTAATGCGAGGGCACTCCCATCATATGTGAAATAAGGATCCCGTCATCCCACAACCTCTAAAGCATAGTGGGGGCATGCCTGGGAACATCTTGGCCAGGCACAAAGGTACACAATGCCATCATGCAAGTAATTTGGTACTTGACTCCATAAGGGAGACATTAACTATGCCCTTAAAGGACTTCTAAAACTGTGAGAACCACGTGCCTGCCTCCCAATTGACCTTGACATCCTGTTCCCAGCTCAATACTCAGGGTTCAATGCTCAGGGTTGAACTCAGGGTTCATCAGGGTTCTCCATCAGTGAGGCATAAATCATAGATATTCCTCCCCTCTGATCCATACATCCAGGGCACCACTTTTCGTATGTAGTGATACTCGGGGGTTCAGGTTTCGAGGTTCATAACGATAAAATAAAATGTTGAATTTGATGTAGATGGAATCTTTCAGATGATGACATATCCAGTTTGCTAATGCAATGGTTTGCCGTGAGGGGACCCATAGAGGAAAGAAAGTGTCCGATTCCGAAAAAGCCCCTTGTTTGTCCACCACTCAAATGCCCTAATATTTTGAACAGAGGGGAAACTGGGGTTGTGGAAGATGTGCGCTAAGGGGTGTAGATCAGAAATCAGATAAGAGGATTTGTATAATAGGTCACAGAGGGCCATTGAGTGTGATAAGGTGGGAGCCATTATGGGGGGGTCTATTTTTAGAGGGAACCCAAGCTAGGTAATCTATGGTATGTAATGGAATTGCTTGTCTCTCCATGTTGATCGAGAACTGTGCTAATTGAGCAGCTTGATAATATCTCCAAAGGTCGGGTAAACCTAGTGCTCCCTGGGTGCGTCTTCTAAGAAGCACACATTTTACGGGTAGTGATATCCTTTGTTGCTCAAACTGGATGGGCTTTTTTTAACCAGACTATGTAACCATGTTAAGGGCCTGTGTCAATAAGCTTATGTTTACTCTAACCAGGTTTTGCATTTCCATTCAAGTCTATAGGAATTCAAAATCTACTTATAGCAGATAAACACAGATCAGAAGGAGGTCAACTGCAATTCTGATTGATCTCGGAAGCATCTCAAAATGATGTCTTCAACACAAGCCCAAAGCCTGTCCACATAAGCCCTTAAAGTGATTTGATCAATAAATCAATCAATGCATGCCTTTAAAAAAAATATGCAAAGGGCTGATGAAAGTGTAATTGGTTAACTACTGAATGCTATAAAGGAAATCTTGCATCAGAGAAAAGAAAAGAAATAGCTAAGTATTTACTGTTAACTATCAGGTTAGCCGTGGTATAATTGACAAACACAAGCGCTCTATGGAAAATTCACGAAGGGTTTTACATTAATGGTTAAGGTTAATTTGCTCACAGTATATTCACCAAAGGAATAAACAAAGAATACATGAATGATGACTAAACTCAAAAACAGAAACTTATTATATTGCAATTTACCAACCCTTACATGTGGTGGCTGCATTAGTTGTCTTTTTTTAAAGTTAAAGCATGTTCAGCAGAGTTGGAAGTCTTGTATAAACTTCTAATCTCATCAATCTACCATGGTCCGCCAACAAAGGCAATCTTGTTTGAAGTCAAGCCTGGATGACAACTATGGCTCCCTCCTTAGATATAGTGCAGGAGAAAGTGAAGCCACCCAGGGGCAGGAAATATGTTATTGGCACAATTGCCAGGTTCATATAAAAGGAAAAAAAGGAAACAAATTCAGAAACCACATCTAAGTACTTGTAAGCTGCTGTTTATTAAATGTTTTGATTTTGGGTTTAGATTACACTTTAAAGGAAATCTATAGTCACGGTATACTCTTTTATTTTGTAACATCAGCATTGGAATACCAATACAAACAATAGTTGTGTTTGGCAATCCAATACAGTGGTACCTTAGATTATGAGCATAATTCTTTCCAGAAGCATGTTTGTAATCCAAAGCACTTGTATATCAAAGCGAGTTTCCCCATAGGAATCAATGGAATCTCAGATAATTAATTCCAGTGTCACTGCTAGTGTATGCAGTGCCGCATGTGGCCAGAGGTGGGGGGGCACCAGAGATACTCGGAAACACTCAGAGACACTTGGAGATGCTTGGAGACACTCGGGGACGGAGTGTTTCCAAGTGTTACCGAGTGTCTCCAAGCGTCACGGGTACCCCGCACCTCTGGCCACATGCGGTACTGCACACTCCAGAGGCTTGAATGCTGCTCGTCTTGCGAGATGACCCTGGCAAACCGATTTAGGATTTAAAAAAAAAAAATGCTCATATTGGGAAACGCTCATAAACTGCGTTACTCACAATCCAAGATTTTACTGTATAAGCTTACTTTAAAAAAAAAATCTTTCATGTTGTGGGTTTTGCCTGTCTGCTGGCCATCTTTTTTTCCACAGCTTTCTTGATTCCCTGCATGCTTTGCAGCTTCTCCTCTGCTGTTTACTTTCAACTTCTAAGGACTACATATCCCATGGCACCTTGCTGTCTGCAAGCAGTGATTCCTGTACTGACTCCTCCTCCTGAAACTCCTCCTCTGAGTATCTGTGTAGTTTAGAAAGCAGTAAAATGTGTGACACAGCAGTACCTACTCACAGGACATAAGTAATACAGTATGTGTCACAGAATTCAAGGAAGTAATTGTGTGTGGATCTTCATGGAGTAAGTTTACAAACTTCAGGATAATTCAGTAATAGGAGTAGGTTAAGAAATAAGGCGTAGGCTAGAAATGTAAATACAATGTGGATATAATTTTAAGTTTTGACCTTGGATATGCTTTAAAGTTGTAGTAAAGTCTACCTTGTTTACTTGTACCTATAGGTAAGACTAAAATAAGGCTTACCTGTCGGTATAGTAAATATTTACTACAGTAGCAGTTGGTAACGTCACCGGCGCATGCGCTCTCAATGATGCTCGAAGTAACGTCATCACGGCTCAGCCAGTCAAACAGCCAAAGCCTGTGAACCCAGAAGGAAGACCTGGTGAAGATGGAAGCCCTGTCAGCAGTCATAGCGTGCCGCTGGAGGGCTTTGTTCTAAGGTAAGTCTAATATAATGTGCTAGTAAGAGATGCATACTAGCATATTATGTTATTATTTTGCAAGGGCCATTTTTTTCTGTCGGTTTACTACCACTTTGAGAGTGTTTTCATAATTTCAAAAGGAATTGCGAAGAAATAGAAATTAAGCTTTTGGGGACAAGATCTGGGCTGTTCCCTACTGTATACATGAAACTAAAAGCACTTTAGTAAAGGGTAAAGCTCCACTTTAAAGCAGGCATAATGATATAGGTACTGTACTCAATAAATGAGAAAATGCAATCTAAATGTAAAACATATCTATACCTAGATGCAAGCTGAATAAGATATGGCATTTCGGTGGATCGAATTCTGCAGAAAGCAGACGCTGTTTAATGACATGGCCAGACAACATTCTCCTGTGAGTCTAGAGTGGGGGGCAGACCCGTGACACAGGAAGTGGGTTGAATAACACCAAACCTGATTCCACCCAGAAGACTGGCGCTGGATGGGTAAGCAGGTGATTCTGCAGGAAACAGTACAAGAGAAG
Organism: Lithobates pipiens; assembly: GCF_037356315.1. Lineage (NCBI taxonomy): Eukaryota > Metazoa > Chordata > Amphibia > Anura > Ranidae > Lithobates > Lithobates pipiens. The sequence goes on from NW_027507785.1 coordinate 33,333,729, forward strand.
AGATGAGTATAACAGAAGCTGCTTTTCTATCCTTATTGGCTGCCAAGGGATCCATTTTTGTATTTTTTGCCCAAGTTGGAACTAGATTTAAAATGTATGTTTTAAGCATAATTTTTTTAAATTAAAAATTATGCAAAATTTGGTGAAATTCAGGCAAAAACTAAATCGGTAATTTTGCAGTGAAATCAATTCTGCTGAAACCATTCTGCTCATCCCTAATGTTGATAACTTTGCGGGAGGGGATAGGGCAGCCTTCAAAATTTCCACTCGCCTGCTCAGATTAGGCGAGTGGAAATAAGCTGAGGGTGAGTGTGGAGCCTCATCGGGGAGGGCGTGCACTGCTGGCAGGCGTTGCTGAATGGGTGCCGATTCTCCTCTCAGCCTCCGCCCCCTGTCATTCTCTTAGCAGGGCCTGGCATACAGTGAGAGTTGGCAAAGTACTAGTTGAGGTGGGGCAGAGCAGGGAGGGGGGTTGGGTGGGAGCTGCAAAAGTTTACTTTTGCTAATAAAAAGCTGGTGATTGGTTGCTCAGACCGCCTAACAACCAATCACCAGCTTGTTAATACGAAAGGTTAACTTTGGCAGCTCCTAATTCCCTGTCCAGTGCTGTGCTCCGCTGTAAGTCTCTGCATCCTAAATCAGTGAAAGTGTCATTCACTGGTTTTCATTTTTATTTTTTTAACAGAAAATTAGGTTTTCGTATAATTAATATAGTATTTAAATATTTACTTAACAAGGCAGTAATGATGTGTACAGTGCCTATAGTAGCCAATCATATTTTATCCTTATTTTATTTATCACAATCAGATCAATGAAATATGCTTTATTTTAATATTGTTAAAGTTGTTGTTGTTAATATTTATTTTTCTAACTTAATTCTGCATAAAACATTTACAGGGTAATTTCATGAGTTCATTTACAAGGGCGTATTTAGGGGTGGGATTAGGGGCGGGGCAGGGTAAGAGTTGGATGGGGCAACTGGTGACGAGTAATGCCGCGCACACACGACCGGGCTTTTCGACGGACTAGGTCCGATGGAATGAATCCATCGGATATTATGATCGTGTGTGGGATCCAGCAGACTTTTTTTCCCAAAAGTCAGACGGACCTAGAAATAAAACATGTTTCAAATCTTTCCGATGGACTTGAGTCCGGTCGAAAAATCCGGTCATCTGTATGCTAGTCCGACAGACGAAAACCGACGCTAGGGCAGCTATTGGCTACTGGCTATGAACTTCCTTATTCTAGTCCGGTCGTACGTTATCACATTCAAATCCGTCGGACTTTGGTGTGATAGTGTGTGGTCCGTTCGTTCACAAAGTCCGTTGGAACTCCGCCGAAAGTCTGTCGAGAAGACCGTTGGACCTAGTCCGTCGAAAAGTCTGGTGGCGTGTACGCGGCATAACTCTTAAGCCTCGTACACACAATCAGACTTTCCAATGGGAAATGTTCGATGACAGGCTGTTGGCGGTAAATCCGACTGTGTGTATGCGCCATTGGACAATTGTCAGATTTTCCACGGACAAATGTTGGCTAGCATGTTTTAAAATTTTCCGTAGACAAATGTGTGTTGTCAGATTTTCCGAGCGTGTGTACACAAGTCCGTCGGACAAAAGTCTAAAGTACAAACGCGCATGCTCGGAAGCAAGGATGAGCCATAAGCGGTCGGTCTTGTAAACTAGCATTTGTAATGGAGAATTAACATTCATGACGCAGCAAATTATGAAATCTCGAAATGCAGCGCACAATTCTCTTCTCCTTTAATGGGATAATAATGAAGTTGCTTTGCTGGTGATACTGATGGAGTTTTTGCAAACACATTTTCAAAGGCTTTTTTTTTCTAGTGATATCAATAATAATATTATGTTTTTTTTATTTATTTATTTTTCTTTTGGGCAAGTTACCACAACACCATTATCCCGTAGTTTTTAAGATCAAAGATACAACTATGTTGGTGTCCCTTGTCAATTTACACTGGCGGCTGCAACCTTAGGAGTAGGTGCGCCAGACCCAGTGCAGTATTGTGGTATCTATTTAATAAAAATAAAAACAAGCCAAATAGCTACTCACAAGAGAGAAGTAAAAACAGGCACATAATGCAGGGTCCAAAGGGCAAAGTCGTTCAGCGGTCCAAGGTGCTGTCCCTATAATGTTGGTGTTGTGGACAGTAAGCCGCTTGAGAATGGAGTGGCAGTGTAGCCTCTGATGATATCCAGAAGGCCGGGAGGTACGGCATACAGGCGTACTGTGCAGCAATCCAGCCTGAGACGCAAACAACGATGACCGGAAGTGACATAATTAGGGCAGCCAATAGGATGATGCGTTTCACAGCATCCGCTGTTTCTTCAGATCTTCAGATGCTGCTAAACGAGCCTTGTGGCTTCACTGCCCATTTCCTACTGCGCTGCGCTTTGTGAATGGCGGGCTGTATTCTGGGACACACACAGTTCCCAGCGCACCCCATTCCCCAGAAGACAACGCGAGGAGGAGAAGACTGAAGACACCGCAGAAAGGGAAGAGGCAGATTGGGTTGATCTGATAAGTAAAAAAATGCACGTGCTGGCCGGGCCCTCCGTGAGTCAGGTCACAGGTCCCGCGGACTCGGTGTCCGCGGGGATACCCACGATCGCCTCACAGGGAGGAAGAATGGGAAGATGCTAATATAAACAAGTATCTCCCCGTTCTACCTAGTGACCGTGTCACTGATCTCTGCTCCCTGTGATCGGGAGCAGAGATCAGTGACATGTCACACGTAGCCACGCCTCCCCACAGTCAGAATCACTCCCCATGACATACTTAACCCCTACACTGCTCTCTAGTGGTTAACCCCTTCACTGCCAGTTTCATTTACACAAGAATCAGTGCATTTGTATAGCACTGATTGCTGTATAAATGACAATGGTCCCAAAAATGTGTCAAAATGTCTGATGTGTCCACCATAATGTTGCAGTCATGATAAAAATCGCTGATCGCCACCATTACTAGTAAAAAAACAAAAATATTAATAAAAATGCCATGAAACTATCCATTATTTTGTAAACGCTATAACTTTTGCGCAAACCAATGAATAAACGCTTATTGCGATTGTTTTTTACCAAACATATGTAGAAGAATACGTATCAACCTAAACTGAGGGAAGACAATTTTTTTTATATATTTTTGGGGGATATTTATTATAGCAAAAAAATAATGTGTTTTATTCAAAATTGTGACTCTTTTTTTGTTTATAGCACAAAAAATAAAAACCGCAGGGGCAATCAAATACCACCAAAAGAAAGCTCTATATGTGGGAAAAAAAGGACATCAATTTTGTTTGGGAGCCACGTCGCATGACCGCGCAATTGTTAGTTAAAGCGACGCAGTGTCGAATCGCAAAAAGTGCTCTGGTCTTTGGCCAGCCAAATGGTCCGAGGCTTAAGTGGGTAACCAAAAAGTGCATTCAAGGCATCCAAAAATATAGAAAATATACCAAATCCAATCATTATTCAATCAAAAAAATAATGGCAAAGCAATAACTCCAAGGCCAATAATAAATAACACGTTATCTCCTCCCATTCCGCAAGATGTGATGTGTGGTTGACGAACGGCCATTCAGAAATGAACTGAAAAGCACAAAATTCTAAATTAGAGCTGAAAGGCACTAAATGAAAAGAACAACACTCACCAAACTTCTACTAACACGAAGTCAGCAGAAGGAGCCCAAAGTGTGGCGCTAAAGAGCTGAAAAAACATGCCGTACATCACTACGTTTGTAATTGTTGGCCAACAATTGTGTGACCGTGTGTATGCAAGACAAGTTTGAGCCAACGCACTTCAGACAAAATTCCACGGTTTTGTTGTCAGAAAGTCCAATCGTGTGTACGCGGCATTAGGCTGGGTTCACACTTATGCAAATTAGATGTGGGTTTCCCTGCATCCAATTTGCATGACAGGAGGCTGTGACCGGCTCTCAATGGAGCACCGGGCGGCAGGGCAGTGCACTGCAGAAGGGTCCTGTGTGCGTCTTCAGCACCGTTTCAGGTCCGAATCCATGCAAACATTCGGACCTGATTTGCTCCTGAAACAAATAACGGACGCACTGGACCCCCTGCTGCAAGCCGCTCCGCATAGTGTGAACCCAGCCTTAAGGCCTGTCTGTTAGCTCAGGACTTGAAATTTTGAGCCCTGGGATAGAATATGTAGGCTCTGATAAGATAAGAGCAGTTCAGTTCTTTTCTCCTTGCTGCTGAGGAGAGTGTCAGGGGAAGAAAGGAAAGGCAAGACAATGACATTTTTCTGTACTATGTATCAATCACGCCACCTAAATAATGACTTTATCCTGGGACAATATTCTGAACATTTAAATTATAGCCGGTGAAAACCAAATAAAAGTCACTGAAAAAGAACCAAGAAATAAAACAAATCTCTATTTTATGTTTTGTGAAGAATCCAGTTTGCTAATGTTTTACAATCACAAAGGTTTCCAAAATCTTAGTAAGGTGTAATAAAAGTTTAATAGAACTGGAATACAGCTAAGCAGTTAATTTTACACTTTAATTAAAGGATGCATTAAACCTTTTCTTCCTTGAGCAGACTAAGCTGTACACGTTTTACATTTTTCAGTTGCTTTAATGAGAATCTGAAGACCATTAAACTGTTTGAATTTTTTAAGAGCACTTGGAACTTGGACTTTTTTTTTGTTTAAAGTTTTAGAATTTGTTATTTATTTATTTTTTATTGCTGCCTGTGTCCCAATTGTAGAGATTTCCCCTTACTTCCTGTTTTGGGGAACAGGAAAAATAGAGAGAACATTTCCCCCGAGTAATGGCCCGTACACACGGTCGGATTTCCCAACGGAAAATGTTCAATGGCAGCTTTTTCCAATCGTGTGTAGGCTCCATCGGACAGTTTCCATTGGAATTTCTGACGCCAAAAATTTGAGATCTGGTTCTCAAATTTTCCGACAACAAAATCTGTCGTCGGAAATTCCGATCGCGTGTACACAATTCTGATGCACAAAGTTCCACGCATGCTCGGAATCAAGCAGAAGAGCCGTACTGGCCATTGAACTTAATTTTTCTCGGCTCATTGTACATGTTGTACGTCAACGCGTTCTTGATGTTCGCAATTACCGGGCAACTTTGTGTGACCGTGTGTATGCAAGACAAGTTTGAGCCAACATCCGTCGGAAAAAATCCATGGATTTTGTTGCCGCAATGTTCGATCAATGTCCGATCATGCGTACGGGGCATTAGAGACAATACACCTTGGACTCCAGAACAGCTGCCATCATTGTCATATTTCCCCTCTACTCCTGTTTCAGAAGTGTGCCAATGCACAGATCACAGGTCCAACTGGTTGCTTGCGCAGTCACGTTTGTGCAAACACTTGACCAAGCTAATTTATGTGGGAATGTTGTGCAGTGTATGCATATACAATTGCAGGGGCACACATGCCTAATCCCAGTCTTGGTACCAGTCAGTCTATTTAAGAATCAGATCTTAGGATCAGATCAGGAAGTTGATGGCTAGTTTTTAGCTGTTACCCAGCAACTTGACTACTGAACCTGTTCCTTGGATCTGCTATCCTGTTGATAACAAGGCTGGCCCTCACTCTTTCTTCCCTCAACTTGTAAGCAGGTGCAGTATTTTTTCTCCACTGCATTTGGCACTCGTCCACATTGGCAATGAAGATGGGAGAGAAAGTCAAGATAAACTATCTTTTTCTATAATTTCCTCAGTCACTGTGGCAGTGACCGGGCTGGATGCACATGCCCTACATGACCCATGGCAGCCATCTAAGGTCAGGCAGAATTGATTTAATATTCTTTCACCTGACAGGAACAGTAGCAGTAGAGAAAGGTTCCATTGGAGTAGGGAGAAAGCATGGCCAACATTTCCCTATTCAAGAAACTGCCCATTTGCATGTGGACCAGCCAGGCAAGACTTTGCTCCTTTTGGCAGATGCTGTTAGCATCCTTAGTCTTCTGACTCCTGTCATCCTCTGCATACCTGTAAGTGGCTCCAGATGGGTGAGTTCCCCTCTGGGTCTGTTGTGCTCTTGACTTACTGTTTAATACAACGTTCTTTGCAAATTAGGACTCTGTGTTTACTGCCTGCCACATCACGCTGCTCCTCCCCAACATACTATCTTGGTTAGCCTCCTTGCTTGTCTCTCTCCTCAGCCACTGACCACCACCTATCCAGCACTTGTTTCCGATCTGCTGTAAGTTCTAGTGTCCTTAGTATCCTAGTCAGCTGCCTTCTGGTTTGACTCTTCCTTAGGACTTTCTTGTCTGCATGAGCACCTTACAGCCAGGCCTGCATCCAGAAGGGAATTTCTATGGACTGGACACTTTGCACCCATACCACTTGGTGCCCTCTAACTCCCTGTGATCCTCTCCAGGGGTTCCTGGTTCAGAGGCATAAGGGAAGCACTTTCGTCATGTCCTCCTTCAGCCAGGTGCATGTTACCATCACTGGTAACATGGTCACCATGAAAGAAAGTGAGACGGAATCTTCCAGAGATGCACATAGTGATTAAAGCCTGATAAAGCTCTGAACCCTTCCCTGTTCTATTAAAAACTAAAAGTTTCAAACTAAGAGTTCCACTTTAAAGAAAACTTGTCATGGGAGAAATATGGAGGCTCCTATTACTGAATTATCTTCATAAAAAATGCTAGCTAGTTGTCATTTGACCTGGCTACAATGTTTTCTTAACCAGTCTCTGACCCAGAAACATTTTGCCAATCAAAATTACTGGCTACAGCTGCTACAAGGCTGTTCCAGGTCGAGGGTATAGGCCAGGGGTGTCCAAACTTTTTTCAAAGAGGGCCGGATTTGATGAAGTGAACATGCGCGAGGGCCGACCATTTTGCCTGACATTCTTTGAATCGTTAAAATTCGGTCTAAGTGTGTTCGTTCGAGCTCTAATACACTGCCCAACAAGAATTCTCTTGCCTTTGTAGCTGTGTGTGGGAAGAAATGAGCTTGGGCGTATTTGTACATACTGTATTAATTGGCGTATAACACACACCTTCACTTTAAGAGGGAAGTTTCAGGAAAAAAAAAATGTTTAAATAAAGAACTGTGAAGCAAAATAATGGTCAGTGCCCACCAATGCAGCCTAATCAGTGCACATCTGCAGACCCACCTTTGCCAGGAACACACCCACCACAGCCAGGAATGCCCCCACCATAGCCAGGAATGCCCCCCCCCATAGCCAGGAATGCCCCCCCCCCATAGCCAGGAATGCCCCCCCCCCATAGCCAGGAATGCCCCCCCCATAGCAAGGAATGCCCCCACCATAGCCAGGAATGCCCCCACCATAGCCAGGAATTCCCCCACCATAGCCAGGAATTCCCCCACCATTGCCAGGGACACAGCACCATTGCCAGGGACACAGCACCATTGCCAGGGACACAGCACCATTGCCAGGAATGCCTCCCCAAATGCCTCACCATTGCCAGGAATGCCTCCCCAAATGCCTCACCATTGCCAGGAATGCAGCACCATTGCCAGGAATGACTCACCATTGCCAGGAACGCAGCACCATTGCCAGGAATGCCTCCCCAAATGCCTCACCATTGCCAGGAATGCCTCCCCAAATGCCTCACCATTGCCAGGAATGCAGCACCATTGCCAGGAATGACTCACCATTGCCAGGAATGCAGCACCATTGCCAGGAATGACTCACCATTGCCAGGAATGGCTCACCATTGCCAGGAACACAGCACCATTGCCAGGAACACAGCACCATTGCCAGGAACGCAGCACCATTGCCAGGAACACAGCACCATTGCCAGGAATGCACTGACGAGCGCCAAAGGAGAATCTCCTGTTTACACGGCGGCTTCTTTAATAGAAAGTCCCGCCTCCTTTGATGGACAGAAAAGTCGTCCAATGGCAGTGCAGGAGAAGGACTTCCTATTACAGAGGCCGCCCGTAAACAGGAAATTCTCCTGTGTACGGCGCTCGGTCCTGTCCTCCCTGTACCTTCCGAAGCATATATATCAGGGGTAATGAATTAAAATTAAAGGAGGTCCGGTCGCCAAAATTTTCTTTGGGCCCAGGTCCGAATCTCAAGTCTGTGCTACGACTCAGAAATATTGTAGTAACTGTATATCTATCAAAAACATGAGAAATGTACAATTTCCTTAGCATTTCAACAATATTTATTGTCAAGTTACATCTGGTGATCCCAGATCAAGTTAAATCTGGTGTCCCCATCACAGTGCCCCTTTAAATCAGGTGTCCCCATCACAGTGCCCATTTACATCAGGTGTCCCCATCACAGTGCCCCTTTACATCAGGTGTCCCCATCGCAGTGCTTCTTTAAATCAGGTGTCCCCATCAGTGCCCCTTTACATCAGGTGTCCCCATCACAGTGCTTCTTTAAATCAGGTGTCCCCATCACAGTGCCCCTTTAAATCAGGTGTCCCCATCACAGTGCCCCTTTACATCAGGTGTCCCCATCACAGTGCTTCTTTAAATCAGGTGTCCCCATCACAGTGCCCCTTTACATCAGGTGTCCCCATCACAGTGCCCCTTTACATCAGGTGTCCCCATCACAGTGCCCCTTTACATCAGGTGTCCCCATCACAGTGCCCCTTTACATCAGGTGTCCCCATCACAGTGCCCCTTAACATAAAATGTGCACATCAGGATTTCCCTTAACATAAAATAAGTGTCATGCTGATGGGCACATTTTATATTAAGGGGCACTCTGATGGACACAACAAAACATGCCCCTTAACTTAAAATTTGCCCATCAAAGTGCCCCTTTTAATATAAAATGTACCTATCAGTGTTGCTCTTAAAATAAAATCTGCCCATCAGCGTGCCCCTTAACATGAAATAAGGGTCACACTGATGGGCACCTATTATGTTAGGAGGCATTCTGATGGACAATTTTTATTTTAAGGGGCATGCTGATGAGTATATTTTTTAATGTGCACATCGATGGGCATATTTTGTAGGGCACATTTTGTTGTACCCATCAGCGTGCCCCTTAACAAAATATGCCCATCGATGTGCACATTAAAAATATACCCATCAGCGTGCCCCGTAAAATAAAATTTGTCCATCGGATTACCCCTTAACATAAAAGGTGCCCATCAGCGTGACCCTTATTTTATGTTAAGGGGCACGTTGATGGGAAAATTTTATGTTAAAGGGCACTCTGATGGGCACATTTTATTTTAAGGGACACGCTGATGGGTATATTTTTAATGTGCACATCGATGGGCATATTTTGTTAAGGGGCACCTTAACAAAACATGCCCATCAGTGTGCACATAAAAATATATCCATCAGCGTGCCCCTTAAAATAAAATGTGCCCATCAGCGTGCCCTTTACAAAAAAAAGCCCCTTAAAATATGCCCAACAGTGTGCACAACACTGATCACTAATAGATAACTAATGTGCCCACATACCTTAACTGCAGGAGTGTGGGCACAACTGAAGCTGCCTCGCGATGAGATCCAGGTCCCGGGAACCGCGGGCAGCAGGGGGCGGGGCGCGCACGTGACGTCACACCCCTACTGCCCGTGTCTCTTCAGCTCCGAGAGACGCGGCCAGGAGCAGGGGGCGGGCGCATGCGCGCAGCGTCACTGGTTGCTGGGGAAACCCGCGCTCCCAGCAAACCAGTGATTGCTGTCGCTTGCTACACTGGCGGCATGGCGGTCCGGGCAGAAGCGCTGCTCGGTCCGGACTCGGACCGCGGGCCGCCATTTAGTGACGGCTGATATATATCTTTTGTGGCCCCGGCGCTGGGAGATCGTCGGGGGCCACAAAAGATATGTATGTCCAAATAACCAGGCGGGCCGTTCAAAACCGGGCCGCGGGCCGCAATTGGCCCGCGGGCCGGACTTTGGACATGCCTGGTATAGGCGTTGCTACAGGCAAATTGCCGAACACAGAGGCTTGTGAATCTGCTAAGAGGAGGACATTCCAGGTGATTGGAGGAGCATGCATGAGGGTAGAGAGGCGGCTGAGGGTACTGACAGAGAAACTTAGCAGGTGAAACAGCTACAGAGCGTGCAGAGGACTACAAGGGGGCACAGTTGTTACAGAGATGCACAAAAAGTCACTAGATGACACAGGATGCTCTGGTGCCACTGGGCCTACAGAAGCACACTGGGGTCAATAGATGACAATACCTAGTGTGAATGTTCACATATGTCCAGGAACTGGTGTCCCCAAAATGGCAGACAACAAGACACTTGTAGTGTTACTGCTCCTGTCAGGTAGTATGTGAAAGTGGCAAGCTGGCACTGGAAAGGAGCAAAGAGCCGGAAGGAGCTCCTCATATGCGTCCTGTTAGTAGCATGCAGCACTACAGCATTTTTTTCAAATAAGGACTGCCCTGGAATAAGGTAAAGGAGTGAAAGGAGGGCTCACAATGTTAGAAATATTTTTTTTCTAGTAGTTATTTTCACCATTATCGCCATTATTGTCATTTTTATTGTCACTGCTATCATATTGTCATGATGCCTATTTGTTGGCTGCATATTGTCAAGATTTCCCATTCATTGCCAAAATATTCTCTTGGTTTCCCATGTGTTGCCTGAGTATCTTTTGTATTTTGCCTGAGTATTGCCACAGTTGCCACAGTTGCCCATTTGCTGCCTGCATATTGTCCTAATTACCCATTTGTTGCGCTCATATTTTCATAGCTGCCCATTTGTTTTCCCACAACAATTGCAGGTTTATTACACAGATATTGTCAAGAATGCCCCTTTTTACCACCTTGTTGTCAAGTCATTGCTGTTTGTTTAGAGGACCGTAATACTATATAAGGTAATCATTTTCAGACCTTCCACTATCAAACCACAGTACTGTTAGTCCCATATCTGGTTTTGGTGCAATGTGTGCTACTAAAGCGGAGTTCCACCTAAAAGGGGAAGCTCCACTTGTCTGCCTCCTGCCATTTTTGACAGGTACTTGCTCCCACTTCCGTCTCAGTTCATTGCGGCAAACTGAGCCGAAAATCACCCCCCTTCTTCCACAGCCGACCCATTCACAAAGCACAGCGCGCTTCCTGCATGCACAGTAGGACCAGGGCTTCACTGCCAGTTTCCCTTAGTGAAGATGGCGGTGTCCGTACCCAATAGCCAGTTGAAAAACTGGCTCAGGTGGGGACACCGCTGGATTCCTAGACAGGTAAGTTCCCTAATATTAAGAGGCAGCCACGCAACCTCACTATCCTTCCACTCAAAATCCGAAATGAATAATTTAATGTAAATAGGCTTGCCAGATACCCATGACATTGATCAGAAAGCATGGATCTTGGGCCCCCACCTGGGGAAGGAAGCAAGAGAGATACACAGTTACTCCCACATCACTGAATACTCCCCAAATCTTAATCTTCCCAATTTCACCCCTCCTCCTCCCCACCTTTCACCCCCCCTCCCATACTCCCGACAACAATGCCCACATCATGCCCTAAGTCTCTATCACTATGCAAACTTAGACCGAACATTATAGTACTTCCCTCTTAGGACCAGGGACAACTGCTGACTCCTGAGGGGTCATACATGGACACATACCCTGACCCACACCTACTAAACCCCCAATTATAGATCTTCTTCTGAGCTGAGCACGACAGGGGAACCCTTACAGACATACAGTCCTAGTAAACATATGACTAAAATGCACAAACTGTCGGTTAAAATTGGACAATACAAATACTACTATATGTTAAAACAATGTACAATTGTATACTAGACTGCATGTTCTCCCTGTTCATGTTCATACTGTTCATATTCAATATGTATGTTCAAAGCCTGTTGAAAACTTCAATAAAATCAATAAAAACTTTTGAAAAAAAAAAGTCAGCAGCTACAGTATTTGTTCCCCATTGACAACGTCATCTATGACGAAACAACGCCACCACGCTGTATGAGGGGAGGACGGACTCCCGAACGAATGCCGGCCGGCTTTCTGATTGTTTTTCTTTGTGCGTTTTCTGATGGAAGTTATTGTAAGTGCAATTATTTGTTTTAATAAAATGTCCAATCGGTTTTACTCTATGAGGGCTTCCTCCTCTTTTTGATTTACTAATAGTGCAAATATTGATTTGGGATTGCTGATCTTGGGAGTCTCAAGTGACGCTGCGGTTACATGTGGAAGTCTGATCCATGAGTTTTGGTGTACGAGTAGTGACACGGATGGTTCACTATTAAAGCCTCATTTGTGTTGCTATCTGGTAAGCGCATTCACTTCTCGGTGACGGGCACTTGCTTGCTGTTTTGTGTGGAATCACTGTGGTGTCCTGATAAGAACTCGTACAAAGGACTTATTTCTACAAGCTTTTTTTTCTTCCTTGTGGATGAACTGTTGCCTTAAAGTCACTTTTAAGCAATTTATTTTCGATCAATGTGAACATTTTGAGGATCCATAGTCATTTATCACATTATTTAAATTCATTTTTATATATATATATATAGTTTATTTATGATTATATATTATTAATTTGGTTATCTAATAGTGTTTGTGGCACAGCTCTCGAGCTCTTTTCTTTAGTTTATTTGGTGTGTGTATCCCACTTTGAGCTGCAGCCTTTCGTCATTTATTTGGTTCTGAGTATTAATTATTAATTATTTTGTTTATACCTAAGCGCAGTTCATTATTACTTTTATACAGTATTTGTAACTGTTGATTTAAAAAAATTTTTTGGGGGGGAGCCTGGAGCTTCTCTTTAAGTTCAGTATGGCACGCTTTGGGTGCCACCTCTGTCCCCCTGCCAATCACAGGCTCACCAACTTTGGAAAGTTCAACCCAACTGTCTCTAGTCAGACTCCTGCTATGGTCTCCTTTTTAATTACTAAAAACTTTTACAGTAATAGCAGTATTAGCTGAATCCAAATACACTGCAATATCTACCTAAGCACCCTGAAAGCCTCAAAACCCAAGGTGCGCTCTAATTTGCAAACACTAACTTTTGTTTAGAATCTGTGGATAAGCCAAACCCGTTCCAGCTACATAGAAGTAGATGTTGCAAGGTCACAGAATACACACTACCCCTAAAATACGCATACTACTATTCTATAGCAGAAAGATTTTTTTGATTTTTTTATAGTGGTATAACCCTGTTGGTTCATGTGACAATAAGCACACTGATAAGTAATCTGCAACTTATCTTTTAACTCATTGCAACAAGCTGGGTACACTTTTAGCAGCAAACTTTAAGAACGCGTATAACTAGGAATCTCCAAAAAGGAAGACGTGTCTAAAGGAAGAAATTATACCATTATTAGAGAAGTTTATTGTCTTAGCACATTATTAAACACAAAAATTTAAAAACAAAATAAAAACACTTAACAGTAATTATTGTTGATATTATTCCCAATTAGCACAGTCACAGTAATAGTGTATTCTGCTAAAATAAGGATTTAGCATTTAGCAAAATTTGCCAAGTTAATAACTTGTCAAAATTTTCAGATTTTGAATTTCCAGGAACACATATTTGTTCTAGTGTATCCAAGCCTTTCACAAGCAACACTGTCTTGAAAGACTATAAAAAATACTAATTACACAACATTAGCAGAAATCTATCAGTGACTGCTCATTTGTATTTTAGCTTTTAATTTTTAATAACATTTAAAAACTCAGGATAAAACACTAGATAAGAGCATATACATTTACCAGGCACAGATAAAAAATATATATATATATATATATATATATAGATAGATAGATAGATAGATAGATAGATAGATAGATAGATAGATAGATAAAATATATATATATACAAATATATATTATATAACATATATAAAATATATTTTATATACATTATAAATAAATAAATATAATATAAATATAATATAAAATATAAAATATTATATATATATATATATATATATATATATATATATATATATATATATATATATATATAAAACAAAAAAAATGTATTTTGAGAACTAATAGGCCTGTATTGAAAAACCAGCAAACTAGCTAAGAAAAAAATAAACTGACCCGAACTTCAAATCCCAAAAAATGAGGGGTGTTCGCTGACATCTGTGTAGCTATTAATCCAAAAACAATTCTTTTTCAATGACTGCATCCGAGCATCTAGTGATTTTTGAGATAGCTATCATTGAAAATGCTCTTTTATAAAATGAATGTATAATTTGTACAAGCTGATTAAGTGATATGTAAGTACATAAAGAATGATTTCATCATGCATTAACAAATAGGAAAATATGATTAGCAATGAGAAATAAATAGGTGGGAAAACCCATAGGAACCAGATTTCAATCTACTGGAGTCTAATACGATAAGAAATGGATTCTGATTGGTTGAAATATAGAAGGTCCATGTTCTAAATTTTTAGGTACCTCCTAGGTATACAGATTTGCCCTGCATCGCTCTGATGAAGTAATCAAAAACCGACTGTACCCCAAAAGGCTTAATTTTCACGTAACGGTTAGCAACCCCAAAAAGTAAAAGTAATAGGTACCTGGAAAGGGGCGAGCCATTCTTGGGAGCAGGTGCACTCTGCACAACATTCCCTGGCCGACCCCGCAAACTGCTCCATCGTCCTGCTAGGGCTTTTCTGCTTAGTGCCCCAATGACCCGCAAACTTCATTCTACTGTAGGGCGATCCCACGGCCAATGGGATAGCAACATTCTGAGCATTATAATTAAATCCGAGGGCTGTTTTTTGCCAAGCGCAAGCGCAGTGAGGATCGCACATAATTGCAGAGAGAGTTAGACCAGGATCGATGTGTCTTCTGAGCTCCAGAGCTAATGGGGTCCCTTAAGAAAGTGAGACTTTGTGCATGACAAGCTTTTAGTTCCTCCTGCTAGCAATTACTCCCTAAATGGAGAGATTTGCTTAGTAGCCGGTCCTTGTACAGCTGCTCTCCATTGGGAAAGCATCGTGGAAAGAGCAGAGTTGAGGCATGCACAGCAGTGTGTGTTGGCTTGCAGCCCTTTGTCAATACATGAGTCAACCTACGGACGAAGATGACAGCATCCCTGCTTTAGGCAAAAGCAATCAATGCTCGGCACAGCTGGGATACCAGACTCTGTTGTCTGTACTCTTGCCAAGCTGCTCGAATGCTGCAGCGAGGGGGAATTTCTCTCTGTAACCTTTCACAGTGAGACCCCAGACAACAGCCCCAGCCCAGATCAACAAACATCCCTGATGAGCTTTTGCTAAAAAAATAAAAAAAAATAAAAAATATTTATTTCTGAAGGCTACTGGAAACATTTCTTAGCAGCGAGGACCGTAAAGATCATGGCGCCACGTGCCTGTCCTGGCAGGATGACTGCGATTCCAATGTCAGAACAGATTTATCACCAAAAATCACTGGACTTTAATTTAATTTGTGTAATAAGAGGAGTACAGTACAGGCTGCGAGGAGCTGTAATACAGACTCAGTGCTGAGTAGATATCTAGGGCAGTGAAATGCATAGAGAAAAGTGTCAGCTCAATGTTTCCTGGCTTATTCCATAATGTGAAGAGCAACGCGTGACGCGCAGTAACCAAACCAGCTTTTATCGGTTAAGGGGTACCTGCCACAACCAACTAAAATTGCATAATAAAGTACTTGCAGTCACTTTGTACATGTTGCCGGGCCTTAGCTAGGGATTTGGAAGAGATGCCCCAGGGATTATGTAGGCGGGGGTAAAAAGTATAGGGATAGTTTTTACCCATGCCTGCATAATCCCTGGGCCATCTCCTCCAAATTTCTGTATTTTGGGATGCGGCAAGGGTTTTTGGCATTAACTCTCAGGTGATTTCTCTTTTATCATACCTAATGCCCTTAACTAGAGATGAGCAAAATTGTGAGCTTTAATTTTTCTAATATTTCTATCAAAGTCTTGAGAGAGAGATCTTTGAAACATTTTTTCCATTTTGGCGAAATGTACTGTAGTCATTGAGGGCTAAATTAAAGTGTTTTCAGCATTTTTTGCTGTAAAAGGCTTCTGATGGTTTTCGAAAGGCAGTTTCAACTATACTGGACCTGTTCTTATACGAGAAAATGCAGACAGTAAAAAAGATAGGATTAAAAAATTGTAATACCACAGTACACAAATACACCAAAAAAAAACAAAAAACGAAAAAAAATAAAATAAAACATACACAAACACAAAAGAACACAAGATAAATAATCTTCATTACTCTAAATACAATGGCATATGATGCTAAATGCAAATGATTAAATACGTTTTAACAAGGGTCACACTATGAGATCACCCTCTAATGGTCATTGGGGAAGCCCGAGAGTCTGGACCTGTCAACATCTGGTACAGTGTCAGTAAAGGGGATTGTCCCTCTTTTTGGGATGAACCTTTGAAAAGCACGTTCAACCAATAATGAAATAGTATCATTTTTGTGGCTTTTAGGTATACTTTAGGCAGGATGTCACATGATCATTGTCCCCTTGACATTGGATAGTAGCACAATAGACTTATATTTATATATATATATCCTTTATATCTACTGTTCGTGTTTTATATATATATATATATATATATATATATATATATATATATATATATATACTTGTATGAAAGTTAGAGAAATCTCTTCTTGGACAGTTATCACTAGGATGAGTTGAAGATTCCCCCACTATACTTTAAAGAGCTACAACTCATAATTTTTCATTGTTTGATTCTCCCTTACTTCCAGTCCTTCTACCAATGGTTCCAAGGACAAAATTAGAAGGTAAATGTCCCCAGTGGGACATACAGAAATAAATATTGGATACAGGTTCAAGCCCTTCCACCGCTCTGCCCTCTTGAAATCCCTTAACCCCAACATCAGTACCTGACCTCACATATGTTTTGCCCAAATGAGCACTAATTCCGACACACATCTACAAAATTCTGTGGAAAGCCTTCTCAAAAGGGTGGAGGCTGTTACAACCACAAAGGGAGGCAGGGGCTTCATATTAAAGGCCATGGTATTGGAAAGGGATGACCAATAAGCTCACATCAGTTTAATAGTCAGGTTTCCAACATTACATTATAAAACCCCTGTATAGCACTTACACATTGTATGGATTTTTCTATTAAATCTTTTTATTTATTGAAATTTGTTTTCCAAAGCTATACATGTGCATTTGCATTGTGTTGCAGTGGATGTGTGTGTATATTCAGATACATATCCAACTATAAGGAAGCTACATCGCATTTACTTCAAGGACATCTTTCATATTTAAATAAATCGATTATTCATGTTGTCGTCTCTAAAATAATCTTTAAGGATAATGAGAGATTAAGCGATATGAGATTTTCAAGAACTGCCAATGACATATACAGTATCCAAATAGTCTTGTGAATTGTGTGTTATAACATGATATCACAAAAACATTTTGTAATAAACTAACACACACCATTGTATCCTAAATCATTTAGCTGTGACTGGAAGAAAAAGGAAAGATGGAAAAGTAAGAATATGAGAGAGAAATATAAGAAAATGAAGCAAGGTAAAGCAGTGGGTATATTTAGGAAGCTGACAATGGTTTTTATTCCTCTGCCACCAGCAAACCCTCATCTCCATGATTAAGCTAAGCCCCAAGGGTGGGGGGGGCGAAACATGTTGGAGTTGTGGTGTGCATGAATCGAGCTGAGGTTGCTTTTACCTGCTTTCATCTGTTAACCACTCTGGTCGGGTGAGGTGCGTGGCTGCTGGGCTATCTCTTCCCATTTTTGCAGTATGCTTTGGGTCTGGATAGACCTTTCCCCTGCCTGCACCCTCACTAGCCAGTGGCACCCAATTTATCAGACCTTGACAGTCTGAACAGGGACCCTTACACATTTATCATGGGTCACAGTGGGTGTTGAGAAGCATGGGAGAAGAGAGGGAATCCCAGACTCCTCCCTGCTGGACAAATCCAATTGTGATGCAGATTTTCCGTAAATATTCAGAGAAAAAGCTATAGATCTACAGATGAGGTTAAGTTATGTGCCAAGAACGCCAGACTTTATTTAATTAACCAGTAGAGTTAGTCTTATGCCGCGTACACACGACCAGACTTTTCAACATCAAAAGTCTGACGGAATGATTCCGGCAGACCATTCAATCGTGTGTGGGCTGCAGCGGACTTTTGATTTGCAAAAGTCTGACAGACTTTAGAAATGGAACATGTTTCAAATTTTTCCGCCAGAACTCCGCCGGACCCAGTTCCTACCGAGAAATCCGCTCGTGTGTGTGCTAGTCCGACGGACAAAAACCGATGCTAGGGCAGCTATTGGCTACTGGCTATGAACTTCCTTATTCTAGTCCGGTCGTACGTCATCACATTCGAATCCGTCGGACTTTGGTGTGATTGTGTGTGGCCAAGTCCGTTCATTCGGAAAGTCCGTCAGAACTCTGTCAGAACTCCGTTGAAAGTCTGTTGGACCTAAGTCCGGTCGTGTGTACGCGGCATAATAGTTAGGAATTCCAAGGTATAGACTTTGTGAATGTGTTTACAGAGGTCGTCTTTTGATGGTGGAGACATCTTTCTCCATTTTAAGGATATTAAACAACTGGCTTCAGTTAAAATGTGGTTAATTAAAGTTGTAGCTAATTTAGTCGAGTTTGGTATAGGTAAGCTCAAAAGATAGTGAATTTGGTCTAGTGCAATTCCAAGGGCAAAAAATTATTCCACGAGGGCTTTGGTAGTTTCCATAAAAGGACAGATGTTAGGACATTGACAATAAATTTGATATAGACTTCCTGGAGACTCTTCACACATGTTGTATGAAATTTTAATGCAATCGGCATTGAGTTAATTTGACCTTTTTGGTTTCATATCTGATAAATTACGTTTTGCGTTTTGGGGTTTAGTGGCTGTATAATTTATGAATTTCATAGTTTCATAGTTAGTAAGGTTGAATAAAGACACCAGTCCATCCAGTTCAACCTGAGTGTCTACAATTGTCCCTATCCCTGTACATTGCACACTCACATCGGTCCCTACCCTCAAGAAGCCCACAATCCAAGGTCCCCATTCATATACTAGGGCCAATTTTGGACAGAAGCCAATTAACCTACCTGTATGTCTTTGGATTTAAAATTTAAAAAGTAATAGAAAAAAAACAAAAAACTTTTGTTGTCTCCCAAAGTCCTGACACCCTAGTCACTTACTGTAGGTCCTGGAATTGCGTGAGATGAATTATTTAGAGAAGTAATGCAAATCGTATGAGGTCAAAAACTTGAGTGACAAGGGTTTAGTGTTTGATGCCAAGTAGTTTAGACAGGCCATGATGTCTATGCAGCAAAATATGTTGGATCTTCATAAATAAAACATGATAAAAATGCATATTGTAAAAATATGGGAGCCCTTCTTTGTGCAGTTGTTCCTGTAATGAAGCAAAACGCATAAATATGTAACTACTTTTTTTTATTTATTTTATGCTGCATCTCTGATTGATTGGCAAGCTCACCTCTTTTTTTGTTTGTCAAAAATCTTATTGTCAGCAGGCTAGTGTCTGCACATTTTAAATAAACTGATGATGGATCACTAATGGCTTCTTTATGTGAACTTTGATCCTACAGCTCTTTCCCACCTGACACTATGGAGTTGGCTTTAAAGTGCATGTAAACTTTGACAATGTTATTTAGCTCACCGAAATCTGTCCCTACCATGAAAGGGATAGTTGGCTGTATTTACCCCCAAGTCAAAGGTTCCCAGTCATCTACTGCCTTAAACTGGCCTTACACTAATAGAATTTCAAAGTAGAATTTAAGAACATTTGTTTGGTTTTCTAATCATTAGCGATTTTTTTGTGTTTGTTTTTAACTGCACTGATGAGAACATTCAAAAGAACAGGATTGAAAATGTTTTTCAAACCAACAGCATTCTGTACATCACTGGCTGAGCCTATGCACTAAGAAGACTAGCAATCATACATTGCCATCTCCCAAGACACTCTGGAGAAAGCCTTATGCAACTTTATGATTGCTTACTGCTCAGGTTGGTTAGCAATGAAGTGTAATGCCATGGGCAGCAGTAAACAAAGCCATGGTTTGGGGTGAGCCACAGCTGTGTTGCTGAGATAGGAGAGCAGTTATCGGTTAGGGAGGCCAAGGAGGTTGGGTTAGTGCATTTTAATGATAGAACACCAGTCCCTAAAGTGTAAGTAAACCCCCCTATCGTTTTCAGCCAAGGAAGCTGCCATCTTTGCCTCTGTTTTACCGATTGAGAACCGCGCTATAGCCGAAATGATGGCTACAGCGCGGACCTGCTTTGCCGGGACTAAGTCTATTGGCATCGTCCCGTGCACGAGCGGCCTGCGTGCCCCCTGAGGGGCACACGAGGCACGCTCTGTGATCAGCGAGTCTATGAGACTCGCCTGATCACAGATCGGAGCAAGGGATCGATCCTGACCCCTTACCACGTGATCAGCTGTCAGCCAATGACAGCTGATCATGTGACACAGCAGAGCCGGTAATCGGATATTTTTCCTCCTCGCACTGACAGCACGAGGAGAAAAAAAAAGCCGATCACCGGCAGCCGTGAGAGGGACTTCAGTCCTGATCACGGCGAGCTGGGGCCAGCGCGTCAGTGCCCACCTGCCCTCTACCAGTGCCACCTAAAGATTGGCTAAAAGTAACACCCATCAGTGTCACCCATCAGTGCCCATAGTGCCACCCATCAGTGCCCACAGTGCCACCTATCAGTGCCCACAGTGCCACCTATCAGTGCCCACAATCTGCCTCAACAGTGCTGCACCTCAGTGACACATATCCGTGCCCATCAGTGTCATCTACCAGTGCCCATCAGTGACGCCCATCAGTGCCCAGCAGTGCCACCTATCAGTGCCCATCAGTCTCATATATCAGTGGTACCTATCAGTGCCCATCCGTGTCACCCATCAGTGCCACCCCTCAGTGCCACCCATCAGTGCCATCTTATCTGTGCCCATCTTTGCCCATCAGTGCCGCCTTATCTGTGCCTATCGGTGCCACCTTATCTGTGCCTATTAGTGCCACCTTAACTGTGCCTATCAGTGCCCACCAGTGCAGCCTATCAATGCCCACCAGTGCCGCCTCATCAGTGCATTTCAATGAAGGAGAAAAATGACCTGTTTGCTAAATTTTATAACAAACTATTAAACATGATTTTTATTTTTATTTTATTTTGCATTTTTTTGTTTGTTTAGCAAAAAATAAAACTCCCAGCTGTAATTAAATACCACCAAAAGAAAGCTCTATTTGTGGGAAAAAAAATGCTAAAAATTTCATTTGGGTACAGTGTTGTATGCCCGCGCAATTGTCATTCAAAGTGCATCAGCGCTGAAAGCTGAAAATTGGTCTGGGCAGGAGGGGGGTTTAAGTGCCCAGTAAGCAAGTGGTTAATCTACAACTGCCATGATGCTGCACGTGTGACAAGTTATGACACTAGCCATTGGATGGGTTGACAGTTTGGTTGAGAGCACAACCAATGGGAGTGTTACATTTCCGCCATGTAAATGAAACTGTTTCATGGATGGGTTTACTTACGCTTTAAAGAAGACAACATTAGGGGGAGTACAACTGGGGAGGATCCATAGTGGAGAAGGATCTGGGGGTTTTGGTAGATCATAAGCTCAATAATAGAATGCAATGCCAAGCTGCGATTTCCAAAGCGAGCAAAGTCCTTTCCTGTATTAGGAGAGGTATGGACTCCAGAGAGAGAGATATCATTTTGCCCCTATACAAATCATTAGTAAGACCTCACCTGGAATATGCAGTTCAGTTTTGGGCACCAGTTCTCAAAAAGGATATCGGGAAACTGGAGAAAGTGCAGAGAAGGGCAACCAAACTGATAAGAGGCATGGAGGAACTCAGCTATGAGGAAAGATTAGAGGAACTGAATTTATTCACTCTTGAGAAGAGGAGATTAAGGGGGGATATGATCAACATGTACAAATATATAAGGGGTCCATATAGGGAACTTGGTGTTGAGTCATTCACTTTACAGTCAACAAAGAGGACAAGGGGGCACTCTTTACCTCTAGAGGAAAAGAGATTTCATCTCCAAATACGGAAAGGTTTCTTCACAGTAAGAGCTGTGAAAATGTGTAATAGACTCCCTGCAGAGGTGGTTCTGGCCAGCTCAGTGGATTGCTTTTAAGAAAGGCCTGGATTATTTCCTAAGTGTACATAATATAACTGGGTAATGACATTTATAGGTAAAGTTGATCCGGGGAGAATACGATTGCCTCTCAGGGGATCAGGAAGGAATTTTTTCCCCTGCTTTAGCAAATTGGATCATGCTCTGCTGGGGTTTTTTGCCTTCCTCTGGATCAACTGTGGGTATAGAATTGGGTATATGGGATTGTATGATATTATTATCTTTTTTTTTTTTTTTTGTGGTTGAACTAGATGGACTTTTTTCAACCTGACTAACTAACTATGTAATTATTTGCCAGATGAACATTTGAGCCTGGGCTGAAACAGAAATAATAAAAAAAAGCTTGAAATGATATTAAAACGAATAAATACTTAAATAATACATTAAAGATTAACATTGTAATTAATTAAATTATTGGGCAAGCTCGTATTAAAATAGTCTAATGATATAAGTAAATAATAAAACCACATTGCTAACTAGTAAATATGAACATTTATATTAAATATTTAAATAAAATGTAATAGTAATGTACACAGAAGTAGTAATTATTATTACACCGGTGAACAATAAGTCAAATGATGTGATATATATTCTCAGATAGGGCAGGAAGGGTTTTGGGTGCTGGTAGACTGACATGAAGCTTTGCAGCATCTTACTCCAGAGCACAGAGGAGGAGGTATATGTGACTGTTCAGTGGGGGGGCACTTTAAAAATCGGTGCTCTGTACGCTGTTGGGATCCCTTTCTTTTTTTTATCATATTATAGAAATGTCTTACAAATCATTCTGCTATGAATAATTGAGTAGTACACCATTAAGAACACAAATCAAGTAATGGCACTAATGGCAGAGCATTAGTATAATGTAATTTCTCAGTACAGTTATTCCTCATGTAGGGGACCTGAATCTGCCATGCTAAAGTTTCTTAAATTGTGCCGACCACATGTACTACTACTCCACTGCAGAGCTATCAACATATTTTCTCTTCCCGCTTTCATCCTTTTTTTATTTCTCCCTCTTCTATGTTTCCCCATCTTTCTGTCTTCTTTTTTATTTGTATTTCATGCTTCAGAAACATTTTGTTCCTTCCTTTTCTAGCTCCTGTACTTCTTCCCCGTTTTACTTTTCTACCGAATTATCAATTTTTTTTTTTTTTTTGAAAATATTTTTTATTGAGTTTTAGACAGACAAACAAACATTCAACAAAGAACAGTGACATGCCACAGTATTATGGTGAGACCCACGCAGGGGTCATCAAGCGATTCCAACAGAATAATCGATACCTGTAGCACATCCACAACAACAACAACTAACTTAGTGCTAGGTTGGCTCCCACTCCATATAACAACTTAGGACCAAATTCTGCAGTCGGGCCGCAAGGGGCACCAGAATAAGTGAACTAGGCTCATAGTATTGGCTACACTAAATAACATAAGACAGTGAAGTGGAGCAATACCAGGGACCCACCCCAACCACACTCCCATCCTCCCTCAGGATGACATCCCGGACATGTTAATCTGTAGTCACTGTGGAGGCATCAGCCAGCCACTTAGACCACACTTTCATGTATTTTTTGGGGCAACCCCTGTTATATGTTTCTTTATAATGTGGCAAGACTTTATTGACATGGGATTTCCACAGTTGTAATGACGGCGGGGCCTGCTTCTTCCAGCATAAGGTGATAATTTTCCTGGCATAAAAGAGTAGAAGTCCTATCAGGGTTCTGTCTGCTATCCTGGGGGCCACCCCCTCCACCAATCCCAGAAGGCATATCCGCGGGGTCTGGGCTACATCTATTCCCACCACTTCATGAATTATGGATAGTACCTGTGACCAGTAACGCTGAATTACCGGGCAGGACCAGAAGATGTGTATAAAGTCACCCGGATCCCCAGTGCATCTCCAGCACTCCGAGGACAGGGAGGTTCTCATTTTATGTAATCTACACGGGGTAATATATACCCGGTGTAGAATTTTGTATTGTATGAGACGGTCTCGAAGAGAGACCAGGATGGTGAAGGGAAAGTCCCACATGTCCTCCCAGTCCTCGGAATCCAGGTCCGGAATGTCTTGAGTCCATCTCTGCCTGAGCTTTGACAGATCTGGAAAAGAGACCCTAATAAGGTGCGAATAGAGGACCGAAGTCGGCTTCCTAGTACATTCAGTTCTTGTAACCTTTTCCAGGGCGGATTGCACAATTTGCGTGGTATTGGGTACCACTTGGGCCTTGAAAGCATGGGATAGCTGCATATAGCGGAATAGATGCGAGGAGGGCACATTATTGCGAATTATCCATTTTAC
The DNA here is from genome assembly GCF_037356315.1 of Lithobates pipiens. Lineage (NCBI taxonomy): Eukaryota > Metazoa > Chordata > Amphibia > Anura > Ranidae > Lithobates > Lithobates pipiens. The sequence goes on from NW_027507785.1 coordinate 33,358,071, forward strand.
ATGAATTCCTTCTCATGCCGCGTACACATGATTGGAATTTCAGCCAGCAAAAGACAGATGAGAGCTTTTCATCGGAAAATGCGACCGTTTGTATGCTCCATCGGAATTTAGCTGGCCGAATTCCCGCCAGCAAAAATTTGAGAGAATGTTCTCAATTTTCCCGCTTTCCACTTTCTATTGGAAATTCCGAACGCGTGTATGCAATTCCGACACGCAAAAATGCATGCTCAGATTCAACTACGAGATGGAAGCTATTAGCTACTGGATGTTGAACTTCCTTTTTCTAGTCCCGTCATGCGTGCTGTACGTCACAGCGTTCTTGACGGTCTGAATTTGGTGTGACCGTGTGTATGTAAGACAACTTGAGCAAAATCCTGTCGGAATTCCATCGGGAAAAACATCAGATTTTTTTCCGACCAAAATTCCGATCGTGTGTACGCGGCATAACACTTTTTTTTCCCCTTTCTCGCTTCGCTGGTCATTTTTCCAATTCATCACCTCCTCACTGCAACTTCTACTCTTTATTACCCCTTCTAATACCTTCATGTTTTATCAACTGTACCCCATTATTCTCCCCGCGTTTAGCCTCTCTCTTCCTCTCCCAGTGTGTCTCTCTATCTCTCTTCCTCCCAGTTTCTCTTTCTCTCCTTCCCTCTGAGTGTCTTTCTCTCTCTCTCGCCATTCCAATGTATCACTCTCCTATTTTCAGTGTCTCTCTCTTCACCTCCCAATGTCTCTCTTTACTCTTCCCAGTTTTTTAATCTCTCTACTCCCCCCTCCTTCCAAGTATCTCTCTCTCCCCCTTCCAGTGTCTCTCTCCCTCCCTGTCTCTCTCTTGCTCTCTCACCCTCCCAATATCCATATTTCTCTCCCTCCCAGTGTTTCCTTCCCATCCTCACATTCTCTCTCTCTCCCAGTCTTTTACTCTCACTCTCTCCCAGTGTCTCTCTCATCCCCTCCCAATGTCTATCTCTCTCTCCCAATCTGTCTCTCTTTCCTTCCCTATATATTTCCCATTTACTCTCTCTCTTTCTCTCTCCTAGTGTTTTTCTCTCTCCATCCCAATGTCCCTTTTTCTCCCAGTCTCCCTCTCTCTCCTCTTCTCATTCACTCCCCCCCCCCCCTCCCAGTGTCTCTCTCTCTGTATTTACCTCTCTCTCTCTCTCCTCTTCTCATTATGTTTCCCAGTCTCTCTCTCTCTCCCTGTCCCATTCTCTCTTCCTCTCACTCTCTCTCTCTCCAAGTCTTTCTCTCTATCTCCCTCCATCCTAGTGTCTCTCTCTCCCTCACAATGTCTCTCTCTCTCTCTCTCTCTCTCTCTGTCTCTCCCATTCTCTCTTCCTCTCACTCTCTCTCCAAGTCTCTCTCTCCCAGTCTCTTGATCTCTCATACCATCCCAGTGTCTCTCTCCCTCCAAATGTCTAGTTTTATCCCAGTCTATCTCCCCCATATCTCTCTGTCTCCCTCGTCCTCTCACTCTCTCACCCCCCTCCCTTTCTCCCAATGTCTATCGCTCTCTCCCATTCTCCCTCTCGCTCCAAATCTCTCTCTCTTCCGTTGTCTTTCTCTTTTTCCCAGTATCTCTCCCATTCTCTCTCACTGTCTGTCTCTCTCCCATTCTCTCTCTCACTCTGTGTGTGTGTGTGTCTCTCCCATTCTCTCTCTCACTCTGTGTGTGTGTGTGTCTCTCCCATTCTCTCTCTCACTCTGTGTGTGTGTGTGTCTCTCCCATTCTCTCTCTCACTCTGTGTGTGTGTGTGTCTCTCCCATTCTCTCTCTCTTTCTCTCTCTCTCTGTCTCTCTCTCCCATTCGCTCTCTCTCTCTTTCTCTCTCTCTCTCACTCTCTGTCTCTCTCTCCCATTCTCTCTCTCTGTCTCTCTCTCCCATTCTCTCTCTGTCTCTCTCTCCCATTCTCTCTCTCTCTCTGTCTCTCTCTCCCATTCTCTCTCTCTCTCACTCTGTCTCTCTCTCTCTCCCATTCTCTATCTCTCTCACTCTCTGTCTCTGTCTCTCTCTCTCCCATTCTCTGTCTCCCTCTCTCTCTCTCTCACACACACTCTCTGTCTCTCTCTCTCAAATTCTCTCTCTCTCTCTCACACTCTGTCTCTCTCTCTCCCATTCTCTCTCTCACACTCTCTGTCTCTCTCTCTCCCCTTCTCTCTCTCACACTCTCTGTCTCTCTCTCTCTCCCATTCTCTCTCTCACACTCTCTGTCTCTCTCTCTCCCATTCTCTCTCTCACACTCTCTGTCTCTCTCTCTCCCATTCTCTCTCTCACACTCTCTGTCTCTCTCTCTCCCATTCTCTCTCTCATTCTCTCTCTCTCCCATTCTCTCTCTCACACTCTCTGTCTCTCTCTCTGTGTCTGTCTGTCTGTCTCTCTCTCTCTCTCTCTCTGTCTCCCTCTCTCTCTCTGTCTCTCTCTGTCTCTCTCTCTCTCTCTGTCTCCCTCTCTCTCTCTGTTTCTCTCTCTCTCTCTGTCTCTCTCTCTCTCTCTCTGTTTATGTCTCTCTCTCTCTCTGTCTCTCTCAAATTCAAATTCAAATAAGCTTTATTGGCAGGACCAAATACATGTTAGCATTGCCAAAGCAGTTGAGTTTGTATAGGGAAAAGGGGGAGGGTAATGGGTAATATAAAGGAGAATGGGCATAAGTCTCTGTAAAGGATTTTTAAGTCCTCAGTCTTTCAGGTCCCTCTCAGTCGGTGACACGCTGTCACATATCGGGCAGCTATCTTCACCATTTGCTCCTCTTCTCCCACTAGAAATTGGAGTTTCCTCTTCTCTTCTATAGAAGTGAAGTCCGGTATGAAGGTTGAAAATCTCTGGAAGTGAGTGTCCCTTACTGATGAGCACTTTGGGCAATGTAGCAGGAAGTGGTCCTCATCCTCCAGGACCCCCTGGTCACATTGCTGGCACAGTCTATTCTCCCTGGGCTTGTAGGTCTGTCTGTGCCATCCTAACTAGATTTCCAGGCTGTGGGCACTCAGTCTGTACAGGCTCAGAGTCTGTCTGTCTTTGGGGTCTTGTAGCACCTCCAGGTACGGGGCCAGTTTGTAGTCTCTCTGTAATGACTGGTAAACAGTTAGTTTTTTGGAGTTTATTTCGTTTCTCTATTCTCCAACATATTTTTCTTTGTAGTCATTCGTTATGTTTTTTATTTGAGATTTTGTCAGGCCACATTGTTGAGAGTTTGAAATAGACAAGGTGATGAGTTGTTGCAGGCCACATAGTTTATCTCTCTCTGTCTCTCTCTCCCATTCTCTCCCTCTCTCTCTCTCTCTCTGTCTCCTTCTCTGTCTCTCTCTCTGTCTGTCTCTCTCTCTCTCTCTCTCTCTCTCTCTCCGATTCTCTCACTCTCTGCGGCTCTCTATCTCTCTCTGTTTCTCTCTCTGTCACTCTCTCTCTCTCTCTCTCTCTCTGTCTCTCACTCTGTGTGTGTCTTCCATTCTCTCTCACTGTCTGTCTGTCTCTCTCTCTCCCCCCCCCTCTCTCTCTCTCTCTCTCTGACTCTTCCTCTCCCTCTGTTCCCTTCCCTCTCCTTCTCTCTCTCCCCTTCTCTCCCTCCCCCTAGCCCTCTCTCCCCCTCTCTCTCTTCCCCTCTATCTTTCTCTCCCCCTCCCCCCCTCTCTCTTCCCCTCTCTCTTTCTCTCTCCCCCCCTCTCTCTCTCCCCCCTCTCTTTCTCTCCCCCCTCTCTTTCTCTCCCGTCTCTCTTTCTCTCCCCCCTCTCTTTCTCTCCCCCCTCTCTCTTTCTCTCTCCCCCCCTCTCTCTCTCTTCCCCTCCCCCCCTCTCTTTCTCTCCGCCTCCCCCCCTCTCTCTCTTCCCCTCCGCCTCCCCCCCTCTCTCTCTTCCCCTCACTCTTTCTCTCTCCCCCCCTCTCTCTCCCACCTCTCTTTCTCGACCCCCTCTCTTTCTCGACCCCCTACCCCCTCTCTCCCCCTCTCTCTCTCTCCCCCCTCTCTCTCTCTCTTCCCCTCCCCCCCCCCTCTCTCTCCTCTCTTTCCCTCATCTCCCCCATTCCCTCTCTCATTCACAATCAGTGCACACACACATCTGCTTTCAGCAGCAGAAGATGTGGATATTTTATTGAAGATGCCGAGTCCAGGATTACAGTAGATGTGTGATGTTCTCTGCTTGTAGGACAGCACTGAAGACATATTTACAATCAATTTAGAGAGAATTGCTCGGTGTCATAATCATAGCAGGAATGTGCTCAGAATGGGAGAATTAGGAATCTGTCACATCTCACACTGCAGGGTAGTAAACATTTAACAAAGACGGAATAAGAAGAAAGCAGTAATGTCAGGACGTGTACTGTCAGGGGAGCAAACGTTCAAAGTTCAATATCTGGTAACACTCAATGACTAAAGTTTAAAGCTGAATATTTTGCATGGGTCACTGGGTCTATAATAGGGTATGTAATGAAAAGGTATAAAAAAGACAGTGCAGCGCTAAATGAACTAGTCCATAATAAAAAAATAAAATGAAATGGAACAAACAATCTGTGCAATGTTCACTGATGAACTACAAGTATTGCATGCAGGTGACTTTGTGGGAAAATCAGAACCTCCGCCAATGATAAAGATGACAGCTCACCTCACTGAATGGACCCTTTAATTATCCACTTCAGCTCCGGACCAATAAATACCTTAAGGACCAGAGGTCTTTTTGCAATTTCGCACTGCGCTGCTTTAACTGGTAATTGCGCGGTCATGCAATATTGCACCCAAACAAAATTTGCGTCCTTTTCTTCCCACAAATAGAGCTTTCTTTTGATGGTATTTGATTGCCTCTGCGATTTTTTTTTTTTGCGATATAAATGGAAAAAGAGCGAAAATTTCGAAAAAAAAAGATATTTTCTTCTTTTTGTTATAAGAAAAATCGAATAAACTAAATTTTAGTCATACATTGAGGGCAAAATTTATTCAGCCACATGTCTTTAGTAAAAAAATGTCAATAAGCGTATATTTTTTGGTTTGCGCAAAAGTTATAGCGTCTACAAACTAGAGTACATTTTCTGGAATTTACACAGCTTTTAATTTATGACTGCCGATCTCATTTCTTGAGGTGCTAAAATGGCAGGGCAGTACAAATCCCCCCCAAATGACCCCATTTTGGAAAGTAGACACCCCAAGGAAATTGCTGATGGGTATGTTGAGCCCATTGAATATTTATTTTTTTTGTCCTAAGGGATTGAATAATGACAAAAAAAAAAAAAACATTTTTTTTTACAAAAAGTTGTCACTAAATGATATATTGCTCACACATGCCATGGTTATATGTGGAATTGCACCCCAAAATATATTCCGCTACTTCTCCCGAGTATGGGGATACCACATGTGTGGGACTTTTTGGGAGTCTAGTCGCGCACGGCACCCCGAAAACCAATCACCACCTTCAAGATTTCTAAGGGTGCAAATTTTTGATTTAACTCCTCACTACCTATCACAGTTTCGAAGGCCATAAAATGCCAAAATAGCACAAAACCCCCCAAAATGACCCCATTTTGGAAAGTAGACACCCCAAGCTATTTACTGAGAGGCATGTTGAGTCCATGGAATATTTTATATTTTGCCACAAGTTGCGGGAATATTACAAACTTTTTTTTTTTTGCACCAAGTTGTCACTAAATGATATATTGCTCACACATGCTATGGGCATATGTGAAATGACACCCCAAAATACATTCTGCTGCTTCTCCTGAGTACGGGGATACCACATGTGTGGGACTTTTTGGGAGTCTAGTCGCGCACGGCACCCCGAAAACCAATCACCACCTTCAGGATTTCTAAGGGTGCAAATTTTTGATTTAACTCCTCACTACCTATCACAGTTTCGAAGTCCATAAAATGCCAAAATAGCACAAAACCCCCCCAAATGACCCCATTTTGGAAAGTAGACACCCCAAGCTATTTACTGAGAGGCATGTTGAGTCCATGGAATATTTTATATTTTGCCAAAAGTTGCGGGAATATTACAAACTTTTTTTTTTTTGCACAAAGTTGTCACTAAATGATATATTGCTCACACATGCTATGGGCAGAAGTCAAATTACACCCCAAAATAAATTCTGCTGCTTCTCCCGAGTACGGGGATACCACATGTGGGGGACTTTTTGGGAGCCTAGCCACGTACGGGACCCCGAAAACCAAGCACTGCCTTCCGGATTTGAATATAAAATGCTACCAAAAAACCTGTTAGCGATGGCAGGGATCAGGCCTGACTCTGCGATCGCTGCAGTTATGTGTTTAGTGTTTTGTAAGTGACAGTGATCGATCGATACTGCACTTGGGTGGGCTGGGCAGAGGGGCAAAACGCAGATGCCAGCAGGTATTTGGGCTGATCCCGCTAACAATGCGTTTTTTTGGAACCCTAAACTGCTGGGGACGCTAGTATAGATCTGATCAGATCAGATATTGATCTGTTCAGATTCTATACCACTACGGGAGGTGTATGCTTTGCGTGTGGGTGTTAGCGGTACTGGCACTAACCTAGCGCTGCCTGGGGCGACGCAGACCCTGACCCTAAAACCTAATTGATATCACCCGCCGGGTGATCAGGGGGTTAAACCTTTATTGGGTAATAAATGGTGGGTGCCCTGATGCTATAAAAAACAAACTAACCAGAGTCACCCGTAACACTTATACGGTGATCAGTGGTGAAAGGGTTAACTAGGAGCAATCAGGGGGTTCAAATTTTTATTAGGTAGTATATGGGGGTCCCTGGCGCTATATAAAAACCTGACGGGGAACCTAAATAACTAACTGGCTAACCAGCGTCACCAGTGACACTTATACTGTGATCGCTGGTGAAAGGGGGTGAAAGGGTTAACTAGCAGCAATCAGGGGGTTAAAACCATTATTGGGTAGTATATCGGGGTACCTAGCGCTATAAAAACCTGGCGGTGAACCTAAAAAAATAACTAGCTACCTAGCGACACTAGCGACACTGATGCAGCGTTCAGAAAAATTATCGCTTAGTGACACTGGCAAAAGGGGGTGAAAGGGTTAACTAGCGGAAATCAGGGGGTTAAAACCATTATTGGGTAGTATATCGGGGTACCTAGCGCTATAAAAACCTGGCGGTGAACCTAAAAAAATAACTAGCTACCTAGCGACTGTAGCGACACTAATGCAGCGATCAGAAAAACGATCGCTTAGTGACACTGGCAAAAGGGGGTGAAAGGGTTAACTAGCGGCAATCAGGGGGTTAAACCCATTATTGGGTAGTATATCGGGGTACCTAGCGATATAAAAACCTGGCGGTGAACCTAAAAAAATAACTAGCTACCTAGCGACACATGCAGCGATCAGAAAAATGATCGCTTAGTGACACTGGCAAAAGGGGGTGAAAGGGTTAACTCTAGGGGCAATCAGGGGGTTAAATCTTTATTGGGGGGTGATAGGGGGCTACCCTGGACCTAACACTAACTGTCCTGACAGTTTTTACTGTCACAACTGACACTGAATGCATTGATCAGTAAAGAAAAGAGAAGCACGGATTAAGAATGCAATGATATAAGGAGTGCTGGACATGACAGTGTGGATGAGGGACACAGAGGGTTAAGCTTTATGGGTGGAGTTCAGGAAAAGGTTTGCAGGAAACAAGTTCAGTGTAGGGGAGGGGTCACATAAAAGGGAGAGGTGTGGCTTTAAGGAATCATTCGGAGCCCAGTGTGACACAGAGGAGGCAGTTTTTCCCACCCTCCCGCCCTATTGTTATGTGTTTGTTTTGTGGTGTTTTGTTGCTGGTCTTTTTCTTCTTTTTCAGGTTCATCGGTTGTCACGGCAGCTGAAAGTTTTTCTTGTTGGCGGTGTGTTTTCTGGTGGTTTCTGACGGTAGACAGGTACTCAGAAGGGATCTGAGGGTGTGGGGGGCTCATCTAACGATCGGCCCCTCTGGGTATTCCTGAACGTTGGAGGGAATACGGTTATGTTCACTGGCGGAAGTTGTCTCCGACCGGTCACAGGTGGAGGCCTTTGGGAAGTTGGTCAGGTGTACCGCAGTGATTGGGTATTGGTTTAAGTGTGGTCACCGTCAGAGATCACCAGAATGGGCAGTTAATGTTAATTAAAATGTGGTTTAATGTTAATAAAGTTATTTATATTTATATTTATATTTATATATTTATATATATTTATATATTTTCATATTTACAAGTTATTGGAGTAATTTTGAGTTATGTTTAATAAAGGCTGTTGTGGCCAGTTTACTCCAACCTATGGTGTGGTCTCGTTTCTAATAGATAAGGAATAGTATAAGGGGAACATTCAGACTACACTAGTCATGATCAATGCAATCAGTGACACTGTGACTGGGGGGGGAGGGGGGGCGGGGGGGATCGGGGGGCGATCGGGGGGGGGATCAGGGGGGGGTTTGTGTGCCTGTGTGTACCTACATGTCAGTGTAGTGTTGGTGCACACTTACTTTTACTCTTCTCCTCGTAGTCCGGTCAAAAAGACCGCCCCGAGGAGAATGACATCACTTCCTCCTTCCTGTGTAAACAATACACAGGGGAGGAAGCTTCTCATTGGCCAGGAGCGATCCAGAGGGGGTGGCCGAAAACCAACGGCCATCCCCTCATCACGGAGCGCTCCTGGACCGAATCGGACCGCCGTAACCAGCGGGAGGGGGTCCGATCGGACCCCCCACCCGCTGGAAGGCAATCACGTAGATGTACGTGATTCTGCCTGCCTGTGCCATTGTGCTGACGTACATTGGCAATACGGCGGTCCTGAAGTGGTTATAGAGGGTCTGCCACACATTCCCATTCGGGGTATCACATGATGAATCAGCACATATATCCAAGAAAATCCCCTCTTGGCTGGATGTGTCAATCAGCACTATCCGCTCCAGAATCACATAGACCAAGGAAATAATAATAAAAAAAGCAATACATAGTGCTCTCTGCATGTATATACAATTTAATGATAATAAAAGTAAATAAAAGCAGTTAAAGTGGAGGGCCACCCTGAAAAAAAAAAATATTAAAAATTACAAAAAAATCTAAAAAAAAAATGATTTTTATTTTTTTTTTTACTTACCAGAAATGCCTGTTGCTAGGCACATAATCCTAATCTTCCTCTTCCTCCTCCGCGGAGATCTTCTGTCTTCTCTCCTCGTCGCGTTGTCTTCTGGGTAATGGGTCGCGCTGTGTTCTGGGAACTGTGTGTCCCAGAACACAGCGCGTCCCATTCACAAAGCGCTGCGCGACTCGCACATGCGCAGTAGGAAACGGGCAGTGAAGCCGTAAGGCTCCACTGCCTGTTTCCCTTAGAAGGAATGGCGGCGCCGGGACCCGAAAACCGAGGGACGGGTCGGCCTCAGGCGGCCAACATCGGGGGCGCCGTGGACAGGTAAGTGTGCTTATTAAGTCAGCAGCTGCAGTGTTTGCAGCTGCTGACTTTTAATTTTGTTTTTTTTTTAAACGGCCCTCCTCTTTAAGTGCTATTTTTGTGAGTTTTATTTACTTTTATTATCATTAAATTGTATATACATGCAGAGAGCACTATGTATTGCTTTTTATTTCCTTGATTTATGTGATTCTGGAGCGGATAGTGCTGACTGACACATCCAACCAAGAGGGGATTTTCTTGGATATATGTGCTGATTCACCATTTGATACACGGAGTGGGAATGTGTGGCAGACCCTCTATAATGAAAGGGTCCATTCAGTGATGTGAGCTGCCATCTTTATCACTGGTGGAGGTTCTGATTTTCCCACAAAGTCACCTGCATGCAATACTTGTAGTTCATCGCTGAAGATTGCATGAATTATTTGCTACATTTTTTTTATTATGGACTTGTTCATTTAGTGCTGCACTGTCTTTTTTATGATTTTACTTCATGGATTTGAAATGTTGACCCTTGGTGTCCAGCAGCTATTATATAGTGTAATTTTATTGCGCTGATTTGTTTTCTTTTTTTGAGTTATGTAATGAAAAGGGAAGGAATTCTGAAATGAGTGGATACAAGGACTTTACCAAAGCTGCAGCTCTTCCTGGATAGCAGTTAGTGGCAGACTTTTGTTCTTAACTGTTGCTGTTCCTTATATATATATTTTTTGTTATGTCCACATACATGGTGCATTCAGGCTGTAACTGTGTTACATAATGGGGCCGATTAAGAAACTCAGTAGCCATCTGCCCAGCAGTAACAGTACATGAAGCCAGATGGTTTGTGATCACCTCAATCATATCACTTTGCCTAGTGAAATCTGCGTTTAATCTGCTAAAAACATGGAAATTCTCAATTTCCCATGAAGAGCTTTTTCCTATGCAATATTACAGTACATTGCACCAACACTATCAAATGACAGTCTGGGGCAACGGGGTCAAAATAAAAGGAGGGTCGCCGCCTACAGTAACTGGAAGACATTTCATATGCTAAGGCTTTGTGTGTCATAAACAGTTGCCATGTTTTTCTTTTTTTATAAAATGCTGTACCATTTTAACCTTTATATATACTATATTACCAAAAGTAAGTATATTACCACCCCAGACTCGCTCATCCATGTTTTTATGGACCTTACTTTGTGCACTGGTGCCAGGGCCAGACTGGGCATAAAAACCAGCCCTATTTCATAGCAGCCCCAGTGGCGTAGCATGGGTTGCCAGCACCCAAGGCAAGTCATTTGCGCCCCTAACCCACGGACATTTAGCGCACCCTGAGTCCTTTCCACTCGTACGGTATTAAACCCCTTTTTGGTACATTTTAGAATGTACCACTCTTTCTCTTTGTTCTCCTTTCTTTCCCTTTTATTTCTCTCAATCCTCATTTGTTTTTTGTTTTTTCCATCTCTCTCTATCGGTCTTTCTTGTTCTTTCTCTTTATTCTTTCTTACCCGTTTTCTTTGTTCCTCCCCCTCTATTCCACTCTCTTCCGTGCATTCTCTCTTTTTATTCTTTCTCTTAACCCCTTACCGACCAGCCGCCGCATTTATACTGTGGCAGGTTGACTCCCGTACCCAAGCCACTGTAGCTGTACGTCGGCTCTTTAAGACGCCATAGCAGTCGCACGCACCCGCAGTGTGTCCCCAGAGCCGATGTGCGTGCCCAGCAGGCGCGGTGACCACCGAGCACCCGCAATCTCTCGTGGCATAGTGAGAACCGGGATCTGTGTGTGTAACTGTCTTGTAAACCTCAATAAAAATCATTGAAACAGAAAATTAGGAACAATGGTCTGGCAATTACTTGACTGAGTTCCCTAAGTACCCCCAGGTGCAAGCTATCCGATCCCCGTGATTTATTAATGTTAAGTTTCTAATTCTAATTCTTTCCTCTGTTAGCCATGAGGGTGCTTCCTGTGATGTGTCATGAGGATGAACACTGTAGTTTTGGTTACTGAAACTCCCCAATTCCCTTGTGAAGACTGAGGAGAAGAATAAATTCAAGACTTTCGCCACCCCCTCATCCTTTGTAACCAGATGTCCTTCCTCATTCTTTATCGGGCCAATATGGTCTGTCATCCCTTTTTTACTTTTTACATACTTAAATAATTTCTTGGGATTTATTTTGCTCTCCTCCACTATGTGTCTTTCATGTTCTATCTTAGCAGCCCTAATTGCACCCTTACATTTCCTGTTGCATTCTTTATAAAGTTTGAATGCTGATGATGATCCCTCAACCTTGTATTTTTTGAAGGCCTTCTCTTTTGCTTTTATATGCATTTCTACATTGGCGTTAAGCCAGCCAGGACTTTTGCTCGCTCTTTTATTTTTTTTTACCCAATGGGATGCACTGGCTAATGCTCTTATTTAATATACTCTTAAAGCAAACCCATCTGTCCTCTGTGTTCTTTGTTTCTAAGATTTTATCCCAATTTATATCTTCTAGCAAGGTTCGTAGTTTAGGGAAGTTGGCTCTTTTGAAATTCAGTGTCTTAGTATTTCCCTTATGTTTCCTATTTGTGTGATTTATACTGAAGCCAATAGAACCTGTGATCGCTTTTTTCTAAATTTTCCGGTATTTCCACATCCGTGAAAAGGGCTGTATTATGAGTAATCAGCAGATCTAGTAACGCTTTACTTCTAGTTGGTGCGTCTACTATCTGACCCATGAAATTGTCCTGCAAGACTGACGAGCCTTAGACGAATATGTGGTTCCCTCCTCCCCCTTACTGATTTCATCTTTCACATTCACTGGTACATTATTCTTGATATACAGGCATACCCCTCCCCCTTTTTTACCCTCTCTATCCCTGCGATAAAGGGTATACCCTTGAATGGTTGCCAGCCAATCCAGAGAGCTGTTGAACTAAGTCTCTGAAATTCCCCCTAAATCCAAATCCTCCTCCTACAACAGTATCTCTAGTTCACCCATCTTGTCCGCCAGGCTCCTAGCATTGGTGAAATTGCCACGAAGTTTAGACTGGTTGTATACTATCCTCCTATTGGGTGTTCCGAGAATGCAACTAGGACTTTTTACTATACTTACCTTGGGTTTATATGCTTTAGTCAACCTTTCACTAATGCCTCCAATACTACACTCTGGACTATGTTCCGTGCTAACTAACTTCACCTCTGGACCCCCCCCCCCCGTCACCTAGTTTAAAAACTCCTCTAACTTTTTGGCCATCTTTACTCCCAGCACATCTGCGCCCTCACTATTTAGGTGCAGTCCACCCCTTCTATAGTAAAAATTATGTGAACAGACTGCAGCTCCTCTTCAAGCTTTGACGAAAAAAACCTGGAAGCTGATTGGACTTTCTATGCAGAGCTGCACCGGATTTTGCACCCTCTAGTTTGTCGGCAATTCAAGGGTGCATGTGATGAGCTAAGGTTCGGGCCACACCCACAGGAAACTGTCATATGACAGCGGGCCACTGTCCCAATCAGCTGCAGCCATGGAATTCCCCTGCCCTGCAGCTGCATGTAATAAAGGGGTGGGGATTCTGGTTACATCATTGACCTAATATGGCTGCATGGCCATAGTTGGTCACTAATATTTTCCAAATATGGCAATGTGGCAATATGAGGTCATTGATGTCACCAGCAGCCCACCCATTTGTTGTGTGCTCTTACAAGGCGGGGGAATACCACAGCAGCTGACTGGGAGGGCAGCCTGCTGTCATGTTCGATTCAGTTCAAACCTTAGCTCATCCCTACTCAGGAGCATAGTTGACGGGACAGCTTTTAACCCATAACAGGAAATGCCTGAACAAGGGCCTTCATAGCAGGATTGCAAGGCATTATTTTAATGAAAGGTACATTGGAGGTGAAGTTCTGCTGTAACAAACAGAGCAGTGGCGGCCCGTCCATTAGGGGTGCCTGTGTGCCGCCCTCTCTATCCACGCCACCCCCTATATGGTTATTGATAGATTCATGCATAGCATCCCTATTCATGCGTCCGGCCCCTTTCAGGACGCTGGGCACCTGAATTATAGCAGTGGGGGTGTTTTTTTTAAGCGCCTGATTAGAGCCATAGGCTCTTATAGGCTTCAAAATAGGGTGGCTTTGGAGCGCAGAGCATTGCACCATGAGCACAGCCAGGTTTTACAACAGCAAATGAAGATTCGCTGTTGTAATACTGATCCTCAATTCGGCCAATCAGAAGCAGGTCTGAATCCCATTTTCCAAGTGACTCTTGACAGAGAAGAAAGGAGAGGAGGAAACAGAAGCCGCCGATGGCCGTGCAGAGCAGAGGGAGTGAAAGCTGTCGCCGCCGCCAAGCAAGGGAAGCCAACGGTGAAGCGCTGCATAGATGGGTTAAGTGCACCAGACCCGCCCGCCGACCGACAGGGCAGGGGGTTGCTACTGTTTGCTCCGGTGCTGTAAACTGAGCTGTGCATGCGCAGCTTCGTTTAAGGTGCCAGGCCTATCCCTGGCAGCTGGGATGAGTGGCTCCTGTGCATGTGTAGGAGTGACGTTACCTCATGCTGGGCAATGAAAATGGCTGAGGACCGGCACACAGAAGACAATGCCAGCGCTGGCGAGGGACCGTTTTAAAGGTGAGTATTTACCACTTTATATACAGTATACACATTTAAAAAAAGAATCGATTTTTTTTAAACACTTCGCGCCGGGTGAGCATCCTGGGACGGCCTCGACTTTCGGTGGTTATATCTGAATGATGCCCGAGGCCACAGACATCATTCAGATACCGTCATTTTCAGGATTCCCTGCACCATAAGAACGATCATAGCGGCTGTTCCACCGCTTGATCGTTCTTACGGGGGGCGGGATGGGACCCCCTCCCCCTCACACCACCCTCCGGTGCTTCTACCGACTCACTGCTTCCATCGGTGAGTCGGTCACAGGATCCGCCAGCCCCCGGATGATACCATAGAGATTTCCGGCGGACCAGATGGTCCCCGGAGTCTCTATGATCGTTCAGAGGCCGGGCGCCATGTTATGACATCACGCCCGGCCTCTGCATTCAAAAACAACGGCGCCACCTTGGCTGGGAAGCCGTGATCGTTTTTATTTTTTTTATTTTAGGCTTCCCAGCCTAGAGGTGAAATGTGGGGTCTTATTGACCCCATATCTCACTGTAAATAGGTCCGATCGTGACATATTCCTATTACAAGGGATGTTTACATTCCTTGTAATAGGAATAAAAGTAATCAATTTTTTTTTTCTTTTAAATGTCAAACTAAAAAAATAAAAGTAAAATTAACAATAAAAAAATAAAAAAATTAAAGCGCCCCTGTCCCCGTGAGCTCGTACGCAGAAGTGAACGCATACGTAAGTCCCGCCCACATATGAAAACTGTGTGCAAACCACACATGTGAGGTATCGCCGCGAACATTAGAGCGAGAGCAATAATTCTAGCCCTAGACCCCCTCTGTAACGCAAAACATGTAACCAGTAAAAAAATTTAAATTGTCGCCTATGGGGATTTCTAAATACCAAAGTTTGGCGCCATTCCACGAGCACATGCAATTTTGAAGCGTGACATGTTGGGTATCTATTTACTCGGCGTATCTTCATCTATCACATTATTCAAAAAAATCGGGCTAACTTTACTGGGTTTTTTTGGTTTTTGTTTTTTTAACCACTTTCAGACCGGACCAATTTGCTGGTCAAAGACCAGACCACTTTTTGCGATTCGGCACTGCGTCGCTTTAACTGACAATTGCGCGGTCGTGCGACGTGGCTCCCAAACAAAATTGACGTCCTTTTTTTCCCACAAATAGAGCTTTCTTTTGGTGGTATTTGATCACCCCTGCGGTTTTAATTTTTTGCGCTATAAACAAAAATAGAGCGACAATTTTGAAAAAACGCATTATTTTTTACTTTTTGTTATAATAAATATCCCCCAAAAATATATAAAAAAACATTTTTTTCCCTCAATTTAGGCCGATACGTATTCTTCTACATATTTTTGGTAAAAAAAATCACAATAAGCGATTATTGATTGGTTTGCGCAAAAGTTATAGCGTTTACAAAATAGGGATAGTTTTATAGCATTTTTATTAATAATTTTTTATTATTTTTTTTTTTACTAGTAATGGCGGCGATCTGCGATTTTTATTGTGACTGCGACATTGTCGGGGACCCATCAGACATTTTTGACACATTTTTGGGACCATTGTCATTTATACAGTAATCACTGCTATATAAATGCAGTGATTCCTGTGTAAATGACACTGGCAGTGAAAGGGTTAACCTGTGGGTGGCAGTGTAGGGGTTAAGTGTTCCTAGGGGTGTGTTACTAACTGTGGGGGGGTTGGGCTTTCATTTAGTGTACACTGATCTCTGCTCCAATCACATGGAGCAGAGATCAGCGTCACTAGTTGCTAGGCAGAATGAGAAAATGTTGTTTATACAGCATTTCCTCCATTCCGCCGCTCCGTGAGACGATCGCAGGGATGCCCGCGGCGATCGAGTCCGCGGGTCCCGCGACCAGACTCACGGAGGTCCCGACCAGCGCGGGAGCGTGCCGCCGGCGGCGCGCTCCCGATGGCACGGCGGCAACGAATATTGGACGTACATGTACGCCAATATGCCTGCCCGTGCCATGCTGTCGACGTACATCGTCGTGCGCTGGTCGGGAAGTGGTTAAGCATGAAAAAAAACGCGTTCGACAAATTGCTGCACAAATACCGTGCGAGATAAAAAGTTGTATTCTCTAGGGTCTTGGCTAAAAAAACATATAAAATGTTTGGGGGTTCTATGTAATTTTCTAGCAAAAAAATTATGAATTTTACATGTAGGAGAGAAATGTCAGAATTGGCCTGGATGCAAAGTGGTTAAACAGGCTTGACTTGCTGGTTCAAGATGCATATGTACCCTACTAAAGGAAATTGAAAATTATTTAAAATGTTTATAATAAATATAACAGGCTACAATATACAGAACTTTTACCATTCCAAAGTTCTGCAGAATACTTTAAATTCTCTACACTAGGACAAAATGCTCCACCGCTTATTTATGCTAAACCATTTAGCCCCTCGTTAAAATGAACGACTTTGTTATATTGACTCCTACTCAAAATCAGTTAGACGTCCCCCGAAATTATGTTAAACTATGTTGTCTTTACTCATGTTGCGCAGATATAATTTACTTCAATTTTCTGCCTACCAGACATGTGTAATGCACAAGGATTCAGTGACCTTTTAAGTTTGAAAAGCAGACGATAGAGACAGTTATGAAAAATGTCTGCCAAAAAGAAAATAAACATATCAGCTAGGTCTATCATTATGAATTGTATCTTTCGTGTATACAGTATATTTTATTTATTATCTAGAATTAAAAATATATATATTAAAAAAATTCAGTAAACAAACTATTGCATATACATTTTTCCAACAGTGGGAAATCTAGACTACTTTTAACATTTTCCAGACAAATTTTAACTGCTTTGGTAAAAAAAAAAAAAAAAAGCTGAAGCTCAGAATTTCACACACAGCTGAACAATTCAAAGGAGCCCAGGGAGAGTTTGTAGAACCTAGGGGATGGAACTGGAAGGTTGCAGGGAGTCGGGGAGCCAAAAACCTATGTCTTGTGCTGGGCAAATCGCAGGAGGTCCACTCACTGCTGTGAGCTGTGTCTAGTCTCGATGTGTTGCTGCATGGTGGATCAAGCTTCAGAGGCCACAAGCCCACTACTGGGCTGTGGACTTTAAGGCCGCGTACACACGGGCGGACTGTCTGTCCAACTTAGTCCGCTGAAACACATTTCAGCGGACAGTCCGCTCGTGTGTGGGCTTCAGCGGACTTTTTCAGCGGACAGTCTGGCGGACTAAGTCTTTCGGAATTTCCGTAATACAGTCCGTCCAACTTTGGTTTCAGCGGACAGTCCACTCGTGAGTAGGCTAGTTCGACGGACTAAGTATGGCGCATGCTCAGAAAGGATTTACACGGCGAAAGGTTGCATTGCAGTGTATTGGACGTCGTATTTCTAGTCCCATCGTACGTGCTGTACACGTCATTGCGCAAGCTTTCGACGGACTGTCTGTTCATCGTGTGTGGTCAAGTCCGTTCATTCAAAAGTAGGACGGACTGTCCGTCGGATTGTCTGACGGACTTAGTTGGCCAGACAGTCCGCCCGTGTGTACGCGGCTTAAGGTCTACTGCATGCCACCTGGAGAACGATTGTAGAAATCTACAGTGGTAGCAATACAGGGCAAAGGCACAAGAAGAGAATTTTCAAGGAGACGCAAGAGGAAGGCCCAGAGCCGCAGACTGTCTTCCGTCTGACCTCTCTGAGACGTTGTGGTCTACTCTTCATCCACATCCATCCTGTCTATAGGAGAGTCCATCATGGAACAGACTTCTCCAGAACATTGGTGTGGGGAAAGACCTATTGGCTACCCCTGTGTGTTATTGGACTGTTGTTGTGCTTCTTGTGCTTTTGAGAGTGGAGTCTTGCCAAGGAGAGTGAGAACTCCACCATGAATTAAAGGGTCCTAACGCCGGCAGGATTTTTAGGTAGAACTTCTTGTTCATAGACAGCCCATTCTCATATCTAATGTGCTGCATCACAAAATTGTGTGTGTCAGTATGGCTGTTCGAATATTATACAGAATTTGTGTAACCCAAACTTCCCTTACAGGGCTTTTGCCTTTTTCAGTAAAGCCCATTCTACAGTTCAAGAAGTATCTGTGTGCTTTTGAAAATGGAGATCTGTTAAGGAGAGTAAAAACTCCACCATGAGTTAATGGGCCCCAACGTCGGCAGGGATAAGTTATTTTTCTCAGGTAGAACCTCTTGTTCGTAGATAGAGTATATATATATATTTTAGAGTATATATATTCTTATATCTAGGGTGTCATCTTCCAATTTTGTGTGTAAGTGTTGATGACCGTTCTAATGTTACACTGCCTTTGTATAACCCTTCTGTTCGAATATATTATACAGCATTTGTGTAACCCAAACTTCCCTTATAGAGAGTGAAGTCCTGCCAAGAAGAGTGAGAGCCCCACCACGAGTTAATAGGCCCCAACGCTGGCAGGACTAAGCTATTCTTCTTAGGTAGAACCTCTTGTTCATAGGTAGAATATTCTCATATCTGGGGTGGTATCCTCTCCAAATTGTGTGTGCCAGTATTGATGACCTTTCTAATGTTATATTGTATTTGTATAACCCAAACTTCCCTTTTAAGGCTTTTGCCAAATTCAGTAAAGTCTATTCTACAGTTCCAGATGTGTCAGTGTACTTCTGAGAGTGGAGTCCTGTCAAGGAGAATGAGAACTCCACCGTGAGTTCATGGGCAACAATGGCAGGACTAAGCTACTATTCTTAGGTAGTACCTCTTCTTCATAGATAAACCATTCTCATATTGAGGTTGTTGTCATCTCCAAATTATGTGCTCCGGTATTGATGACTTTTCTAATATTTTACTGTATTTGTATAACCAAAACCTCCCTTATAGGGCTTTTTCCTCTTTAGTAAAGCCCATTCTACAGTTCCAGATGTGTTCATGTGCTTTGGAGAGTGGAGTGCTGCCAAGGAGATTGAGTAATGAATGGGCCCCAATGCCGGCAGGACTAAGCTATTCTTCTTAGGTAGAACCTCTTGTTAGACCATTCTCATATCTAGGGTGCTGTCATCTCCAAATTGTGTGTGTTAGTACTGATGACTGTTCTGATATTATACTGCACATATATAACCCAAACATCTCTTATAGTGCGTTTACTTATTCAGTAAAGCCCATTCTAGAGATGTGTCAGTGTCTGTCAGGTACCGATATAGGTTCCTGGAGGGGAGAAGGTAGGAACCAGGGCCAGTACAAGGGGTGGGCGGAAAGGGAAGATGCCCTGGGCGGAGCAATTTATTGTAGGAAGGGGGCGCAGTGCTGGCAGTGTTCTGTAAAACCAGTGTTGCCAACCGCCCGTAAAAACAAGGCCTTTTCTCCCTGTCCGTAAATGTCTGTGATAGGACAAACGTGCCCGTAAAAAATAGCTGTGACCAGGTCGGCTTTGAAGTATGCATGCACAGTTCCGGCGAGCTGCCCGACTCCCGAGCTGAGCCATCAAGCCTATCCAATCCTATATTCCGCCTGGCCCCGGGTGGGCGGATTTGACAGAAGCTGTGTGGCGCGCTACTGGCGGCAATGCGAATGATGTCATGGCGCATCCTGCCAGGCGTGCCAGCCTTTAAAAATACAGTAGCTGAGCAGGTGAAATGGAGGAGTCTTGCCTTCGTGGTGTCAGCGGTGGTCTACCCAGACAATTCAGTAAGAGCCCAGCAGCTGCCCAGGCATCCACAGTACAAACAGACTAGCTCAGGGCAAGTCTGCATTCTCAGACTTCCTTGCTTTAAGGTAAAACAGAAATGAGGTGATGGGGGCAGGAGCTGGTGATGGTGGTGGGGGCAGGAGGTGGCAGAAGCTGGTGGTGACAGGAGGAGCTGGCGGTGCCAGGAGGAGCTTGTGGTAGGAGCTGGTGATGGTGGCAGGAGTTGGTGGAGGCAAGAGGTGGCAGGAGCTAGTGGGGGCAGGAAGAGCTTGTGACAGGAGCTGGTGGGGGCAGGAGGAGCTAATGGTGGCAGGAGGAGCTTGTGGCAGGAGCTGGTGACGGTGGCAGGAGCTGGTGGGGGCAGGAGCTGGAGTGAGCTGGTGGTGGCAGGAGCTGGTTGGGGCAGGAGGTGACGATGGTGGCAGGAGGAGCTGGTGGTGGCAGGAGGAGCTGGTGGCAGGAGCTGGTGATGGTGGCAGGAGCTGGTGATGGTGGCAGGAGGTGACAGGAGGAGCTGGTGGTGGCAGGAGGTGACAGGAGGAGTTGGCGGTGGCAGGAGGTGACGATGGTGGCAGGAGGAGCTGGTGGTGGCAGGAGGAGCTCGTGGCAGGAGCTGGTGATGGTGGCAGGAGCTGGTGGTAGCAGGAGGTGACAGGAGGAGCTGGCGGTGGCAGGAGGTGACAGGAAGAGCTGGCGGTGGCTGGAGGTGACAGTGGTGACAGAGGCTGGAGGGGGCTGGTGGTAGCAGGAGGTGACGGTGGTGGCAGGAGCTGGAGGGGGCTGGTGGTGGCAGGAGCTGGAGGGGGCTGGTGGTGGCAAGAGGTGACGGTGGTGGCAGGAGGTGACGGTGGTGGCAGGAGCTGGAGGGGGCTAGTGGTGGCAGGAGCTGGTTGGGGCAGAAGGTGATGGGGGCAGGAGGTGGTGGTGGCAGGAACTCCTGCCCCCATCACCTCCTGCCCCAACCAGCTCCTGTCACCACCAGCCCCCTCCAACTCCTGCCACCACCAGCCCCCTCCAGCTCTTGCCACCATATATACTGTGACGGGGTTGCAGCTACAGTATTGTATTGTTGTATTCTAGTGTTGTATTGTTTTAAGTGTTTTCTGGTTTTGAAAGGACACTGACTCTTTTTTTAAACCGGGTGGGGGGCACAGTTTGCCATCTTTGCCCTGGGCACCAGATAGCCTTGCCCCACACACTGGTAGGAACCATATATCAAACACATCCCCTGAGGGTAGTATTACACGTGAAAGGACAGGTAAGGATTCTATACCAAGACCAAAAATGAAAACAGAAAAAAAGTACAAATATTTTGGTGAAAATCACAGTGGACATATATTTTTTTCATTAGTCATCGAAGACTTACTCAAAATAAGGTTACACCAAACTAACACAACAGAAGCATTGTGTGACAACCTCACATACTATAGAAATATGCATTAATAAGTGAGGCTATTAGTGAGTTTTGGATAACTCTCTAAATCGCAGTTCTTATATGCGCCTCTCCATCTACTACATTCCTTCGAGCTACACATGTCACATTGTTCCAGGGTTCACACTTCAGCACTCTTCTGTGTGCAATAGACTGTGCATATGTTTGTTGAGCCACAACACAAAGACAGAAAACGCGTGCATTTAATTGGTGACCTGATTTTAGAACCTCTAATTTCTTTCGTTGCTAAAGTGCGCCCCCTGTTATATGCACAGGGACTTAAAGGGGCATATTTATAAAGTAGTGAATCTGACATTCACTAATCATTCACTGCGGGTACATTTCCCCGGTGTATCTAAACCCAAGAACAAAATGTAAAGTGACAAAAAAATGTAATTTCAGGGCTTAATTCACTAAAGAATATCTCATGAGATAATTGAATCACGTGACACACTAGCATTCAAGTAGCACAAGTAGCGCTCCAGGCACGAGGTATTTAAATTATTAAAGACCAGACCAGCCGCCGCAGTAATACTGCAGCAGGTTGGTTGGCCTGGGCGAATCACCGTCATGGTACCTCAAGCGCTTTAAGACCACTAGGGGGCAAATGCCGCCAGAGCCGATGCACGTCGCCGGTGGCCGTGATGCCCACTGGCCACACATTATCACTCCTGAGAGAGACAAAAGTGGATCTTTCAATGCAAACAGACATATCCCTGTTCTGCCAGGGGAGCATAGACAGATCGTCTGTTCCTATTAGGAACAGCGATCTGTCTTCTCCCCCAGTCACTACACTGCCCCCCACAGTTAGAAAGACCTCCCTAGGGAACACTTAACCCCTTGATCGCCCCCTAGTGTTAACCTCTTTAATGCCAGTGACATTTATACAGTAATCAGTGAATATTTTTAGCTCAGATCGCTGTATACATGTCACTGATCCCCAAAAAGTTTCAAAAGTGTCCTATATGTACGCCGCAATGTCGCAGTCCCACTAAAAAAATCACTGATCACCGCCATTACTACTACTACAAAAAAAAAATTATAATAAAAATGCCATAAATCTATTCCCTATTTTGTAGATGCTATAACTTTTGCGCAAACCAATCAATATACACTTATTGTGATTTATTTTACCAAAAATATGTAGAAAAATACATATCGGCCTAAACTGATGAAGAAATTCGTTTTTTTACATTTTTTGGGGGGAATATTTACTATAGCAAAAAAGTAAAATATATTGCCTTTTCTCAAAATTGACTGTCTTTTTTTGTTTATAGCGCAAAAAAAAAACAAAAAAACACAGAGGTGATCAAATTCTTACCAAAAGATAGCTCTATTTGTGAGGAAAAAAAAGGACAAACATTTTGTTTGGGTACAGGGTCGCACGACGCAGTGCCACATCGCAAAAAATGGCCTGGTCATTAAGGGGATAAATCCTTCCGGCCTTTACGTGGTTAAGGAATGTAAAAATATCAGGGATTATTTTAATTTGTAAGGATTTCCTCTCACTTCCTGTTTTGGCTTTGGGACAGGAAGTGAAGGGAAAGCTACCCACTGAGTTTTCTTTTTTATTGGTGGAAGGAGGATATTTACAGTATATATGTGTGTGTAATTTTTGATACTATTTTCATTCAATATTTGACATTTATAAAGATATTTTGGTTGTTTTTGATACGCCACCTATGTCCTGTTAAAGCAGCTTTGCTTTGACTGGTATTTCAGTCAAAGTTTTTCTTTTGTTATAATACATATGCTACAGGAAGCGCACTGATTTAGTATATGCTGCAGAAAGCGCACTGCCTTAGTGTATGCTGCAGGTAGCGCACTGACTTAGTGCATGCTGCTGGGAGCGCACTGACTTAGTATATGCTGCAGGAAGTGCACTGACTTAGTGTATGCTGCAGGGAATGCACTGACATAGTACATGCTGAAGGAAGTGCACTGACTTAGTGTATGCTGCAGTGAGTGCACTGACTTAGTATATGCTGCAGGAAGCGCACTGCCTTAGTGTATGCTGCAGGAAGCGCACTGCCTTAGTGTATGCTGCAGGAAGCGCACTGCCTTAGTGTATGCTGCAGTGAGCGCACTGACTTAGTGTATGCTGCAGGAAGTGCACTTAGTGTATGCTACAGGGAGTGCACTGCCTTAGTGTATGCTGCAGTGAGCGCACTGACTTAGTGTATGCTGCAGGAAGTGCACTTAGTGTATGCTGCAGGGAGTGCACTGCCTTAGTGTATGCTGCAGGGAGCGCACTGACTTAGTGTATGCTGTAGGGAGCGCACTGACTTAGTATATGCTGCAGGGAGCGCACTGACTTAGAAGTATGCTGCGGGAAGTGCACTGCCTTAGTGTATGCTGTAGGGAGCGCACTGCCTTAGTGTATGCTGCAGTGAGCGCACTGCCTTAGTGTATGCTGCAGGGAGCGCACTGACTTAGTATATGCTGCAGGAAGTGCACTAATTTAGTATATGCTGCAGGGAGGGCACTGACTTAATGTATGCAGCAGGGAGCGCACTGAAGGCACACTGTGCCCTAAAAGGGCACACATAAATGTGCATTGTTGGGGTTTACATGCACTCTATTTAAAAGCAAGGGAACTTTATACAAAATATGGCACAATCTATTAGGCTCTATTCACACTTGTGCGACTTCAAAGTTGCACAATTTCCAGTGCGACTCTGGAGCTCTACACTCTCTGGCACTAAGTTGTATTATAAGTCGCATCAAAGTAGTGGAGCCACCTTTTCAAAGTCGCACCGATCTGAACGGGTACCATTGAAAACAATGGGATGCGACTTGTAATGCGGTTGTATGTGTCCAAAGTCACAGGACAAGTCGCACAAGTGTGAATGGAGCCTTAGGCTTGATCTAACCCCCCCCCCCCATTTCTGATTGGTCAGTTAACCTGTCCATCCATCACACAGGGAAGGGTTTCAAGGCTCAGGAGACAAACCAGGACAAGGCCAAGCATCGGCCTCATTAGATGAAGTCAACATTTGTAGTATTTAGGGCGCGCGGAAGATTGTTTGTGTCGTCAGTTCCAGTCATTTGTTTTGAAGAGCAGATTTGCTTTAGAAGACGTTAAATGAACTGTCTTTGGCGGCTTTTCTGAAGTCAACCAAATTTTGGTTGTCTTTTCCCTATTTTGAGCTGGGATCTGAGTTTACCCAGGTGAGCTTTAACTCGCTACATTTATTCTATTCAATTTAAGCGAACACCTTGTAAAACTGTTAATTAACTTCAAAGTGGAGTGCTTGTTTGCTTGCCTTAAAATGGTTATGTAAATGGAACTTCCCAGTGGCGTGCATGCTAATCAGCTCATTAACCAGGATTTGCATTGGCCTGCCCGAGGCTGACTTGTGTAAAGCAGGGAAGTAAGAAGGAAGCGGTCTTCACTACTGTTTATATCCGGTAGGACTGAAGTCTGACTATTCAAATATAACAGTAGACAGAAGGATTGCTTCTATATATTGCAATATTTAATTTCACCAGCAGGTGGCGAGAGGAGGACCAGTGCTACCTTCCTTTGCTGCTGGAGCCATTTTTTTTTTTCATTTTTGTCATTATTACCAGATGCCAGTGGCAGAGAGTCAAACCCACGTTTGGATAGGAGCTGAAACTCTGTAGAGCTGTCACTGGAGATCAGAATGCAATTTTCCCAACATCTCGTCAAGATCATAATGGAAGAATTTATTCAAAAACGTAGAGTACTAACATCAAGGCTGATGTGTTCAAATGTAAAAACAATGTGATGGCAAGGATTTCCTAAGAGTGCAATGTTCGTGGCGCTGACTCACTTCAAATCTGGCGCGTTTCGTCCACGAGGACATCATAAACTGCAATAAATAAACTGCATTTATTGCTTTTTTTTTCATTTAATTTTTCTTTTCTTTTTATTCTCAACTTAAAGCTCCATTGTATTTTCATTTCACCTAAGTTTTCTTTACCGCTTAGCTAACAAGTTTTTATTTTCTCATTTAGCCAGCCTAATGGAAACGGCTGAGTAATTGAATCTCGCATCTCTAACAATGGCTCTTTGCACAGCCTGCTGAAGCTGTTTCTGACTATTTAGACTCTCATTACTACTTTTCCCACTACATCCATTCCAATGACATCATCACAGACCAATTATAAAGCGTTGTAACTGCAGTGCTGATATACATACGCATTTGATTTAACACAGACGATAGCATAGGCAGTTCTCTAGAGCAAAGGGATGGCTGATATTGCAATTAATATAACACAAAGAGCAGTATGGAAATTGAAAGTCAAAAGCTAAACACTGGCTAAAAATAATAAGAAATAAATAGCGCAGCATAAAAGCACAAACCCAGCTTTGGTTCAGGAAAATATTCACTTTTGAGTTAGAAATTTATCTTTAAGTATCTTTTTCTGCCACTAGATGTCCTCAGTCTGATTATAGTATAATTCAACCCCTTTTCTTTCAGCCCAGGTTGCCCTGCACCCATCCCTAGTCAGTGACTGGACAGTGATGAGCTCAACTCTCGGTCACTCTGCCCCCTCCTCCTATCAGCATGTTTTCCTTCAGCACATAAGTTGCTCTATGTATTTTTTTTACTCTTGCACTCCATCCCTGCAATACATGGAGCACAGGAGGCTGATACCAGATCAAATGTGGGGGCTTACATTGTTTGCATAAAAAAGAAAGGTTGTATTAAAGATTATAGAGCTGCATTAAAAACTCTTTCATGACTAAGCCTATTTCAGACATTTGGTGTTTACAAGTTAAAATCCCTATTTTGTTTCCTAGAAAATTACTTACAACCCCCAAACATTATATATATATTAGCAGAGAATCTAGAGCAGGCATGTCCAAAGTCCAGCCCGTGGGCTAATCGCGGCCTGCGTTCTGGTTTTGAACGGCTCGTCTGGCTATTTGGACATATACATCTTTTGTGGCCCCCGACGATCTTCCAGCAGGCCACAAAAGATGTATATGCCTTGGAAGGGACAGGGAGGAGGCGGGACCGAGCGCCGTACACACACAGGAGAATTTCCTGTTTACGGGAGGCCTCTGTAATAGGAAGTCTCCGGCGCTGCCATTAGAGGACTGTTCTTTCCATCAAAGGAGGCAGGACTTTCTATTACGGAGGCCGCCGTGTAAACAGGAGATTCTCCTGTATGTAAACTTTGGCACTCGTAAGTGCATTCCTGGCAATGGTGCTGCGTTCTTGACAATGATGAGTGCATTCCTAGCTATGGTGGTGCATTCCTGGCTATGGTGGTGCATTTCTGCCAATGGTGAGGCATTCCTGGCTATGGTGCATTCCTGGCTATGATGGTGCATTCCTGGCTATGATGGTGTATTCCTGGCAATGGTGGGGGCATTCCTGGCTATGGTGGTGCATTCTTGGCAATGGTGGGGGCACTCCTGGCTATGATGGGGGCATTCCTGGCAGTGGTGGGGGCATTCCTGGCTATGGTGAGTGCATTTCTGGCTGTGGTGGTGCATTCCTGGCAATGGTGGTGCATTCCTGGCAATGGTGAGTGCATTCCTGGCTGCGGTGGTGCATTCCTGGCAATGGTGGTGCATTCCTGCCAATGGTGAGGCATTCCTGGCTATGGTGTATTCCTGGCTATGATGGTGCATTCCTGGCTATGATGGTGTATTCCTGGCAATGGTGGGGGCATTCCTGGCTATGGTGGTGCATTCCTGGCAATGGTGGGGGCACTCCTGGCTATGGTGGGGGCATTCTTGGCAGTGGTGGGGGCATTCCTGGCTATGGTGAGTGCATTCCTGGCTATAGTGGTGCATTCCTGGCAATGGTGGTGCATTCCTGGCAATGGTGAGTGCATTCCTGGCTGTGGTGGTGCATTCCTGGCAATGCTGGTGCATTCCTGGCAATGCTGGTGCATTCCTGGCAATGGTGAGTGCATTCCTGGCTATTGTGCTGCGTTCCTGGCTATGGTGAGTAAGGATGAGCTGAACACCCCCCCCCCCTCCCCCAGTTTGGTTCGCACCAGAACCTGCGAACAGACCTAAACTTCGTGTGAACTTTAGAACCCTATTAAAGTATATGGCACTCGAACGTTCAAAATCGAAAGTGCTAATTTTAAAGGCTAATATGCAAGTTACTGTCCTAAAAAGTGTTTGGGGACACGGGTCCTGCCCCAGGGGACATGGATCAATGCAAAAAAAAAGTTTTAAAAACGGACGTTTTTTTGGGAGCAGTCATTTTATTAATGATTAAAGTGAAACAATAAAAGTGTAATATTCCTTTAAATTTCGTACCTGGGGGGTGTCTATAGTATGCCTGTGAAGGGGCGCATGTTTCTGGTGCTTAGAACTGCCCCTGCACAAAGTGTCATTTCTGCAGGAAAAAAAGTCATTTAACCACTTGCCGCCCGCCCTATAACAAAAGCACGGCGGCATAGTGGTTTCAAAATCCTGACCGGACGTCATATAACGTGATCAGGATTTTGAGCCCCCGGGGGCGCGCATCGTGGCAATCGTTGTTGCGGGGTGTCAGTCTGACACCCTGCAACTACGATCTTGGTATAGAGTCTCCGATGGAGACTCTTTACCACGTGATTAGCCGTGTCCAATCACGGCTGATCACAGTGTAAATAGGAAAAGCCGGTGATTGGCTTTTCCTCACTAGTGTCTGTCAGACGCGAGTAGAGGAGAGCCGATCGGCTACTCCTCTGATGGGGGGGGGGGTCTGTGCTGATCAATTATCAGCGCAGCCCCCCCCCCGAGGATGCCCACACTGGACCGCCAGGGACACCACCAGACCACCAGGGATGCCCAGCCCCAGGTAATCCTCCCTAGACCACCAGAGATGCCAGTCAGTGCCCACAATGGATACCAATCAGTGCCCATAATGGATGGCAATCAGTGCCCACAATAGGCATCACTGATTGACATGCATTATTGTTTGGCACTGATTGGCATCCATTAGTACAGTATAATATAATACAATGCCGCCTATCAGTGCCCACCTGTGCCACCTATCAGTGCCCATCTGTTCCACCTATCAGTGCCCATCCATGCCCATCTGTGCCGCCTATCCATGCCACCTATCCATACCCATTCATGCCGCCCATCCATGCCAATCCGTGCCAGCTATCAGTGCCAATTTGTGCCACCTATCAGTGCCCATCTGTGTCGCCCATCAGTGCTGCCTATCAGTGCCTATCAGTGTCCATCAGTGCCACATATCAGTGTCCATCAATGCCACCTCATCAGTGCCACTTCATTGGTGCCCATCAGTGCCGCCTTATCAGTGCCCATCAGTGTAGCCCCATCAGTGAAGGAGAAAACGTACTTATTTACAAAGTTTTGAAACTGAAACAAAAAAAAACATATTTTTTTTCACAATTTTCGGTATTTTTTTATTTGTTTAGCAAAAAATAAAAACTTCAGAGGTGATCAAATACCACCAAAAGAAAGCTCTATTTGTGGGGAAAAAAATGATAAAAATTTCATTTGGGTACAGCATAGCATGACCGCGCAATTGTCATTCAAAGTGCGACAGTGCTGAAAGCTCAAAATTGGTCTGGGCAGGAAGATGTTTAAGTGTCTGGTATTGAAGTGGTTAAAATCACTTTCGGCTATAATGAATTGTCGGCTCCCGTAATACAGAGAACACTCATTGAAAGTCATTGATAAAAAATAAATAAAAAAAAGCGTGGGGTTCCCCCAAATTCAATTACCAGGCTCTTCAGGTCTGGTATGGATATTAAGGGGAACCCTGCGTCAAATTAAAAAAAATAAATTGACGTGGGGGTTCCCCCTAAATATCCATACCAGATCCTTCAGGTTTGGTTTGGATATTAAGGGGAACCCCGCGTCAAATTGAAAAGAAATTGATGTGGGGTTCCCCTTAAAAATCCATACCAGACACTTTATGCCCTCAACATTGGGAGGATGCTTTGGAGTCCCCCCGAAAGCACCATGTCCCCATGTTGATGGGGACAAGGGCCTCATCCCCACAACCCTGGCCGGTGGTTGTGGGGGTCTGCGGGCGGGGGGGCTTATCAGAATCTGGAAGCCCCCTTTAACAAGGGGACCCCCAGATCCCCCCCTGTTTTAAATGGTACAAAAGTACCCCTACCATTTCTCAAAGAAAGTGTAAAAAATAGTTCAATAAGACAAAAACACTTTTGAAAAAGTCCTTTATTAAAAATAAAAAAGATAAAAAAAGATTCCAGCGGTGGTAATCCACTCTTGCTATCCAGCGACGGATGATCAGCTCTCCGGGGTCCAGCGATGGCTGATCTGATCCAGCGATGGGTGAAGTGCCTGGTTACTGATTTGGGAAGGACATTGATGAATTCACGTTTTTCCAGTACCATTGAGGAGACGGGAAACGTTCCATGTACTGAGGAAAAAGGTTCCTGCTCACCTTTAGTTACAACTTCTATACATTCATAGGATTGCTTCAAGTTTTGAGTCAATGTGCTGACTGCCATGATCTCTGGCTAGAGATCTGTTCAGCCTTGAAGTACCCAGCTGCGAGTGGCTACTCTCTGGGTGGAATTAGAGACTTTGCTAGACCTGCAGTTCAAGGTGCCTGAGTTCTTCAATCGTGCCCTCTGTTCCCATGAGAGACTGTGTTATTGGATGTTACTACTGCAAAATAAAACCTTTGTGAAAGGACTTTATCCATGTCAGTGTTCAAGTCATTGGATGTCAACCCTGGGAACCCCTAGACCTGGAAGATAAGGCCAAGAGAAGGTAACTGGTAAGCTCAATAAGTCAAGGCTGCCCAGCAAGGGTTGCGGCCGCTACATTTATATATACTGTGATTCTGTACTTGCCAAATATGCTGCAGAAATCTCCCTCCACTGAGTCTGGCTGCAAAGGTTCAACCCTGGGCTGTAGATGACCTTATCCCAGCACTTGTAATGAGTGGGGCATGATTTTTGTTTACTGCAGATAAGTGACACTTTTATGTCTTGTCCTTTCCCCCAGCCTGTGACTGGACAGTGAACAGAGAAGCAGCAGACTGAGCTCATCTCTCTGCCACTGCTTTCTCCTCCTATTACTGTGCTCCTAATAAGCTTGGGGTTGGCATACAGCATGTGATAACACATGTGCATGGCCAATTTGTATGCACATGCTAGGTCCAAAGTATATAGGCACCAATATAATGATCAGCGTGTCTTTGAGGTGTGTGAAGAAACCGGAGTACCTGGAGGAAACCTAGGCAAATTCAATGCCGATAGTGTCCTGGCCAATATTCGAACCAAGCACCCCAAAAGGGCTAAGGCACTAAGCCATTGAGCTGCACCATTTATATAAATAAATAAGATCAAGTCCTTATGTTTTTTTTTCTGCCATCCATATGTCAGATTTAAAGAGGATCCCCTGTGACATCCATCACCTTATTAATGGGGACACTTACCAGAGAGGATGGACCATCTATTTCTAGATTGGTCAAAAACACCCCAGGAAGACGTCACGTATTACAAAACATGTCGGGCGGAGCTACTCGCTGATGCTATCGCGTCCTACATGATCCCGGAAGTGCATGTGGAATTGTTTGAAGGCAAGCAAATATTTTAATACAGGCTCATATTATTTTTATTGATTGCAAGTAGTTTTTTTGGCTTTTATAATAAAATATTTCATACTATATTACACTATTGGAGCCCATTTTGGGAATTTGATATTACTGGACGTTTAGAGTGGTCAAAAGCGCTTGCAGATAAACCTCTGCAGGGTATGGTAAGTGATGAGGCCTTCTATGGCTCACTGGAAGATGCCGGTGTTGAGGGAATACGTCCAATAATATCACATTCCCATAAGGGTATCCAGACCGATCTTGGCCAAATACAATTGGTATGTGGAAAAAAATGGGCTCCAATAGTGTAGTATCGTATGAAATATTTTATTATAAAAGCCAAAAAAAGACTTACAATCAATAAAAACAATATGAGCCTGTATTAAAACATTTTCTTGCCAGCAACCAATTCCACCCGCACTTCCGGGATCCTGTAGAACACGATAGCATCAGCGCGTAGCTCCGCCCGACATGTTTCGTCATAAGTGACGTCTTCGTGGGGCGTTTTTGACTACTCTAGAAATAGACGGTCCATCCTCTCTGGTAAACGTCCCCATTAATAAGTTGATGGGCGTCACAGGGGGCCCTCTTTGAACCTTGGTGGTGGAATTGCCATTGAAATAGCTCTTTTCCATATACCACGTAGAGCAAAGTTTTTACACTTTTTTAGAACTGATTACATATAGATGTTATATGGACACTTGAATTTAACATGGTTCAGTGCCGTGTATAATCATTGTTTTGTATAATCACTGATTCACACTGTGTCACCTATAATTTATACTTCTTTGGCTCATATTGTATAGCACAACTTTTTTTTTTTTTGTTTATTATATGTTTACTATGATAATATAACAAAGTTAGTTGTTGCTGTCTTATATTGTTAATTTTATTTATATATTTTTTTTCACTTTAGCAAGGTTTTTTGAAAGATGATACCAAGCTATTGGCAATTTTTGAGGTCTCATTAATACTTAAAAGGAGATATTGGACAGTCCATCGGAGGGGGTCAGTCATTGTAAAAAGTTTACAAGCCCCTATTAAGTTAATTACATTAATTTATATAAAATGAGTATTTCGATTATACTAAATTATTTATGTTTATTGTTTACTAAAATGTTATGTTCTCAAAATGGTACAATTACAGTGCAGTCTTATTAATTAAAAATGTTGTAATGACCGTACGAGCCACAAGGTGGTGCATGTGCATCAGCTGACTCTAAGGGACATCATGATGATAAGCAAGATAAATGTATGTGCATCTGCCACACTGTTATTGGTATAAATTGGCCACTTATTATAAAGTTCTTGTAAGCAAAGCATCTGTAAAGCCTCTTACAGGATTAATATCGGCCATTAAGAGCCGCTGACCACAGGTTTTTCCATCTCCAGCATCAACACATCATTTAATAGGCTACCATTGACAAATGAAGCCTATCACCATTCAGCACAGGTGACTAATGCGAATGTTAAAGTCAATGTGAACTACAGACTTCAGAGTCACCTGGAAATTGGAAATGGTTGGCTGTTCACCTTGCTGTGGATGCGGACTCCTGCTCTGATATGTAATTAGTCATGGATAATGGAGGTTTTATAACTGCAGTGTGGGACCAGCAGCTCGGCACCTTGCTAATGATCCGGGATAAGAGTGATGAGCAAAGCGCGGATACGCATAGGAAACGACTGGCATTCATCATTTAATGAAACACCTGAGGAAATGTTAGATTAGAATGGATATTTTTGGTTACTCTGGTATGTATATGGTTACTGCCCTGACACTGTTTGGTATATTAGAGTCTAAAAGTAACATGTCAGTTGTGATTGCTTCTTCTGGAAGTTACTTGGCTGACTTAGAATCAAAATAATTTATAATATCATATATTTTATATAATATTATATGATATATTAAATAAATCCCCGTTCTGGCTCTCTTTCCCATGATCGCTGGTAGCCGAAGGACATCGTGGCCACCGGCCACGAGCGTTGGGTCCCCCACCGTGCATTGGGCATGCGCTAATGCACCCTATGGCCTTATACAGCGATCAGTGCTATAAAAATGCACAGATTACTGTGTAAATGGCACTGGCAGGGAAGGGGTTAACACCAGGGGGAGATCAAGGGGATAAATGTGTTCCCCAAAAGGTGCTTTTAACTGTGGGGGGAGGGGACTGGCTGTAGGAAGAGACAGATCGCTGTTCCTATTCACTAGTAACAGCAGATCTCTCTCTCCCTCCCTGTCAGAATGCGGATCTCTCTGTTTACATTGACAGATCCCCATTCTGGCTCTCTTTCCCACGATCGCGGGTGGCCGACGGACATCGTGGCCGCCGATCAATCACATTGGGTCCCCCACGAGCACACGCTCATGGCTCCTATGCCTCTTAAAGAAGCCGAGTTACAGCTAGGACGATTCGATGGAACAAGCCGACCTGCCGCTGTATAACGACAACGGCTGGTCAGCAAGTGGTTATTTAAATGAATTATAATTTTTAGGCATTCAATGGTTTAGGCTACATTCTAGCAGAGAAATTTTCAGATCTACAAAATAACATTTGATCTTACTTGCTGAAAGCTGCTGTCCCAAAGGTTCTCTCCCTAGAGACAGGTGCTCAAGCTTGCCAAGGTTTATGTCCATCTAAAGCCTTGTACACACAATCTGAGAATCCGTTGGAATGTGTCCTATCGGACCGTGTTGTCGGATAATCCGACTGTGTGTGGTATGCATCGGAATGTTTCCGTCGGAATATCCGTCGGACCCAAATTTCCAACTTGTTGGAAATATTTCCCGACCAACTGGTTCGATCGGACATACTCCGATCATGTGTAGAGAATTTCGATCGGTCCAAGTGCCACGCATGCTCAGATCAAATTCCTACATCAAAGCTATTGGCTACTAGCCTGAATGTAGTCCCATCGTAACGAAATTACGTCATCACGTTCTGAAAGATCTGATTTTTCGACAACTTAGTCCGACCGTGTGTATGCAACAGTTTCGGACAAGATCCGACGGACAAGATCCGACGGACAAAATCCGACGGGCAAAATCTGACGGATTTGGTTGTCGAAATCTCCGACCGTGTGTACAGGGGCTAAGACAGTGGTCATCAACCCTGTCCTCAGGGCCCACTAATAGGCCAGGTTTGCAAGATAAGTGAAATACATCACAGGTGATATAATTTGCTGCTCAGTGATTGTAGTATTCTAGTCTGCATCTCCCCAAGGGAATACATAAAACCTGGCCTGTTAGTGGGCCCTGAGGCAGCGTTGATGACCACTGATCTAGGAGACCCCGGTAAGGTCAGTGGGCTTTTCTATCAATCACAAACACAGCAGTGGCATGATGCTCCTAATGTAGACCTGGACTCAAAAAGTGAAGATCTGCTATCTTATAGAGAACATCTCGAATGTCCATTACGACTAAGCAGTATCTTTGTTTTGATACTATTCATAAAAAAGTACACATCCCAATATGTGAAGGTGTCTGGACAGTTCTGGACCTTTTTGATATTTATTGATGAACAAACATGGATAGGAGAACAATAGAAGGAAGGTATACCACCTTCCAAAAAGAAAGCAGGGCTTTAAAGGATATGGGGTTGTCACTGAGATGAGCACATACACGATATTCCTATAAAATAATTTGTATTATACAAACATAAGGTAGATAAAATCTCTAGTTGAGTATAAAAAATATATACGGATGTACAGACACTAGCCCAGTGGCTAGAATTTTTCCGTATTTGCAAATTCCAGTATATACATAGATTGGCTTCATTGGTACATTGTGGTTTCTCTGCTTCTTCAGGGAACTTGAATGTACATTTAGATTATTGTTAAATTTGAAAAAGGAAAAATATTATACACCCAACAATTTTTTTGTAATTCAATATGTTATCTCATTCAAGCAAATAAGGAGATGTGCTCACCAACTTCACCACAGAACAGTTGTTTAAACCCCCAAATATTTGACAAGGGACCAGATCTATGATGCGATTGTTTGGCCCATGGTAGCAATTGTTGTATTCAACTAGAGATTTTACCAATGTTTGTATAATATTTTTTTGTATATATATAAATATTGTGTATGTGCTCACCTCAGTGACAACTCCATATCATTTAGTGTTGGTTCACACTGAGGCAGTGCGACTTGCAGCGCGACCTGGACACGACCGCTGCGGCAACTTGCAAAACGACTTCTCTATAGAAGTCAATGCAAGTTGCCTCAAGTCGTCTCCAAAGTCGTACAGGAACCTTTTTCTAAGTTTGAGTGACTTGTGTCGCTCCGATTAGAACGGTTCCATTGTACAGAATGGGACGCGACTTGTCAGGCGGCTAAGTCGTCTGACCAGTCGTCCCAGTGTGAACCGACCCTTAAAGTCCTGTTTTCTTTATGAAAGTTGGCATCCCTTCCTTCTATTGTTCTACTATGTATCTATGATGTGGATGTGGGGAATTGTCCCTAGAACTGGTTGAATACAAGTTATAGACAAACACGGATAGGACACTGGGAGCCGTGCAATACTCCAAATAAATGCTGAGGAGTAATTATAGGGCATTGAACCATCCTTTTAGTAATAGTGCAGAAAATAGACAACACAGGGACATCATACACAATGTCCCAGGCCTGGCAAGGCTTAGTATTGGCGCGCAAGGGCTTACAGTGGCAACAGCCACCCAGATCCTGTCCTCAAGGTCCCTGAATACTTATATGCCTCTTTCCAGTATACAACAGACACTTCCTAAGTGAACTCTCCAGACTGAATCCTGGGAGAGGATTCCCCTTGTTTGGCTTCATGGATTCTTAGCAAGCAGCTCGCCCCCACCCAAGCTTTAGCATAGCTGGGACCTTCATGAACCTTAGGTACATTTCAGCTGGACTGCCTGGGAGGGCAGCAGCCCTCCAGGCTAGGAACTTCTCCTCTTGGACAAGAACCAGACTCCTTCAGATCCCTGACTATTTAGACCCCATATATATTCAGGCTACTCATTTGACCTGCTTAACTCCTATGTTCTGGAGCCTTTCAGAAGGCAGGGAGGAGCAATCAAGCCTTCAGTCTGTGAGACCCTGATCAGTCCAAAACAACAGCAACTGTTCCACTGATTACAGAGTTGCCAAAAAGAACTAAATTTACCTGACAGCCTAGCACCTAATTAGTTATATAGTTAGTCAGGTTGAAAAAAGACAAAAGTCCATCCAGTTCAACCATAAAAAGTAAATAAATAAATAAAATAAAAAATATCATACAATCCCATGTACCCAATCCTATACCCACAGTTGATCAAGAGGAAGGTGAAAAAAAAACAGAAAAGCAGGATCCAATTTGCTACAGTAGGCGAAAAAATTATTTCCTGATCCCCGAAAGGCAATCGGATTTTCCCTGGATCAACTTACCTATAAATGTTAGTACCCAGTTATATTATATAAATTTAGGAAATAATCCAGGTCTTTCTCAAAGAAATCTACTGAGCTGGCCAGAACCACCTCTGGAGGGAGTCTATTCCACATTTTCACAGCTCTTACTGTTAAGAAACCTTTCTGTATTTGGAGATTAAATCTCTATTCCTCCAGACTTAAAGGGTGCCCCCTTGTCCTCAGTGATGACCGTAAAGTGAATAACTCAACACCAAGTTTACTACAGTATATGGCCCCTTATATATTTGTACATGGTGATCATATCCCCCCTTAATATCCTTTTCTCAAGAGAAAATACATTCAGGTCCTCTAATCTTTCCTCATAGCTGAGTTCCTCCATGCCTCTTATCAGTTTGGTTGCCCTTCTCTGCACTTTCTCCAGTTGCCTGATATCCTTTTTGAGAACTGGTGCCCAAAACTGAACTGCATATTCCAGATGAGGTCTTACTAATGATCTGTACAGGAGCAAAATGATATCTCCCTCTCTGGAGTCCTTACCTCTCCTGATACAAGAAAAGACTTTGCTCGCTTTGCAAACCGCAGCTTGGCATTGGATGCTATTATTGATCTTATGATCTACCAAAACCCCCAGATCCTTCTCCAACATTGATTCCCTAGTTGTACTCCCCCTAGTATGTATGATGCATAAAAGAACCTTTATAGCAGGATCACCAGATTTTATTTTCATGAAAGCTCCATATTTAAAAATATTAACTACTTCCCACCCGGCCAATGTATATATACGGCCATGTGGGAGCCTTCTCTTTCTGACTGGATGTTCAGGAACATCCATCAGAAGGAGCGGGATCGCGTGCGCGCGCACCCAGACACGACGCATCTCGGATTGGCAGGAGGGCTCTGTGATTGGCCCTCCTGATCACATGACGGCCGTGTCCAATCACAGCCATCATGTGATGTAAACAAACAGCCGGTTGCTAGGCAATCGGCTCTCCTCTCCACGCGGAAGTCATCGCTAAGGAGAGGAGAGCAGATCGCTTCAGCCGGCTGGTGATCAGTGAGTATGAGCTATTTTTTACAGCTTTTTACTCACTGATCACCAGTCTAGTGTAAAACACACATGTCCCCAAAACACACATGTCCCCAAATAATAAAAACACATGTCCCCCACATATATCCCACTAAAATCACATGTCCCAATGCTTATCTGCACACATATGTCCGTGATCACCTGCACACATCTCTACATGATCATTTGTGTACATATGTCCGTGATCACACAAACCAATTATTATACACTTAATGGGATTTTTTTTACCAAAATCATTTAGCAGAATACATTTTGGCTTAAATTTATGACAAAATTTGATTTTATTGGATTCCTTTTAAAATAGAAGAAAATATAGTTTTTTTTCCAAATTTCCACTCCTTTTCCGCTTATATCGCAAAAAATAAAAAACAGAGTCGTGAATAAATACCACCAAAATAAAGCTCTATTTGTGCAAACAAAATGATAAAAATTTCATTTGGGTACAGTGTAGCATGACCGCGCAATTGTCATTGAAAGTGCGAGAGCGATGAAAGCTGAAAAATGGTCTGGGAAGAAAGGGGGTGAAAGTGCCCTGTATTGTAGTGGTTTGCAATGACAATAAAATGTTAAAGCTTGTATGAGATATTGGTGACTGCAGTTTCTTCTACTTAAGTTACCACTCCTGTCTAAAATGTATAATAGAAAATATACTGCATATATATATATAGATATATATATATATATATATATATATATATATATATAGATATAGTAATTTTTTTTGGCATTCTTGCGTCACGATCAACGTCAACTTAGCAAACGACAGTTTTCTTGTCTAGTCGATGTTCTTTTCAGGGTCAGTGCGCTAAAAATATCCTACAGTCCTGCTCCCGAGGGAGACAGCAGTACTGATCTTGTAGCGCTGTCATCGAGCTTCTCCGAGTGGATAAATGCCTGCCACTGTGCAATGCTAATTGCCCGATTTTTGCTCTTTGGCTGCATTAATTTTATCAAGCACCAAACTAAGATGACTGATAATGATTATATTACGCTCCCCTGGGATGTAGAGCTGCTCCCAGACTTAAAAATAAATGTTTACCTGTTGTAAATAACAGACCTTCTAATGTGCGCAACACAGCGACACAATTTTAGCCACCTGAAATCTCTCCCGACGCGTTTTATTTTTCAAAGTCAAGAACTTCACAAGGCCCTTTTTATTAGCCATGTACTTTTTTATGCTTTTAAAGAATCTTAAAATGTTCCCTGTGCTCAATTGTTCCTCATTGTTAAGGTAAAGTTCAGACACAGCAGAGAGAAAAGGGGTCATGCAGCTCATCGATTTATAACCATCAAAAAAGAGCATCTGGGAGGGGAAAATCTCTGCAAGTACATAAACAACCATGCTTTATAGACTGAATATTATGAAAGCAGAGACAAAGGAATCACTTATAGTGATTCTAAAGTCTAAGGCCGCGTACACACGGGCGGACTATCCGTCCAACTAAGTCCGTCAGACAATCCGACAGACAGTTCGTCCTACTTTTGAATGAACGGACTTGACCACACACGATGAACAGACAGTCCGCTGAAAGCTTGCGCGATGACGTGTACGACGGGACTAGAAATACGACGTCCAATACACTGCAATGCAACCTTCGGCCGTGTAAATCCTTTCTGAGCATGCGGCATACTTAGTCCGTCCAACTAGCCTACTCACGAGCGGACTGTCCGCTGAAACCAAGTTTGGACGGACAATATTACGGAAATTCCGAAAGACTTAGTCCGCCAGACTGTCCGCTGAAAAAGTCCGCTGAAGCCCACACACGAGCGGATTGTCCGCTGAAACACGTTTCAGCGGACCAAGTCCGTCAGACAGTCCGCCCGTGTGTACGCGGCCTAAATGTTCTAATCCCCCCTCTGCCCCCCCCCCACACTTATACTTACCTGAGACCATTCACGATCCCGGGCTGGAAGACCCCGCAAGACGCTGTTTATGACAAAACATGTAGGGTGGTGCTACGTGCTGACGTCATCCCTACCGATCCCAGAAAGTGCGGGTTTAATGTGAATGGTGGCGAGATATTGTACCTTTCTGCCATTTTATCTGCATATGTATGCAAGTGTAATTTTATTCTTTAAATAAACCAACCAAAACCTTTTACACTATTGGATACTTTTTTCCTACTTTACACCTGTCCACGGCTCATGTTTAGCCTTGCTGGGACGAGAACCGGTGATGTATTCCTTATAGGGTCTGATCAAAATTAACATCTGAAGGACCCCTTTGGCGAATTTGATCATTGCCTATGTGACCTTTCTAGAGATAGAAGGTCCATGATATCCGGTAAGTGCTCCCTATATTAGTGGTGGGGGTCTCACACTACAGTGGTTCGTTGTTGTTTGGTGTTGGACTTCTTGGAATGAATATCTAAAGAAGATTCTTTCACCCACTTTATTCATTCACTTGGACTTTGTTTCTGTCACTGGTTTATATTTAATAATATTTTATATGGTAAAAGTGCAGCTCTGATTTTATTTATTTCATGATCCAGGGCTGTGCATGAGAGCCAAGGCTCTCCCAGCTCTGTCTCTTCTTTCTGGGCAAATTGATAGCAGGTCTGAATCAAATGCTGTGACGAGGAGTGGGGGGCATGGCCATGCCAATAGACACAGAAAGGGTGGCTCAGGAGAAATCAGGCTCAAGTGCCCCCATAGGAAACAGCTTCCTATTGGGACACTCGCCGAAGAGGAGCCAGGAGCGCTGACGGGGGCCCCAGAAGAAGAGGATCAGGGCTGCTCTGTGCAAAACCATTGCACAGAGCAGGTAAGTATGACATGTTTATTATTTTGTTTTGAAAAAAAGGTACTTTAAAGGAGAACTATGGCCTCTGATTAAATAAATATGTGCTGCAGCCCTTCATTATAAGTGTTACGTTTACTCTTAAACCGCTATTGGACTGAATAGCACTTATGTGCCGTCTATCAACAGCAAGTGCAGACCTGATGGGAAACTGTAGTGCCCACCACACTACAGCTTCTAATACCACACTACACTACTATTTCTCAGCCATGCACCTGTCAGTGGCCATAGAGGGAGCGTGCCCATTACAGACACGCCAATCTCATGGTCTGGGCTCTGCAAGATTTGTGCACCTGTCCCAGACAGGTACATGAATCGGCCTCAGTCACTGAAAATTTTGGTAAAGGAAACAGCAGTGCGTACCAACTAAGTGCAGTATATAGGAAAGGACTTTATTAAAAATCACAAGTGGTCGGAAGTGACATCACACTTGGGGGGGTCGCAACATGGGGGGCGTGGCTACATGTTTTAGAGCTTAACTGCTCTTTTTTCAAGCCTTGGAAGCTGCCATGGATATCTTTGGACCTATTGACTTTTTAGTATAATCCTACACCCCCCACAGTACATTCACATGTATGGTTATGTTGTAGCTCATCTGCATGTCTACCTGTGCCATTCTCAATAATTCTCTGTGACTGACAATGTTGGTGCAGCCGCACAACCAATCTCAAAAGGGTGTCTACAATATCCTTTACGAATTCTACCATCTAAGTTTAAAGCCTAATTCCAAGTATGGGAATTTTTACATAGAAACATTGAATCAGCTGGAATGTATGTGTCATACCCTTGGGAGCTAGAACTCTCTATAATAGGCATTGCTACTGCAGTGATCTCCACTGGCTTCCATAACAAGGGCACCATTCCGATAAAATTTAGCATTTTCTCAAAGAATGCAAAGCGTTCTATGACTCGACGAGGTGGAGTGACATCAGAATCTTCACCTCATCCAATCAGAGAATGCTTTGTATTCATTGAGAATTCACTGAGAATATGCAAAGTGTTCCCTTAGTGGCCTGTGCCAAGCAAATGACCTGTGTTCAGTAAGCAGCAGGGCAGGCACTCTGCACTGTGCGTGTTCTGTAACTCAAAGGAGAATTCAAGGCAAACCCGATACGTTTTAAAAAATGCTCTCTCTCCCCTCCTAACACCTCCTCTCCCCTGCCCCTGGCTGAGACAGGGGATTGTGTGACCGGACCAGACCGTAAGTATAGGCACCTTTCTTATACAGGTTTGTAGGTGTGGTGCAGTGTGGTATAGAGGCAATAATTCACACAAGCAGGTGCAATAGAAGATTTGTATTGAAGTGATGCAGGAACAGTTCACAACAGACCTGGTGGGAAGGCTACACCCAGCTGGGTGCACTCACAGTTTCCAGTAACGTGAAAGAAGCAGATTCCAGCTGAACTGATAGCATCTGTTGCGAGGTGAGAGAATGTGGGCTGACTGTCTAGTTCCCAATCAGGAAGGTGTCCAGAAGAGATGCGACCCTAAGCTTTTCCTCCTCATCAGGAACCTTTTCTTAAAGCTAGTACTGTCCCTAACAGACAGGGTACCTTTTCCTCCTCTGCCAACTCACAAAATGCGAGCCAAATCTGGAAAAAAAAAGGCTCTGCCTGACCCAAGGTGGCTGCCAGAGTGACATAGGGTGGCAGCAACCAATTGGGTGACCCAGGAAACCATAGAGGAACTCTGTTCCTCTCGACTACTTCTCCAGCTGCTGTCCTGCTTCAGAAGAGCTCCACCTGCAGTGGAGAAAGTAGACTGCACCTGCCTACAGCTTAGTCAGCATAGGTGTTGGGAGAAGGATGGGACATTTTTAAGTCTAGTTAAAGGGGTTGTAAAGCTTCATTGCACTGTCCTCCTCTCCTCTCCTCTCCTCTCCCGCTGGCGCCCGGAAGTGTGAGTACAGTACAGACACCCTGATAGCATGCAAGGTAAGGTGTGATAGGTGGAGGGGAGGTTGCCACGGTACCAGCACGCCACCTGAGAGCTGGTGTGGGATATGGGAGGATTCAGTGTCTGGCGCCCTCTCTGTGATGTGCTAGTTTGATAATGAAGGGGGGGGGGAGGTGCAAGGTGGTCTGCTAGACACAACGTTATAGTATATATAATATAGCTGTGTCCAGCCACCCCAAGACCAGCTCACTCAGCTACTCAGTAAGCCTACTGTGCCTATATCTAATATAATATAGTTGTGTCCAGCAACACCCCCTCCCCTCCTGGCCCTGTGCCACCCCAGCCTGCCCTGTACCACCCAGCCTACCCTGAGCCACCCCAGCCTGCCATGTGCCACCCCAGCCTGCCCTGTGCCACCCCAGTCTGTCCTGTGCCACCCCAACCTGCCCTATACCACCCCAACTTACCCGGTGCCACCCCAACCTGCCGAGTGCCACCCCAGTCTGTCCTGTGCCACCCCAACCTGCCCTATACTACGCCAACTTACCCGGTGCCACCCCAACCTGCACTGTGCCACACCAGGCTGCCATGTGCCATCCCAACCTGCCCTGTGCCACCCCAACCTGCCCTACATCACCCCAGCCTGCCCTGTACCACCTCAACCTACCCTGTGCCACCCTAACTTGCCCTATACCATCCCAAACTGCCCTATACCACCCCAGCCTGCCTGTACCAACCCAATCTGCCCTATACCACCCCAGCCTGCTCTGTACCAACCCAACCTGCCCTATACCACCCCAGCCTTCCCTGTACCACCCCCAACCTGCCCTGTGCCACCCCAGCCTGCCCTGTACCATCACAACCTGCCCTGTGCCATCCCAGCCTGCCCTACACCACCCAGTCTCCCCTGTGCCACTACAACCTGCCCTGTGCCACCCTAACTTGCCCTATACCACCCCAACCTGCCCTATACCACCCCAATACCGCCTTAACCTGCCCTGTACCACCCAAACCTGTCATATACCACCCCAACCTGCCACTATACCACCCAATTTTACCCTAACCTGACACTTTACCAACCTATACGATCAGTTACAGGGGATGGTTTGGGGTGTGCCCCGTGACCGTGTGCTACCTGAATTGTACTGGGCAGCCTATAAGGGGGGGGGGGGGTGACACCATGTTTTACCGCAGCAGGTGACACCAACCCTAGTGACGCCACTGCTTTAAGCTAGTGCATTGTTGGTTCACTTACCTTTTCCTTTGATTTCCCTTCTAAATGTTTTTTTTCATTGTCTGAATTTCTCACTTCCTGTTTCTCCTCAGTAAACTTCACACCATCATCCAAGTGGTGTTTAGTCAGCCAGAACAGCTTACTGAGGAGGAACAGGAAGTGAGAAATTCAGACAAAGAAAACAAAGAAAAAAAAAACATTTAGAAGGGAAATCGAAGGAAAAGGTAAGTGAACCAAAAATGCACTAGCTTAAAGGAACCTACTTAGAAAATAAAAAACAAACCTTTACAACCCCTTTAAGGTTTGCCTGGAATTTTACTCTAAAGATAATCTCAAGACACAGCCCAGGGCATAGCATCATTGGGATGAAGCACCTAGAGTCGGGATGGAACACCTAGATGTGCGGTGTGCATAGAGCAGTTCCAAACAAAGCACATGAAGGACATTACAAGGCAACAGAAAAACTTGGTAAGAATGATTTAATGAAAAATAGATTACAGGATCATTAATTAGTGAATGTGTATAAATTAGTGTTCGAAATAATGATATTATTTAGTGTTCTAGGCGTGGGACTGTCCTGGGGAATTCGATGCAGTTGACATCTATGCTGGAATGAATTTTGCTGAAAACTCATTTGGGCTTTATATTGTGCCATAAAGTGAGATTCACCCCTTGTTGGTTAATGGGTTTAGACCTAAGGCTAGAGGTTCCTGCAAATACTAGAGGCAAAGCGCATCAGCACTTCCATTGTTTTGGACAATTTTCGGGCCACTTTGCCTACCATTGCACTGGCATTTGGAGCGTGTTGCAGGCACTGAAAATGTTCACTTAGCCATGGTGTGAATTTAGCTGTAAGGTAAATGGAATGGTCTTTCTGGTTTTATATTTCTTACAAAGAACCCTCAATAGAATAGAACAATAGAACCCTCAATAACATTA
The DNA here is from genome assembly GCF_037356315.1 of Lithobates pipiens. Taxonomy (NCBI): domain Eukaryota; kingdom Metazoa; phylum Chordata; class Amphibia; order Anura; family Ranidae; genus Lithobates; species Lithobates pipiens. The sequence continues at coordinate 33,401,982 of NW_027507785.1, forward strand.
CGAACTTGGTGACTGTTTTCATTTGTGGCACCCTGCTGCTCTTTATACTCCAATACTATAGAGAGGTGTAGAAGGGAACAGGTCTCAATGGGAATTAATCATGGTACTGCAATTTCATTAAATGTGTGCCAAGATGCTCTCCTCAGTGAACAATCAACACTATTCATGTACATTATAGGGAAGGAGAGCCAACAGTTTCCTACTGTGTTACAGTACGCACTTCTCGCTCCTAATATACATAAGCATTGTTCAGTCCAGCCTGAGTTAATTAAAGTGGAACTAAACCCTTCTATCCTTTACTGCCAAGGAAGCTGCCATTTTAGCCTCTGCTAAGCCATGGTGCTGTACATGTGTACATATGACACCAGTCAACGGATGGCTTGACAGTTCAGTTGAGGGCACTAGCAACTGTGATAGTTGTCAACTGTTTTGGAAAATTCCCAGTTTTAATGGTCCCAGGCAGTGGTGACCCGTAATGCAGGGTGCAGGGGCGCCGCCCCACCTAATTCATGCTTTCAGCCCCCTAATCTACATGTGGAGCACCAGATGCATGGATTCCAATGGGTTTTTTTTTTTAGAAGCACGTGATTAGAGCCAGAGGCTCTAATAAGCTTCAAAAAAGAGCGGGCTTGGGGCGCAGAGTACTGCTCCCAGAGCCCACCCAGTTATGTGACAATAGCAAATTCATATTTGCTTTTTTCTTCCTGATTCATCTCCCGGCCAATCAGGAAAACCCGTAACCCGATTGGCCGAGAGCAGAAGTGATCCTATTGGCCACTGAGGAGGAGGAGACACAGGGGAAGCCCCTGTGAAGCACCAGGAGGAGGAGACGCCGCCTGGAGGAAGCACTGCCTGCGACCTAGATGAGGTAAGTGCAGGGCTGGCAACCGACCAGGAGGGGTGTGCCTGTGACCCGACTGACTGGGGGAGGGGGGTAGTGGTGGATTGTTTGCCACCCCCAATAGATAAACCACCAGCTGCCACTGGCTCCAGGTAATGAATGCCAGTGGACCCATTTAAAGGGTTAGCTCACCTTTACCAAAAAAAAATGTCTATGCAGATAAGGGTCGCGTGTAGATAAAAACAAACTGTGCAGCTCTGACTAAAGTTGAATAATACCCTTGCAATAGGTGTAGGCCATTTACATACCACCTGTAGCCTGACTGGAATACTCCTAGAATGTTGCTAAGTGAGACCTAGTCATTACTTCTTGCTTTCTCCATCACAAGAGCAAGATTAGAGCTACTGCATCAGAGGAGAGAAGGCACATGGGAAGAATTTGAATTAGAGAAAAAGCTTGCTTCTGTGATGGTGTAGGTGAGCAGTAGGCCTGACTAGGCCTCACTTAGCAACACCCTTGGAGTAGTCCAGTCAGGCGGTGGGAGGTACGTAAATGGCCTACACCTATAGCAAAGGGCATCATTCAACTTAAAGAGGAGCTCCAGACTCCTTTAATAAAAAAAATAAAAGTCAGCAACTGCAAATACTGTAGCTGCTGATATTTAATATAAGGGCACTTCGTTTTCAAGGGATCCCGTGATGTCGGCACCCCAAGCCGATTCTTCAATTGGCTACTGATGCAGGCACCAGCATCTGTAGTAAGGGAAACAGGAAGTGAAGCCTGGCGGCCTCACAGCCTGCTTCCTACTGCGCTTGCGCAAGTCGCACTGTGCTTTCTGAATGGTCCCACCATCTTCTGGGACCTGTGTGTGTCCCAGAAGGCAGCAGGGGGGAGGAGAAGGGGCCAGAAAAATGTCGTAGATCGACGATCTTACCTGAAAGTGGGAACGGGTACCTTTCAAAATCAGATACCCACTCCCCCCCAAAAATGTGTCAAATGTGTAAGTAGAGAGGGAGGGGGTGCAAACAAGTATGGCTTCCCCTTTTGGCTGAAACTCTGCTTTAAGTCAGAGCTGCACAGTTTGTTTCTAGCTACAGACAGATGCAGCTTTTTTTTTTTCTTTTTGAAACTAGGTTTAAATTATATGAATAAAATATTACTTTTGTAAGCATCCGTGGATGTGTTATATGGTATTTCCCAACCTCTATAACTTTCACTTTACTGGACAGCTTGGCCTGCACATAAACTTAAAAAAAAGCATATTTCAAAGGTGCCTGGTCTTCACTTATTAGTTTGGAGTAATAAAAAATACACTCATTCAATGAGTTTACTAGCTCCAGATAGGCTTCTCACATCCAATAAGGATCCCCTCCAATGGGTACCAAGAAAGTCACTCAGAGCTAATAAAATACAATAGAAATGCAAAAGTATGACAAGTCCAAAAATGCTTTAATGGTTCGTTTGAAAAACTCACATAAAAAACAGTCAAATGCATTTCATGGGCCCACAACACACCACCTTCAGAAATGCTCCCTGAACATTTAAGTAAAATTAAATGGTTGCTGCCAAAAGATGGCTCCAGCACGTTTCTCCAGTCCCATTGACATCCGCCCATGTACACGCCTCCCACGTGCCCTCTGTGTCCCATAACAGCTGGTCACATGTAAACAGGCTTGCTGGTTATCAGCATTCCTTTCTTCACACGCTGTCTCTGTGTGAGGAAAGAAGAGCCGATAACTGGCAAGTCTGACAGGGCACATTGAGTACATTGTTTACACTGATAATCAGTGCCCATCAGTGCAGCTTATCAGTGCCTCCTATTAGTGCCCATCAGTGCCACCTGTCAGTGCCTATCAGGGCTGTCTCATTAGTGCAGCCTCGTCAGTGCCCTTTAGTGCCTCCTATTAGTGTCCATCAGTGCCACCTGTCAAGGCCCATCAGTATTACCTCATCAGTGCCGGCTCATCACTACATCCTCATCAGTGCTGATCAGTGCACATCAGTGTAGCCTCATCAGTGCCCATTAGTGCAACCTTATCAGTGCCTATCTGTGCACATCAGTGCAGCCTTATCAGTGCCCGTCTGTGCACATCATAGCAACCTATCAGTACCCATCAGGGCAGCCTTATCAGTGCCTATCTATGCACATCAGTGCAGCCTTATCAGTGCCCATCAGTGCAACCTTATCAGTGCCTATATGTGCACATCAGTGCAGCCTTATCAGTGCAACCTTATCAGTGCCCATCTGTGCACATCAGTGCAGCCTCATCAGTGTCCATCTGTTCACATCAGTGCAGCCTCATCAGTGTCCATCTGTGCACATCAGTGCAGCCTATCAGTACCCATCAGGACAGCCTTATCAGCGCACATCAGCGAAGAAGAAAAATAACTTATTTGCAAAATTTGTTTAGCAAAAAACAAAGAAACCCCAGTGGTGATTAAATAGCACCAAAAGAAAGCTCTATCTGTCTCAAAAAGTGATAAAAAGTCCATATGGATACAGTGCTGCATGACAGCGCAATTGTCATTCAAAGTGCAATAACAGGGTGTCCAAACAATGGCCCACAAACCACATCCAACCCATTAAAAGGTTTTTAATGCTGGAAAGCTGGAAATTGTGTTGGGCAGGAAGGAGGTAAAAGTGCCTGGTATTGAAGTGGTTAAAACCCCAACTTTTTTTTAATACACTGGGCACAATATAATAAACATTTTGTGCACCCAAAAAATGATTTATATTCTTTGTGGCTATGGAGGAATATAAATTCATGTTTTTATTGCCTGGAGAACAGCTTTAAGAATATCAAGATGTGGTAAATCCATAAGTAGAATGTTCCTTTATTCGATGAATCGTACAGGCTGTCCACATTTTATCTGTTGCAATACATTTCCAAGTCTTGCTTTTGTTTTTTGCCAAATCTGCTGGCCCATGGCTCAGGGACAATGCGGTCCCATCATGTGTTTCACAGTATTAAAAGAGCTCTGTGGCTTTTCCATTCATAATGTTTTCCGTTTGACAAGAGCTTATTGGATAAACTCATTACACACAATGACCTGTAGAAATCTCTCACACTTGTACAGATTTTAGTCTGAACGCACTTGAAAAAAGAGGTCAAGAAATACATAACACGTTCAATTCTCCATAATAGGTCAATAAACACACAGGCTAAAACAGCAAACAAGCCAGCTGAATACAATTTGTTTTATTTAGAGTCATACAGTTCCTCACAAAAGTTAGTACACCCCTCACATTTTTGGAAATATTTTATTCTATCTTTTCATGTGACAACACTGAAGAAATGACACTTTGCTACAATATAAAGTAGTGAGTGTACAGCTTGTATAACAGTGTAAATTTGCTGTCCCCTAAAAATAACTCAACACACAGCCATTAATGTCTAAACCGCTGGCAACAAATGTGAGTACACCCCTAAGTGAAAATGTCCAAATTGGGCCCAAAGTGTCAATATTTTGTGTGCCCACCATTATTTTCCAGCACTGCCTTAACCCTCTTGGGCATGGAGATCACCAGAGCTTCACAGGTTGCCACTGGAGTCCTCTTCCACTCCTCCATGATGACATCACAGAGCTGGTGGATGTTAGAGACCTTGCGCTCCTCCACCTTCTGTATGAGGATGCCCCACAGATGCTCAACAGGGTTTAGGTCTGGAGACATGCTTGGCTAGTCCATCACCTTTACCCTCAGCTTCTTTAGCAAGGCAGTGGTCATCTTGCAGGCTGTTTGGGGTCGTTATCATGTTGGAATACTGCCCTGCGGCCCAGTCTCTGAAGGGAGGGGATCATGCTCTGCTTCAGTATGTCATAGTACATGTTGGCATTCATGGTTCTCTCAATGAACTGTAGCTCCCCATTGCCAGCCGCACTCATGCAGCCCCAGACCATGACACTCCCACCACCATGCTTGACTGTATGCAAAACACACTTGTCTTTGTCCTCCTCACCTGGTTGCTGCCACACACGCTTCACACCATCTGAACCAAATAGGTTTATCTTAGTCTTATCAGAACACAGGACATGGTTCTAGTAATCCATGTCCTTAGTCTGCTTGTCTTCAGCAACCTGTTTTCAGGCTTTTTTGTGCATGATCTTAAGAAGAGGCTTCCTTCTGGGATGACAGCCATGCAGACCAAATTGATGCAGTGTGTGGAGTATGGTCTGAGCACTGACAGGCTGACCCCCCCCCCCCCCCCCACCTCTTCAACCTCTGCAGCAATGAAAGGTTCATAGTGATTGGCAGCACATCGTGGTAATTACCTAGCGACAATCAAACACTATGCAGTGATATAACATAGTAATGGACATTGGCAAGCACACAATAGGTTTAAATACATGGCCAAATTAAACTTTTTATGATTAAAACTGAATTTAAAAGATCTAAAAAGCAACCATTGACTCGGAGGACAGGGACCCCTGGCAGGTCACTTGGCAGAGCTCCTTTCCCATCCCAGCACTGTATACAGCTCCCCCCGCCCCACACTACACAGAGCTGAAATCACATTCTTTTACACAAAGTCTGTCAGCCTTCACATGGTGCATCTGGCTCTTAGGTTGCCGTTCTGACCTGTGAAATCCCGTTTGGAACGGCAGTGTAGTTGCAGTAGGCAGATACACCCTGTGCAGATCATGGCTGACTGGCTGTGTTGTAAAGGAATGTGATTTCAGCCCTGCGGAGGAGGAGCAGTATAGAGTGCAGTAATGGGAAAGGAGCTCAGCAGCGGGTATAATATCCAGGCAAAACTTAGATTTGGGGGGGATGAATCTCCTGCCCTGGGGGGAAGTGAGGGTTTTTGAAGAGGGGAGGCACCAGTGTGCGCGGGGGGGATTTTAGAGGGTATAATTTGCCATGTCCCACAAACATAGGTAGGGTGATAAAGAGGAGGCTCAAGACTGTCCAATGCTTCTTCGAGGGGAGCCACATTAACCACTACAGATCCGCGCTATAGCCAAATGATGGCTACAGCACGGACCTGCTTTGCCGGGGCTACGTCTATTGACGCCATCCCGTGCCCAGGCAGCCTGCGTGCCCCCTGCAGGGCGCACGCGCCACGCTCTATGATCAGCGAGTCTCTGACACTCGCTGGATCACAGGTCAGAGTAAGGGGTCGATCCCGACCCCTTACCCTGCGATCAGCTGTTAGCCAATGACAGCGGATCATGTGACGTTAACAGAGCCGTTAATCAGAGTTTTTTTTCTCCTCGCGCTGACAGTGCGAGAAGAAAAAAAAAAGCCGATCACTGGCGGACGTGAGAGGGACATCAGCCCCGATCATGGCGAGCTGCCGCCAGCTCACCAGCGCCCGCTTGTGCCCACTGCCAGTGCCACCTAACAATAGGCAACAGTGCCACATATCAGTGCCCACAGTGGCACCCATCAGTGCCATCCATCAGTGCCCACAATCAGTGCCTCAACAACAGTGCTGCACATCAGTGCCACCTATCAGTGCCCATCAGTGTCACCTACCAGTGCCCATCAGTGCCACCTACCAGTGCCCATCAGTGCCATCTGTCAATGGTACCTATCAGTGACCATCGGTGTCACCCATCCATGCCACCCATCTGTGCCACCCATCCGTGCCATATTAGCTGTGCCCATCAGTGCCGCCTTATCTGTGCCCATCAGTACCGCCTTATCTGTCTCTATTAGTGCCACCTTATCTGTGCCTATCAGTGCCACCTTATCTGTGCCTATCAATGTCCATCAGTGCAGCCTATCATTGCCCACCAGTGCAGCCTATCAGTGCCCACCAGTGCCGCCTCATCAGCGCATATCAATGAAGGAGAAAAATGACCCGTTTGCAAGATTTTATAAAAAAATATTAAACATGATTTTTTTCTCAAAATTTTCTATCTTTTGTTTAGCAAAAAATAAAAATAACCAAATCTGTGATTAAATACCACCAAAAGAAAGCTCTATTTGTGGGGGGGGAATTATAAAAATGTAATTTGGGTACAATGTAGCATGACTGTGAAATTGTCATTCAAAATGCGTCAGAGATGAAATCTGAAAATTGGTCTGGGTAAGGAGGGGGGTTTAAGTGCCCAGTAAGCAAGTGGTTAAGAGGTCTATAAGGAAAGCTGGACCAGCCTAGGCCTCCAATCGGTCCCAATCAGGCCGGTACATCTCAGCATAGATTGAGAGATTTTTTTTTAAAACTAGTTATAGTTGGGTCTTTTCTTCCAACATTGACAACATTCAAAGACCCTGTTTGAGTTGAAAAACGTGTGGCCGTTTTCCAAAGTTTTTACAATAATCAGCTGATGACGATGGGAATGCATGATCCCCAAAGCATGTGAAACATCAAAATGCTGCTGGGCTCTAGTGAATATTATTTGGATGAAATACAGAGTCTGCGTAAGGTTTTTGGAATGGGATCTGCAGTTATTACCTGCATTGGAATGATTTGTTACATTGCGGGACTACGGCGTTTTAAATTCTCAGATGTCAGCTAATGTATGGCCGCTATGGATTTAAAAAAAAACGATCGATAATAAAACATGAACTTTTTAGTGCTTGTAAGGGGGGGCTGTTTGAGACTGTGAGCATTTGTGTTACATACAGTTCAGCAAGACACAGCAAAGTACAAGTTTATTTAAGGATTCTTAAAAAAAGAAATGAAGGATTCTGTTTCCCTTAGTTTGAAGCCAACTGGCAGCGTAGATAAGGATATCACTTTCATGTTGATAGATTCTTCTTTCCTCAGCTCTATTAATTCTTGATGATCGCCTCTGATAAGGGGCAAGCCTCAGCTTCCAGATCAGTTATAGCTTCAGTCGGCCAGCACTAAATTGTCATCATCTTATTTACAAATCCTAAAAGCTTGATCGTTTATTCAAGAGATGTGACCACAACTAAAGATTGTATCTTGATTGTTTTTTGGCTGGTTATTGGGTACCTTTTCTATGCTGACGAGGCATCCATTGATTTTACTGCGTTTACTGCGACTATACTCACTGTACTGGTAACATTGCTTCTTTCCCTAACATTTTCTTTTATTTATTTTTTTCGTTTTGAGTTGTTCTTGCATTGAGCAAAAAAAAAAAAAAAATGTTTTAATATCTAATAACTGTGCTCACCAGTGTTAATTTCATTGCTGAAAACCTTTTTCGTCAACAAAATTAACCGCTTTAACCGATTTTACCCCCTCCAGACCAGAACACTTTTTGCGATTCGGCACTGCGTCGCTTTAACTGACAATTGCGCAGTCATGCGACGTTGCACCCAAACAAAATTGATGTTCTTTTTTTCCCCACAAATAGAGCTTTCTTTTGGTGGTATTTGATCACCTCTGCGGTTTTTATTTTTTGCGCTATAAACAAAAAAAAGAGCGTCAATTTTGAAAAAAAAAACCGCATCTTTTGCTATAATAAATATCCGACAAAAATATATAAAAAAACTTTTTTTTTCCTCAGTTTAGGCCGATACGTATTCTTCTACATATTTTTGGTAAAAAAAATTGCAATAAGCGTATATTGATTGGTTTGCACAAAAGTTAAAGCGTCTAAAAAATAGGGGCTAGTTTTATGGCATTTTTATTATTATTTCTTATTTTTTACTTGTAATGGTGACGATCTGCAATTTTTATCGGAACTGCGACATTATGGCGGACACATTGGACAATTTTGACACATTTTTGGGACCACTGGTATTTATACAGCAATCAGTTCTATAAAAATGCATTGATTACTGTAAAAATGTCACTGGCAATGAAGGGGTTAACACTAGGGGGTGATCAAGGGGTTAATTATGTTCCCTAGTGTGTGCTCTAACTGAAGGGGGGAGGGGACTGTGTAGGGGAGATGACAGATTGCTGTTCATACTCTGTATGAACAGACGATCTGTCACTTCCCCCCTCAGAGAACCATAAACTGTGTGTTTACACACACACAGATCCCGGTTCTCCGTGTGTCAGCAGCGATCACGGGAGCCCGGCAGTGATCGTGACTGCTGGGCACTCACATCGGCTACGGGGGTGAGCAGCGGGCATGTGCGCCCCTAGTGGCCACAAGGAAAAGCGACGTAACATAACGTTGGTTCGCCCCGCCGTGCCATTCTGCCACAGTGGCTGGTTGGCAAGTGGTTAACACTATTTTAGTTGTCCAACATACCATTACAACTAAATCAATTCAGATGACTTAAATATGACTAAAACTAAAATGGCATTTTAGTCAAAAGGCTATGACTAAAACAAAATCAAAATTTTACGTTAAAATGAACACTGGTTGTATACACTATATTACCAAAAGTATTGTGACGCCTGCCTTTACACGCACATTAACTTTAATGGCATCCCAGTCTTGAGCCTCCTACACACGGTTCAATTGTGTGCAGGGGATTGACTGTTGTTCTAAAATCTGACCGTTAGTACCTTTTGACAATTGTTGTCCAACTTTCGGCCAACAAATGTTGGATGGCAGGCTAGTAAATTTTTGGCGGACAATGGTTTTCATATGGTCAGTACACAAATCCGTCACACAAAAGTCAAAAGTACAAACACACATGCTTGGAATCAATGCTCACCAAACACAACATTAGCAGAAGGGGCCCAAAGGATGGCGCTCAAGAGCTGAAATTCCTTGTAGTACGTCACTACGTTCATGTTTGTGGCACGACAATTGTGTACCGTTAGTATGCAAGACAAGATCCTGGCACACGCCCTTTTTACAAAAATCAGACGCTTGTTTGGCCAACAATCATAATGTGTGTATGAGGCTTTAGTCTGTAGGGTTCAATATTGAGTTGGCCCACCCTTTGCAGCTATGACAGCTTCAACTCCTTTGGGACCATTCTTCCAGAAGCTCATTTGAGAGGTCAGGGAATGATGTGGAAGAGAAGGCCTGGCTTGCATTCTCCACTCTAATTCACCCCAAAGGTGTTCTTTCGGGTGCAGGCCAGTCAAGTTCCTCCACCCCAAACTCCCTCATCCATGTCTCTATGGACCTTGCTTTGTGCACTGGTCCAAATCATTTGGTGGAGGGGGGATTATGGTGGGGGGTTGTTTTTCAGGGGTTGGGTTTGGCCCCTTAGTTCCAGTGAAGGGAACTCTTAAGGCGTCAGCATACCAAGACATTTTGGGCAATTTCATGCTCCCAACTTTGTGGGAACAGTTTGGGGATGGCCCCTTCCTGTTCCAACATGACTGTGCACCAATGCACAAAGCAAGGTCCATAAAGACATGATATATAGACAGGAATGGAATGTCACCTTGATTTAAAGAAAAGGTAAATGAAACAACACAAGACCCTTAGCCACTTCAATACGGGACACTTTCACCCGCTTCCTGGCCAGGCCAATTTTCAGCTTTCAGTTTTACTTTGTTTCTGTTACAAAACTTTGTAAATAAGTAATTTATCTCCTACACTGATGTGCGCTGATGAGGTTGCACTGATAAGGTGGCACTGATGGGCACCGATAGGGGTCACTGATATGCAGCACTGATAGGTGGCACTGATGGGAAGCCTTTTTGGGCACTGAGAGGTGGCACTGATGGGCAGCCTTTTTGGGCACAGTTAGGTTGCACTGATGGGTAGCCTATTTGGGCACTGATGGATGGCACTGATAGGTGGCACTGATGAGGAGGCACTGACAGGCGTCACTGATGGACACTGAAAGGCATCACTGATGGACACTGATTGGCATCACTGATGGACACTGATTGACACCACTGGTGGGCATTACTGGTGGGCACTGGCAGGCATCGCTGATGGGACTGCACTGATAATCAATGCCCTGATTATCAGTGCAGACCCCCCGCCGGGGGACCCGCTTATTGATAACTGCCACTTCCTATTTACACTGTGATCAGCTGTGATTGGACAGAGCTGATCACATGGTAAAGAGCCTATGTCACAGGCTCTTTACCATGATCGAAGTTGCTGAGTGTGTCCGAGGAACACAACTTACCACCGATCGCTGATTTGCACGCCCCCGGGGCGTGCACGAGCGGCTTGTACTGAAGGATGTCATATGATGTCCAAAGGGGGCTCCATTGCAACAGTATCTAAACAGTATCTAAACACTTGCTAAACCAATAATTTGACAATCCTTTATGCTAGTTTTGTCTTTGCTGTTGTCAAATTTAGACTCTCTCTGTAGAAAACTTGCTTCTTCCATCAACGTAAAAAAAATAATAATAATAATAATATCTGTCATCAGTATCTGATCCAACGCTCACAATAGCATTTTTCAGTTTTAGGGTATTTTTGTGCACCATTTGCAATGAAAAGAATTACAGTTTTCTTTCTTTCTTTACAATTGGGGGAGAAAAAAAAAAAAAAACATGAAAATTATATATATTTTTTTTCTCTTTTATAGCTGCCAAAAGCAAATCACAACATTGATGCAATCATGCAGCAACAGAACATAATGAAAACGATTCCACTGACATATATTTGGCTTATCCAATAGGGATGGCTTATAAGAAATTATCTCTTCGAATATAATTTGCACAGCTCCGTAATTGAATGCTGAGGGGGAAGTCAAGTTTTGCTGTGTGATATGAACAAGATTAGCAAAACAAATCAATCAATTATTGTGCAGAGCCAAGCAGGTCTCTCATAATGCCGACCTTGAAAGCTTGGCTTGAAGTTGATTTTTAGCAGGTTAGGGAAATTTATCTTTCCCAGATGGTAAAATTAGTTGTGTATTTGCAAAATCTCAAAGCTGACCTCCAAGCAGATAGAACAATATACCATCTAATTAAGTTTTGTATTTCTTCCTAAAGTCCAACTGAAGGTTCAGTTTACAAACAGCTACATACAGATCAGAAGCATCAAAACAAAAAGATGTGCCAAGCCTGCCCTCTGCCAGGATGTCACAAATCAGGACCCTTGATCTCTGGGTGGAAGCAGTGGTCTCTCTCAGAGGCGTAGCCTGAAGCTTGTGGTCCTCAATGCAACTTAGATCTGGGAGGGCAAAGCCACAAAATATGATGAGCTAGGGTCGGGGTTGCGATTGTGACCCCTGCAACCCCTTATGCTACACCCATGGTCTCTCTGTAAAAAAACCTCCACACTCCTTCTTAAGTCAGAGCTTCAGCTCTCCAATCAGAAAAGCTCATGATCCCTGCTGCACTTATCTCTATTGGTGATCCACGCTGCCCGGTGCAGCAGTCCCGGAGTTTGAAAACTGTGTTGTTTTTCCTTTTTTGTCCCTGGGAAAGTAGGGATAGATCAGAGCAGTTCTCTTTGGTCAGCATGGTCATGTGCCACTGCTGACCAATCAGAACACTCTGATCCATCCCAGCGTCCCAAGGGAAAGTAAAAGGAGAACATTGTGGTTTTGTAGCAAGGTTGTACAGTGTTAAAGAGGAAGTCCAGCCCGGGGGGGGGGGGGGGGGGTGAAAAAAAATAAACATCAGCAGCTACAAATGCTGTAGCTGCTGACTTTTAGTATTAGGATGCTTACCTGCCCAGGAAGTCCGCTATGTCGGCACCCCAGCCGTTTTTTTTTAACTGTCTCTCGGGTGCTGCCACCACCATTCCTCGTAAGGGAAATCAGCAGTGAAGCCTTGCGGCTTCACAGCCGGTTGCCTACTGCGCACGCGCGAAGTGCACTGCACTTTCTGAATGGCCCAGCGGCGGTGGAAGGAGGAGGGTGGGGGAAACTTCTGGGGGTCTCCCAGACGTGGGGATGAGTACCCATACCTCCCAAAATTATGAGATAGGGATGAGGGACTCCTACTAGTAAATGTATGTAGGCATAGGACACGCCCCCGTCACACCCCCTTAAAGGAGAATTGACCCCAAAAAAAGGTTAATTAAATCCACAAGTGCTTTTTATTTACCACTACTATTCCTTTATATAGGCTTTTAACATGTACAAATGCAGCAATTTAGAAATCATATGAAAGGTTTAGCACCAGGAAACACTTTTTGAAAGATAAAAAGTGCATTTTATAGACAACTATATATATATATATATACAGACCAAAATGAGGGACAAATGAGGAGGAAAGAGGGACAGAGGGACATTGTTCCAAATCAGGGACAGTCCCTCGAAATCAGGGACAGTTGGGAGGTATGGCGTACCTGTCTAAAACAGGTACCTGTACCCACCAGAAAAGTGCCAAATGTGGCAGCGGAAGGGGGGGAAGCAAACAAGTGGAGCCTCCCTTTTTGGGTGGAGCTCCACTTCAAGCTTTTCATTTTTTCTAAGTAATGCCAACACACAGAGAGAGAGAGAGAGAGAGAGAGAGAGAGAGAGACACTATGGGGTTTATTTACTAAAACTAAAGGCCAATAGACTGTACACTTTGCAAAGGGCAATTTCACTCTGCAAGTGCAGTTTCTCCAGAGCTTATTAAATGAGGTAAAGCTTCACTTTGCAAAGAATACCCAATCACATGCAAGGACAATAAGAAATAAAAAAAACAGCATTTTTGCTTGCACATGATTGGATGATGGAAATTAACAAAGCTTCTCCTCATTTACAAAGCTCTGGAGCAAATGCACTTGCAAAGTGCACAATCTTTTCACCTTTAGTAAATCAATCCCTAAGTGCTGGCAGCTAATTTTTATTGGAGATGGACACAGGTTCAGCTCCTTAACAGAGAGAACTTGAATTGGCAAGTAGAGAAAACACCTGTTGATCTTACCAGAAATGATGTGTCCTTGTCACTTCCAGTGAGCCATACCTCCCAACTTTTTGAGATGGGAATGAGGGACACCTATCAGCAAAAACATGCAGGCATAGGACACACACCCTGCCACGCCCCCTTAAAGGAGAATTGTCCAAAAAAAAAAATACTAGATTGGTTAAACCAACAAGTGCTTTTTTACCACTACTATTCCTTTATATTGACTTTTGGAATTTACAAATGCAGCAATTTAGGAATCAGATGAAAGGTTTATCGCTGGAAAACACTTTTTGATAGATAAAAAGTGAATTTTAAAAACATCTATATAGATCAGACCAAAATGAGGGACAAATGAGGAGGAATGAGGGACAGAGGGACATTGCTCCAAATCAGGGACAGTCCCTCCAAATCAGATACACACACATATATATCTATCTATCTATCTATCTATCTATCTATATATATATATATATATATTTATATATACATATATATATATATATATATATATATATATATATATATATATATATATATATAGATAGATAGATAGATAGATAGATAGATAGATAGATAGATAGATACACACACACACACACATATATATCCATCTATATATATATATAGATTATATATATATATATATATATATATATATATATATATATATATATATATAGATATATATATATATATATAGATATATATATATATATCTATATATACATTGTATATATACAGTATATTGATGGGGAAGCATACCTCCCAACTTTTTGAGATGGGAATGAGGGACACCTATCAGCAAAAGTATGCAGGCATAGGACACACCCCTTGCCACGCCCCCGTAAAGGAGAATTGTATAAAAAAAACACAAGATTGGTGCTTTTTTACCACTAATATTCCTTTATATTGGCTTTTGGAAATTACAAATGCAGCAATTTAGAAATCAGATGAAAGTTTTAGCGCTGGGAAAAACTTTTTGATAAATAAAAAGTGCATTTTATATACAACTATAGGGATCAGACCAAAATGAGGGACAATGAGGATGAATGAGGGACATTGCTTCAAATCAGGGGCAGTTCCTCCAAATCAGGGACAGTTGGGAGTTTTATATATATATATATATATATATATATATATATATATATATATATATATATATATATATATATATATATATATATATATATATATATATTTATACATACACTATATATACAGAATATATATGATGATGGCATAGAGACACTTCTGCTGACCTCATTGTTATTTTATTGCTCCTGTCCCATCCCGTGCTCTTTTATACTGCCACACCTTGCTTCAATACTCCTACTAATATTCTATAAGATTTCTTATAATTCATAAAACATTTCTCTTAAAAGCAAGCATCTGCCCCATAAGAGGTTAAATTGCTTCCCATCTACTCCTGAAAAGACCCTTCGGCTTATATTTTGTCTGGAGATCTGAATGCCGTTTCGGTCCTTGAGAAGACAAGTTGATGCAGCTGGTCCATTTCTTTTAGCTAAAACATGGAGCTCTTTGAACCTTTTATGTTCCCTTTTCCAAGCAGCGTATTTACTAAGAAATACAACTTCATAAGGCTTTTTAGTGCACTTCCATCGATCACATCTTTGGGTTACTTCAAAGTGCTTTCCCCCTAGAAATGTTTTAGATGGTTTCAAGCTTATTCTACCAGATGGAAATTGACAGTATAAAAAAAATATCCTTGTTAAATAGCCTGCATATCCTTGTGCCTATTTGGTCAAGCTTAGAAAAAAAAGAGTTTGTCATCGGATCAATTTTTTCTAATTAAAGCCTTGTAGCAGTAGAGTACGGTTATTAATATTAGTATTGTTTTCTTGATCCTTTTTACTTGGATCATGGTTTTCGCAAGTATCTGAACATACAGGGATTTGACACTGCTAGAATTGTTGGATCCCTGTGAAACTTTAACGGCTTGCCGACCGCCCCACATATATGTACTGCGGGGGGGGGGGGCTACTACAGGTGAAATCACATACCTGTACGTTATCTTTACTTACACTTCAGCTTTGGTAGGTTTACCCCCCTTCATGACCAGGCCATTTTTTTTTTTGATACGGCACTGCTTTCATTTAACCATCATCCTTTTGATGAAGTCAAGTGTTCAGTGACGCAACCCATCAGGGAGGAGCCAGGTGTCGTCACTTCCTGACGCGCCCGAGGTCGAAAGTTCCCCATCTAGTCAGAAGAAGGAGTTTTAACTGCAATGCCGCGTACACGCGACCAGACTTTATGGCAGAAAATGTCCAATGGAATCATTTCATGAGATATTCCGATCGTGTGTGGGCTTCAGCTGACTTTTGTTTTCAAAAATTCAGACGGACCTAGAAATAGAACATGTTTTAAATCTTTCCAATGGAATCAATTCCTTATGGGAAAGTAGTTCATCTGTATGCTGGTCCGACGGACCAAATACGACACAAGGGCAGCTATTGGCTACTGGCTATTGAACTTTCTTTTCTAGTCCCGTCTTATGCCATCACGTTCAAAATAAACAGACTTAGTCCGTACGTGTGTAGCCAAGTCCGTTCGGAAGGTCCATCGGAATACCACCGAAAGTCCGTCAGGAAGACGTCTGCCGGAAAGTCCGGTCATGTGTGGGCAGGTCCACTCGTTATAGTCCCGTCGTACATCATCGCGTTCGAAATGAACGGACTTTGGCGTGATCGTGTGTAGGCAAGTTCGTTCGGTCGGAACTCCGTCGGAAACTCAAAGCACTTGTGGGTTTAATTAATCTTTTTTTTTTTTACAATTCTCCTTTAAGGGGGCGTGGCAAGGGGTGTGTCCTATGCCTGCCTACTTTTGCTGATAGGTGTCCCTCATTCCCATGTCAAAAAGTTGGAATGTTTGCAGAGGCAGCTTCAGACCGTCGCTGCATCCACCTAGGTAAGTATGATTATGGAAAAAAACAAAACAAACCCATACTTCTCTTTTAAGAGTTCCCTTCACTGGTACTAAGGGGCCAAGCTCAACCCCTAAAAAACAACCCCCCACCAAAATCCCCCCTCCCCCAAATGATTTGGCTCAGTGCACAAAGCAAGGTCTATAAAGACACGGATGAGCGAGTTTGGGGTGGAGGGATTTGACTGTCCTGACCTTAACCTGATAGAACACCTTTGGGATAAATTAGTGCGGAGACTGCGAGCCAGGTCTTCTCGTCCAACATCAGTGCCTGACCTCACAAATTCGCTTCTGGAAGAATGGTCAAACATTCCCATAGACACACTCCTAAACCTTGTGGATGGTCTTCCCAGGAGAGTTGAAGCTGTTATAGCTGCAAAGGGTGGGCCAATTCAATATTGAACCCTACAGACTAAGACTGGGATGCCATTAAACTTCATGTGCGTGTAAAGGCAAGTGTCCCAATACTTTTGACAATATCATGTACCTTATATGTATACACAGATTTTTTATATCAATTAGGCGGATGACATCTGTTTTCTCCTCACCTTTTTCATTCCCATTCCAAATATTATTCAACTAAATGGATCGCAGAGACATTTTAAATGGAAGCCGTCATGCATTATAAATAAGTCATGTTTGAGTCATTCTGACAGTGTACTAAAAAACAATTACTGATGCACTTCCCCTTGTCATGCTCTATTGTCAGGATCACATATTTTACATCCATTCAGGAGCTTTCTCTCCACGGAATATAAGTGTCAGATAGGGCAATCAGCATCCAAACTGAAAGACAGCTGCAAGAAAATAAATTACAGGATAAGCCAATTACAAGAAGTATAATAGCCCAGTGCTGAAAGAGCTACAACCCCCAAGTATGCATTGAGGGGCAGTACAGCATAACGAGTCTGTAGTACTACTGAACCCTCCATAGGTAGTGGGCATACGTGGCTGCATCCTCACATGCACACATGTTGTTACAGTAAAAAAGTTTAAGGGCTTGTTCACCATAGCTTTGCTCTCTGAAGGGTGATCGACATTCAAATAACTCTTCAGAGAGGATTTGCCAGGCAGTGAGCAGGCATTGTATCGCCTCCCCAACACTTGCTTTAATCCTTTGAACCTCATACTAGTGCACAGCACTGTGCGCATTGCACGCGGTTGTGGGGTGGTTGCGGAGTAGCCCCATGCACTGGAATGAGTTGTGTTCGGTAGGTGATAGCACCGGCATCGTATACTTCCTGCCACCTCTGCAGGATGCCAAACCTATCTACTAACCTTCTATGAGGAGGTGAGTTGCCACCTAGATAAAGGAAGGTCCATAGATGTGGTGTATCTGGATTTTGCAGAAGCATTTGACACAGTTCCCTATAAACGTTTACTGTGTAAAATAAGGTCCGTTGGCATGAACCCAGGGGCGGACTGACCATTCGGGCACTCGGGCACTGCCTGAGGGCCTCATGCCACTAAGGGGCCCCATCACGATTGCCAGCCTCAATAAAACCAGGGACAGTATGTAAAAATCGGTGTTTTTAAAAAAAAATCCCAAGATTATAGCTGCCCCGCCTCTGCAGTACCTTTTCAGTGTGTGTATTTGTAATCTGTGTGTGTATATTGTGTGTCTGTGTGTGTATACTGCATGTGTGTGTATACTGTGTTGCCCCATAATCTATTGCCGGGGGCCCCATAATCTCCTATGGCCCAGGGGCCCCATAATCTTCTCCTATTGGGCGAGTTCAGAGGGTGGTGATAAATGGGGAGTACTCGGAATGGTCAGGGGTGGGTAGTGGGGTCCCCCAGGTTCTGTGCTGGGACCAATCCTATTCAATTTTTTCATAAATGACCTGGAGGATGGGGTAAACAGTTCAATCTCTGTATTTGCGGACGATACTAAGCTAAGCAGGGCAATAACTTCTCCGCAGGATTTGGAAACCTTGCAAGAAGATCTGAACAAATTAATGTGGTGGGCAACTACATGGCAAATGAGGTTCAATGTAGAAAAATGTAAAATAATGCATTTGGGTGGCAAAAATATGAATGCAATCTATACACTGGGGGGAGAACTTCTGGGGGAATCTAGGATGGAAAGAGACCTGGGGGTCCTGGTAGATGATAGGCTCAG
This sequence comes from Lithobates pipiens, assembly GCF_037356315.1. NCBI lineage: Eukaryota > Metazoa > Chordata > Amphibia > Anura > Ranidae > Lithobates > Lithobates pipiens. Next base: position 33,420,481 of record NW_027507785.1, read on the forward strand.
CAATGACATGCAATGCCAAGCTGCTGCTGACAAAGCAAACATAATATTGACATTAAAAAGGGGATCAATTCCAGAGATAAAATTATAATTCTCCCGCTCTACAAGACTCTGGTCCGGTCGCACCTGGAGTATGCTGTCCAGTTCTGGGCCCCAGTCCTCAGGAAGGATGTACTGGAAATGTAGCGAGTACAAAGAAGGGCAACAAAGCTAATAAAGGGTCTGGAGGATATTAGTTATGAGGAAAGGTTGTGAGCACTGAACTTATTCTCTCTGGAGAAGAGACGCTTGAGAGAGGATATGATTTCAATTTACAAATACCGTACTGGTGATCTCACAATAGGGATAAAACTTTTTCACAGAAGGGAGTTTAACAAGACTCATGGCCACTCATTAAAATTAGAAGAAAAGAGGCTTTACCTTAAACTACGTAGCGGGTTATTTACTGTAAGAGCAGCAAGGATGTGGAATTCCCTTCCACAGGCGGTGGTCTCAGCGGTGAGCAACGATAGTTTCAAGAAACTATTAGATAAGCATCTGAATGACTGCAACATACAGGGATATACAATGTTATACTGACATATAATCACACACATAGGCTGGACTTGATGGACTTGTGTCTTTTTTCAGCCTCACCTACTATGTAACTATGTGTACACCCCCAGCTGCTGCCTCTGTAGCTAAAGAGGGTAGTGCCAACCACATGATTTCACCACCTTACAACCATTAGTGTGCGAAAGCCTTAAAGTGGATGTAAACCCACCACTCACCCTGTATAAACGCATGGCACAGTAACAATGTATATATACATACGGTTCCTTCTCTGGTGTCCGGATCAACTGTGGCAAATCCATACTTTTCCCACTGTTTTGCGCAATCCCCCCTCATAGCAACCCATATTCCCCTGACATGTCACTAAATTTCGTTACTTAGGAATAGAAGTCCAAAAAGACCCCTCCCAGTACCTGACCGGCAATGTCTACCCCGTACTCCAACACCTCACTTCTAGATGCCAGACCTGGAAGTCCCTGCCCCTCTCCCTGCTTGGGAGGATTAACCTACTTAAAATGACATTCCTCCCCAAATTCCTTTATGTGTTCCGCAATACCCCTGTTCCCATTCCCAACTCCTTCTTTTAGAAAATAGATCAAATAATAACCACTTTCATACGGGCCGTATCCACTCCTAGAATTGCCCAAAATACCCTGCAACTTCCACTATCCCTTGGGGGACTGGCACTTCCCTGTCTCAAACAATACTACTAGGTGGTGGTCAAAACTCAGGAAAGGCACCACATGATGGAGAGCTTCGCCCTCTTATCGCTGGACTCAAGAGTGGAGAGTCAGCTTGCTGTCAGCCTCAAGGTACCATGATGGGTGTCCCATGCAGGACCGGTGCGACCACTAGGCAAACTAGGCAGCTGCTTAGGGCGCCTGGCCACTGGTGTTCCTACTCTCTTCTCTCTGCAGCAAGCAACTAAGTCGCAGCATCAGCAGGCAGCCTCTGCTCCATTCGCACATAATGTGAGAGGTGCAGCAGTGGCGGAGAACTGTGTCTGTGTCCAGACTCCCGAATGAATAGAAGCAAGCAAACATTCATTGATCGGCGCTGGTAGGCTGCATTTGATGGGCACTGGTGAGGCTCCATTTGATGGACATTTGTGAGGCTGCATTTGATGGGCGCTGGTGAGGCTGCATTTGATGGGCGCCGGTGAGGCTGCATTTGATAGGCGCCAGTGAGGCTGCATTTTATGGGTGCCGGTGAGGCGGCATTTGATAGGTGCCGTGAGGCTGGATTTGATTGGAGCTGGTGAGGCTGCATTTGACGGGCGCCGTGAGGCTGCATTTGATAGGTGCTGGTGAGGCTGCATTTGATGGGTGCTGGTGAGGCTGCATTTGATTGGCTGCTCTGTGCAAACAATTTGCATACAGCAGGAAAGTGTAACCACTTTCTGACCAGCTGCTGTCATTATACTGCGGCAAGGGGTCACAATCCCACAAATCGCCATAGCTGTACATCAGCTCGGGAACTTGCTTTTGGGGGCGCGCGCACGCCACGCCTGAGGTGCGTGCCTGCTCCCATTGGCCAGCGGAGGGAAGACAATCAGTGGGTCCAGCAGACTCGATGTCCACCAGCCCCACCCGCGATCATTCCCCCGCATGACAGAACGGGGATCTCCCTGTGTAAACAAGGCAAATCTCTGTTCTGACAGAGATCACACAGATCCTGTCTTTCTGCTAAACAGCAAGACGGATCTGTGTGTTTCCCCCGTCACACAGTCCCCCATACAGTCCCCCAAACAGGGAACACATTTAACCCTTTGATCGCCCCTCATGGTAACCCCTTCCCTGCCAGTGTCATTAGTACAATGTCAGTGCATATTTTTTAGCACTGATTACTGTGATAATGTCCCCGGTTCCCAAAAAAGTGTCAAAAATGTCAGTTAGGTGTCCGATCTGTCTGCCACAATGTCGCAGTCCTGCTAAAATTCATTGATCACCACCATTACTAGTAAAAAAAGAAAAAAAATAATAATATTAAAAATACCATAAATCTATCCCCTATTTTGTAGACGCTATAACTTTTGCGCAAACCAATCAATATACGCTTATTGTGATTTTTGTACCAAAAATACCGTGAATACATATTGGTTTAAACTGATAAATAATTTTTTTTTTTCTTGGGGGGGGGGGGGGGAATGTTTTATAGCAGAAAGTAAAAATATATATATATATATATATTTTTTTTAAACTGTCGCTCTTTCTTTGTTTATAGCACAAAAAACTAAAAACCACAGAGGTGGTCAAATACCAGCAAAAGAAAGATCTATTTGTGGGAAAAACAAGGACGTAAATTTTGTTTGGGTGTAACACTGCCCCTGATTTGGAGCAATGTCCCTCTGTCCCTCTTTCCTCCTCATTTGTCCCTCATTTTGGTCTGATCTATATAGTTGTATATAAAATGCACTTTTTATCATAAAATTTAAAGTGGTTGTATAGTCACATTTTTTACTTTTACCTACAGGTAAACCTATAATAATAAGGCTTACCTGTAGGTAAAAAAAAAATATCTCCTAAACCTGTACAGCTTAGGAGATATTCCCCTTGCAATGAGCCGCTGACTGCAGCAGCGCATGCGCACAGGGGATTCTCAGCTGAAAGCCCGGCATACATAAAGAAGTCTTTCCATGGGAGTGACGACATCGCGGCTCCAGCCACTCACAGCGCCGGAGCCACAATACCCGGAAGACACGCCGAGGCAACATGTCAGCTCCCTCGGCATGGACCAGGTGCGATATCAGCGCTTCGTTCTAAGGTAAGTATTTCATAATGAGCTAGTGCAGCAGTGCATACTAGCTCATTATGCCTTTTTCCTTACCGGGGTATAAAAAACAAAAAAGTGTAAGCGGGTTTACTACCTCTTTAACCTTTTTTTTGGTTAATTCTCCTTTAAGGGGGTGTGGCAGGGGGCATGCCCTATGCCTACATACATTTTCCAGTAGGTGTCCCTCATTCCCATCTCAAAATGTTGGGAGTTATAGTTAAGATGTTTGTTATTAAATAAATACATAAATAGAGGTTTAGACCCCATACACACTATTAGATTTTCTGCAGATTTTTGTCTTCAGATTTAACAAAACCATATAATATGAGGTCAAACCTTAGGCGTTTCAGTTTGTATGCAATCAGGTAGGCCCTTGTACTACATGGTTTTGGTAAATCTGAAGACAAAAATCTGCGGAAAATCTAATAGTGTGTATGGGGCTTTAGAATCACTTTAAAGAGGAGGTCCAGCCTGGGTGAAAAAAATAAAAAAATAAAATGAAAGTCGACAACTACAAATACAGCAGCTGCTGACTTTTAATATAAGGACACTTACCTGTCCAGGGAGCCCATGATGCCGGCACCCCAGCCGATCTTAGGACCGACTCCCAGGTTCTGCCGTCGCCATTCCTGGTAAGGGAACACGGCAGTGAAGACTTTCGGCTTCACTCCCGGGTCCCTACTGCACATGTGCGAAGTGGGCTGTGCTTTCTAATTGGCCGGTGGCGGGGGGCTGAACTTCCAGGAGATCGGGCCTGTCTCCAGAAGTGGGAAAAGGGACTTGTCAAAAACAGGTCCCCCCCGTTCCCCCCTCCCCAAGCCCCCCCCCCCCCCCAAAAAAGGTGCCAAATGTGCAGGGGGGGGGGGGGAAGCATATAAGCGAGAGTTCAACTTTTGGGTGTAACTCTGCTTTAAATTTATAGAGACAGGAAAATACTGCATTATGGCCACCAGATGGAGCTGATGAGCAACACGCTGGTCAGCATCATCTACTGGCAATCATGACAGCAGAACATTCAACCTAATAACATTTAATTTTGCTGCCATTTGCACAGAACGAATGTGCATGCAGCTTCACAGGACGAAAAGCTCTGCAAATATTCTACTAATGCACCCCTTTATAACTGATGTACATCAGTTCAGCAAGGGTGACCCACTAAACCATTAAAGAGAATGAGCTCTAGAGGCTGCACATTAGTATATGAAGCAATATTATAAATAGCAGCATCGGATGGCTTTAAAATTATAAAAAAAAAAAAAAGATTTTAAGGTGAGCGCTGCATCAACAGCATGAAAAAGAAAACTTTATCAAAAAACCCAACAAACTTCTTTCCTTGTGAACTGCAAAAGAGCCCCCACCCTGTAACACGGTAATAGATTGAAAACGGTTTTCCTTTTAACTGTTTTTTTTTTTAAATTGCTAATTACATGATATTTTAAAATACCATCATTTACTTTAAATGGCAGATCCCTACTAAATCAGAGCGCTCTTTGAAGAGAACTTTATGTTTTAATGTGTTACCGCTAAGAAAAAAGCCTCCAACTAAATTTGGAAAGATAAAAGGAGAAGTTTCAGAGGCAAGACAACAATTTGTGACCAAAACACACATTTCATGCGTAAAAAAGTTGAACTCCAGGCGAACAGCTAAACGTAAACATGGAATATGATTTTTTCTTGCACACAAACGGCAAGGAATTGTCAGCCAATAAACACGAACGTAGTGACGTACTGCGTGGTTTTCCAGATCTTTAGCGCCACCCTTTGGGCTCCTTCTGTTAATTTTTGTGTAAGTAGAAGTTTGGTGAGTGTTGATTTGCGCTTTTCATTTTGCGCTTTTCAGTTCGTTTCTGAACGGCCGTTCGTCAACCAGCCATGTTTGCGGAATCAGAGAAGATAAAATGTCCTTTATTATTGGCCTTGGAGTTATTGCTTTGATCCAAGTCCAGTCCAGGAACAGGAGGAGTTCTTGGACCAAAAAATTTGTTGCGTTATTAATAGTGACCAATTATGTCATACAGTATGCCTTTGCTGTGGGAGTTCCAGGAGAATAATCCAGATGAATTTCGGAATTATCTCCGGATGACGGACCCCTGCTTTTACCAACATTTGGCATTGGTGACCCCCTATATTAAGAAGCAGGACACATGCATGGGGCTTTTAGTTTATTTTTTGGGTTGAATAATAATGATTTGATTTGGTATATTGTCTATATTTTTGGATGCATAGAATGCACTCTTATGTTAAATTCTATTGGCAGATAGCATGTCTAATTTTTTCTTTTTTTTCCATAAAGATTTTTATTAAAGATAATGCAAGACATAACAGAGGTAACGATACAGAAGATTAAAGTGGACGTAAACCCGAATTTTTTTTTTTGTCTAGCACAATATAGAGTATGGGGTTTCAGATCAGCTGAGTCCAGTCTTGCCACAAAGAGTTAATCCAGCTCTGAGCAATCCTCATATCTTTTTTCAGTGAAATAAAACGGACAAACTGTGACATCTTTGTCGGTCCTTGCTGTGAGTGACAGGTGATTTACATATCTCGTGTACTAGCCTAAGACATGCATTATTTTTTAATTCCCACCCCCACTCCTTCCTTCAGCAGCTCTGCAAGGATTGGCTGTTCCACACCTCAGCATGATTTGGCATGCTGAAGTCATGTGGGGACTTTTCTGGATTTTGACTGGATGTTGGTGATCATAGCAGAAGTTCAGTGTAAGAAATACACAGGAGAAAATGCATGTTGATAAGGGGAGTGTAGAGGTGGGCGGGGAGTCTACTGACATCACGACTCCACCCACTGAGCCCTGGAAAACAGACCCACCCACAAAATCTGCAGTTTTTCGGGTCTCATAGCAGACAGAGGGGAGACATTTGACAGATAAGTATACAGTCGGGAAACCTGATCATGTGTATGCGGTTTAACAGATCTAGTCCCTCCTCCAGGCCACTAGACAGTGAAAGAGAAGCAACAGACTGGTGAGCTCATCAATCTGTCCCTGCCTCCCCCTCTTATCAGCAGGCTCCTTGCACTGTGGCACGACAGGTTGGCTCCCTGTGCTGCTTTCCCCTCCCTCTGATTAAATGCTTCTGTTCAGCAGATTGCTATACAGAGATGTGTCCCCCCCCCCCCCGCCCTCACTGCTTCCCAGTAGTTTCTGGAGAGATCAGCTGCAGCGGAAACTATCCAGTCTGGTGGCCTCATGGGCAGGAAGTCGGGTGAGGGCAAGATGGCCCCCACTCAACTCTATGCCCTTGGAGGACCGGAGCGACGTCAAACATCACTTCCGCTCTCCGGTCTTAAAGGGCTCCTTTTTTTTGACAAATAAAAATTACTTTTTTTTAATTGCTTTTAAAAGCTTTTAAAACCCCCCGTTTTACCTATTCTTTCTTGCCCCAGGGACGAGCACACCAGCTCTAGCCAGTGTCTCGTGTCCTGATTGGACAGATTGATAGGGATGCAGCCATTGGCTGCCAATCAAATCCAATGACGCGGGTGCGGGGCTGAGTCCTGCTATTTGTGTCAATAGACACAGCAGCAGGACATGGGAGCGTGCCCACACGGGTGTCCTAAAAGGAGAGCGCTTCTCCAGCGGGGCACTTGAGAAGAGGATGAGCCAGGAGGATGAGCCAGAGGATGACCCAGAAGAAGGAGGTTCGGGGCCACTCTGTGCAAAAGCCACTGCACAGAGGAGGTAAGTATGATATGTCCCACACTGCTACGCAAACTCACACATGCACAGTGGGGAGCCGGTCGTGATTCCTCAGGATAGCTGGCTCTCATATCCAAAATGGAGGCACTGTATAGTCTCGTACACACGATCGGATTTTCCAATGGGAATTGTATGACAGGCTGTTGGTGGAAAAGCCAACCGTTTCTAAGCTCCATCGGACAATTGCTGTCGGATTTTCCACGGACAAATGTTGGATGGCAGGTTTTTAAATTTTCTGCAGACAAATGAATGAATGAATGACTTGTATAGCACTACCTATACGAACTGAATCGCCTCAGGGCGCTTTCTTGCCACCGATGCCCATCTGCAGCTTTTATGCGGTCCTTTAACCTGTGGGTCCCGATGCACTTACAACATTGGCATACACATACACATATATTATGGCCATATACTTTTTGGACAGGGTCTAATTAACCTACCAGCATGTCTTTGGTGTGTGGAAGGAAACTGGAGTACCTGGAGGAAACCCACGCAAGCACAGGGAGAACATGCAAACTCCAGGCAGATAGTGTTGTGGTCGGGATTTGAACCAGCAACCCTATTGCTGCTAGGTGAAAGTGCTAACCAATACACCACTGTGCTGTCTGTTGTCGGATTTTCCAAGCATGTGTACACAAGTCCGTCAGACAAAAGTTCAAAGTAAAAACACGCATTTGGGCAAGTTACCGCAACACCATTATCCCATGGTTTTTAAGATCAAAGATACAACAATTTTGCATTGTATTTTTTTAAATGTAACTGCCTATTCCCAAACTGTCATTTGAATTAAAACACATAGCAAAGTATTATTCTCCATAATTGTTTTATTGTGCATTAAAAAAAGAAAACAAATAAAATTAGACATGCTATCTGCCAATAGAAATAAACCAAAAAGTGCATTCTATGCATCCAAAATAAATATAGAAAATATAACAAATCAAATCATTATTCAACCAAAAAATAAAATAAAAGCTTAATGCATGTGTCCTGCTTAATGTGGATTATTGAAAAAAGGGGGAGAAATAGATATGGCGCTATACCATTTCTGGCTTAAACTGAATAAATAAATAAATATAATTTGCATAGATTTTTCAGCGTGCTGGCAATTAATAAAAATAGTAAAAATGGAGGATAGGAATAAAAAATATAGAATATAAAAGTGAAATTGCTTATCAATAAACCATAGAAAATATATGAACTATAATTAACTGTTCAAACATACTGTTCGTTAAATTCAAATATTAAAGTGCAAGTGCCAGTGAAAATACATGTGCCAATATTTAAATCCACAAAAACAAAAACAAAATATTATATCTCCATATGTGCGTATAATGGATATCATATGATAAAAAGTCAGTGAAAACAAAAAAGTAAAAGTAAAAATAAAAATAAAAATGTGTGTCTCTAGAACACAGGTGAGCGAAAAATTATAGTAATTACACTGGAATTGATGTGATAAAAAACTTGATATAAAAAAAGTGGAAATATAAAACTTAATATGAACAGATTGGTATAAAGATTAGTGACAAAATATGTTGATGAAATAGATAGAAAATGTATATATATGAAAAAATATAAAAATAGATATAAAAATGAAAAAATAAATAAATAAATAAATAAATAAAAATAAAAATAAAAATAACAATAAAAATAAAAATGAAAATAGTGAAAAAGTCTTCTGTGAGTGGGGGAGGGGTGGAGGGGGTGACTTCCGCTGTTGCTCCCGGTGCCCAGTGACCACTTATGTAATATGCTCTCACCAGAGGAATGACCCCGTCCGGGGTGGATCAGCCTTCACAATATAAGCCACTGTGTCGCTCTCTGGCTTGCCTCTGCTGTGGTGCTGGGAGTCCCTCGTTCCTCCGTGGGTGTAGTATGTCACGTTATATATAATAAGGAAGAGGCATATCCATGGTGTGATACCGTTTAAAATGTAAATTTTATTCCAATAAACTAAAACTACTTACAAGCGATCAAAATGCAGTTTCGTTTGTTTATGCTGTATCGTTTTAAATGTCCCGCTCATTTAAAACGATACAGCATAAACAAAAGAAACTGCATTTTGATCGCTTGTAAGTAGTTTTAGTTTATTGGAATAAAATTTACATTTTAAACGGTATCACACCATGGATATGCCTCTTCCTTATTATATATAACGTGACATACTACACCCACGGAGGAACGAGGGACTCCCAGCACCACAGCAGAGGCAAGCCAGAGAGCGACACAGTGGCTTATATTGTGAAGGCTGATCCACCCCGGACGGGGTCATTCCTCTGGTGAGAGCATATTACATAAGTGGTCACTGGGCACCGGGAGCAACAGCGGAAGTCACCCCCTCCACCCCTCCCCCACTCACAGAAGACTTTTTCACTAATTTCATTTTTATTTTTATTGTTATTTTTATTTTAATTTTATATTTTATTTTTTTTCATTTTTATATCTATTTTTATATTTTTCATATATATACATTTTCTATCTTTCATCAACATATTTTGTCACTAATCTTTATACCAATCTGTTCATATTAAGTTTTATATTTCCACTTTTTTTATATCAAGTTTTTTATCACATCAATTCCGGTGTAATTACTATAATTTTTCGCTCACCTGTGTTCTAGAGACACACATTTTTATTTTTATTTTTATTTTTACTTTTACTTTTTTGTTTTCACTGACTTTTTATCATATGATATCCATTATACGCACATATGGAGATATAATATTTTGTTTTTGTTTTTGTGGATTTAAATATTGGCACATGTATTTTCACTGGCACTTGCACTTTAATATTTGAATTTAAGGAACAGTATGTTTGAACAGTTAATTATGGTTCATATATTTTCTATGGTTTATTGATAAGCAATTTCACTTTTATATGGTTTATTGAACAGTTAATTATGGTTCATATATTTTCTATGGTTTATTGATAAGCAATTTCACTTTTATATTCTATATTTTTTATTCCTATCCTCTATTTTTACTATTTTTATTAATTGCCAGCACGCTGAAAAATCTATGCAAATTAGATTTATTTATTTATTCAGTTTAAGCCAGAAATGGTATAGCGCCATATCTATTTCTCCCCCTTTTTTCATTCCACTGTTCCACCCAAATTGGGTGGAAATCAATAGAGACCGCTCTTACCAGAATCACATTTTATTTGGCTAATTGCTCCATAGCGCAACCTACCCCCCTTTTTTGCCCCTACTAATGTGGATTATTCTCCTGGAGCTCCCGCAGCAAAGGCATAATTGCTCACGATTAATAAAGCAACCAATTTTTAGTCCAAGAACTCCTCCTCCTCCTGTTCCTGGGTTGGACTTGGGTCAAAGCAATAACTCCAAGGCCAATAATAAGTAACACGTTATCTCCTCCGATTCCGCAACATGTCTGGTTGACCAACGGCTGTTCAGAAACAAACTAAAAAGTGGTAAATGAAAAGCACGAAATGAAAAGCATGAAATGAAAAGCATGAATCAACACTCACCAAACTTCTACTAACACAAAATTAGCAGAAGGAGCCCAAAGGGTGGCACTAAAGAGCTGAAAAACCACGTAGTATGTCACTACGTTCATATTTGTTGGCCGATAATTCCTTGCCATTTGTATGCAAGACAAAATCCAGGCACACGCCTTCGGACACAAGTCCGAGGTTTTATCTGTGGAAAATCCGATCGTGTGTACGAGGCTTAAATCTTAGAAATGTATGATACAGAGATACAAATGCTTTGGCAAATAGACAGATCATAATATATATATATATATATATATATATATATATATATATATATATAGCTATAGATATAGATATAGTTATACATTAGGGCTGTGGAAATTAAAAATTAATTACTCGATTAATCGATTAATTTTTGTTGATCGATCAAAATTCTTTTAATCGGTACTCACCTCTCCGCCGGCTTCCGGGTCTTCAGGGAGTTCCGTCGGAGATACGGTGACGTCACAGACATCAACGTCACCAGACTCCTCCCCCCTTCCCCAAGTGCCTCCGTCTGCTAACGAAGGGAGGGGGGAGGAGTCCGGTGACGTTGATGTTCTGATTGAACATAACGCATACAGGGGGAGGAGCTATGCATGACGTCACCCGCTGCTGCCCTATGGAACTAACACGATTGTTGGCTTTACATGCTGTGTTTTTCTCATCTTTATGTGAGTAGTTGGTGTTTGAACACAAAAATGAAATCTTATACTAAAACGGTGACCTGGCGTCCTTGCTGAGATCTAAGGAGACTTGAGAGAAGTTTATGGTCTGTGTTAACCCTTTTGATACCGGCTTGTATGACCACCTGTTTGCACAGGGGTCCATGCCATAAGGTGATTAATTAGACCGGAGGTGGAGGGATTGTCACGCTACAGTGGAAAAAAAATTACTTACGTCAGTGCTACAGTTTGAATTTAAAACGTATTTGTGTGAACTGTGAAGTCAAGTCATGGATTGTGGAAACTAACTAGTGTCGGGTGATTGTATATAGTGTATACCACATTTACCACTAACTAATGCAGAGCTGCAATGCAAGGAGATCAGCTAAAAGTAGTTGGATCTGTATGTGTGTTATAATTAATCAAAATGAGTCGATTAAAAAAAATTGATTAATCGAACACGAAAATTGTAATCAATAACAGCCCTAATATATATACTGTATACATACAACATTCCATTTGTGTATTTAGCTGCTTGCCTGCAGTTCAGCTTGAATACGGAAGGCAATACTATATTTCCATCACATGTTTTTTTGTTTTTATCTCTATATGTACATATGCCAAGATTTTTTTTTTTTTTTGCTTTTGCAGCTGCTGCTTGGCACTGAGCGCTGCCATACAGTTTACTTCTAACCAGAATGTCCTTCCCCGTGTCCTTCTCCCGCTCTCTTGCTTTCAATGGTAGTCACATTAACCAAGCACCCATAATGAAATTCCCTTTCAATTAACATTTTTTTTTTTTTTAGTATGGACAAAGTGTCCCTTTAATTAAAAAGTTACTTGTAAGCATCCTTTGAAAAGATTGTATTAAAAATGCTTAACACTAAAGAGGTGCATTGCCTTTAGCTGACAATACAATTTACCATCCATTTCAGGTAATTGACTTTGTGGAAGTGACCCAGTAATTTGCAAAACACTAAACCAGCCGGCAGTAGATCACCGAAAATGAAGCAAGCCTTTTCTCGAAATAATTCTCAGGTAGTCCTCCTGGGGTTCTGCGCATAATAGATTGTTAAGTCAAACAAACCCAATAAGAATTGAACCGCGAGCACATGGTAAGCGATACGAACACTGAACTGCTAGGTAACAGAGATCAATAAAGGTTGAATCATTACTGAGTGTTCCGTAGATGGTAAACACGGGGGATAATCCATAAATTTCAACACTTTTGGGCCAATTTAAAGGGCCAGATCATACAAAGCTGAACAAACTAGTTTCCAGTGTACTGAAGTTTAAACAGTACTCACAGACACACATGCCAGGCACTATAGCCTGGTCCTGATGATTTAGGCCCCATACTCACTGGGTTTTTCATTTTGGTGCATGGGGCTCCAACACAGCCCTGCTGCCGTCAGCCTGTCAAACTATATGAGCAGCTCACAGCTGCTGTGACTGGGCAGGACTTGGCAGGGCACTCAAGTGGTACATGTGTTTAGGGCAGCATGTATTTTTAGTATGAGCACCTCTTTAGGCCCCGTGGGGGAAATGCATGCTTACTAACTGACTTTTATCACCATTTGTGTGGGTTGATGCCATCTCAATGCTGGAGGCCAAACTGCTCACCAGGCCCCACACACAGAAGGATCACAGAAGGATCTTATTACTTGCCAGTGACTCCTGTCCCGGCACCAACTATAATTCGTTCCAAGAGAAATAGTGCAGAACACCAATCCATGACAGTGTACACCTAGCCATGCCCAACCAAGGAAAAAAGTAGAGCCCCCCCCCCCCCCCCCCACTAATTCACAGGGTCCTGTAATTACATGATTCCAGACCCAATCTGTAGGAGATTTCTCTACCTCAGTTGGCCATAGGATTGGGCATTCCATAGGGCATCATTCTACTTGGGCAGACCTGGTAAGAGGGCCATCACTAGGACTGGATACAGCGTCACCGAGACTCTAAATTCTGTTAGCCTTTGGTAGGGATTGTGCTACATGAACTACTTGACCTTACACCTGGGGTGATCTAAAGGAGACTTCACAGGCTCTGTACCCCAAGATGTAGATGTACTACCCACACACATTATACCCCTTGCTATCTGCAACACCCTATGGGATATCCTGCTGAGGCCTGAATTTTGTCCAGATTTGTGACATGTTGGATAACAGTCTGCATACCTACTGCTTCTTTGATGTTAAAGCTATTACGTTGAGCCTCTACATAGTTACATAGTTACATAGTTACATAGTTAGTCAGGTTGAAAAAAGACACAAGTCCATCCAGTTCAATCTTAAAATAATATGATAGTCTATCTTAGTACTTACCCTAAGCTCCTGAGGATGTGCTCTGGCACGAAACATGTAAAACTCCAATCTGCTTCATCAAACATACACCAAGCCGCCCAGATAGTGACGGCTGTAACCTTCCCGGCGCATTGAATATGGCTACGATGCGGCCTTATCGGTGGTTTTGTTGACGATTTTGCTTGATTTGGGGTAGTATTTTATCGTGTGAATTGTCATTTACACCACAATGCTTTTAACAAAATTATAGTAAAAGTTATATTTTTTATAACAAATAATTGTGCACTCTGGTGCCCATAAAGTCCATAAGGGTTCACCAACAAAAATTAGGACAGTAGAGTCCGTCTCTTACTGCAAAATCTCCATCACTGGCCACCACCGCTCCCATTCCCACACTGCATGCTTCTACTTCTTGACACAACCTCAATTGTGCAAAATACTGTGCATTAATGGGCATGCAGTAATGCACCACGATGTATTTGTACAGTATACATGAGCCCCTATAATTTGAAAGGGGTGCCATGTGCATTTGAATCTGCAAACTTCCCCCAGGAAAAATGCTAAGCTTATACTCTTCAAAGAACTACATTATATGTTAGCGCTATATATCAAAGTTCAACTCATGACCACTGTTTTCCTTGTAAGGTTCATGAAAATATAATGTACTTATGTATAAATATTAATAATTTGTGATAAGGGATCAACGTAAAATCCCCGATCTTTTATTTACTGAAAATGCTTCACTTATTGTTTGATGCTCCTTTGTGGAGAAAAAGTCATCAATAATTCATGGGAAAAACTGCAGACTGATAAAAAATATGGCAAATTTTGTTAGCTACACAGTATATGCTCGACATGAAATATTAATGGAGTTTTAAGATAAAGGAGTTCATTACCAGAGTTTTGAATGTCTGCCTAACGTTTTATCCTAAATGTAAAAAAAACAAACGATAATTAATTGTAAAATTAACTATATTTTAACTCTAAGCCCTTGTACACACGATCTGAAATTCCGACCACAAAATCCGTCTGATTTTTTCCGAACGGATTTTGTCCGAAACTGGTGTTGCATACACGCGGTCGGACAAAGTTTTCGGAAAATCCGATCGTTCGGGAACGTGATGGCATTCGTTTGTTCCGACGGGACCACGTTCAGCCTAGTAGCCAATAGTTTTGTTCTCGTACTTTGATCTGAGCATGCGTGGCACTTTGTCCAATCGGAATTCTCTAGAAATGATCGGACAAAGTCCGATCGGATCATGTTGTCGGAAAATTTTATATCCAGCTCTCAACCTTTGTTGGTCGGACATTCCAACGGAAAAAGTCAGATGGAGCCCACACACGGTCGGATTATCCAACAACACGGTCCCATCAGACATTTTCTGTCGGAATGTCCGACAAACTTTCTTAGGATAAGTGTATGCACTGCAAAGATTACACAAGATGTCATTTCAGATTCTTACATGCTTTTGCAGATGTTGACAGGTCACTGCAGTAGCTTCTAAAGCCCAACTTCAGGAATTAGACAAGTCTACACTTGTAGTTGGGTTAACTGTTTGTTCACAGTCTAGGGGAGCAGGAACAATGAGTAATACTTACCTTCAGTGGTGGATGGTCCATAAGGGGTGCAGGGGCACAGGGGAGCCGCATCTCCTAATCTCCATGCAGGGCGCCAGTCGCATACATTTCTACAAGGTTTTATTTTTTGAAGCACATGATTAGAGCCTGAGGCTCTGATTGTCTTAAAAAAGGTTGGGCTCACCCACTTGTGACATTAGCAAATCAAAACTCGCTATTGTCTTCCTGCTTCTTTTCCTGGCCAATCCTGACCCGAGACCAGATTGGCCAGTAATAGAAGCAATTGGAGGAGAAGCTGGATAGACCTGGATAGGGTAAGTGCGGGGCAGGCTAGCGGGGGGGGCGATCAATCTAACGGGTAGGCAGGGGGCCTGGGGGGTTTGTTTTCCGCCCCCCTCAAAAAATGGAGCACCAGCTGCCACTGCTTACCATATTCCATTCTCCTGTGGTTGGAACAGTCCCGTGAAGCCTCCCCCTATGGCACGCCCAGTCACTTTGTCTCCTTTGCCTCCATTGCTAACAGTGCAGGAGTTGTCAGCCCCGCATTGTACCTAATAACTCCAAAGGACCTCCAATAGCCTGGAAAACTGGAGGCAGAGGAGGAGAGCTCTTAGACAAGGGTAAAGTAAGCATTTTCATCTCCCAGTAGGCTTAGGCCAGCCATAGACGGAGCAAATTAATTTCTTTCCTGCAACCCAAATTGCTTGATTTTCTCATCAACACAGTAAGTGCTGATGGGGGAATCCCTCCCATGGAGCCATTGTGTTCTAGAGAACACAGCAATTATTGCTAGCTGCTATTACAGCCACCAGCAATAATCGCATGTAAAATCCGAGAGGCTGGTTGTACCCAAGTTGATCGATCAATCAACTTTGGTACATTCAGTCTGCCCATCTTGTTGAACTGGCTGAGATTCGAACCATCCACGGTTGGCTTTGATGAGGATCTAACCTACTGCAAAGGAAGAATTTTGTCCTGTTGTCCATTCAAGGCTAGTTGTCCATTCAAGGCTAGTTAGCCACCCAAGTACCTATAGATCCATTATGAGAGGAAGAAGAGAAAGTTACATGCTCCCTCACAGCACTGGTGATGGGTAGGCTACCCAAGTCCATTTATCATTTTGTCTTGAATTGGCTCAGTTTAACTCCCTGTGAATCCCCCAAATGTTTAATTTATTTTATTGGTGGAAATGGAGAAGTACAATTAATTTAGAAATCAACTAGTGTTGCAATTACTTTAATTATGACACTCAAGAACTAAGTGTCAATTAATGCAACTCCTTAAATTTGTAATGACTTTTTTGGCTCGTAGCTGATGCTATACAATATTAGAGTAGAGGCACTCACTCAAACATGTGGAAGGAATGTTCATATAATAGTAGATGTGGCTAGTAAATTCATGATTGGAAGAAAAGCTCAATACATGAAACAAAAGCAGGGTAAGCCTTTAAATCCCCACTGGCATTTTGGAAAAAGTTATGAGGATAGGTGGGAGATATAGCAGGTCTATTAGAGACATAGAAGCTAGTATTGACTAGGACCTCCCAAAACAAGAACTTCAGTGCATGACCAACATGGAGACAACATGATAAAAAGATCTCAATAACTCGATGTTCACCACTGAAGTTCCTGACTGTGCCCTTCCTCACTTTAGGTAGACTCTTTTGTGATCAGCAGTGGCTGGAATTGGGAACACCAGTCGAAAAGAATCCCCCACGAGAGTCCCAAAGACTCTTTTGTGAATAGCAGTAGCAGGTACTGTAGGTGGGGCTGGAAACAGCAGTACAAAATCCCTTCACCAAAATCCCAGAGAGGCAAAACTATGCTAGGTGATTGAAGTTAGCTTAACAAATAACTGACCATTACAGGTGGAATGGACCTTTCACATTATATTACAGAGAAGATGGAAAATAAATTTTGCTAATTGTATATACATAATAATGGTACATTTTACACAGCTTGATCCATTATCGAGATTGGTGCATCCGGCAATCAGCAAATGATTAATTTCACAAATGCCTATTTGCTTCTAATGAAAGCCGGGCTTTATAAATAGAGTAAGCGCCATACAGAAAGGTGTAATTACGAAGCTTAAAAGGTATAATATCCCAGCAGACAAAACAAATGACAGCTTTGTTTCAAATTGCACATGCTTCATACTTCCGAATTTCACCTTTGTTATTAGGCTCAGCGTGAACTTCCAACATGAAACGCACCGGAGTGTGGACAAACAGAATTGAATCTACAATTCAACTTAATTAAAGCATTACATCAACGTGCCTTAACTAAGTTCGCTCTTGTATTATTGCAACATAAAAAATCCACAGTTCGCAAAGTTCCATGCCTATCACTTGAACTGAATTAAGTGGAAGCTTAAAGTGAACCTGCACTCATGCCTATGACAGGCATGTACTCTGAGGGGTGTCAACAACAATAAACCCACAATGTCGGTGGAGAAAAACATTGGGGACGGCGCTGGAGAGTAAAATGGGTGAGATTTGCAACAAAAATTAAATAAAAAATTAAGGGGAGGCAGGTTAAAAAGAATAAAGTTGGACATTAGCTTTACATTTCTAAAAGTATAAGTCCCGCTATACTTTGATTGGTATTACCTTCATAAGTCACAAAGATACTCTTTTGTGTGCCTAGCTAGCCAATAGTTTGGATTTGCAGATATTCACTCTTCATTCATTATAAAACTTTTAAACTGTTTCATTACCCTCAGTTGGAATGATCCCCAAAATTGAGCTGCTGGGTTACCTTTACTTTCAAGCTTCTGGCTAATGGGGCATTTAAATACTCTTGTCAAGGCGCCCATCCTGTTTTAACCCAACCAGCACAGAAGAACTCTTGAAATGCAATTTTGGCCTCAGAGAACCCCCACTAATAAGTACTAATATCTACAGCTTATAGTTAATTTGTATAATGGCCAGTAGGGAAAAATGTCCCTTGCATTATTGATCAGTGAGAAAAAACACTCCTTACATTGGTGGTCAGTGAGAAGAATGTTTCTTACAATGGAAGACAATGGGTAGAATGCTCCTTACAATGGTGGACAATGGGTAGAATGCTCTTTACATTGGTGGTCAATGGGTAGAATGCTCCTTACATTGGTGGTCAATGGGTAGAATGCCCCTTACATTAGTGGTCAGTGGGGGGAATGCCTCTTTACATTGGTGGTCAGTAGGAACAACACCCCTTACTTTGGTCGTTAATGAGTAGAAAACTCCTTACACTGGTGATCTGTGGGTACTATACCCCTTACGTTGGTAGACGTTGAGTAGAATGCCCCTTGCACTGGTGGTCAGTGGGTAGAATGCTCCTTACATTGGTGATCAGTGGGAAGGGTGTTCCTTACATTGAAGATCAGTGAGAAGAAAGTTCCTTACATTGGTGATTAGCGAGAAGAATGCTTCTTACATTGGTGGTCATTGGGTAGAATGGTCATTACTTTGGTGATCAATAGGAAGAATGCCCCTACAATGGTGGTCAGTGGGTAGAGTGTCCTTTACTTTTGGTGGCCAGTGGGTAGAATGCTCCTTACATTGAAGATCAGTGAGAAGAATGTTCCTAACATTGAAGATCAGTGAGAAGAAAGTTCCTTACATTGGTGATTAGCGAGAAGAATGCTTCTTACATTGGTGGTCATTGGGTAGAATAGTCATTACTTTGGTGATCAATAGGAAGAATGCCCCTACAATGGTGGTCAGTGGGTAGAGTGTCCTTTACTTTTGGTGTCCAGTGGGTAGAATGCTCCTTACATTGAAGATCAGTGAGAAGAATGTTCCTTACATTGAAGATCAGTGAGAAGAATGTTCCTTACATTGGTGATTAGCGAGAAGAATGCTTCTTACATTGGTGGTCATTGGGTAGAATAGTCATTACTTTGGTGATCAATAGGAAGAATGCCCCTACAATGGTGGTCAGTGGGTAGAGTGTCCTTTACTTTTGGTGGCCAGTGGGTAGAATGCTCCTTACATTGAAGATCAGTGAGAAGAATGTTCCTTACATTGGTGATTAGTAAGAAGAATTCTTCTTACATTGGTGGTCATTGGGTAGAATGGTCATTACTTTGGTGATCAATAGGAAGAATGCCCCTTACATTGGTGATCAGTGGGTAGAGTGTCCTTTACTTTTGGTGGCCATTGGGTAGAATGCTCCTTTCATTTGTATCAGTTGCATGAATCCCCCTCTTGCATATAGCTTAAAAGATCATTGGTTACTAATTCAAGAGGCAGAAATTGCTCATTGCTCAAGGAACCGCTAGCAACCTCTGGAAGAACCCTAGTTAAGAAAGGCTGTTTTAACCACTCTCAGACCTTTAACAATGCTCCTAGGCCTATTTTCAACACCCTGCTGATTTTTTTACCATGTCCCTGTTGCCAGCAAATTCAAGAATTTGTTCTTGATAACAGGAGAGGCTATTGTGGAAGTTTTAATGAGAAATGCAATGTAACACCATTCTTGTTATATCGTATTTTCTCTGTTTTATTCACACGCAGATTAAAAGGTAGGCCCTTGATCTATGACATCAATCCAACCAACGTTAGAATTAAAAAAAGAACATTTTTACAATAAAATGTATTCCTATGTAACCTCTTATTATTATTATTTAGCTAACTCTTCCCTAATAATCTCTTTCCTCCATTTCTTTCCTTAGTTATTATTTTTCTGTTGATTTTTTAAAATTTCTATTTTTACCATTATTATTTAAAGCTTTACTTTTATTTATTTTGTTAGTTTTTTTTAATGTAGCATTAGAAAAAATGTGCACATTTGAAAAAGAAAAACACTTTTAATTAATCTAAAAATGCATCATCCAAACGTTGTACTTTTATGCCACGTACACACGACCGGACTTTCCGGCAGACTAGGTCCAACAGAATCAGTCTGTCGGACAATCTGATCGTGTGTGGGCTAATCGGATCATTTTTCACATAAAAAAATCAGACGGACCTAGAAATAGAGCACGTTTCAAATCTGTCCGATGGACTCAATTCCTACCGGGAAAACCGTTCGTCTGTATGCTGGTCCAACGGACCAAATACGACGCAAGGGAAGCTATTGGATACTGGCTATTGAACTTTCTTTTTTAGCCCCGTCTTGCGTCATCACGTTCAAAATGAACGGACTTTAGAACGGCCTTAGTCCGTTCGTGTGTGGCCATGTCCGTTCTGAAGGTCCGTCGTAAATCCGCCGAAAGTCCGTCGGGAAGACCGTCGGACCTAGTCTGCCGGAAAGTCTGGTCATGTGTATGCGGCATTAGTGTCATTATAATGTAGGATAAACTAAAAAATAAAATAAACATTTTTACAGTAGCATGAATTTTAGTAGAAAAAATAATTTTACATTTTTAAATATAGCTTTTTTTTCTGTAGATTATATAGAAAAAAAAATGTTTTATTTTTTTTTCTTTTCTTTACAAAAAAAAGTCTTCTTTGTCCTAAAAAAACAACAACTATATATTACTTAGTTATCTGTGTCCTGCTCCATAAAGGGGTGTACATGTGCCAGGCCTAGAACCAGCTTTGTGCTGTCCTACAATGTGTTGGGTTCCCCTGCCAACATCCAATTCAACCGGTGCCATAAATTCTCACTCTACAGATTGGAAAGGAGTTCAAGTAACATACTTAAGTAGATTATCCTCTGCTATTGGGAAAAAATAGTATGAATGGCAAAAAGCCATGAGCCCACGTAATAAAGTGATTCAAGAAACGTTATTTACTTAGGAAAACCATGGTGGAGTCACCAGTTGTTTGCGTAGCAATGTTCTCCTCTTACATATGGATTCATCGTTGAGGTCACCACCGACATATGGCGCTCACGATGGTCTCTCAGATGGTATATGACGTTTTGTGTGTTTGTTACATGTATAGGAACAGCTTTCTGTGTGGGTTTCAACGCTTGGCAAGACTTAACATGCAACTATTAATTTCTTGAAAAAGAGAATGATACCAACATAGCGATCTGTGACTGCATAGCCTTGTGTAGTGATTGGCAATGTGGCCTTACAATACTGAAGGTAAATCTAAACTCAACTAAAGGAAATCTCATATAATCTTTAACCATTTAGCCCGGGTTCACACTGATGCGAATTTACAGCGGGTTTGAAGCGATTAGGAACACACAGATTTGCAGGCCAGGTAATAAAGGATAGTATTCCACAGCTTTGGTTCATCTATCCGTTGCGAATTTGGTGCGAGAAAAAAAAAAGGTCCTGTGCACGTTGACTGCGGGTGCAATGTGAATTTCTATGGTGCAGTCCAATGTACACCAACAATATTGCGCAAAAGAAAAATTGAAAAAGAATAATGGAAAAAATATATATATAAGGAAATGTATATGATGAGCAGCCAGCACGCTAAAACTAGGGATTTTTTAGCTGGACAATAGATCAAAAATGTAGTGCGAGCGCTCAATCTATATACGTATTCTTATAGTGCTACAAAAATGATATGTGCACAAATGTATATATAAAATTGCCCAAAGAAAAAAGAGTGAATACACTGTAATAAAGGTACAAAATATAAGAATATATACAGTGACTTATATATAACAAAAAATAGTGATTAATAGGATATTATATCCCAAAAAGAGAAAACAGTGACTGTGGATATCAAAAAAATATAATCACAGTGATGAAGTCCGTAAATGGATATATAGTCCAAAAAACAATCATGCAAAGTGCCAATAACAGCCAGGATTCTGTGATAATGTGACCGAAGAAGACAATGTTTCACCATGTGACGATCCCACCACCGTATAGGGTGCAGGCTTACCGGATCTGTATGACCCTAGCAGACATACGCCTCAGGGGTCAATCAAAGCTTGTGATCCCAACAAAAATGGTCTCAAGGATTAGATGTGTCAGTCATGGTATATACGATCCCAACAGATCCCCACGGATGGCTAGATGAAGTCAATATTCCTCATGTACATGTACAAATCCAACAACGACTCATAGGCAGGCATAGAAGATGAGAAGACAAAGCCAACATGGCATAATAACGTTTTTTAAAAAGCTTTAATAAAAAAAAATGTTTTGCTAAAACTCACATTTCCAAGAAAGATAATCAAGCGTGTCAAAGAGATAAAAATGGCAGTAGCGGAGTCCTCCCGACGCGTTTCGACCCACCGGTCATCATCACCCCAGATGATGACCGGTGGGTCGAAACGCGTCGGGAGGACTCCGCTACTGCCATTTTTATCTCTTTGACACGCTTGATTATCTTTCTTGGAAATGTGAGTTTTAGCAAAAAAATTTTTTTTATTAAAGCTTTTTAAAAAACGTTATTATGCCATGTTGGCTTTGTCTTCTCATCTTCTATGCCTGCCTATGAGTCGTTGTTGGATTTGTACATGTACATGAGGAATATTGACTTCATCTAGCCATCCGTGGGGATCTGTTGGGATCGTATATACCATGACTGACACATCTAATCCTTGAGACCATTTTTGTTGGGATCACAAGCTTTGATTGACCCCTGAGGCGTATGTCTGCTAGGGTCATACAGATCCGGTAAGCCTGCACCCTATACGGTGGTGGGATCGTCACATGGTGAAACATTGTCTTCTTCGGTCACATTATCACAGAATCCTGGCTGTTATTGGCACTTTGCATGATTGTTTTTTGGACTATATATCCATTTACGGACTTCATCACTGTGATTATATTTTTTTGATATCCACAGTCACTGTTTTCTCTTTTTGGGATATAATATCCTATTAATCACTATTTTTTGTTATATATAAGTCACTGTATATATTCTTATATTTTGTACCTTTATTACAGTGTATTCACTCTTTTTTCTTTGGGCAATTTTATATATACATTTGTGCACATATCATTTTTGTAGCACTATAAGAATACGTATATAGATTGAGCGCTCGCACTACATTTTTGATCTATGGTGCAGTCCACCAAGAAATTTTTATTGTATTATTTTTGTAACAATTATTTTGATGTCTGTGCTATAATTTATTATTGTTGTCTCATATTCTCTAATAAATATTATTCTTTTAATATTTTCTTTATATTATTGGGTACCGTAACAGACTAATAGTCCAACGCTCTTTGGGTGATTAAGGGCCAATATACATTTGGAGTAGCCCTTGTCTTATTATGCAATTTTTAGGATGATGGTACCAAACTTCTAATCCATTTTTGAGGCAAAACCATCTACTTTGGCGCAGTGCGAATTTTATCTTCATAGGCTTCAACTGAACTTGCAGTAAACTCGCAGAACATAGTTCAGATCTCTGCGAATTGTTCACTGTTTGCCTCCTGAAATTTGCGGTAAAATCGCAGTAAATTCACACCTGTCCACCTCAAAATGCAAGGCAAATTTGCACCTCACACAGGACAAAAAAACGGATCAAGTTCGCAGTACATCACTCCAAAAACTGTTTTTATTCTTGTTCAGACCCTTCCTGTTATAGGAGGACAACTGTCTCGCCAGCTGTGCTCCTGTGTTATCCCCCTGTCAAATGCACCCCTGGTGGAAATTACAATTGATTCTGCAAATACATATTGCACAGCACAGTCCACCATTATTATTATTATTTAGGGAACTTATATAACACCATCAATTTACACAATTGCTTTATATATACACATTCACATCAGTCCCTAACCTCAAGGAGCTTAGAATCTAAAGTCCCTAACTCACATTCATATACTGGGGCCAATTTAGGCAGAAGCCAATTAACCTACCAGCATGCCCTTGGGAGGAAACCCACACACACAGAACATGCAAACTCCAGGCAGGTAGTGTCATGGTTGGGATTCGAACCAGCAACCCTTTTTACTGCTAGGTGGGAGTGCTAACCACTACACTACTGTGCTGCCAATTGTCAGGACTGGAGCTAAGTCCAGAGCAATGTTGTGCAGCCGATGCTGGAGTATGTAGACAGGAAGTGGCTAAAAGAAGGCGGAAAAGATCAGAAACACTGAAATGGGGGAAAAAAAAGGTGAAATATGTGTTTTATGAAAAAAAGCCAATTGTTTATGATTGATTGGGTTGGATTTACTAAAGGCAAACTTTGTATAGTGGACTGTGTTGAATATTCACTGGGTACATGCTTGTTCAAGTGTAATGACTCACTGGGTAGTAGTGAAATAAACACGAGGAAACCAAGACAAGTGCCTGCACCATTAAAAATAAGTCTACAGTCGAACTGTAGAACTCTACAGAGTTCTAATTTTTCTTTGCAATGACAACGTTATTGTTGACCGTTATTTTGGTTTGAGAGCTGAAGTAGCTAAAGAGAGACTGACAAAGACATGATACAGAAGTGGAGTCCCCTGTCCCCTAACTGGACTGACAGTTCCTACCTGTGTAGCACTTGTTTCCACATCACAGGATATTGTCTAGTACAGTGATGGCGAACCTTGGCACCCCAGGTGTTTTGGAACTACATTTCCCATGATGCTCGGCTACACTGCAGAGTGCATGAGCATCATGGGAAATGTAGTTCCAAAACATCTGGAGTGCCAAGGTTCGCCATCACTGGTCTAGTATGTGAGTGACAGGTTCTCCTTAAAGCATAAAATTGTAAGTGGCATCATTTCCAATTATCTACGACCAACTTGCGTTATGGATATACAGTTAGGAAGGGTCAAATTCCGGAGATGTTGCGGAGGTGAAGACGGCAGGATTTAGACAGCGATTGGATGTGGGGGCTGAAGGAGAGGTCAGAGTCAAGGATTACACCAAGCACCCTGGCATGTGCGGAGGGACCAATGGTTGGGCTGTTGATCTTAATGGTAAAGTCATGGGGAGGGGAACCGGGAAGGAGAAAATATTACAAGCTCAGTTTTAGAAAGATTGAGTTTGAGAAAGTGGTGTGACATCCATACCAATATGTCATTCGGTAAGTTGGAAATCTGTGAGGAGATTGAGGGGGTGAGTTGAGGAGTGGAGAGGTAGATCTGGGTGTCATCGGTGTAGAGGTGGTATTGGAAGCCATGGGAAGTTATCAACTGGCCCAGGGGAGAGGTATAGAGTGAGAATAGGAGGGGCTCAAGGACGGAGCCTTGGGGTACCCAAACAGAGAGAGGCAGAGGAGCAGAGGAGATGGAGTTGTAAGTGACACTGAAAGTGGGCTGAGATAGGTAGGAGGAGAGCCAGGATAAAGAAGAATCACAGAGGCCAAGGGTGTGTAGTTTGCTGTGGAGGAGCACGTGGTCAATTGTGTCAAAGGCAGCAGAGAGGTCTTAGCCCTTGTACACACGGTCAGACATTCCGACAACAAAATCCATCGGATTTTGCCCGAAACTGGTGTTGCATACACAAGGTCGAACAAAGTTGTCGGAAAATCCGATCGTTCGGAACATGGTGACGTAATTTCGTTACGATGGGACTACGTTCAGGCTAGTAGCCAATAGCTTTGGTCTCGGAATGTGATCTGAGCATGCGTGGAACTTTGTCCGATCGGACAAAGTCCCATCGGATCATGTTGTCGGAAAATTTTATAGCCAAGCTCTCAAACTTTGTCCGTTGGATATTCCGACGGAAACAGTCCGATGGAGCCCACACACGGTCGGATTATCCAACAACGCGTTCCGATCGGACATTTTCCGTCTGAATATGCGACTGTGTGTACAAGGGCTTAGCGTATGAGTATGGAGTAATGGCCATTGGTTAGCAGTCAGTAGCTCATTGGTGAGTTTTAGTTAGGGCAGTTTCAGTGGTTTATGATTCATTGGGTTGGATTTACTAAAAGCATAAAAATCAAAAAAGTGCAGGTTCTGGGGTAATCTCTATATAACAGCCAACATTCCAATTTTAGATATAATCAGAAATTTCCCCTCAAAAAGGCAGGACTTTATAGGCATGAACTGTGAGTCATACAATTTTTGTAAAAGAGTATAAAGTATTTTTATTACACAATGAATTAAAAAAAAAAGTAAATATTGTACACATTCATATATGTGGAAGGTATTGGTACAAATGGCTTTTTGAGTGTATTCGCAAAATCGCAGCAACACAGGCGCTCAATATATGGATGAAAAAAAGTATATATATCATATGCATTCGGTATGGCCTACGCGTTACGGAGTCTTTATGTACTCCTTTAGGCTGGGTTCACACCATAGCGATGCGGGAACGCCGCAAATCCGCGGCGTTTTCCCGCATCGCATGCCTCCCGCCGGCAGTTCACACTGCCCTATGCGGACTGCTGGGAGTGTCAATGAAATGTTAATGACACCCCCAGATCCGTCCGCATATCACAGTGCGATCTGCACACTCGCACAGGAATCGGATCGCATGGTGTGAACACCCATGCGATCCGATTCTGCTGCGGACCAAAAAAAGGGTCCCGTGCGAGTTTGCGGCGGGAGCGATGCGAATTCAGCCATACTATCTGTATGGCTGAACTCGCATCGCTACAGAGATCGGATGTGATTTGCACTGCAGTGCGGTGCGAATCACATCCGGGTCTCCCACCCGCAGCAGTGTGAACCCAGCCTCAGGGATAATTCGACATGCAGTGTTAACCCCTTCCCTGCCAGTGGCATTTATACAGTAATCAGTGCATATTTATAGCTGTATAAATGTCAATGGTCCCAAAAAAGTGTCAAAAGTGTCCAATCTGTCCGCCGCAATGTCACAGTCCCACTAAAAAGCGCAGATCGCTGCCATTTCTAGTAAAAAAAATAATAATAAAACAAATGCTATAAATCTATCCCCTATTTTGTAGAAACTATAACTTTTGCTCAAACCAATCAATATTGCCAATTGCGATTTTCTTTTTACCAAAAATATGTAGAAGAATACATATTCGCCTAAACTGAGGAAGAAATTATTATTATTTTTTTTTTTTATGGGATATTTATTATAGCAAAAATAAAGAATATTGTTGTTTTTTTCAAAATGTACGCTCTTTTTTTGTTTATAGCGCAAAAAATAAAAACCACAGAGGTGATCAAATACCATCAAAAGAAAGCTCTATTTGTGGGGAAAAAAATTACATAAATTTTGTTTTGGTGCAATGTCGCACGACCGCGCAATTGTCAGTTCCGTCCGATGCAGTGCCGTATCGCAAAAAATGGCCTGGTTATTAACCTCCCTGGCGGTAATCCCGAGTCTGGCTCGGGTTGGGATTTTACCATCATAAACGGTAACCCCAAGCCAGACTCGGGATCTCATCGCTGGATGCAGGGAGGACACAGAAGCGATGTCCTCCGCTCGATTCACACAGTGCCGAATGCCGCCGAGCTCCGTTCCCTGCGACGTTACAGCGCACGGGAGTGGAGATCGGCGCCAAATTCAAAAAAGTTAAAAGACACAAAACACACACAGTACTGCAATCTTACAGATTACAGTGCTGTATTAAAAAATGACACACCCCCTTTGTCCCTAGTGGTCTGTGCAATGCCCTGCATGCACTTTTATATTATAAATACTGTTTTTTCTGCCTGAAATTTGGAGATTGTCCATAGCAACCAGAAAGTGCCCCCTTTTCAGTGTTTTAGGATTTGATTACATTATTAAATAATTTTTATTATTCTTTATTATATTATAAACTTTATCATACCCGGGATGTCTACTAGACTCTGGTTTGAACAGATTTAAGAGAGTTATTCCTAAGAATTACAAGACTACAAAATAAAACGCCAAATTTCCATGCAAAATAATTGTACCGCTTTCAGCACCTAAAACCAGAATGAATCATACCGCCAGGGAGGTTAAGGGGGTAAATCCTTCAGGCCATTAAGTGGTTAAAGTGGATGTAAACCCGATTCATGAAATTTGACCTAGGCACATATATAGTTAGTCAGGTTTAAAAAAGACACAAGTCCATCTAGTTCAGGGATATGCAATTAGCGAACCTCCAGCTGTTGCAGAACTACAAGTCCCATGAGGCATAGCTAGACTCTGACAGCCGCAAGCATGACACCCAGAGGCAGAGGCATGGTGGGACTTGTAGTTTTGCAACAGCTGGAGGTCCTCTAATTGCATAACCCTGATCTAGTTCAACAAAAAACATAAAAATAAAAATAATAATAATATATCTGTAGTGTTTACTCATCTCTCTCCAAAGCCCTAAGTCCCGTGTCTTTCTGCTGTTTCATTCCATGATAAATTCTGACAGGAGATAAAACCAGCCTGAAATTTGTGTTGGGGTGGATGCTATAAATAAATTAGCAGAGCGCTTGTTTTGTCACAGCACAGCTCTGTAAATACGTGCCATTGCTTCAGTTTGTGTCAGTGCGCATGTTTCCCGATGACGTTGGCACATGCACATACAGAAAATATCTCCTAAACAGGCTTAGAAGATATCCGGGGTAGCTACAGGTAAGCCTTATTATAGGCTTACCTGTAGCTACCCCAGATACAGGTAAGCCTTATCATAGGCTTAGCTGTAGCAAAAATTGGTGTCAGAGTTTACAACCACTTTAAATACTGCTTTAGCTGGTGATCCTGCCAGTTTCCAGACTTCCGGTTCTAGGGTAACCATGCTCTTTGATGGGCTTCCTAAGCAGTAGCATGTTGTCACCCTAGGATGCGCTCTACATGTGGACTTCACACTGACGTCAGCCCTACAACACTTATTAGTTAGAGTTCAATGGGACGCAGACGTCATTGGGGAGGGATGGGCACCTGCATGTATGGTAGGGAACTCAAAAGTGGCCGGGGGGGCACTAAGCTGGATTTCAAAATGGTAAGTATTCCATTTTTTTGGTTTAGTACTACCCACCAGCAAGGGGCAGTCTACAATAGGGAAAGACAAGCCATGGTTTTAGTTATGCTTTATGCCTTGAACTTCTCTTTGGTTCATGGCCAATATTTGAAACGTGCCAGATGTCTGAAAATTGTATACAGCATTACAGCTGTAAATAACAGGACTCGTAGCTACAATTTCATCTTTCTTATGCTCGTACAATTGCGGGCAATTAATAAAGGACTGTCGAGCAATGTTTTTCTCCTCCGCCCACACACTATATTTCTCCCCTCGCATACACTACATAAACAACGCTCTATAGCTTTGTGAGCAAAAATACAAGGAGAAAGAAGATATAGAGGGATTGCAAATGCTCGGAACTTCAAATCATTTATTTTCCTTTTGTATAGAACAATACAAAGAATTTAATAAATGTGTTTACAGTGTTTATTATTTTATTTTGTTTTGTTTTTTAGCTTTTTGTTATTGGTACAAATATGGCTTTCTAAAATCCCTGGACCTCTATCACAAATGTCCAAAAGAGGAACTCTCTGTTAGCCATAGTGACCATCGGATCTCTTTGTGAAAAGAATCTCTGGACAACACATACAATGATGCAGGTCAAAAAGAATGGAAAAAGTAGGGAATTCAACTCAATTCACTTTTAAGGGGTTATGTACTAAAGCTGGAGAGTGCAAAATTTGGTGCAGCTATGCATAGTAACCAATCAGCCTCCAGGTTTTGTTTCCAAAGCTTAATTTAAGAAGTTGAAGTTAGAAGCTGATTGGCTACCATGTACAGTTGCACAAGGTTTCTGAGTTCACTAGCTTTAGAAAATCTGCCCCTTATGCCGCGTACACACGACCAGACTTATGTCCGACAGACTTCTGAAGGAGTTCTGCCGGAGTTCTGACAGAGTTCTGAAGGACTTTCCGAATGAACGGACTTGGCCACACACAATCACACCAAACTCCGACGGATTCGAATGTGATGACGTACGACTGGACTCGAATAAGGAAGTTCATAGCCAGTAGCCAATAGCTGCCCTAGCGTCGGTTTTAGTCCGTCGGAATAGCATACACACGAGCGAATTTTTCGGTAGGAACTGGGTCCGGCAGAGTTCTGGTGGAAAAATTTGAAGCATGTTCCATTTCTAAAGTCTGTCAGACTTTTGCGAATCAAAAGTCCGTTGCAGCCCACACACGATCGAATAGTCTGACGGAATCATTCCGACAGACTTTGGATGTTGAAAAGTCCGCTCGTGTGTACGGGGCTTTAGTGTCCATTGCTGTCAGGTTTAGCATTTTTAAAGTGTTTGCAGGTCAGTTCTGGAACACAACACTCTGGGGCAACCTTTCTCACCTTTTTTTTTTTACCCCAGAGGAACCCATAAATATTTCTCAGGTTTTGGGGGGACCCTTGCTAAAACATAACAAACTCATTGGGGTTAGTGGAAAAATGCAACATACATTGGTTGACCACCAATGTAAGTTGCATTTTTCCACTTACCCCAATGAATTTGTGGTGGTCAGAATACCAACCTTATGGACAGCTAAAAAGATTGTTGGTGTCATGCAGCTGGCTCTTCCAAGTGACACTGGCCCAGGAACTATGGAGGCAACACCAAATGGAAGGTCAACCAGCCACAGCTCAAGGAACCCCTAGCAACTTCTGGAGGAACCCTAGGGTTGCACAGAACCCTGGCTGAGAATAGTTGCTCTGGAGTGTATTTATTAAAAAATAGCCATGTAAACTTGTATATAAATTAATTTCTGTATAAATTGGAACAACAAAATTAAATATTATCAAGCTATTTCTTATGTTGGCCGAATGTTTTCTTCATTCCTTGTTTTAAAAGGGCAATTTCATGGCAATTTCCTATGATAGTCACTTTTTTACACCATTTTTTATACAATGAATGAACATGAAATTTCACTGGTTGAAATGCTTTGCAATTTTTTTTTTAAATACACCCCTTCAACTAGGATCAGATTGGCCCGCAGTTTTGCAGAGCTAGATTCAGAGCCAAGCTTTTGTTCATATGACCCGAGTTGGAGAGAGCCTGAAGGAGCACTTTCTCCAGGAATGATATTTCAGCCTCTTATGCGGCGTACACACGAGCGGAATGTCCGACAGAAAAAGTCAGACGGAAGCTTTTCATCGTATATTCCGATCATGTGCGGGCCTCATCTGATTTTTTTTTTTCGAAAATTCTGACGGACCTAGAAATAGAACACGTTCTAAATATTTCCTATAGAACCAATTCCTATTGGGAAAACCGCTAGTCTCTATGCTGTTCCGACGGACCAAAAACGACACATGCTCTGAAGCAAGTACGTGATGTAAGCTATTGGCTACTGGCTATTGAACTTCCTTTTTCTAGTCCCGTCGTACCTGTTGTACGTCACCGTGTTCTTGACGATTGGACTTTGGTGTGATCGTGTGTACGCAAGACAGTTTCAGCGGAATTCCGTCGGAACTCCGTCGAAAAAACCTTCGGAGTTTATTCCGATGGGAAAACCAGTGGTGTGTACGGGGCATTAGACTTAGACTTTATTTATCCATCACGGTGAGACTTAGATTTATGTAACATTTAGAGACAGTATTATAATTTGGTACCCTTTGTACATAGGTCAAACTGGTTGGGGGAAAGAGACATACAATAAGATCTAAGAGGGTTTACATAAAAATAAAAAAAATAAAAAATACAAAAAAAATAATATAATTTCCCCCTTTGGAAACTTGTTAACAGAACATGAATCCCCATTGAGCAATTTCCCCTCATATCCTCTTTAGGTGACAACTTTAAAATTAGTAGGCTTAAAGAGAAAAGAGGTTCAAAATCATTCATACTCTAAAGCTTGGTACACATGATCAGATTTTTCACAGCCAAAACCTCAGACTTTTGTCCGAAGGCATGTGCCTGGATTTTGTCTTGCCTACAGATGGCAAGGAAATGTTGGCCAACAAACACAAACATAGTGATGTACTACGTGGTTTTTCAGCTCTTTAGTGCCACCCTTGGGGCTCCTTCTGCTAATTTTGTGTTAGTAAAGGTTTGGTTAGTGTTGATTCACGCTTTTCATTTAGTGCTTTTCAGTTAGTTTCTGAACGGTCATTTGTCAACCAACCATGTTGCAGAACGGAGGAGATAACGTGTTATATATTATTGGCCTTGGAGTTATTGCTTTGACCCAAATCCAGTCCAGGAACAGGAGGAGGAGGAGTTCTTGGACCAAATATTGGTTGCTTTATTAATCGTGACCAATTATGTCATATGCCTTTGCTGCGGGAGCTCCAGGAGAATAATCTGGATGATTTGAGGAATTATCTCCGGATGACAGACCCCTGCTTTCACCAACTCTTGGCACTGTTGACCCCCTATACTCAGAAGCAGGACACATGCATGAGACTTTTATTTTATTTTTGGTTGAATAATAAAGATTTGATTTGGTATAATCTCTATATTTTTGGATGCATAGAATGTACTTTTTGGTTAAGTTCTATTGGCAGATAGTATGTCTAATTTTATTTGTTTTCTTTTTTTAATGCACAATAAAATAATTGTGTAGAATAATACTTGGCTATGTGTTTTACTTCAAATGACAGTTTGGGAGTAGGCAGTTACATTTAAAAAAATACAATGTAAATTTACAAGGGACACCAACATAGTTGTATCTTTGATCTTAAAAACTACGGGATAATGGTGTTGTTGTAACTTGCCCCAAAAAATAAATAAATAAATAAATAAAGAAACATAATAATATTATTCTTAATATCACTAGAAAAAAAAACCTTTGAAAATTTGTTTGCAATAACTTCATCAGTATCACCAGCAAAGCAGCTTCATTATTATCCCATTAAAGAAAAAAAAATGTGCTCTGCATTTCGAGATTTCATAATTTCATAATTTGCCACGTCGCGAATGTTAATTCTCCATTATGAATGCTAGTTTACAAGATCGACCGCTTCTGGCTCGTCCTTGTTTCAGAGCATGCATGTTTGTACTTTGGACTTGTGTACACACACTCAGAAAATCCGACAACAGACATCTGTCCACGGAAAATTTTAAAGCCTGCCATCCAACATTTGTCCTCTGAAAATCCGACAACAATTGTTCGATGGAGCGTACAAATGGTCGGATTTTCCCGCCAACAGCTCAATTCCCGACGGAAAATCCGATCATGTGTATGAGGCTTAAGGTACTGTTGCCATCTGTTAAATATCATGGATATACATGCACAAACCAGTGGACATCAATGGCACAACAGAAAGAAAACAATAGGCATATGGGCATAGAACTGCTTGACTGTAGGAGGACACAGGTACAAAAATCTCTGCACAATTTATGACTTGCCAATCTCAAAGCAGCAAAACGAGGCAGCATGCACACCAGTCGTCAATCCCACATAAACATGTAAGTGAAACTGACTGATATTCTTATTCTTCAAAAACAATCCATATCCATCCACTACTAAATGATCGTGATAGGCAGTCCCAAAGCCTACTGAAGGAGCCAACTGCCAACTCAAGCACTTAGCATGATGACAACAATGCTGCCAATTGCAAGGCATTTTCTTATGCCACGTACACGCGATCTGAATTTTGGTCGGAAAAAGCTCTGATGGTTTTTCCGACAGAAGTCCGACGGGATTCCGCTCAAGCTGTCTTGCCTGTCACACAAAAGTTCTCGGAACTTTCGACTGTCAAGAACGCGGTGATGTACAACACTACGACGAGCTGAGAAAATGAAGTTTAATGCTTCAGAACATGCGTCAAATTGTTTCCGGGCATGCGTAGGAATTTTGCGCGTCAGAATTGCTACAGACGATCGGAATTTCTGAACTTTTTCCGACCGAAAAATTGAGAACATGCTCTCAGTCTTTTGCTGTCCAAAAGTCCGCCAGCAAAAGTCCGATGGAGCATACTCACGACTGCATTTTCAAAAGCTCTCATCGGACTTTTGCTGGCGGAATTTCCGATCGTGTGTACGGTGCATAAGTGTTGTCAGCTAGAAACAGGAAACTACTGGTAGGATCTTCTCGCAAGAAACTTTGCAACACGTTCACAAAAATTGATTTGCTGAAGAATATTCTATACAGTTAGAGATGTTGCCAAATTTCACAGAACAAATAGAATTTGGATTACACAAAGTTTGAGACAAAAAGTTTGATTCTAATCATTAGTTTCCCATGTGTACCCTGTTCTCAGCTGGGAAGAGAAGACATTTATAACAGTCCATCACACGTTTTTTTGTTTTTTTTTTCTAATCTTTTGTTTACCGCTTTCCGCAGGAAAAAATTACTTTCCATTTATATTTTTTCGGGGAAAAAACACAGAACAAAACAGATTTGAGCTGGGCTGTAATTAGTCTACAGAGTACACTCTGTTTGAAAGTTGTGCAGATATCACAATTGGAAAAAAAAAAAGATTATTTTTAATAAATCACAAAGTTCTACAAATATTGGAGATAATTTTTTTCAAAATGATGTTCCTTACAAAGGAAAATGTCCCAATGTTTGCCCGAAAGAGTATTTTGATGAGACTGTCACTTGCTTTAATTTAGATCTGAACCCTATGAGTAAAAGCGGTACCTATAGGTGGTAACACGTTACTGTATTTTCAAAAGTTGTTTTCAATCTAATTAAATCTACAGCTCTCAATTATGGGTAACTATGGTCAACATCAAAAATGACTTATATGATGCATTCTGTCAGTAGCATTAACTCAACAGCTTTTGTTTTGGTCCCTTTGTAACCAATTTTTTGTATTCAAAGTTTGTACATGCAAATTAAAAGAGTGACTGTACAAAGTATAGGATGTATTAACTCCAAAATACAGAATATACATGCAATGAGAAAAGTGTACATCCTAACATCACATCAGTAGAAGTTAATTTGCCCATCAGGGGCAGATAACAGCCAAAAGGTAGGTACAATCAGCATCCAAACCGCGTTATTTTTTTGGTGTACAGTATGGGGAATGAAATGGGGTTGAGGGGGGAGGAGGACAAGTAGGGTAATGCAGGAGCGGGTAGAGAAATAAAATACTCTGGGAGGAGCGACCACAGTCTTCCATAAGGTTGATGTCCTTGACTTTTCACAGCCAAAGTGTGATTAGGGTCTTCACATCTCAGGGGGATACAGGCCTTGGCCGCCTCAAGAGATGGCGGAGTACACTGCATCTCAATTGTTCTTCTCTGTTGTCACCCTGTCACGGGTGCCCCTAATGGAGACAAGTATCCGTCCTAATGCACGCGCCAAACAGGCAAGGTGCACTGTGGTCAAGGTTTACCGTGGTATTAAGAGGCTGGTCCAGAACAATGATGTGGAGCAGATGCTAGATGCATGTAGACCGGAAGTGGTTGAAATTGGCTTGAGGTGGTCAGCAGCATCGAGGTGCAAAAAAGGGATGAAAAATAGGTGAAAAAACATGGGGGTTGGGATTTATATCGCCTCCGAACTGCCTGTCAATAGCTTCTGACATGACAGCCGCAAGCATACCTCCCAACTTTTTGAGATGGGAATGAGGGACAAAGTGTAAAACTATATTTGGGAATATATGAGATCCCGAGCTTGTGGAAAGAAACCAATGAGGAAGAACTGCTGCCTCTACCAATAAATCCACCTGAGTGGAATTAGAAGGGATAAGACGTAGGAGGGTAGAAATTGCGCTGTTCTGGGGTGGAGTGTTTGAAACCCTTGGCTTGTGAAAGATCCCTAAAGCTGTTGAGTGAATTTCTGATATAATAACTGTGCAAATAATACAAAAAACAAGCCAATAAATGTGCAAACTTATAATGCAAGTGGTCTGGATAATTAATGCAACAACCTACTGCTATACTACTGGAATACAGATTTGTAAACAGTCCAACCAGTAGTTAATATAGTCCTTATGTGCAAAAACCACAATTAAAACAGCAGTCTGATGTGATTTTAAAGAATAAACATAAAATAATGCCCTCTAGTATTGTGGTAGAGAAAGTGCTAGTGCGCTAAAAAGTCCATATATCATGAATAAAGTATAAAGTGACAAGTGCTCTTCAAGAAACTGTATTTGGTGCTTCTTAAAAGGAGCCCCATAAGAAATGCACTCACTGGAGCCATTCACCCCACAAGGAGGTATTACGCCTTCACAGTATTTGCCACTGTGCCACCTTTGGTCCTATTTCAGCTGGTTGCTTCCGTTTTTGCATTTTTGCGGTGGAATGCCGTATACACATGACTGGATATTGATCGGGCATTCCGACAACAAAATCCATGGGATTTTTTCAGACGGATGTTGGCTCAAACTTGTCTTGCATACACACAGTGACACAAAGTTGGTCGGAAGTTGCAAATGTCAAGAATGCAGTGATGTACAACACATACGACGAGCCGAGAAAAATTAAGTTCAATAGCCAGTGTGGCTCTTCTGCTCCAAGCATGCGTGGAACTTTGTGCGTCGGAATTGTGTACACACGATCGGAATTTACGACAACAGATTTTGTTGTCGGAAAATTTGAGATCCAGATCTCTAATTTTGTGTGACGGAAATTCCGATGGAAAAATGTCCGATGGAGCCTACACACGGTCGGAATTTCCATCAAAAAGCTCCCATCCAACATTTTCCATCAGAAAATCCGAACCGCGTGTATGTGGCAAAAGGCATAAAATGGTCTCCTTGCAGCTGGCCCTTTATTGCTCCCACCACTGAGAAGATGTTGCTCCCCAGTCTGCCATACACAAAGATCTGGATCCAGGGTGGGGCTTTTGGAATTTACAAATGCTGCAATTTAGATATCAGATGAAAGGTTTAACGCTGGAAAACACTTTTTGATAAAAAGTGCATTTTATATACAACTATATAGATCAGATCAAAATGAGGGACAAATGAGGAGGAATGAGGGACAGAGGGACATTGCTCCAAATCAGGGATAGTCCCTCAAAATCAGGGACAGTTGGGAGCTATGGCCGCAAGTATAAGTGAGCCCTTACTGCTTGTTAAGAATACATGTAGATAGGTGCAGTCTATTTGCCCCACTGCAGGTGGTGCTCATCTGCAGCAGCAATGCAGATAGAGGGGGAAGTGGAGAGGAGCCCCGTTCCTCTATGATCTCCTTGGTCACAGAGATGCAGCATCAGATTGGATGCTGGTGTCCCATGTGAGCTTGGCTGCCATATTGGGTCAAGCAAAGTCTATTTAAGACAAACATTGTGGGTGTGGATCAAGTAGGGACAGGTCACCCATTTGTCAGAGACTGTGCTTAGCGTCAAGGACATGCCATCCATCCTGGAAGCTTTCTCTCTTGGGTACGGACTGACCAGGTTGCATTCCGCCCCTGAGACAGATGCTGTTGGCACACCTGAGACCCACTGCCGCTACTCATCACTGTACATTCTGTGAGTGCATCTGGTTGGGTCGTCTTCCCACAGGGAAAGTTTTGAATTCCTGACCTTTTAGCCTCGTACACACAATGGGATTTTCCGATGGGAATTTGTGATGACAGGATGTTGGCGGAAAATATGACTGTTTGTATGGTCCATTGGATAATTGTTGTCAGATTTTCTGTGGACAAATGTTGGATGGCAGGCTTTAAAATTTTCTGTCGACAAATGTCTGTTGCCGGACAAATCCATAGGACAAAAGTCCAAAGTAAAAAGTGGTCGGTCTTGTAAACTAGCGCTCGTAATGGAGAATTAACATTCGTGACGTGCCAAATTATGAAATTTGCAGTGCACATTCTCTTCTTCTTTAATGGGATAATAATGAAGCTGGTGATACTGATGGAGTTATGGGAAATGAATTTTCAAAGTGATATCAAGAATAATATTATTATGCTTTTTAGTTTTTTTTTGGTGCAGGTTACCACTACACCATTATTCCGTAGTTTTTGAGATCAAAGATACAACTATGTTGGTGTCACTTGTTAATTTTACATTGTATTTTTTTAAATGCAACTGCCGACTCCCAAACTGTCATTTGAAGTAAAACACATAGCCAAGTAGTATTCTACACAATTATTTTACTGTGCATTAAAAAAAAAGAAAACAAATAAAATTAGACATGCTATCTGCCAATAGAACTTAACAAAAAAGTGCATTCTATGCATCTAAAAATATAGAAAATATACCAAATCAAATCATTATTTAACTAAAAAATAAAATAAAAGCCTCATGCATGTGTCATGCTTCTTAATTTAGGGGTCAACAATGGCAAGAGTTGGTGAAAGCAGGGGTCCGTCATCCAGAGATAATTCCCAAAATCATCTGGATTATTCTCCTGGAGCTTCCGCAGCAAAGGCATATGACATAATTGGTCACGATTAATAAAATAACCAATTTTTGGTCCAAGAACTCCTCCTGTTCCTGGACTGGACTTGGGTCAAATAAATAACTCCAAGGCCAATAATAAATAACACGTTATCTCCTTCCGATTCCGCAACATGGCTGGTTGACGAACGACCATTCGAAAACGAACTGAAAAGTGCAAAATGAAAAGCGTGAAATGAAAAGTGTGAAATGAAAAGCGTGAAATGAAAAGCAAGAAATGAAAAGCGCGAATCAACACTCACCAAACTTCTACTAACATGTAAATTAGCGGAAGGATCCCAAAAGAGCTGAAAAACTGCGTTCGTGTTTGTTGCCCGACAATTCCTTGCCGTTTGTATGCAAGACAAGTTCATGGCCAATGCCCTTCGGACAAAAATCCAAGGTTTTGTCTGTGGAAAATCCGATCGTGTGTACGAGGCTTTAGTTTCAATACAGCTCTCTTTTCTGCAACTGGACTCTGAAGCCTTGTACACACGGTCGGAGAATCCGTCGGAATGTGTCCTATCGGACCGTGTCGTCGGATAATCCGACTGTGTGTGGTATGCATCGGACTGATTCCGTCCGAATCTCTGTCGGACCCAATTTTCCAACATATTGGAAATATTTCCCGACCAACTGGGCCGGTCGGACCTAATCCGATCATGTGTAGAGCATTTTGATCGGACCAAGTGCCACGCATGCTCAGATCAAATTCCTACATCAAAGCTATTGGCTACTAGCCTGAACGTAGTCCCATCGTAACGAAATTACGTCATCACGTTCTGAAAGATCGGATTTTTCGCCAACTTTGTCCGACCGTGTGTATGCAACAGTTTCGGACAAGATCCGACGGACAAAATTCGACGGGCAAAATCCGACGGATTTGGTTGTGGAAATCTCCGACCGTGTGTACAGGGGCTGAGGGTTTATTGCTGCCGCATCACGCTGCACCTCCCAACATACATAACTATTTTAATGTTCATAGTCTGGGCACAGGGTCACCATAAGACCCTTCATGATCAAATATCCACCTCTCACCTCATATTCACACGTAGGCAAAGCACAGCCTGTGTTAAATAAATCCTTATAGGTTATGTAGAATATGTCCATTCCTATCCAAGATAGGAGGTGTTTGGGAGATCGACTTCTGATAATCCTGCTAGTTTTACGCCTCTCTTTTCTAGTATTCTTTCACTTACACTTTCAACTTTTTTTCTATCTATAATCTTCCTCGATTTTCCTTTATTTTTGTAGTATATGTAAGTCACATTTCTGCTCTTCAGAAAAGCCAGATAGTGACATAACTTCATTAGCAGTCATCAAGAGAGAGCAGTTTGTATAATTACCTCCAATCTGGCAGCATTGCAAGCAGCACACAAAGGTAACATCCCATATGGCAATTTCATAGAATGTGAGTATTTCAACAACAGGAAGTCATAAATAGAACATGATTATCTTTAATGCCATAGTCTTTATCTCATTATACCTGCTCATGCCCATATTCCCTAAAACAACATAATACGGGGATGTAATTACGGTGTTTATTAATACAGAAAAAAATAAAAAATAAATGATGTAAAAAATAAATAAAAAAGTGAAACCGGTTCTATAGGTGACCTTTGTGCATGTGTAAAATGCATTTATTATGGTAAGTGCCTAAATGTTGTGCTGGAGACATCGGGCAAGGTAGGACTTTTCTCTTATGTGGTGCCCTCCAACCATACTGGCCTCCCTTTGTCTCAAAACTGGGTTGGAAGATTCATTTAAAACATGTTTGCTGTTTGGGGTCTCCGAGTACAGTAAAACACCAGCTAGGCACACAGTTAACCCTTTGATTGCCCCTGACGTTAACCCCTCCCCAGCCAGTGCCATTAGTAAAGTGACAGTGCATATCTTTAGCACTGAACACTGTATTAGGCTGGGTTCACACTATTGCGAATTAGGAGATTTTGACCAACTCTCTATGAAGCCGGTTCACATACCTCCACTGCAGCTGCAAATTCGTACCGGAGCCCTGTGGATCTTTGAGGTCCGTTTGAGGTCCTAATTTAGCCAAAGATTTGGGCTGAAATCGGACCCGAAGCGGTGAACAGGAACGCACCGAACCTATGCTGTGAGCCGCATGAGAAGATAGTGTGAACCCAGGCTTATGCCCTGTACACACGGTCAGACTTTCCGACGGAAAATGTGCGGCCGGATCGTGTTGTCGGAAAATCCGATCGTGTGTGGGCTCCATCTGACTTTTTCCGTTGGAATTTCTGACACACAAAGTTTGAAAGATGGATCTAAAACTTTCTGACAGCAAAATGCGATCATTTAAATTCCGATCGCATGTAGACAATTCCGACGGACAAAGTGGCACGTATGCCCATAATAAATTACAAGACAAAAGCTATTGGCTACTGGCCCGTTAATAGTCCCGTCATATGTGTTCTACGTCACCGCGTTCAGAACGATCGGATTTTCCAACAACTTTGTTCAACCGTGTGTATGCAAGACAGGTTTGGGCCAAAATCCGTCAAAAAAAAATTGATGGATTTTGTCATCGGAAAGTCCGACAGTGTGTACAGGGCCTTAGTGTCACTGGTCCCCAAACAGTGTCAAAAGTGGGGAAACGGCCTTTAAAATTTTGCTATTTTGGTATAGGACTTGATACACGCCCGCGATCCCACCGTTTCTAAGCTCTGTTGGAGATGCAACAAGGCCGTGGGTACCCTGTTTCATATCTTTTGGGACTGCCCTCTCATTGGCCTTTTTTGGACTAAAATTCAAGAACTTTTACAAAAGTTGTTAACTATACCTATACCTCTGAATCCTATACATTTACTTTTGAGCCTTCCTCTCCAGGGAGACTCCCTAAAACCTCAAGAAAAATCATGTCTTTTATTCTTTTGGCTGCAAAGAGGGCCATTCCTAAGCTTTGGTTTTCCACCTCCCCCCCTATATTCCAACATGTTCTTTCAATAATAGCTGAAACACGTAAGATGGAACATTTGACAGCTAAGATTGAAGACACTTTTACCCCTCTTTAATAAAACATGGAAAATATGGGAAGACTCAGAATTTTCACTAGAATCTGAAAATACCCATGAATCTTGACATTCCTGATATCATTTTTTGAAAGTATGGTGTCATCTCTTCTTGCTTTATCTTTTTTTCCTCTTATATTTAGAGCCAAATAATCTCTATACGCTAGGCTCGCCATAAGATACGGTATGTTAAATATACTTAGATGATCCCTTGTTGGAGAAAGTCCCATCTGAATGTACTTGTATTCATGCTGTTCTACATACACAACTGATTGTTAGTGCTGTTTTGTACTTGATAAAGTTGAAATGCCTTTATTTTTCTACATGCCATAATGTATGATGTATACAAATCTCTATAAATAAACAATTTAAAAAAACAAAAAGTGTCAGTTAGTGTCCAATTTGTCCACTGCAATATAGCGATCTCGCTATAATCCATTGATAGCCACCATTACTAGTGAAAAAAGAAATACTGTATTTATTGGCGTATAACACTCACTTTTTCACCATGGAAATCGGGTGCAAATAGCGTGTGCGTGTTATACGCCAATACTTCAATTTTAGCTGCCTCGGAGGGGGCAGGGAGGGGGGCGGGACGAGCGCCATCAGATTACATACAGTGAGAACCTCCTGCTTACTTGGTAGCCTCTGTAATAGGAAGTCCCGTCTCCTGGGCCGCCATTGGACCAGTGTTCTGTCTATCATAGGAGATTCTCACTGTATGTAATCTGTTGGCGCTCGTCCCGCCCCCTCCCTGTCCCCTAGGCTACAGATGGGCATCAATCAGGCTGCACTGATGGCAATAATGAGGCTGCTGCATTGAAGTCAATGGTGAGGCTGCTTTATTGATGGCAATGGTGAGGCTGCTGGATGGATGGCAATGTCGAGGCTGCTGCACTGAGGCAATGGTGAGGCTGCTGCATTGATAGCAATGGTGAGGCTACTGCATTGATGGCATTGGTGAGGCTGTATTGATGTGGACTGATGAGGCTGCATTTATGGCAATGGTGAGGCTGCAGATGGGCACTGACCCCTATTTTGCTTCAACGTTCCTTATTTAAAATGTACGTTTTTTTTAATGAAACTTCCCTCTTAAAATGAATGTACGTGTTATACGCCGATAAATATGGTAAATAAAAATTCCATAAATATATCCTTTAGTTTGTAGACGATATAACTTTTGAGAAAATCAATCAATATATATACGCTTATCTGTATTTTTGTTACCCAAAAATATGTAGCAGAATACATATTGGCCTAAATTTATGAAGAAATACATTTTTTTTTTTTTTTTTATTGAATATGTTTTATAGCAGAAAGTAAAAAAAAAAAAATATATATATATATATATATATATATATATATTTCCAAATTGTCTGTCTTTTTTTGTTTAAAGCGCAAAAAATAAAAACCGCAGAGGTGATAAAATACCACCAAAAGGAATCTGTATTTGTGGGAAAAAAAGGACAACAATTTGTTTGGTTACAGTGTCACAGTGTTCTCCCCAACCAGGGGCGGGACTCTGGTTGGGGAGAACAGACATCGGACTGAGCGGTCATGCGGGGAATGCACAACTAAAGAGCAGCCAGTGCGATAGTCGAGCATGGAGCTCTGCTAGTCACCCTCCACCTCCAGCCATCCGTGTGCATGGTGCACTGGTACCCCTAGCTGCTTATGCTGCTGCTGGCCATATGTAGAGGGGGCTGCATGGGCCCCCTGCATCACAGGGCCCAGTTGCGGTCGCGACTGCTGCACCCCCTATAGTTACGCCCCTGATCAATAGTGTTTCCTGGAAAGGACACAAGGAAGGTAGTGTAGCTAATAGATCACACTTACCCCACCAGGGACAAACTTTGTGGAGTTCATTTAATTCATCTATATTGCACCAGGGTACTCTATAGCGCTGTGCAAAAACATTTATAAGAGACCCTGCACCCAAAGTATCTTACAATTGAATATCCCCACCACTTTTCAGATGTAGCACACTTCCTAAGGAGCTGCTGGTGAATGTGATCCTATTTCCCCCTTAGAGCACACACAGCCAGGCACACTGCCTTTTCTGCACTCTTGCACTGGCTCCAAAAACAGTTCAGGGATTTATTTTTGGGTTTTTATTGGGAATGGTGAACTTGGATAGGGAGTATGGGATCCCCCCAAAAAAACTGTAGAACTGAACAACTTAGGGACTTCTCAACTTCTGACTCTATGCTGATGGCCACCTCCTTCCAGAGTTATAAGCAACACACAGTCACTATTCTTCAACATTGGGGTCATCTACTACATATCCAAAGGATTATCAGTTGCCTCCTGCCGATATCCACCAGGTTCCTTCTAGGGAAATTGACACAGACTCACGCCACCATAAGACAGCTGGA
Organism: Lithobates pipiens; assembly: GCF_037356315.1. Classification (NCBI taxonomy): domain Eukaryota; kingdom Metazoa; phylum Chordata; class Amphibia; order Anura; family Ranidae; genus Lithobates; species Lithobates pipiens. Next base: position 33,463,922 of record NW_027507785.1, read on the forward strand.
CTCCGTCTCACCAACTTCCTCCTGGCTCTCTTAAGTAAGATTCTCCAGACCCACCTTTATCTTTGGACATGGATTTGCAAATAGGCTTCCCAGTTAAGCCTAACTGGGACTTTGGTTTCTGCCTAAAGACTTCCTCTAGGATTCTGCACCGGGGGGGGGGGGGGGCAGAGCCCCTACATAGGGGTCTCCTCCTGCAGGACTGGACCCAAGAACACTGCACCCTTCTGCCCAGGCCTCGGACTATGTGTGGGCTCTCTTACCACCTACTGGTCACACCTCCCCAGGGATTGGCTAGAGTTCCATAAATATACCTAGCAGCCTACTCTACACTAGGAGGGTGCTACACAGAATAGAGATGATTTTGGGGAAGCCAGTTACACTGTCGGTATATTTTTGGATAAAATCATAGGGGAAAGCATGCAACACAGCATCTCATCAGACAGAACCCCATGGGAAATAAAACCCAGGGATTAGGGAGGAATTAGGGACCCCATCCCTATGGAAGGACCATTTACTCTAATTTCTATTGCTTTAGTTATTCACGGACTAAAATAACTACCTGCATATGAGGTCATCTTTTTTTTTGTCGATAAAAAACGTAGGCAGCTTTGTATTTGTCATTGCTAAGTAACGATTAACCATACAGTTAGTAAGATGCAAATGATAACTTCATCTATAAGCCAAGAGGGAACGGGTGGCATAGAAACACACCAAGTACCACCTACGTAGTCGTGCTTTCTGCAGGAGTATGCAATAAAATGTATTAGAAGGTCAACACAAAGAATGATGTACCTTCAACCTTCTTGTAGGCTGGAACCCAACATGGTAATGTCACGATGGACCTTTCTCATAACAGTGCAACCTAAGTATGATAACGAACACAACAACTTCCATTAATCCAGCTTTGGAAGCACTAATGGCTGCACTGTACCAGTCCACTCCAAATATCAGTAATGCCATTATCTACCAATCTGGGAACTTCTTTTGCTTGCCTGTTTGCAATGTAGGACAGTTGTTCCCAAACATGTCCTTGTTGTCTCTCACATGCAGAAAGATTGATGTATCAAAGAAGGTCAGTGAGGTTTATTACAGCCAATCTGATTCAAAGCTGCCTTGGAAGGCTTAACCTCCCTGGCGGTATGATTATTTCAGATTTTTGGTGCTGAAAGCGGTACCATTATTTTGCATGGAAATTTGGCATTTTATATTGTAGGCCTTTAGTTCTTAGGAATAACTCACTTAAATCTGTCCAAACCAGAGTCTAGTAGACATCCCCGGGTATGATAAAGTAAAAAAAAAAAACTAAATCATAAATTATAATATAATAAATAATTATACCAAATAATAATATAATAATAATACAAATTATTCAATAATGTAATAAAATCAAAAACACAGAAATTTGCTCAGTTACAGAATTGTCGCTGTCATTACTTTTCAGTGTTTGATGCCGAATTTCCCCACAAATCGCTATCCCTCAATTCTGCGAGTGATTCTAAATTTATTATCGCTGTTTTCAAGCTGGTATAAAACCACTTTTGATGTAAAGGGACGGTTTTGGTTGCTATGGACAATCTCCAGTTTCCAGGCAATAAGAACAGTTTTTATAATATAAAACTGCATGCAGGGCACTGGGCAGATCACTAGGGACAAAGGGGATGTGAAATAATTACATACAGCAATGTAATCTGTAAGAGTACAGTGTACTCTATGTATAGTGTGTGTTTCACTTTTTGAATTTGGCGCCGTTCTCCGTCCGCGGGCATCGCAAACACTCGCAGGGAACAGAGCCCGGCTCCATGATGAATCTAGCGGACGATGAGCCGCTCACACTGCGGGGAGACATTGCAAGATCCAGGGGACAAGGTAAGTAAGCTCTTCCTGGATCCTGTGATGTGATCCCGAGTCTGGCTCGGGGTTACCGTTTTTGGTTCTGAAATTCCACCCCGAGCCAGACTCTGGAATACCGCCAGGGAAGTTAAATTTACTGGAGCACTCCTGGAGAGAAGTTGCACAGCAAAACAGGGGGGAGGGGGGGTGCAGATACCTGTCTAATCCAGGTATTTGCACCCACTTCTGAGCATAGGGAGTCTATGCTTCCTGTCCCGCCGTGCTGTCTGCTGGGACATACACGGGTCCCAGAGAGAGCGCGGACCATTCTCATTGCGCAGTAGGGAACTGGAAAGTGAAACACAGTTTAGTAAAACAGTTTACTATGCTCAGTTATGAATGGACACATGAGTGATCCGTACCGATCGCTCACTGTGTCCAATTCAGAAAAAGAAGAAATTACATATTTACTGGTCCCTTCTCCCACCCTTCATCTGCCCCTGCGCCCGCAGCAGGCAGTGGGAAAAGGAAGCCGGTGACCCTGTAATTGTCCTCCAGTCCCGCTGCACCGATCCCCTTGCTGTCCGGTCCCCTACAGGAGGCCCGCTTGTACACCCCTTTTGGCAGTCCTGTGGACATCTTTCCATGTGTGCCCGGGCCCCAGGAGGCCTGCTTGTACACCCGTTTTGGCAGTCCTGTGGACATCTCTCCCTGTGCTTGGGCCCCTACAAGAGGCCCGCTGGTACACACCTTTTGGCAGTCCTGTAAACATAGTTACATAGTTACATGGTTAGTAAGGTTAAATAAAGACACCAGTCCATCCAGTTCAACCTGAGTGAGTGTCTACAATTGTCCCTATCCTTGTACATTGCACACTCACAGTGGTCCCTACCCTCAAGGAGCCCACGATCCAAGGTCCCCATTCATATACTAGGGTCAATTTTGGACAGAAGCCAATTAACCTACCTGCATGTCTTTGGACATCTCTCCCTGTGTGTCTGAGCCCCCTACAGGAGGACTGGTAGTACCCCTCTTTTGGCAGTTCTGTGGACATCTCTCCCTGTGTGCTGGGCCCCCTACAGGAGGACCAGTAGTATCCCCCTCACGGCAGTCCTGTGGACATCTCTCCCTGTGTGCTGGGCCCCCTACAGGAGGACCGCTAGTACCCCCTTCACGGCAATCCTGTGGACATCTCTCCCTGTGTGCACAGGTCCCCTACAGGAGGACCGCTAGTACCCCCTTCACGGCAATCCTGTGGACATCTCTTCTTGTGTGCCCAGGCCCCCTACAGGAGGACCGGTGGTACCTCTCTTTTCAGTTGCATGCTCGGGCCCGGATTAGTTGTATTGCAGGTTTATACATCCCATATAAAAATGGATGTAATGTGTTAGATATCCTCCATAGAAATATATGCGTTGTTTAATGAACATTGTGTGTGAATGGGAATAGCATCCCTTTGGCTATATCATATCCATTCTTCACCCGGCTCCAGCCATTCAGTGTTTCATCCAATTACTAATATCTGGAAGGAGCTGTTATAAAGGATCATACTCTGAGACCCCCCCAAGGAACCGTTTCCTTACAGCAGCCATATTGGCGAAGTCAGCGGCACACAGACGGCCCCTGATTACATGTGACATCTTCCTGCCTGAGGGGAACCCAGGACCATTAAGGTGTGATGATGAATTAAACATATTTTATAACAATGTGTTTTCTTCTCTTCCCCGTTACATAACATAAGTATTTCTAATCATGAGGCTTCAAGTAAACAGATTCAAATGAGGAGTCAATTTTTACAAGACGGGTTCTCAAATCTGCAGCATTGGATTTAGCTGTATTTACTTAATTGGGAAGGGTGTTGACACAGATTTTCTGCGTTGAGAGACGTGTGAAATTAGAATCAGGCATCAGACTGCAGAAAGCAGATAACATATGTATATTTCTAGTTATATCATCGATCTACATACCTCCTCTCACCACATGTCTCTCCGTCACACAAAACGAGTCCATATGTAGATAAGTTATTGCTGAACACCTAAATACAACCACTTTTTCAAAAAAAAAAAAAAAAAGTTGGGACACTGTGTAAAAATGATTTGTAAGTCTCATAAACCCATATTTTATTCACAATAGAAAATAGAAAACATAGTAAATGTTTAAACTGAGAAAATGTACCATTTTAACCACTTTCTGACCGCCGCACGCCGATATATGTCGGCGCAATGGCAGCGGTGGGCAAATTGGCATACCTGTAAGTCCCCTTTAAGAGCCGGGGATAGCGGGAGCTTGCGCTTTTCCGCCACGTACAGTGTGACCGTGCTCGCGGGACCAGTGGACTCGATGTCCATCGGTCTCCCAGGGATCGTGTCATGGAGCCTCAGAATGGGGAACTGCCTATGTAAACAAGGCATTTCCCCATTCTGGCTTGTGTCATGACAGAGATCACTGCTCCCTGTCATCGGGAGCGGTGATCGCTGTCATGTGACTTGAAGCCCATCCCCCATAGTTAGAATCACTCCCTAGGACACACTTAACCCCTTCATCGCCCCCTAGTGTTTAACCCCTTCACTGCCTGTGTCATTTACACAGAAATCAGTGCATTTTTATAGCACTGATCATTGTATAAATGACAATGGTCCCAAAATAGTGTCAAAAGTTTCCAATGTGTCTGCTATAATGTCGCAGTCCCAATAAAAATCGCAGCTCGCCGCAATTACTAATAAAAAAAAATGTAAAATAACAATGCCATAAAACTATCCCCTATTTTGTAGACGCTATAACTTTTGCACAAACCAACATATGCTTAATGCGATTTTTTTTACCAAAAATATGTAGAAGAATACATATCAGCCTAATTTTTTTTTATATATTTTTAGGGGATATTTATTATAGCAAAAAGTAAAAAATAATGCGTTTATTTTCAAAATTGTCGTTTTTTTTTTGTCTTTACTGCAAAAAATAAAAACCGCAGAGGTGATCCACCAAAAGAAAGCTCTATTTCTGGGGAAAAAAAGGACGTCAATTTTGTTTGGATGCAACGTCACACGACCGCGCAATTGTCAGTTAAAGCGACGCAGTGCCGAATCACAAAAAGTGCTCTGGTCAGGAAGGGGGTAAAATCTTCCGGGGCTGAAGCGGTTAAGAAAAAAATAAGGTCATTTTAAAATCAATAGCAGCAACACGTCTCAGGAAAACAAACAAAAAAAATCATTGCATGCTGTTTTTATGTAGATTTTACACAGTGCCCCAACTCTTAGCCCTTGTACACACGGTTGGACATTCCGATGGAAAATGTCCGATCGGACCGCGTTGTCGGATAATCCGACTGTGTGTGGGCTCCATCGGACTGTTTCCGTCGGAATATCCGACGGACAAAGTTTTAGCCCTTGTACACACGGTTGGACATTCCGACTGAGAATGTCCTATCGGACCGCGTTGTCGGATAATCCGACTGTGTGTGGGCTCCATCGGACTGTTTCCGTCGGAATATCCGACGGACAAAGTTTTAGAGCTGGGCTATAAAACTTTCCAACAACATGATCCGATCGGACTTTGTCCGATTGTGTGTAGAGAATTCCGATCGGACAAAGTGCCACGCATGCTCAGATCAAATTCTTAGACCAAAGCTATTGGCTACTAGCCTGAACGTAGTCCCGTCCTAACAAAATAACGTCATCACGTTATGTACAATCGGATTATCTGACAACTTTGACCGTGTGTATGCAACATAAGTTTCGGACAAAATCCGTCGCACAAAATCGGACGGATTTTGTTGTCAGAATGTCCGACCGTGTGTACAAGGGCTTAGAGCTGGGCTATAAAACTTTCCCACAACATGATCCGATCGGACTTTGTCCAATTGTGTGTATCGAATTACGATCAACAACTTTGTCCGACCGTGTGTATGCAACACAAGTTTCGGACAAAATCCGACAGATTTTGTTGTCGGAATGTCCGACCGTGTGTACAAGGGCTTATGGAATTAGGGTTCTACGACCGTGGCCAAAAGTTTTAGGAACGACAGAAATAATAATTTTGACAGGGTCTGCTGCCTCAGTTTTTATGTTGGCCATTTGTATATACTCCGCAATGTTATCAAGAGTGATCAGATGAATTGCAACGAATTGCAAAGTCCCTCTTTTCCATAAAAAGGAACCTAATCCCATTAAAAACATCTCCACTGCATTTTGTGAAGAAGACTTCAGGGCACCCAAAAAACTCCAAGCAAGCACCAGGACCGTCTCCTACAGTTGATTCAGCTGCGGGATCGCGGCACCACCAGTGCAGAGTTTGCTCAGGAATGGCAGCAGACAGGTGTGAGTACAATACATCGGCACACACAGTGAGGAGAAGACTTTTGGAGGATGGTCTGGTGTCAAGAAGGGCAGCAAAGAAGCCACTTCTCTCCAGGAAAAATATCAAGAACAGACTGATATTCTGCAAAAGGTACAGGGATTGGACTGCTGAGGACCAGGGTAAAGTTGTTTTCTCTGATGAATCCCCTTTCCAATTGCTTGGGGCATCTGGAAAAAAAACGGAGAAGAAAAGGTGAGCCCCACCATTCATATGTGAGGTTGCTTCTTAGCCAAGGGAGTGGGCTCACTCACAATTTTCCCTAAGAACACAGCCATGAATAGTGAATGGTACAAAGACATCCTCAGAGAGCAACTTCTCCCAACCATCCAAGAACAGTTTCGTGAAGAACAATCCCTTTTCCAACATGATGGAGCATCTTGCCATAAAGCAAAAGTGATAACTAAGCAGCTTGGGGAACAAAACATTGAAATTTGAGGGCCAGGAAACTCCCCAGACCTTAAAGGGGTTGTAAACCTTTGTGTTTTTTCACCTTAATGCATCCTATGCATTAAGGTGAAAAAACACCTGTCAGTGACTGGCCCCCCCCCCCCCCCCCGTTTGACTTACCTGAACCCTCGAACTTGACCCCGGCGGAGACGCGCTCTTCTTCTGCCCAGGGTTCTCGGCTCTTGATTGGATAGATTGATAGCAGCGCAGCCATTGGCTCCCGCTGCTGTCAATCAAATCAAATGACACAAGCACCAAGGGGCAGGGCCGAGTCCTGCATTCGGCCTCTATGAATGCCGAATGCTGGACTTCGGGAGCGAGCCCGTAAGATAACCTCCTTGGGGAATGACGGCCACAGCATGGACCTGAATTTCCGGGAGGCCGTCAGATGACGTCAGCCCCTTTGCACGCGCCCCGCACGCCGTGATCACAGATCCGATTAAGGGGCCGGTCCCAGCCCCCCTTACCATGCGATCAGCTGTCAGCTAATGACAGTTGATCATATGATCTAAACAAAAGCTCGGCAATCAGTTTTTTTTTCTCATAAAAAAAGCCGATCACTGTCCTGAAGAGGAAATTCTGCTTCATCTGTGTCACCAGCAGGGCCGTCTTTAAGGCAGGGCAAAAGGGGCAGCTGCCCTGGGCCCTGTCATTGTTGTGGGGCCCAAAGCAGCTGCCTTATCCTTGCCAACCATTCCAGTTTAAATTCCCTTGTCCCTTGAAGTTTTAGACCTGTGCTACTGCTAATGCTGCCCAGCTCTGCCCTATTGTTGTGTAAAGATGACTCACCTGCAGACCCAGTGTTTACATGTAAATAACCATCATTCGTATGTAAATAGCAGCAGCATTCATATGTAAATATCTGAACCCAGCATATGCATATCATGCCCCCCTGCAGAGAGGAGAAGATGTGCTGTAAACTATAGCAACCAGTGAGCAGTATTACTGTACAGTAATCTCTAGCAACCAATCAACAAGCAGAAATCATGTGTAGTAACCTTTAGCAACTAATCAGTGAGCCTTAATGTGTGCTGTAACCTCTAGCAACCAGTCAATAAGCGTTAATGATATGCTGTAACCTCTGGCAACCAATCTCAATCGCTGCCTGATCTGGTACAGTAAACTGATTTTAAGTCTAGCTGCTATTTATTGTATGACTCAGGAAAGGTGGAGAGTGAAATTGCATGGGGGGAGGGGGGCCCCCAAGAAAACTTTTGCCCCGGGTCCAATCAATATTAAAGACGGCCCTGGCCACCAGTACCCCCGCACGCACACTGAAACACACATACATATATAGGGCTGTCTGTATGTGACAAAACCATTACCCGTTTAGGCTCTGAAGCAAGGGGTTCTCCCCTGAAATGCGCCAGCCATCTTTTGGGGTATCACTTGATCTACTTGACATCAGGTCCAGGCTTGTCGATGTTCGGAAAAGTTGACCCTGCTTTATTGATTATGCCTTCTATCAATACTCGTTTGTGAGTATATATTTTGCTGTGTTTTACTGATTAGTGGTAATGCACAAGGTTGCTGCGCTCTCCTTTTCTTTTTTTTGTCTCTTTTTTTGTTCCACCAGTACCCCCTGCCATTGCCACCTGCCAGTGTCCACAGTGCCCACCAGTGCCACCTATCAATGCCCATGAGTGCCACCTATCAATGCCCACAAGTGCCACCTATCAATACCCACCAGTGGTGCCATTCAGTGCCACCTAGCAGTGCTTGCCTATCAGTGTAACCAGTGCCGATCAGTGCCCATTATTGCCACCCATCAGTGCCCATCACTGTCACCTATCGGTGCCCATCACTGCCGCCTCATCAGCGTACATCAATGAAGGAGAAAAATTACCTGTTTGCTAAATTTTATTAAAAAAAAAAAACTTTTTTATTTAATTGTGTCTTTTTAATTTTTTTTTAACAAAAAATAAAAACCACAGAGGTGATTACATACCACCAAAAGAAAGCTCTATTTGTAGGAAAAAAATTATAAAAATGTCATTTGGGTACAGTGTTGTATGACCGCGCAATTGTCATTCAAAATGCGACAGCGCCGAAAGCTGAAAATTGGTCTGGACAGGAGGGGGGTTTAAGTGCCCCGTAAGCAAGTGGTTAAAAAATTTTTTTTTAAAAATTACCTTTACAATAAATGTAATCCCATTGAGAACTTGAGGTCAATCCTCAAGAGGCAGTTGAACAAAAAAAAACACAAATTCTGACAAACTCCAAGCATTGATTATGCAACAATTGGCTGCCATCAGTCAGGATGTGGCCCAGAAGCTGGCTGACAAGCATGCCCGGGTGAAATGAAGATGAAGAAGGTTCAACGCTGCAAATATTGACCCTTTGCATAAATTTAATGTAATTGTCAATAAAAGCCTTTGACACTTATTAAAGGAGTTGTAAAAGCAGAAGGTTTTTTTATTTTTATGCATTCCATGCATTATTCTGAAGGCTCAAGGTTTTTTACCTTCATGCATTCTATGCATGAAGGTAAAAGTCCTTCTCTGTGCAGCAACCCCCAGCTCCTGCCATTGGCTCACGCTGCTGTCAATCACAGCCAGTGAGCCAATGAGGGGAGAGAGGGGGCAGGGCCGTGCTGTGACTCTGTGTGTCAATGGACATACATAGCAAAGGCTCAGGAGTGTCAAATGTCAATTGTCTTCTTTGGAGCAATTACCGTCAGCCTTGCAATGCCTCATGGGACTTGTAGTTCTGCAACAGCTGGAGGGCCACCAGGTTGAGACCCCTGCTGTAGACTCTGATGTAAGGAAGAACTGTGGGGACTCTGACATAAGGGATGCTCTGGAAACCCTGATTTAAGGGGGAACACTGAGAACTCTGATGTACGGAGAGGACTCTGATGTAAGGGGGAACATTGGTGCCTCTGGTGTAAAGAGGAACTCTGATGTAAGGAGTGCTCTGAGAAATCTGATTTACCTTAATGTACTTATTCAGAGGCAGGAGAGAAAACAGGGGATGGAGGGGGAGACTTCAGTCACAGACAGGGATGGATGGTGAGCTCAATCACCCCATGGCAGTCACCACCTCTCATCTAAATGTATCTGTGGCTGCTGGGCTTCAAACAAAGACACAGAGGGGTTGAAGCAGGAGGAAGAGGTGCAGATCGATCCCTCTCTCCTCTCCCATCTGTATGTGGGGGGGGGGGGAGTGTTAGGGGGTCTCTCATCACCTTTTTCATCCACCCTTCTCTCTCTCACCCTGATGTAAGGGGGAGGCTCTCTGGGGACCCTGATGTAAGGGGGAGGTTCTCTGGGGACCCTGATGTAAGGGGGAGGCTCTCTGGGGACCCCGATGTAAGGGGGAGGCTTTCTGGGGATCCCAATGTAAGGGGGAGGCTCTCTGGGGACCCTCATGTAAGGGGGAGGCTCTCTGGGGACCCTCATGTAAGGGGGAGGCTCTCTGGGAACCCTGATGTATAGGGGGAGGCTCTCTGGGGACCCTGATGTAAGGGGGGCTTTCTGGGGACCCTGATGTATAGGGGGAGGCTCTCTGGGGACCCTGATGTAAGGTGGTGGGTCTCTGGGGCCCCAGTGTAAGGGGGGCTCTCAGGGGACCCTGATGTAAGGGGAAGGCTCTCTGGGGACCTCGATGTAGGGGGGAGGACTGCGAATGTTCAGGGTGTTTGGTGTATCCCATACCGCGCCTCTCCCATCCCAAGTTCTTCAGCAATAAAAAATCCAAAAACGACCCCTAGACTGATTATTGAGTAAGTGAAATGTTGCTCTGTCTCTGTTCTGGGGGGGGGGGGGGAGATCCAGTTGCATTAGAGCAGCTCATGCAGGAGAAGAGCTACATAGGAGAGCAGCCACCAAGCACAAGGGACACTTCTCACTGAATGTAAGTGCCGTCCCTTGTGCTGATCTTGTACTTCATTTTTCTGAGTTTTGCTTTAAAAGTTTATTTAACTGACTTCTGTGATGATTGACAGATGATAGATTTTGCACTTGCTACAGCAAATGCCTTCCAAATAACATAACGATCAAATTCGAAAACCTGCATGGTTCCACTTAAAATAATGGAAGTGCTCACTTTTCGGAAAACAAGTATGAAATATGAAAAGATTATTAATGCCTTAAGTATTTGTAAAAGATAAAAAAAAAAGGCAAAAGGCAAACCAACAAGCCAACTGAGACATAAAAAGCTAAAACATTTAGAAAACACCCTTGTTCTAATACACAAATGGATTTCAGTGACATGTATTCGGCCACCTGAATAATTCACAGGAATGATTTTAAGGTTTATAGATTTAAATAACAAAACATAACAATTCATTAGGGACATGAGATAAAATGCAGCCTTGTAGGTGCGATGCTACAAATGTGATCAAAGCAAATCAGAACTATTCAGGGGCGGACTGACCGTTCGGGCACTCGGGCGCTGCCCGAGGGCCTCATGCCACTAGGGGGCCCCATCAGGGTTGCCAGCCTCAATAAAACCAGACATAGTATGTAAAAATCTGTGTTTATTTAAAAATCCCAAGATTATAGCTGCCCTGCCTCTCTAGTACCTCTCTAGTACCTTTTCAGTGTGTGTATGTGTATTCTGTTTGTGTATATTGTGTGTCTGTGTGTGTATACTGTATGTGTGTGTGTGTATACTGTGTGGCCCCATAATATATTGCCTGGGGGCCCCATAATCTCCTATTACCCAGGGGCCCCATGAGTTGTCAGTCTGCAATTGGAACTGTTCCTAAACTTTATTAGATGGCCGATCGCTGCAGATCTATAAGGTGTCCAATGATAAAACTGATAGGCCGCGTACACACGCGGGGACTGTTCGCCCAACTTTGTCCGTCAAACAGTTTCGGCAAACAGTCCGCTCAAAATTAGCATGGACGGACATGGCCACACACGACGAACGAACAGTTTGCTGAAACCGTGCGCGATGACGTGAACGGCACGTACGACGGGACGAAAAATACGACGTCCTATACACTGCATTATAGCTTTCGGCGTGAAAATCCTTTCTGAGCATGCGCGCAACTTTGTTTGACGAACAAGCCTACACACGCGGGGACTGTTGTTTCAGCGGACAGTTTTTCGGAATTTCCGAAAAACCTTGTTCAGCGGACTGTTCGCTGAAACTGTCCGCTGAAAGCCCACACACGAGCGGACTGTCCGCTGAAACTTGGTTTCAGCGGACAGTTTCAGCGAACAGTCCCCGCGTGTGTACGCGGCCATAGTGGTTGTAAACCTCAAACAAGAAATATGAAGAAAGCCTGTCCCTCTAGAGCAAGGGTCTCAAACTGGCGGCCCTCCAGCTGTTGCAAAACTACAAGTCCCATCATCCCTCTGAATGTGGGAGTCAGGCTTGTGCAGCACTGACCCCCGAAGGAGCTGCTGGTTTTATTGGGCTTACCGTTACCTTCTTTACCTTGTCTCTGTCTAGGGGTTTCCCGTGGTAGATGGCCCAAAGAAAACGTAGAAACTGAGACTGGATCTTCTTTTGGGTTATTTATTTGAAATATAAACAGAGTCTCTCAGTTTAGGGTAGAGGGTTACCCGTTTCACAGCTGGATTTTCCCAACCTCCGGATAGACCTCCTCTCACTAGGCCTAGCAGCCGGTAGGGTGTTACGTAAAGTAAAGTCTCTGCCACAGACTTGAGTGTAACTGAGGGTCATAGACAAATTTAAAGCGCTATCATACGGTACCAGTATCTCTCAGCCGGTCCGGCGATATCGTATGAGTGTAGATCCATGAAGCATCCTTCAACTGAGCCTCCAGGCTCCTTCAGAGAAACCAGCCTTGAGCATGGCCTTCTCCTGAAGAGTCCTCCCCTGAATGCTTCTCCAGTTGCTGGGCCTCTCCTTAGATAAGACGGCACCGGACCATCTTTGAATCCTTAGGCGCCGATATCCATTCTGGCCTGTCCCTGCAGTTTCTTCGCCTCGGGCTATCCAGCCCCGAGACTTGGAAATGCATGGTTTCGCACCCCAGGCCCAGGAGGGCCATGGGGGCTGGTTAGGAGGACCAGAACCAAACAGACAGAAAGCCTCTTCTGGAATGAAACCCCGAAGCACGTGATATCAGTACCTTAAATACCACCTCCCAGAATGCACAGCAAGAGGACACTCCCACTGGGCGGGTTCCGAGAGAAACATAGCATCCAATACACCCAGCTAGACTGCATTCTCACACTTGCAGGCGGTGACAGCAACACCTGCGGCCAAGGAGAACCCAGTGCAACCCAGCTAGACTGGTACTGAAATCATAATTTAGTAAAAATAGCCCCAAAACCCAACTGTGGTTTCAGGAGAAACTAACTTTCAAAAACATATAGCACATGCTATAGCCAGCGCTACACTTGTAACTGTAAGCCTCCCAATGCCTCATGGGACTTGTAGTTCTGCAACAGCTGGAGGGATCGCCAGTATGAGACCCCTGCTCTATAGTGTGTACTTGTCTCAATTAAGGGCACTAAATGTTATTTCTGTCTGCTGCGTCACTTCTGACAAGATTTCCTGACACCAAGAAAAAACAGGTGACAGGGGAGGGATCTGCAGCTGACAGCCTCAGCTCTGTTCCTGTGTGAAGGGAGGGGGTGGGGGGTGTCCCTTCACTCCAATAACAGCTTGTAGATATAGATATGTAGCCCTCTGTTCCCAAAAATGGGGCTATAAGATAAATTTAGTTTTTGGCTGAGCTGTAAGTTTTTGGCTGAGCTCAGATTGAATGTATATAGTTTATTTGGTTCTGTTCTAATCTTGACTGTGTTGTGCAATTCCCACTGTTACCAGTAGGTGTCACTGGTACCACAGTACAGTGTGAGAATAACAACTAAGTTAAGCTAAGTCCTGCTGCTGTGCATTCTGGGAAGGGGTATTTATGGGACAGATGCCATGTGCTTTAGTCAGTCTTCCCCTTGTGGCCTTTCAGGCCTGAGGCTACGTTACTGCAAGCTGCGCAAGTAGGCCCAGACGCCTGTCTGGGGCCTACTACTTCTGAGGTGGTCCTTAGGCTGTCTTGCCTGAATGGAAGAA